>NC_057348.1:136692991-137317991 GCF_016509475.1 Prionailurus bengalensis | reverse complement strand
TATATGGAAGTCCATGAAAATGATAGCACCACAACCCAAAACCTCTGGGACACAGCACAGGCGGTCATAGGAGGAAAGTATATAGCAATCCAGGCCTTCCTAAAGAAGAAAGATCTCAGATACACAACCTAACCTTCCGCCTTAAGGAGCTGGAAAAAGAACAGCAAATAAAACCCAAAACCAGCAGAAGACAGGAAATAATAAAGATTAGAGCATAAATTAATGCTATCGAAACCAGAAAAACAGTAGAACAGATCAATGAAACCAGAAGCTGGTTCTTTGAAAGAATTAACAAAATTGATAAACCACTAGCCAGTTTGATCAAGAATAAAAAAGAAAGGACCCAAATAAGTAAAATCAAGAATGAAAGAGAGACATCACAACCAACACAACAGAAATAAAAATAATAACAAGAGAATATTATAAGCAATTATATGCCAATAAAATGGGCATTCTGGAGGAAATGGACAAATTCCTAGAAACATATACACTACCAAAACTGAAACAGGAAGAAATAGAAAATTTGAACAGACCCATAACCAGTAAGGAAATGGAATTAGTAATAAAAAACCTGCCGAAAAACAAGAGTCCAAGGCCAGATGGCTCTCCAGGGGAATTCTACCAAACATTTAAGGAAGGGTTAACACCTATTCTCTTGAAACTGTTCCAAAAAATAGAAATGGAAAGAAAACTTCCAAACTCTTTCTATGAAGCCAGCATTACACTGATTCCAAAACCAGAGACCTCACTAAAAAGGAGAACTATAGACCAATTTTCCTGAAGAACATGGATGCAAAAACCCTCAACAAGATACTAGCCAACTGGATCCAACAATACATTAAAAAATTATTTACCACGACCAAGTGGGATTTATACCTGGGATGCAGGGCTGGTTCAATATCCGCAAAACAATTAACGTGATTCATCACATCAATAAAAGGAAGGACAAGAACCATATGATCCTCTCAATAGATGCAGAGAAAGCATTTGACAAAATACAGCATCCTTACTTGATAAAAACCCCTCAAGAAAGTACGGATAGAAGGAGCATACCTTGAGATGATAAAAACCATATATGAGTGCCCCAACGCTAATATCATCCTCTATTGGGAAAAACTGAGAGCTTTCCCCCTAAGGTCAGGAACAAGATGGGGATGTCCACTCTCGCCACTGTTATTCAACATAGGATTGGAAGTCTTAGCCTCTGCAATCAGACAACACAAAGAAATAAAAGGCATCCAAATTGTCCAGGAGGAGTTCAAACTTTTATCCTTCACAGATGACATGATACTCTATATGGAAAACTCAAAAGATTCCACCAAAAAACTGCTAGAACTGATTCATGAATTCAGCAAAGTTGAAGGATATAAAATCAATGCACAGAAATCGGTTGCATTCCTACACACCAACAATGAAGCGACAGAAAAAGAAATCAAGGAATCGATCCCATTTACAGTTGCACCAAAACCCATAAAATACCTAGGAATAAATATAACCAAAGAAGTGAAAAATCTATACACTGAAAACTATAGAAAGCTGATGAAAGAAATTGAAGAAGACACAAAGAAATGGAAAAAGATTCCATGCTCCTGGATAGGAAGAACAAATATTGTTAAAATGTTGATACTACCCAAAGCAGTCTGTATATTCAATGTGATCCCTATCAAAGTAACACCAGCATTCTTCACAGAGCTAGAACAAATAATCCTAAAATGTGTATGGAACCAGAAAAGACCCCGAACAGCCAAAGCAATCTTGAAAAAGAAAACCAAAGCAGGAGGCATCACAATCCCAGACTTTATCCTCTACTACAAAGCTGTAATTATCAAGACAGCATGGTACTGGCACAAGAATAGACACTCAGATCAATGGAACAGAATAGAGAACCCAGAAATGGACCCACAAACGTATGGCCAACTAATCTTTGACAAAGCAGGAAAGAATATCCACTGGAATAAAGACAGTCTCTTCAGCAAGTGGTGCTGGGAAAACTGGACAGCGACATGCAGAAGAATGAACCTGGACCACTTTCTTACACCATACACAAAAATAAACTCAAAGTATATGAAAGACCTCAATGTAAGACAGGAAGCCATCAAAATCCTTCAGGAGAAAGCAGGCAAAAACCTCTTTGATCTTGCCCGCAACAATTTCTTACTCAACATGTCTCTGGAGGCAAGGAAAACAAAAGCAAAAATGAACTACTGGGTCCCCATCAAAATAAAAAGCTTCTGCACAGCAAAGGAAACAATCAGCAAAACTAAAAGGCAACCGACAGAACGGGAGAAGATATTTGCAAATGACATATCAGATAAAGGGTTAGTATCCAAAATCTACAAAGAACTTATCAAACTCAACACCCAAAAAAAAAATAATCCAGTGAAGAAATGGGCAAAAGACACGAATAGACACTTCTCCAAAGAAGACATCCAGATGGCCAACTGACACATGAAAAAATGCTCAATATCACTCATCATCAGGGAAATACAAATCAAAACCACAATGAGATACCACCTTACACCTGTCAGAATGGCTAACATTAACAACTCAGGCAACAGCAGATGTTGGTGAGGATGCGGAGAAAGAGGATCTCTTTTGCCTTGTTGGTGGGAATGCAAGCTGGTACAGCCACTCTGGAAAACAGTATGGAGATTTCTCAAAAAACTAAAAATAGAACTACCCTACGACCCAGCAATTACACTACTAGGTATTTATCCAAGGGATATAGGTGTGCTGTTTCTAAGGGGCACATGCACCCCCATGTTTATAGCAGCACTATCAACAATAGCCAAAGTATGGAAAGAGCCCAAATGTCCATCGATAGATGACTGGATAAAGAAGATGTGGTATATACATACAATGGAGTATTACTCAGCAATCAAAAAGAATGAAATCTTGCCATTTGCAATCACGTGGATGGAACTGGAGGGTATTATGCTAAGTGAAATTAGTCAGAGAAAGACAAAAATCATATGGCTTCACTCATATGAGGACTTTAAAAGACAAAACAGAAGAACATAAGGGAAGGGAAACAAAAATAATATAAAAACAGGGAGGGGGAACAAAACAAAAGAGACTCATAAATATGGAGAACAAACAGAGGGTTGCTGGAGGGATTGTGGGAGGGGGGATGGGCTAAATGGGTAAGAGGCATTAAGGAATCTACTGAAATCATTGCTTCACTATATACTAACTAATTTGGATGTAAATTTTAAAAAATAAAAAATAAAGTTAAATAAAAAAAAGGTTGTGTTCCTGAAATTAATATTACATTATATGTTAATTATACTTTAATAAAAAATAAAGAGCTTTAAAAAAAACAAAAACAAAAAAGACAATATTAATTTGTTTAAACACTTTTTCTTTTATACTTAGCACCTTGTCTTGTTTAAGAAACCTATTTCTATCTGAGGTCATGAAGGCAAATTCATTGTTTTTTTCTGTAAATGTTTTGTTTATATTTAATATTTAGATATTAAATCTACCTATAATTTATTTTTTACAATGTGTGAATAGTAAAAAGTGTGAATAGTGTAGGGGCCAGGATTCATTTTTATCCCATTGGTATTTCCAATTGACATAGCATCTTTGTTGAAAAGAACCTTTTTATACCTACTATGCTGATGTGCTTCCTTTGTTACAAATTATTGCAATATGCAATAATGCAGATTATTGCAAATGTGTTTGTTTCCTGACTCTATTCTGTTCTACCCTTGTGAAAATATTTTTATAGCTTAGGCTAGATATCTGGTAATATAATCCTCCAACTTTGGTATTTCCCTCAAATTACCTAGGCTATTTCTGGCCCTTGTGAAATGAATTCCTATATGAATTTTACAAATAGCATTTGCCAACTTCACCCCATCCCCCTCTCCCCCAAAAAAACCTGCTGAGATTTTGAGAATGTGTTAAATATTTTAAATTGGAGATAATTTAGCATGTATGTCTACTTGAGTTTTTCAATCCATGAATATGGTATATCTATTCATCCATTGTTTTCAATTTCACTCATCAATATTTTGCAGTTTTTAAGGAAGAAATTTTGCATATTGTCCTTAATTTTTTTAAGAATTATTTTTAAACAATCTCTACATCCAATGTGGGACTCAAACTCAAAACCCCAAGATCAGGAATCTCATGCTTTACTGATGGAGACAGCCAGGTACCCTCCTTACATTTATTAGATATTTGATAATGTATTTTTGTTTCTTGTTTGATGACACTGTATATGGTATTTTTCCCCATATGTTTTTGCTGGTATATAGAAATGCAATTTTTCATACCAATTTTGTGTGCAGTGACTGTGCTAAATTGACTATTATTTCTACTAGTTTATATTTGATGGCATAACCACAGGAAAAGATTCTGAATGTTACTATTCATTAGAGACATGCAATTTTTTACCATAACGGCATGCCACTATACACCCACTAGAAAACTAAAATGAAACTGTACCAAACATTGGTAAAGATTTAGAGCAACTGGAACTCTCAAACTTCTGGTGAGAATGTAAAAATATAGTTCATTGGGAAAACAGTTTGGAGGTTCCTTAAAAAGTGAGACATAAACCTACACTATTACTCAGCCATATCACTCCCACATATTACCCAACAGATATGTACACATACGCAGAAGTAAAATATATGATGACAATGACACAAGCAACAAATAAGGGGAAAAGGAAGTATACATTTGTATACTTACTCCGTATGTGAAGTGGCACATGTTATCTAAACACTGAATATGTCTGTCTTCTATCACTGTGAATAATGCATCTATGATGTAATACACATTAAAACTAAATCCGTATTTTGCATTTATTGCTGAGTGGTATTTTATTGTATGAGTGTAATATTATTATCATTTAGAGGACATTTTTATTGTTTCCATTCCCAAATGGAATGGAAGGTTATATATAAAAACACTAAACAACTGCAAACAGGTTTTTTGATAAGCATGTTTTAAATCCTCCTCTGTAACTAGCTAGTGGTGAGATTGCTGGGTCAAATGAGAAGTGTATGTTTAACTTGATAAGAACCTGCTAAATTTTCCAAAGTGCATCAGTTTGTGCTCCCATCAATCATACATGATTATTTCAATTACTTCACATCTCCATCATAACTGGTACTTGCAAGAATTTTTTTTATTTCTAATAACTATGTAGTGATATCACTTTGTAATTGAATCTGCATATCCTTAAGAATTAATGTTGTTGAGTATTTTTTAAATGTGCTGCTTTGCTATAACAATAGTTTCCTGGTAAATTGAATATTCAAGTGTTTTGATTACTATTAGTGATAGTGATTTGATTATGATTAGTATTAGTGATTCATCACTTATATATAACAACTAGTGCTGATCACAACAAATGTCTCCTTAATACTTATCACCATTGGGTGATATGCCATTGAATTTAGCCCATCCCACCTCTTCTCAAGCAATGCTGAGTTTGTTCTCGATAGTTAAGAGTCTCTTTTATGGTTTTCCTCTTCTCTTCTGTCTTTTTTTTCCTTTTCCCTATGTTCATCTGTTTTATTTCTTTAATTCCACATGAGTGAAATCAGATGGCATTTGTCTTTCTCTGACTTATTTTGCTTAGCCTAATTCACTCTAGATCCATCCATATCATTGCAAAAGGCAAGATTTCATTCTTTTTGATGGCTGAGTAATATTCATATATATATATATATATATATATATATAATGTCACATCTTCTTTATTCATCAGATGATGGAAATTTGGACTCTTTCCATAATTTATCTATCGTTGATAATCTGCTGTAAACGTTGGGGTGCATATGCCCCTTTAAATCTGTATTTTTGTATCCTTTGGGAAAATACCTAGTAGCACAATTGCTGGGTCTTAGGGTAATTCTATTTTTAACTTTTTGAGGAACCTCCATACTGTTTTCCAGATTGGCTGCACCAGTTTGCATTCCCACCAACAGTGTAAGAGGGTTTCTCTTTGCATCCTCACCAACATCTATTGTTTTTATTGTGTTGTTAATTTTAGCCATTCTGACAGGTATGAGGTGGTATCTCATTGTACTTTTGATTTTTATTTCCCTGAAAATGAATGATGCTGAGCATCTTTTCATGTGTATGTTAGCCATCTGGAGATGTTCTCTGGAAAAATGTCAGTTCATGTATTCTGTTTTTTGGGTATTGAGTTTGATATGTTATTTATAGATTTTGGATAACCCTTTGTTGGATATGCCATTTGCAAATATCTTCTCCCTTTCTGTAGGCTGCCTCTTAGTTTTGCTCATTGGTTCCTTTGCTGTGCAGAAGCTTTTTATTTTGATCAAATCCCAGTAGTTAATTTTTGCTTTTATTTCACTTGCCTCTAGAGACATGTCTAGTAAGAAGTTGCTATGGCCAATGTCAAAGAGATCCTGTGTTCTCCTCTAGGATTTTGATGCTTTCTTATCTCACATTTAGGTCTTTTATCCATTTTGAGTTTGTGTGTGTGTGCATGCTTGTATGGTGTAAGGAAGTGGCCCAATTTCATTCTGCATGTTGCTGTCCAGTTTTCCCAACATCATTTGCTGAAGTGACTGTTTTTTTCCCATTGGATATTCTTTCCTCCTTTGTTGAAAATTAGTCGACCATCTAGTTGTAGGTCTATTTCTGGGATTTTTACTCTATTTCATTGACATGCATCTGGTTTTGTGCCAGTTCTGTACTATCTTGATGATAACAAGATAAACTTGACATCCAGAACTGTGATGCCTCCAGCTTTGCTTTTCTCCTTCTAGGTTTCTTTGGCTATTTGGTGTCTTTTGTGGTTCCCTTTGTTCTAGCTCTGTGAAAAGTGCTGGCCATATTTTTATAGGGACTGCATTAAATGTGTACATTGCTTTGGACAGTATACATGTTTTTAAAAATATTTATTCTTCAAATCCACAAGCATGGAATGTTTTTCCATTTCTTTGTGTCCTCTTTCAATTTCTTTCATAAGTATTCTATAGTTTTCAGAGTACAAATCTTCTTCTGTGGTTAGGTTTAGTCTGAGGTATCTTATGACTTTTGGTGCAATTGTAAATGGGGCAAATTCCTTGATTTCTCCTTCTGCTGCTTCATTATTGGTGTATAGAAATGCAACAAATCTCTATATGTTGATTTTGTATCCTGCAACTTCACTGAATCTGTGTATCAGTTCTAACAGTTTTTTTAGTGAGTCTTTCAGGTTTTCTACATAGAGTATCATGCCATCTACGATAGTTAAAGTTCGACTTCTTCCTCTCCAATTTGGCTGTCTTTTATTTCTTTCTGTTGTCTGATTGCTGAGGCTAGGACTTCCAGTACTATGTTAAATAACAATGGTGAGAGCGAACATCACTGTCTTGTTCCTGACTGCAGAGGAAAAGCTCTCAGTTTTTTCCCTTTGAGGAAGATATTAGCTGTGGGTCTTTCACATATGGCCTCTATGATGTTGAGGGATTTTTCCCTCTATCCCTATTTAGTTGAGGGCTTTTAACAAGAATGGGTGATGTACTTTGTCAAATGCTTTTTCTGCCTCTATTGAGAGGATCATATGGTTTTTATCCTTTCTTTAGTTGATGTGGTGAATCAGGTTGATTTGAAAATACTGAACCACCCACTGAAGCCCAGGAATAAATCCCAGTTGATCATGGTGAATGACTCGTTTAATGTACTGTTGGATTCAGTTTACTCGTATTTTGTTCAGAATTTTTGCATTCATTTTCATCAGGGATGTTGGCCTGTAATTCTCCTTTGGTGGGGTCTTTGTTTTTTGTTTGTTTGTTTTTTTAAATTTTTTTAACGTTTATTTATTTTTGAGACAGAGAGAGACAGAGCATGAATGGGGGAGGGTCAGAGAGAGAGAGAGACACAGAATCCGACACAGGCTCCAGGCTCTGAGCGGTCAGCACAGAGCCCGACGCGGGGTTCGAACTCACTGACCGTGAGATCATGACCTGAGCTGAAGTCGGAGGCTTAACCGACTGAGCCACCCAGGTGCCCCAGGGGTTCTTTGTTTTTTGAATCAAGGTAATGCTGGTATCATAAAATGAGTTTGAAAGTTTTCCTTCCATTTCTATTTTTTGGAATAGTTTGAAAGGAATAGTTATTAACTATTCTCTAAATGTCTGGTAGAATTGCCCTAGGAAGCCATCTGGCCTTGGACTTGTGTTTGTTGAGAGATTTTGGATTACTGATATAACTTCTTTGCTGGTTATCATCTGTTTAAATTTTATATTTCTTCCTGGTTCAGATTTAGTTGTGTGTGTGTGTGTGTGTGTGTGTGTGTGTGTATTCTATGTTTTTAGGAATTTATCCATTTCTTCCAGATTGCCCAATTTGTTGGCATATAATTTTTCATAATATTCTCTTACAATTGTTTGAAATTCTGTAGTGTTAGTTGTGATCTCTCCACTTTCACTCATGATTTTACTTATTTTGGGCTTTTTCTCTTTGCTTTGTGATAAGTCTGGCTAGGGGTTTACCAATTTTATTAATTCTTTCAAAGAACCAGCTCCTAGTTTCATTACTCTGTTCTATAGGTTTTATTTGTTTCTATCATTTATTTCTCCTCTACTCTTTCCCTTCTTATGCTGGCTTTAGGCTTCATTTGTTGTTCTTTTTCTAGCTCCTTTAGGTATAAAGTTACGTTGCATATTTGAAATCTTTCTTGTGTTTTTTTTTTTTTTTTGAGATTTTTCTTGATTCTTGAGGTAGGCCTGTATTGCCATATACTTACCTCTTCTGACTGCTTTTGCTACATCTCAAACGTTTTTGACAATCGTGTTTTCATTTTCATTTGTTTGCATATTTTTAAAATCCCTTCTTTAATTTCCTGGTTAACCCATAATTCTTTAGCAGGATGTTCTTTAACCTTCATGTATTTGTTCTCTTTCCAAGTTTTTTCTTGTGGATGACTTCAAGTTTCATAGAATTGTGGGCAGAAAATATGCATGGTAGGATCTCAATCTTTATTTGAGACCTAAATCATGATCCAATATATGATCTATTCTGGAGAACATCCCACGTGCACTCGAAGAGAATTTATTCTGCTGCTTTAGGATAAAATGTTCTGAATATATCTGGTAAGTCCATCTGGTCCAGCGTGTCATTGTTTCCTTGTTGTACTTCTGCTTAGATGATCTTTCCATTACTGTAAGTGGAGTGTTAAGCTCCCTACTATTAATGTATTATTATCAATGAGTTCCTTTATGTTTGTTATTAGTTTATATATTTGGGTGCTTCCAAGTTGTGATCATAAATATTTATGGTTGTTAGATTTTCTTGTTGGATAGACCCTTTTATTATGATATAGTTCCCTTCTTCATCTCTTGTTATGGTCTTTTGTTTAAAAGCTCATTTGTCTTGGGGCGCCTGGGTGGCACAGTCGGTTAAGCGTCCGACTTCAGCCAGGTCATGATCTCGCGGTCCGTGAGTTCGAGCCCCGCGTCGGGCTCTGGGCTGACGGCTCAGAGCCTGGAGCCTGTTTCCGATTCTGTGTCTCCCTCTCTCTCTCTCTGCCCCTCCCCCGTTCGTGCTCTGTCTCTCTCTGTCCCAAAAATAAGTAAACGTTGAAAAAAAATTTAAAAAATAAAAAATAAAAAATAAAAGCTCATTTGTCTGATATAAGTATGGCTACTCCAGCTTTCTTTGAAGTCCATTAGATTGATAGATGGTTCTCCATCCCCTCACTTTCAATCTGCAGGTGTCTTTAGGTCTAAATGGATCTCTTGTAGGTATCATATTGATGGGTCTTGTTTTTTAACCCCATGTCTTTTGATTGGAACATTCAGTCCTTTTACATTCAGAGTTATTATCGATAAATAAGAATTTAGTGCCATGGCATTACCTGTTAAGTTGTTGTTTCTGGAGACTTTCTATTCTTTGTTGTTTGTGGCCTTTCCCATTCACAGAATTCTCTTTAATATTTCTTGCATAGCTAGTTTAGTTGTCATGACCTCCTATAGTTTTTATTTGTCTGGGAAATTCTTTCTCTCTCCTTCTATTCTGAATGACACTCTTGCTGGATGAAATATCTTTGGTTGTATATTTTTCCCATTTAGCATGTTGACTATATAATGGCACTCCCTTCTGTCCTGATAAATTTCTGTGGAGAATTCTGCTGCTAACTTATTTGTCTTGCCTTGAAAGTTATGGACTTCTTCTCCCTTGCTGCTTTTAGGATTCTTGTTCCCTATCTCTGTATTTTGAAAATTTTGCTATGGTATGTCTTGGTGTTGGCCTCCCATTGTTGATTTTGATGGCAGTTCTCTGTGCCTCCTGGATTTGGATGTCTGTTTCTTTCCCCAGATTAGGGAAGCGTTCAGCTATAATTAGCTCAAATAAACCTTCTGCCTCTTTAACCCTCTCTTCTTCTGGGACTCTTATGATACAAATGGTATTATGCTTTATGGAGTCACTGAGTTCCCTAAGTCTATATTCATGATCGAATATTTTTCTTTCCCTCTTCTTTTCAGTTTCATTATTTTCCATAATTTTATCTTCTGTATCACCTATTAATTCTTGCTTTTTCTGTCCTTATGGTCATTACATCCAGTCAGTTTTCCATCCCAGTTATAGCATTTTATAGTTTGTCTTGATTACCTTTAGGTCTTTTATTTCTGTGGTAAGGGACTCCCTGGTGCCTTCTATGATTTTCTCAAGTCTAACTGGTATCTTTATCATTGTTGTTTTAAATTCTGGATCAGCCTTATTATTTATATCTGTTGTGATTAGATCTTTGGCCATGATTTTTTTTATTTTTTATTTTTTGGATTTCCTCTTTTGGGATGAATTCTTTTGTCTTGGCCTTTTGTCTAGGTCTGTCTTCTTCTCTGTGTTAGGAAAGCCTGTTATGTTTCCTCCTCCTGAAAGTAATAGCTTTACTAAGAAGAGGTCATATATGGCTGGTCTTTCCCTCAGGCTAGGCCTCTGTAGTTTCTCACTTGCAATGGGGAATCTTTTGACTTTGGCCAGAGTGTGGTGAGTTTTAACTAGGTGTGCTCTGGTCTGCTTGTTAAAAGAGGTCTGGCCCAATTTCCACTAGAACTGAAGCTTTGCAGCACTCTATGATCAATAGACTTGGTGCATGTGAGGGAGGGGGATTGTGCTTTTCTTTTTGGGGAAGGGCCTGCTGCTCTGGTTCCCAGGTACTTGTCCTACTAAAGAAGCACCTGCAGAGCACATGTGGGTGGAGTTTGCTGTAAGTAGCTCAGGCCTCTACTGTTGGAACTGTGGTGCCCACTGAAGTCTCTCTGATGGGTGGGGGATAAAAATGGTGCTAGCCCTCTCCCTCTTCTCTGGAGAGGGGAAATTCACATCTGCTGCTGACTGGAAAGCCTTCAAAGAAGAGCAAACAATCCCCCCCATGTGTCCCAGGTGCCCCTCAGATTGCTGTCTTCACCCTGTCTGCATCAGGGCTGTCGGCCCACCCAGCAGCACAGCACACCTGTGTTTTTTCTCAGGCACACTGGCTGAATTTCAAAACTCCAAACTTTAGGGACCCAGCGTGTTGTGGACCTTCACTGGTCCTCTGGGGGAGGGTCTTGCCACAGTGGTGCTATTTCTGGTCTGTCCTAAAAAGGCAGTCGCACCAATGTGCAGGAGCTTGGAGTTTAGAATCAAGCACAGCAAAAAGCCTGATTCCAGGTTAGCCACACTCAGTAAGTGTCTCTGACCCTCTGTTTAGGGGTAGGAGAGCTTAATGGTGCCTGCTGGCTTCTTTTGTGCCCTGGGAGGCAATGCCCAGATGTGTTCCAAGAAGGGAAACGTCTCTCCCAGTGTGTCCCAGGGGATCCTCAAATCATGCCCTCAGCTCCAGGCTTCTGGTCTCCTTCTCCACAGAAGCACCACAGCATCTGCCTGGGCTCCACACTGGCCAAACAGACTTCTAAAACTCCGGTCTTTGAGTTCCATTGGTTATAAAAACTTACAATACTCAGCCGCTCTCATTTTCCTAGTCAATGGTTTTGGGGAAGTGTTTTCTCTGTGTGATCCCCTGTGCGCTGCTCTCTCTCTCCTCTCTCCCTGACCAGGGCTCTCTCCCCTCTGCAGCACCTGTGATCCTTTTCTCTCCCAAATCAAACCTTTGCACCTCCTACCTCCCATGATGTGGCCTCTTCTCTCCCTCTAATTGTGAAGTTTGTTCTCCCAGTCATCAGATCGATTTCTTGGGTGTTCAGAATAACTTGATTATTTATGTAGCTGTGTTCGAGGAACGAGACAGGCATAAGGTCCTCCTACTGCTCTGCCATCTTAACTCCCTGATTCTTGCCCATATATTTAAAAATTATTTTCTTACTACTGACCTTGAAAGTTCTCTATATAATCTAGATGCAAATATTTTATCAAATATGTTTTTGAAATATTTTCTCTTAATCTGTGTCCAGTCTTTTAATTATCCTAACATTGCCTCTTGAAGAACAGGCATTAAAAAACGTATTTAATATTTCTAAGGTAGGTAGTAATGCCTTCTCACAGATATTCATTATCTGTGATTTTTCTTTATTATCTCTTTTATTATTAATCAGCCTGAAAAGTAGAAACATTCTTATCAATCCACTAATTATGTCATTTTTAAACAAAATGATGCTCTTAAGCACAAAACCTTTGGTACCTTTTCTCTAGCTAGGACCATGCATAAACAGAAAGAAACTTCTCCATAAGAATTAAGTGTATCTAATGACGAATAATTTCAGCGACTACTGAAAATTTTTATAAATGTTGAAGCTTACAGTCCTGTGCGAAGTCACCAAAATTTTCTCTTATTCTATTCAAAAGCCCGACTGCTGTTATATCTGAGATTCAGTATTATTTGCTTCAGGTTGTTGGGCTTTGTAAATGAACAACCACTAGCTTTCCGGGATCTCATAAATAATTCCCTTTGCTCTATTGCTATTCTTACAGCCCCCTCAGCCAAACTGTGTTCCTTCAACACATTCCAAAATATATCTCAGTGAGTCTGTAAACACACTCCTCTCCATCACTTAAATTATCACACTTGGGTGGTTTATATCCTCCACTTCACTCCTTATTTTTTCTTTCATTCCCAGCCAGTAATCCAAAAGATCTGTGTGGTCCAAAATGGTCTGGCATCATCTGATAAGAATCTGGTGTGTTAAATACTTTGGAAACACTGGCCAAATTATACTTGGGCATTGAGATTGAGCAATACTGGGGACTATTTCTTTTGATAATTTCAAATGTCTGCATCTGAATGATGCAAAATTTAGATGGTATTCTTCAAAATAGGAGGAGTTTATACTTTGGAGAGCTGTTTTGTTCCTACAAAGTGAAGCTAAGAGCAGTTATGAATGCAGAAGGATCACAGCAAAAATGAGAAAAAAACTTGAAGTATTCTCATTAAATATAAAAATAGAGGTAATAAAGCCTATTACTGTTGCCATCATTTAATTTTTTATAGAAGTTATTAAAAGTTAAATGATTCATATTAAAGAAGACTATTATAGAAGGAGGGAAAAATAAAGTACAAGGAATTTGATAAATATAAATGAATAATTAACATCTTTCCTTATACTAGCAATAATAAACTAGAGAAAATATTTGGGGTACCATTTTTTTAAAAGGAACAAAAATGTGGCTAGTTTACACATAAAAAAGGTATTGAGAAATTAAAAAATATGTATTTTAGTAATTTAGAGATGCAAACCATGTCTCTTCCTTACACATATCAATTTATATGTTTCATCATTCCCAAGATAACTTAATATGATTTTTTAAGTCAAATTAGCCATTCACAGAAACACCCACAAAAACATTCAGGTTTTAATAAAATTCAAAATGTTAATTGTGATAAATATAGGATATGATTGATGGATATAAAAATACTCAAAACTATAGTACTTAAACTTGAACACAGCATCTAGAGTCAGAATAATGAAACAGATGTGTGTATATTAGATTATTCCACAGAAAATTAGCAAAAAAGTTCCATTCTATGGAGATGGAATATGCTTATGCTAATAATTGAGTTTTCTCACATACTTAATTATGTAGTCCTATCAATTCTAAACCTCAAAAAGGTCTTCAGTCTTTCAATTCCTTCCCAGCTACACTGTCTCTACTCCAATGAAAACAACCATCATGTATAACAAATTATTACAATAGCCTTGCAAAAATCTCAAATGCAAAAGAGTGATCATGAGTCTTGGTAAGTCAAATAAAATAAAGATTCAAGCATAACAGGACACACAGTAAGCTTTAAGAGACAGTTAATATTCTCACCTTAAAAGTCTGTTAAAAAAATAAGTCTGTTTTAGACTAGATTTAAAAAAAACACACCAATTTTTGCAACTCTCCTTATCAATGCAAAATGGAGAGCCAGAAAACCTAAAACATTTAAGGCAATGGAATAGAGAGAAAGAGGAACATCTAAGGTAGTAGCATTGATGATAAGCAAACTAAGAATAAACTAAATGACCACTCAACCATATTCTAGACTTCATATTTTAGCTTAATAAACCAGCATTTAGCTATCCTTTTTAGAAATGGACTATACTTTCTTGTCCCTGCAACCATTAAAAACAAAGTGATGTGTTAAATATACACCTTAAGGGTATACTCAAAACAAAATAATAAGACAAATTTTATATTAAAAAATGAATCTTTTATAGGATGACCTTAGAAAGATCTTTGCTTTTTAAAGTTTCTCATTGAAGAATAAAAAAAGGTGCACATAAGAAAGTAGAAAGGAAGATTGGATGAGCAGTATGTCTTCTTTTTGCCTTCCGTTATCTTCTTCCTCAGTTTTAAACTTGTATCACTATAATAAAATGTTATCACTTTAATTCATGCCTCAAGTTCTGTTTCCTAGAGGACCAGAACTAAGAAAATAACCTTTCTGAAAGTATAATGAAGATAAAACAAGAACATTTATTCTTGTGTTCTGTAACCCAAGATTGCTTAATTCAACCTGAAAGCTGGTAGGGTTGGACAAGACCAATTCCAGAAACCGAGACTGTATTATTAAAAGACAAGTCTGGGCAGGTTATAAGATAACAATATGAAAGAAGATGGATTTTCCTGCACTTTTTTAATGCAGCTCCTTCCATAAGCTCCCTAACACTGTCAGAGAGATGCAGCCTGTACTCCTTTATAACCCAGCAGGCCATTATTTCGAATTTCCCAAGACAGAGGTTAAAATGGATATAGAGAACAAGAAGGAGCCAGTGATGTAAATGGAAACTATAACGTGAATACTAATAGGATAAACATGGCATAGAAGACTGTTGATTAGAGAGAGAACTTTGTAGACAAAGAATTAGATCTAAGGAGTATAAGTAAATAATATCTTCAACATTGCTTAATACCAATGGATGTCAATCGAAATAAACCAAGAAGGTGATAAACAGACACACACACACACACACAAAACCAAAACTAACAACAAAAAACACTTTTAAAATCTAAGGAAATTGTTATTCTGCAGACTGGTATACAAAATATCTGTACCAGCAAAACCCTTAGGCTACTATGTCTGCCCACCTAACCATTCTTAGAAGATACTGGCTCCTAAGAATCACACTTTGCAGAATGGAAGGCCATCTGTATGTTTATGTTAGATATGTTCAAGATGGATCAGAAAAGGAGAGTACAAATGTAAAATGCAGATGATGTAAAACACACACACACACACACACACACACACACCAAAATAACAGCAACAATAACAAAACTTAGGTCATTGTCAGTTTAGGAAGTCCTTTTTATTTTATATTTTAGGATATATGTGCTATGAATTAGTAACAACGATGTCATGTTTTCTATCCTCTCTTCTCAAAAAGTTATCTTTATCTCCAAGATGTTTACTACATATTGCGGCTGAGTAAGTAACTTAATTATAGGTTATCAAATATTGATGATTTATAATCTGAGCTTAACATCACTCAAAAATCCTGGATTTGAAGCTAGATGTTATGACTAGATAAGATTATTATAAGTGCTTTTAGAACCATGAATATGTGATATACATACATGTACACCTATTATATATGTGAATGTGGTCAGTCAAAAGTATGAAACTACATACTTCATTGTTAAAACTTTTGTATTTATTGGTTGCATTGAGGAATATAAAATGCAGGGTATCTTGAAGAATCTGAGTGTACAGCCAATTGAACAGAAGTGTCAAAGAATCAGGAAAACTGGTGTCAGGTATTTGAGCAAAGAACTCAGCTCTACTTGAACCAATATTATCTCTAGATTTCTTAGGTAAGGAAGGTAATGAATTCTGTTATTGATCTAACTAGTGTGAACCAGATGTGTTGCCACTAGCAAGCAGAGAGATATTAGTAACAACAACAACAAAAACAATAAAAAAACAAACAGAAAAGAGCAAGGAAAATGATTTGGTACATCAGTTTATTTGTGTTGTTGGTGATTAATCTCTTTAGTTACTGAGACTTCTAAAGAGGCGTGTATATTACAACATTCTAGAAATAACGTCATTTAACTTGTGGCCTCACTCATCACTTCAATAGTAAATAAACATATACCATGACTCCTCAAAATATATAATGCATACATTTTCAATGATATTGTAAAAATCACAAAGATGTTTTGCTCTCCTCTTATTACATAGAATTAATACTCTAGGAGGACAAATTATATTTTTTCTTTAACTTTCACAGGGGACTTATGATAATGACGTATTTAAATATTCAATATATTCAGGTGATTAACTTTTATACTAGAACAGAAGGCTCTGTTGAATAGATGCTGTTGAAGGCCAAAAAAAAAAAAGTGGAAAAAAAAAAACTATTTCAGATGTGCTCGTTATAATTGTGTCCACTTCAGCCAGGTAATGGCTACGGCTAAAACTGTAATGCTTACCTTCAAACTCACTGGCTTTCGATTTGTTTTACAGTGAATGGAGTTTCAATATCTTTGTGTTTACAATAAACAACTTGCAATACATTCTATAATTTGGGAATTATCCTTGGTCCATGAGCCAGAAATACTATACTTTTTGGCAGTCCACTAGCCCCCGGGACTTCAGTTAAATAAGAAACAGTTTGAGAGAATATAGAATTCTAGGGTGAGAAAGCCCAAGAATTTAAATGATTTGGTTGTTGCAAATGTCTTCTCTGGGAAAGCTGGAAGAATGCAAATTTGATTTTTGTTTTTTGAGCACTTCCATTGCATTTGCTATCACACACAAGCACGCGCACCAGACTGTTTTATAAGAATTTATCACTTTAATGGCTTCACTCAAACTCATCTCAGGATGTATTGTGAAGACCTTATTTTATTTGATTGAACCTTAGACATCATTCTGTTTATGAACTAAGGGCAAAGTTGCTATAATCAACTAGAAAATCTGGCCAGGCAGTACGTAATAAGTATGGAAGAAGTAAAGGTTTTACACTGGCAATTAGTTCAGAAATTCAATGGGCAGGAGGTCAAGAACTATCGATTATCATCTCATATTTGAAGACCTTTGTTCCAAAGCATAAGAAACACATAGGGACTTATCTAATAGACAAATATCTGTATGCTATTTTGGTTATAGCTGTTCTTTAAGTCAGGGGGAGACACTCAGGATTGCCAGAGCAAACAGTATATTTGACTGTTTTTATTCTACTGCAAAATAGCTATTTCTTCCCAAGATTAACTTGTCAGATATCTAATGGATTCTATATTTCCTCATAAAATTAGCTATGTATAGATAGTTAAATAAAGCTTCATGCTGAGAAATATCTACAAAGACATGACACAGTAATGCATGATCCGGGTGAAATTTATTAGAATTTATGTTAAAAAACCCTGAAATTCTGGGGCACCTGGGTGGCCCAGTAAGTTGAGCATCCGGCTCTTGATTTTGGCTCAGGTCATATCCCAGGGTCGTGGGATTGAGCCCCATGTTGGGTTCTGAACTGAGCATGGAGCCTGCTTGGGATTCTTTCTCTCTCTCCCTCTGCCCATCTCCCCTGCTCAGGCTTTCTCTCTCTGTCTCTCATTCTCCTAAAAAAAGAAAAAAAGGCTAACCTTCAAAGCTGATGTACATTTTTTAAAAATCTGAAATTCTACGGTTATAAGTTTTATAAATGATTTGAAATTTTTTTAAATAGTGACATTTCTAACATTAACAATAAATATATCTGTGATTCCCTTAATTAAATAGAATGAGATGTGTACACATATGAACTGGGCTCTCATCTTGAATGACAAATTGATTTTTTAAATATCATCTGAAAAGACAGATTTTAAAAATTTATATAAATATTTCCAAATGTAGTTTTGAATGTAAATGATTTTCAATATGATATTAACTACACACACACATACACATACACAGATACATATATACATAAGCATGACAAGCAAAGTGGTGAATGAGTTAGCCATTAGCTTAAAAATTTTTGGTCAAGTGCATCTATTTTTAACTAGGCCATGAAACTCTGTCTGCATAATAATAGGAAGCTTTCTTAAGTCTCTTATTTATCAAGTGTGGTCATATATTTAGTTTTTCTTCTGTGCCTTCACAATTATATATCAACCTATGTCACAAATGTTTGAATAGTCATTTTAGCATTATTAAAGTTCAACATTCAAATATAATCAAAATAATTAATATTTATATGAATCACATTTATAATTAATTTGGGCTGAGGGGGAGACTGGGGATGCTAGCAGCCATAATTTAAGAAAACTTGCCTCTGACTTACTAGATTTTTAGCCATGGCAAGCTATTTAACCTCTCTAATCCTCAGTTTCCTTACTTGTAAATCTGGACTTAAAAATGGTCATCCCTACCTCTTCAAATTTTATGTATAGCTTGCATGAAACCATGAAAGTATACTTTATAAACTGAAAATATATAAAAGTGAGTTGCTAACTTAGAGGCAGAATACTATATTAGGCAGTAAGTACTAGGCATTAGTAAGCCCTCAGAACACTTTTGCTAATTAATTAGATTATACTTCACAGACTGAAATAGAAATATTAAAGTTGGGAGTATTTTCCTTCCTTCCTTCCTTCCTTCCTTCCTTCCTTCCTTCCTTCCTTCCTTCCTTCCTTCCTCACTTTCCCCTTCCTTTCTAGCTGGTACCCTTAAATGAAGGGGATGGTCTTTTTTTCCTAAGGCAAACCATGAGGAGTCTACAAACATTTTCCATAGATTTTGAGGATGCCTACAAAGTTTCAGGCATAAGTGATAAGGGTAGATTTCAGCAAATCTTTTCCATCCTGTCTTAAAGAATAAAAAAAAATACAATCTAATAATTTAAGAGTTCTTAAAGTATTTAAACAAGGAGGCCACTGGAATGAATGGCTCTATATAATGCCTTGGGAGCCTATGCAAGCAAACCAAAACCTAAGCCAGAGTCAATGCACTTGAATCCAAACAATGAAACTTAAGAAAACCGAGGGAAAAACAACCAACTAGTTTTCCCAAATAAGGCAACTGTTTAAGCCATAGCCAACTGAATAACTTCTTTGCTTTACTTCCAGGTCTTCTTTATAAAAATCCCTCCCATAGCTCCTATCTATAGAAGGTCCCTAATCATCTCCAGTTTGGCAGTGCCAGCCTGGAATGGATGTATACACGAATAAAACCTTGGAGATTTTAATGTGCCTCAGTTTACATTTTCATAGCATATCTCTAAATATAGATATGTATTTCAAAAAGACCTGTTTAAAACTTCAAAAAGTTTTAAATTTTAAAACTGTCATATTTTCTAGAAATCTTAAACTCTAAATCTGGAATATTTACATGTTAATTTTATAAATACAAGTTTTCAAGTACAACATGCTTTTACATTATAAAAAACTAATACAATAAAGTAACTTCTTTATATATATGTAATGTTATGTGAAGCAGCTATATATTTACTATCATGCACATATCAGTATTATTTTCTGTTCAGAAATTATATTTTTAACACGTGGCATTTTGCCAAGATTCTTACTCATTTGTCATATCTAATCATGATTGAATTTATATCTATAAAATTGTTTTTCTTTCACGTTATGGATTATATTCAAATGTTATTATGAATTAAAATATTAATGATAATAGACATTAGTGGAGTGCCTATCACTCATATCAAAATAAAGTATTTTGGTCCTGCCATATCAGCATTGAATCTTATTCAAAACCATTATCCTTTTTTTCTCCCATTAAAATTGATTACTTTGAAATTGAACAGGGGCGCCTGGGTGGCACAGTCGGTTAAGCCTCCGACTTCAGCCAGGTCACGATCTCGCAGTCCGTGAGTTCGAGCCCTGCGTCAGGCTCTGGGCTGATGGCTCAGAGCCTGGAGCCTGTTTCCAATTCTGTGTCTCCCTCTCTCTCTGCCCCTCCCCCGTTCATGCTCTGTCTCTCTCTGTCCCAAAAATAAAATAAACGTTGAAAAAAAAATTGAACATTTGAAGTCATGAAAAGGAAGGACAATAACATTCTTGATTATGTCTCAGGGTCAGGGGTTCAATCCTGAAGGAAAATACTGAGGTTACCCTATAAGGTAATGTTCCACAGTGAAAAGTGAAAGCACTTGAATTTTTTGGAACAGAACACAAAGATATACAAAACATTTGGCAAAGATATAAGCAGAACTTATTGCAAGGTTGGGTTCATTGATAGTAGTCACATTAATTTCTGCTGCAGAAAATAAGAGTGTCTTGAGAGCAAGGGCAAAGTTGCTTCATAAGGAATTTTCCTTTTATTGTGTGAAAACTGCTTCAATACTCAAAGCTTAAGGGCATTTTACGCTGGCATCACTTGCAAAATGCCTCCTTCTGCTTCAGTTACCAGAGGAAGCCTAAGCTGATCTCAAAAGTGTTTATAGACATTGTTTTTATGTTCACAATCTATCAAATGCTCCTGGTGCATTATTACAGATCTAGGCATTCTCTTGGCATAAAATACCATGGAATTTCTCTTTACTGAAGCTAAATTTTCAGTTTCATTATTTCTACTTAATATTTGCATAACAAAAAACATTTACAAAATAAACCATGAAGTGACCTAATTGATCATTTAAATTAGTATGTCAGAGTTTATAGATTCAACTGGAGATCATGATTTTGCCAGTAACTTACAAAAAAATTTTGCAGTGGCCTTCAAATCATATTGAATATCCTTTTGCCTATCTTCAACGGAGATAAATATATAACTTTGCTTTCTGTAAACAGTTGATCTTAATTTGGAGTCAAACTAGTAAATGAGGGATTAATGAAACTAATCATATTTCAGTGATAAAATGAAATGGACTAGAAGCTAAAACTTGCTTCTCTCTTTTAATACAAACCTTTTTTTTTAAGTTTATTTATTTTTGAGAGAGAGAGAGACACAGAGCACGAATGGGGGAAGGAGCAGAGAGAGAGGGAGACACAGAATCCAGGGCAGGCTCCAGGCTCTGAGCTGTCAGCACAGAGCCCAACGCCGGGCTCAGACTCACAGACCATGAGATCATGACCCGAGCCCAAGTCAGATGCTCAACCGACTGAGTCACCCAGGCACCCCCAAAACTTTCTTCTCTTTATTAGTTGTATATCTATGCCCTGTGATAGGCAGAATAAGAAAAATTTAAATAATCCTGGATCATACAGCTCAACTGTGTCAAAAGAAGAATATGTCCTCTGGAACTTGGTGGTCTAAATCACAACGCAAATGAGACCTGGCTCCTCCAAGAGCTAAAAAAAAGGAGTAGCCTATGTTGGTTTGCCAAGTCATTTGTCAAACTCATAGAAAATATACTAAGTAGTTGTTGTATTGAAATAAATTGGACTGAGATGAAACAGAGGGTTTTCTCTCCAGAGAGGGTATTAGTTGGTATTTGATTAAATTTCTCCTTTATTTCCTATTAACAAATTTATAGGCAAATAGGAAGAACTATCTCTTCTACTTCTGAAATACTTAAAACTCACCACCTATGTGAATACTAAGGGAATATTTAAGAATTGGTTATTCTTAATCTCTAGGTTTCCATGGTTTTCAGCTGAGTATATTCATTAGTTTTATTAGAGGACAATTTTTTTTTCACTAAAAGTCCAAATACTAAATGACGCTTAGAGGTTCTGTAAAGAACACCACAAGATGGCAGTATTTCAGAAATTAATCCTTGGAGAGAACATTTCTATATAGTACCTAAAATAATATAATATATTTGGGCTGTATTTTTAGTAACTAAAAATATTTGAAGTCATCACTACAAGTGATTAAGAATTAATGACACTAGGATATCTGTTTAGTAGTAAACAAGTTGTTTCCTTTAAATAATATAACTGTCAGTTTGATTGTTCCAAACATTAGTGAGCTTCATCAACATATAAATGAGTTGATGGTAAAGGATTGTCAGTGGATTCATAAATCTCATAATTGCTTACATATTGGTCTATAACTATAAACATATTTTAAAAATTGTTTGAAAAAATAAGATTCTAATAAGACATCAATTATATTTTATTTCTCCATGATTGTTTAATAACCAGTTTTAGAACAATAAATTGAAATTAGCAATTATACATATTAAACACATCATTTATATTTTTCAAAACTGTTCAGGATTGGGGATCAGCAAGTTTTTATTGTAACTACTCTCATAAAAGTCTAAATTACTGACTGTAAAAAAAATATACGGTTTTAACAAAAAAAGCAGCCTAAAAAAAACAATGTGGAATATTTTATCATAGAAATTATATTTTTGCACTGTCACTTTTCTTTTACAGGGGACTGCTCTTCCTGTTATCATCTTTACAGGAATCACATATAACTTCTGTCCTTTAATCCATTGTTTAACTATATTAAGTGGACCTAATTCCCTCACTTTCCCTCCCCACCCCAACTTTTAAGGTGGAGTCATCCCAGAAAGATATGGGGAATAGCCATCAATTAAAGAAGGTAAATTTATGCCTTTTTGTTTTCTTAATTATTCAACTGAAATCTGGCAGTACTTAATACCAATTTTCCATCAATTCATTTTGAAGCTACGTGTATTTTTCTTTTTATCTGTTTTTAATAGTCCACTCCACTTCTCTACTCTTTGAGTTAGAGGTTTGGTACAAGTTCCATATAATATTGACGTGGAAATGTTGGGGTTCCAACATGAGAACCAAGAAAGAATTCTCCAGATGTTTTTGGTACAAAAAGCTGGTTTTATGAAAGTACAAGGACAGGACCCATGGGCAGAAAGAGCTGCACTGGGGTTATGATGGGTGACAGATTATATACTTTCAGGTTGGGGGGAGTTAGGGATAATATAAGTCTCTAAGGTATTTTGGAAACAAGGTTTCCAGGACCTTGAGGGGGCTAGCTATTGTTAGAAAAAGGTCATTTATCACTGTTTAGTAAAACCTCAGTCATGAGACCCTTCAGTTATATATCATTGGACCAGAAGTTTGGAGTATGATTGCCAACATATACCTTGGGAAGGAGAGGTAGAGATAAAGGAAGTTTCCAAAGGAATTCTTATATGTTAAAGTAGATGTACTGGATCCTGGAGGTTGGGATGTTAAGCTACGATTGCCTTTTGCCCTGAGTAAAGTGTCCACATCAAGACAGCTGAGCTTCTAGAGGAATGTCAATCACGCTGTCTGTCTCAAGGACTTGTCAATGGGCTGTAAATTGTAAGGAAATTTTTTTCTTTTGCCTTTGTTTCCCACATCAATATTATTTCTGCTACTTCAATTCTGAACTACTTAGCTGTGAAATAAATTCCTGGATCTGACTCAGTGATTGGAGATCTTCAATTTCATCTAATGATGACTTCCAAATTATTAATTCCTTTAATGTTGATTCTGCATCCTTCATAGAGAGTAGGTAGAGCATCCCTACTGAGAACATGTCCACTTTACTTATTGTTTCCTTTTAGATTTTGGTGATATTCCTTGTTGTGTTTTTAATATTAATCCTATTCATTTTAACCTGAACATACACATAAGGTGCTCTGTATCAGAGACAATACCATGGTTATCCTTATAAAAAGCAAATAATGACAATGTGTTTCTCTATATCCCTATTCTTAACATTAGGTTGACAAAATGAAAACCAAGTCAAATACCTTACTGATACAAAGTCTGTAATATAGGCAACAAATAGGAAAATGGGCTTTCTGTGCTTACATACAAAAGAAAGAGATAGCTGCCTCCCACTACCCGCCTGAAAAGAGAAAAACCTTTGTTCCTTGGAGACAAAATGGTTAAGATCCTGAGTTCTCACTCTAATCCTCAAGAAAAGAAATACATCTCTCCAAGGGGTAGATAAACCTGGGCATATCCAATCTGTAAGACTTAAGAAGTTTTTCATGGTCCTGCCCTCATTTTCTCTTGAAATGGAAACATACACATCTGGAGTTAAGTAAACCTCCCCAATTCTCCATGTAGTTGTAAATTAATTTCTCAAGATTTGATCTTAAGAATTTAATCATATTTTGTATCAACTATATGTGTATTTGTACTATACATTTTCTATGTTGCATCCAGGAAATTATCATCTCTTTATTTCTCAATTACCAATTACTTATCCCCCGGCCATGATGATATTATCAAAACAGTCTATTATTGATCCATGGGAGGGCAGAATTTGCCATCCCGAAATAAATCTTTTTGGCATAAGAATTACTGTAGGCTGATTATTTTTAAAAGATAGAGGAAAAGCTCCTAAAACAAAGTAGAAGTTGCCTTACTGTAAGAAATACTTACATTTGCAAGGAAAATCACCATTTGTAAGGGTGTCTCCCTCCTTTATTAGGAAGAAAATTCTCTAGAAACTCTGATCCCTGGAGAAGGCAACAGCTTCCATTTGTACAACAACCTTATCCTTGTTCAGTGTATTTTTTCCTGATAGCCCCCCTGAATTGGCTACCCCTTCCAACATCTTTTTGTTTTTCTTTTTTTTGTTGTTGTTGCTCTGTTTTGTTTTGTTTTTATCTGGAGATAATATTTAAGGTGGTGGCTTGTGCCTTTTGGGGGAGTTGCTCAGTTTTACTGGGCTTCTCCCATGTATACAAGAACTATACATGTTACTAAGCTCATGTTTTTCTCCTGTTAATCTGGCTTTTTCTTACAAAAGGTTATCAGCCAAGAACCTGGAAGGGTGGAGGAAACATTTTTTCCCCCTAGAACTTCTTTTAAATTCTGACTTAAATTCTGTTTATATAGCTTGTTATTACCAAACTATGCACCCTTTTGTTCATCTAGTAATTGTATACAGGGCCCCTTTCCATGTGAAAACAAAGTGGGCATAATTCCCTTATGCTACTAGTATTGCAAAATTTACATTGCTCAAATGTATAATTGACATGCATTTTTCGGGGCTGTTTGAAATCTGATCTTCTAATTATCCTTTGTTGTGAAGTAAGCCTGTTATTTCAGCGACATTTTCTACTTAATACCTGAAGTCTCCTTTCTCCCCATTTGAACCATGAAGTTTCCAATAATTTTTGCCCCCCATCCCTGATTTTTTGGGGGGTTTGTTAAAATTTAGAGGAAATAAAAGAAAAAAATTCTAAGAAAAATAGAAAAACCAAAACTCCTCTATTTCCCAAAGGTTTTCTTTACTAGCCAAATGGAGAAGTATATGGACAATTGTTTAATCAGAAATTTTTCTAAAACATTATATCTTCCAATCCTCCTGACATTGTATTGATGAGTATTTATAGTTTGGTCTGATCTTAGGTGGTCAAGATAGCATTTAGTTTTATCTATTTTATGTGCTGTTGTGTTTTGTTTCTAATTTTCCTGAGTTTTTTTTTTCCTTCCCCAAATAGTATCCCTCCCTATTATACACCCATAAATTAGTGATTTTACAACTTAATATTTTCTTAATAGCCATCCTGAAAACAATCTCCATTGTTCCATCTCTTGTCATTTGGTCACTGCTCTTCAGGAAACTGCATTTTTACCTCTTTTCTTTCCCAATGACTAACTTGTTCTAGAATTAGTTACTTTGAGTCTTATCTACCAATCATATTGATTTTTTAATCATTTTTTTTTTACCCCTGTGTTTTTGTTTTGTTATTTAATCTACACCTTGGTTTTATATAAGACCCTTGTTTTTCTAACAGGGCTTTCACAACCTTTTCTGATTGTCTGGATTATACTAGTGTTTATATATTATTAGCATAAAATATTTTCAGTTAATGGCATTTTCTTGTTTTCATTCCCCCCTTTTGTCCACTAAATTACTGTTTTTTGTTATATACATTCTTTCATGCTATCCATAGGTAAAACACATTTTGTTTTTAGGGATACTCCTATTATGAATTTCAAGATTTTTTTTCTTGACATTCATAGATAATGGCTGAACATACACATGCAAGCACATTTGTGTATGTGTATGTATGCATAAACATTGTTTTCTTTTTATATTTAATTTTTAAAGTATATTTATATTGTGCATTTATTCACTCATTAAGGCATCCACCCATCCTTCAACTTTTGTTTTCTATAGCAGCTATAATAATACTACTTTAGTTTTGCTCTGTTGGTGATACAGATCTCATTATTATCTTTCTAATTTGTGCTGTTCCATCTACATTCAGAGGTCAGTCCTCTATACGTCTCTAGTTTTTATTAGTATATCCACTTGATTCTTCCATAATGGTTACTAATTCAATGACCTGTTAAGGTTTCTGCTGACTTTATTCAGTTCGGACTATTTATATTTCCATTCTTTGAACACCCACTTCAGTTGAGACTTGACAGTGTTTTAATGCATGGCTATTGCTTTTAACTTTTTATTATATCTGTCATCTCTAGATTTACCTTGTTTTACATTGGAGTATAGTTGACACACAGCATTACATTAGTTTCAGTTGTATGCCGTAGTGATTCGACAGCTCTATATGTTACACTATGCTCATTGCAAGTGGAGCTACCACGTGTAGCACCAGCATTGCATGGTGACACATCTAGCTTTACTTCTCGATCTGCCATTAAAACCAGTGTCTTTTCTTTAAATAAGTAGAAGCCGTGGAACTTTTGATTTTCCTGACTCATAGCAGAATCCTTTCTTCATATTTTGTAGCTCTACCCTGATGTAAGAAACAAAGGTAAATAAAAAATTAAATCTCCTTACTGCCTACAGCCATTGACAAGTCCTTGAAACAGGGACAGTGACGTTCTTCCAGAAGCTCACCTGCCTCGATGATGACACTTTGCTCAGGGCCAAAGGCAATCTTAACATTGTCCCAACCTCCAGAATCTTGTAAGTCTACTTTAACATGTAAAAATTCCATTGGAAACTTCCTTTATGCCTACCCCACCCCCCCACCAAGGTATGTGTGGGCAATCATACTCCAAGCTTATGGTCCACTGATACACGTCTGAAGGGTTTCATGGCTGAGGTTTTACTAACCAGTAATAAATGACCTTTTCCTAACAATACCTAGCCCTTCAAGGTTCTGGAAACTTTGTTCCCAAAATACCTTAGAGACTTACACTATCCCTAACCCCTGGCAACCTGAAGGTATAAAATTTCTCACCTGTCATAACCCCAGTGCAGCTCTTTCTGCCCATGGGTCCTGACCCCTGTGCTTTAATAAAACCACCTTTTTGCACCAAAGGCATCTCAAGAATTCTTTCTCTGCCCTCGGCTCCAAACCCCAAAACTTCAAACCACATCATTTGGCGCCTTACCATGGGGCTGAGCCTTCTCACCTGGACTTTGAGCTTTTGTACAAATTTGGTGAGTAATTTCTCTTCCCTTCCTTTCATTTCAGGGGCTTTTCAAAAAGAATGGTCTTACTGGAAACTTTCATGTTGATTGCTCAGGCTGTAATTCTCTAGCCTTTGGTTACTCTATGAGGAGAAAGCCTGCCTTTCGGCTGGAAGTTAGTACCACAGCTGGAATGGTAATAAGACCCAGAACCGTTTTGCCCTCTCTATATTCCTGTCCTTATACCAAGTTATCTCTCTTGGGCCATGGACAGCCACCTAAGTCACCAGGACAACTGTCAATCTTAAGACTCTTCTTAAGTGAAGCTTCCTCCTTATTGGTCTAATGTGATCCCTTTCACATCTCTGGTCTAGCTGCTTCTGGCCATGAGAACTCTGCTTGGAGCAGGCCAAAACAAGTACCCGATTGAAATAAAATGCAACCGGGACAATTTCCTAAAGAAATTGGCTGTAAAGACTACATGTGTTGGAAATTTGCTTCTAGTTTTACTGTTTCCATTAATGTCCTCTACTAACTACTTTAACTACAGAACTGGGTAATTTCCCCTTGTAAAACTTTTCTACTGTTTTCCACGGGTTAAAAAAAGCAGCACAACCTTCCGAGCAAGGTAATAGCGTGGCTTTTGTGGGAATGCTTAGACATGGTAGGTATGGTATTTCAGTCCATTCACTAGGCACCCATCTTTAGACCCATCTTTAGAGTTATCAGCATTACATATGAAATTGTTATTCTACCAAGGTTTACTAAAGGTCAAATAAGCTCATGTTATCTCTGTTGCAATTTGTCAGCAAAAAGATGACTTAAAATGATGGTTAATTTTGTCTGTCCCAAAGTTTTCATGTGTAATTAAGATGGTTCTCAAAACCTTTGGTAACCTGAAAATCATGGGGTGCCTGGGTGGCTCAGTTATAAGCATCTGACTCTTGATATCAGTTCAGGTCATAATCTCATGGTTCATGAGATCGAGGCCCACATCAGGCTCAGTGTTGACAGCATGGAGCCTGCTTGGGATTCTCTCTCTCACTCTCACTGCCTCTTCCCTGATCACATGCATGGTCTCTGTCACTCAAAAAAAAAAAAAAGGTAATTTTGTCTGTCTCAAAGTTCTCATGGATAATTAAGATAGTTCTCAAAGTCTTTGGAAACCTGAAACTTTACAATTTTGCTTGGCCAATAAATTAGATTGAGTTTGTTGGACATCTAGGTCTTTTCCAAATAGGATAAAATATTACAGCACTGAATACTAAATAAAAGGTTTATCTGCTTTTGATTTCTTATTGCAGAGAAACTAAGGATACATGGGTCTGTTGGAAAACATGATGCTTTGTGCTTGATTCATGAATTTGCCATCTAAAGACTTCTGGTGTAACAGTTTACAGTTGGTTACTACTTAGTTTCCACTGTAGACTGTTTCTAAGAGTTAACACTGATGGAAATAAGGGATGCAACTCTGTATGTAGAAAAGTAGGAAATGTGTAAGAAAGATATAAGGAATGGAAATACATTTTTTTGAAGGTAAAAGAAAGTAATTTTGTTCTAAGTGAGACTGGTTGCTTGGGGAAAAATGGCTTGGAACAAAATGTGAATGTACAGGAAAGTTGTAGAAGGTTTGTGACAAGAGATCCTTGGAAAGGATGTGTGGTCAGGACGGACTAAAGTTGAAATGAATGGATTTTTAAAAGTGCACTGGTACTCTGTTTTCTCTCTTTTAAAAAGACAAAGTCTCTTGAATTGTTGGCCTGCTCCTGGTAAGAAATGTAAACAAAGTTGTTTTCTCTTTGCCCGCCCAGAAAAAACAGTTTCTGGGTTTTGTCTTTATCCTTTGGTGAGCTGTAATCCTATTTAGGCACACTCTTTAAAGCTTTCTAAGGTTTTAACAAACATCCCCAAGATTTAAATTGTAAATGAAGTCTTTTTGACTAATTAGGCCTGTTTACTTGGTACATTACATTCTGCTATAAAGTCATTACTCAGTATTCTTATTACTGAAGTGTTCTGTGTCACAGAAATAACTGAATTTCCTTGTCAACTGCATCCTAATAACCTATCATATCAGATCATTAACAATGTCCATTTCTGAATTTTTTTGTCATTTATGATTGTTCTTATGCTCTTACAAAACATGTTTCATCTTCAAGGAGATTCATAAAAAGGACTTTTAGGACAAATACAAGTATTCAGTATCTTTAAGATCATAAACTAAAATGGGTAATAATTTCCAGAACTAACTAAAAACCTGCATTCAAACTCAACAAGAATTAGTAATATGGGACTAAATGAACTGAAAAGAGATTATTATAGTTTTTGTGACTCTTGTTTGAAACACTGCTGGTTCTCTAATGTTTGCTCTTCCAGAGTAAAGAAACTTTCTCTTACTGTATCTGTATCTTACAGGAATGTGATAAATTATTTGTTTGTGAATAACTGAAGCATTTAACTTTTCTCTCTACCTGAACCCCCTGAAATTCAAAAGTCTCAGTGAGTATTCTTCCTTCCATAGCAATCATAATTATTTGCATAAGTTCAATAAGAATTTGTTCTCCTTGTAGTAAGACACCACTGGGAACATTGGTTATTTTACCAACGCTTTCACTGGAAATGTCATATTTGAGAAAGACATGCATAGACTCAGATATGACCAGACAGCCTTAAGGAACGAAGATTTACTTTAAAGCCCCTTGGAAATGTTGGCTTGATACCCTGCTTACAGAGTTCCCAGCAGCCTTCCCAGGTGAGTAAAGAATGTCACTTCTTGGCACATGCTGGAACCTCAGGAGACTTTGGGGACCTCGTGAAGAGGAATTCATCCAAAGCTACAGGTACTGCAGCTATGACTGATGGCAAGTACTTGGCTTGGCTTCTGGCCTAGAGAGGCTACTAAAAGTTCAATCTAGATTCCTTATAAAATTCCAGCAAAGCAGACTTTAAAAAATCTATATGGCCAATTGCTATTCTTGCTAAACTTATGTGAACAAGTTTGTTAAAATTGGACTTGTTTTACAAGTGAATTAGTCTTAATTCGGCTATCTCTGGAAATAAGGGTAATTATAGAGAGAAAAATTATGTTTCAATAACATATCTTTGTGGATGTTTAATTGTAGTTCTGATTGTCTTTGAATGTTTGTTGTTTGAGTAAGCTAGACAACTTGAGGTAAACTTCAGAGAAATTACCGCAATAGTTCATGTATAGACAATCTTTGTGATTGTTATTCTGTGGGGATAATAACAGGCCCCATGGATATATGATTATGTGAACAGCTGGAAAATGGGATGAATTCCACAACAATTGTATAACTCAAATATCACCCTGACCAATTCTGTGTGACTGATGACAAAATTGCTTCTTAAAAGTTGGAGCATATCCAACTCCATCAGGTTAACCTATGGGCTTGTGGAGATAATGGACAACCCCACTTTCCTTTTGATTGTATGAGATGATGCACTCAGGGTTCCCCTTATCTCCTAAGACAAGTCTTCTCCTATTTGCCAGCGATTCTTCATAATTAGGATATTGTCAAGGCTAGACCTCAAACAAAGAGGGCTTCTTGATGTTTTTCTCCTTTAGCCATATTTGTCTCAGGAACTACCTCTATCGATGTACAATTGCAGATAGAGGCTTTAGCCAAGCGTGTAACAGTCCTCCTGGTAGAAGAAGCCTCAACACTTACTATGGGACAGTTTCTGACAGTAATGACTCCACATCAGGGCCAGAGTGTTTCAGAGAACAGAGACCATAAATGTATAATGGGAGACCAAATTATTAAATACCAGGCTATGCTTATAGATACACCTGAAATAATACTTAACACCTGTCAAACTTTAAAGCAAGCCATGAAAAACTTTAAAGCTTGTGCCTGGGCCTGACCATTGTACTTGCATGTTAGAATATGACTGCTCAGATTATTGATCTTTGTTCTAGCCAACCAGACTTAAAAGATTCCCCTACTGAAAATGCAGATGACAGCTGGTTTAGTGATGGCAGTTATTTCATGGAAAAGGGGGTAAGAAAGGTTGGGTACACTATGGTGAGTCTAATGCAGACTGTTGAGGCCAAAGCCCTCCCAGCAGATATGTCTGCCCCAAAAAATCAATTAATGGAACTCATTCATGCTTTACAATTGGCAAAAGTCCTCAAAATTAATATCTATTCTGACTCTAAATAGGCCTTCCTAGTCCTAGGTGCCCCTGGAGCAATTTGGAAGAAAAGGGATTATAATCAAGCCATAAGTTCCCAACCCAAATATGGGTTCAAAATAATTACTCTTCTTGAGGCTGTACACCTACCTAAGGAGGTAGCCGTAACTTACCTCAAAATACATCAAAAGGATATGATCTTAGACTCTAAAGGAATCAATTTGGCAGATTGCACAGCCATGCAGACAGCACAAAAATAAACAAATACTGTCTTACACCAGTCTTAAATAAAGTCTCTAGCTCCAGTCTATTCAGACCAAGAAATTCACATAGCCCAGTAATGAGAATATTCAAAAAATGCACAGGACTAGCTTGTTAATAATGAGGGAAAAAACTTTATATTCCACCCCCCCTCCAAAAACAACAACAACAACAACAACAACAACAACAACGGAAGGTAATATAGGGTTTACACAAGGCTACTTATTTGAGTAAAAAGCCCCTGAGCTCAAGCCTTAAAAATTACTATTTACATTCAGCCTGGCATCCACATTCCTCTGGAAAGGTGGCCCTCCAATACCAAATGGCCCTTGATATCCTGACTGCAGTTCAAAGAGGCTGAGAATTAGTTAGACTGGAAGCAGCTCTAACTTGTAGCCATAGCTTTCCCAGACTAGATAGGCTGCTGTAGTCTGGGTTTTGCCTGGATGCATTATTAAAACCATCATCAATCCAGCCAATCTTCCAAATTTAAAACAACAATGGACATGTTCTGTGTTTCACTAGCATGACCATCTAACGTTCATCTTTGTTCCCTATTTAGGGCTGAAGGATATTGTTTGGAACATGGAAACTCTTAATAAGTACATGCCAAAGCCCTAAATGAAACTCAAAATGGCATTTTCCTATTAAATACTGAAGTGACACAAATGCATAAAGCAGTTTTACCAAATAGAATGGCACTGGATGTTTTAACTGCTGCACAAGGTGAACCATGTGCTATCTTAAAAACAGAATGTTGTGTATACATTCCAGATTACCACAAAAATACTTCTGTGTTTCTAATTGACACAAATGTTAAAATTAACACTTAAATGATAATTTTCTTCCTTTAATAATTGGCTAAATTCCTAGACTGGAAGATGACTTTTGTCAACTATCAAAGGATGCTTACTTGGGCTTCTTTTTCTTTCTGTTCTAATCACATTTTCCTGTTTTCTCCACTGTTTCTCCACCTGGTGCAGAAACTCCTTCACTGCCATAACTTCCAGCTGACAGATGATCCTTTCCAGTCAAAAAGATCCATACATGTGGTCTCCCTTAGATTCAACTGCCTCTGCCTTTTGTAACTCTTATATACATAAGCCTTCAAATGACCAATGTTGACCCATAGGTAGGGACATCTTTATGCCCCTCATTCAGCAGGAAGAAGTTACAGTGATGAGACCATCCACCGCTAGCAACCTTAAAGATTTAAGGGTCAAACTGTTCAGGGGGTAATGATGTGGGAAACGAAGGCAAATGAGAAATTAAATTTCCTTACTGCCTACAACCCATTGACAAGTCCTTGAAACAGGCAGAGTGATATTCTTCTCGGAGCTCAGCTGCCTTGATGATGACACTTTGCTCAGGGCAAAAGGCAATCTTACCTTAACATTATCCCAACCTCCAGGATCCTCCTGTAAGTCTACTCTAACATATAAAAACTCCTTTGGAAACTTCCTTTATTTCTAGCCCCCCAAGGTATATATGGGCAATCATGCTCCAAGCTTATGGTCCACTGATACACATCTGAAGGGTCTCATGGATGACCTTTTTCTAACAATAGCTATCCCCTCAAGGTCCTGGAAACCCTGTTTCCAAAATACCTTAGAGACTTACACTATCCCTAACCCTTGGCAACCTGAAGATATAAAATCCGTTACCTTCCATAATCTCAGTGCAGCTCTTTCTGCCCATGGGTCCTGTCCTTGTGCTTTAATAAAACCACCTTTTTGCACCAAGGACGTCTCAAGAATTCTTTCTTGGCCACCAGCTCCAAACCCCAACACTTCAAACCCCATCATGCCCTAATGCATGCTCTGGTTTCTAGGACTTCTGTCTTTGGCATTCCTTCTGCTCAGGATCTTTTCTTTAAAATCATTGCTCTAGCCAGTAGGAACCAACCATCATCATCCTTTATCCCAGGCAGACAATCAATAGAACCAGGACCATATGACTATCATTGGGTAGACAGTTGAGCTTTTACATTTTAGTCTCATATTCTGCCTTTCTGTCTCTCACTACTGCATGGGGTCTCTAGCCTTAAGTTTAGGACATGAAAAGGTAGATGATATGGAGAGATATCACTGATGACAAATACACACTTGTTTAATGTAACATTTACATTTGTTTTTGTTCAACCAGCTGAGGTAGTAAACCAAAAGGAGGAAGGACAATAGGGACACACTATGTTATCAGAAATGGTCAGACTTTCATTGCCTTTCAATCCCAGTCACTTTGAATCCCAACTCTGCTAGCAAGATTTTCTTTTTTTGGCCTGAAAAAAACACCGGAATTGCTTCCCAGTTAGCATGTCACCATCTGCAGAATATCTGATTCTCCATGAGAGACACAGGGAGATTAATGTTTGAAGCTTGAAGCACAATGGTGGTATGACCATAACATTAAAACTTTTACTAAGGGACTCTGGGGGATTGTAGCAGCCAGGCACTGTAGCATAAATTCTTATTACTGTTTCCCTGTGCTTTCTTTCCAAATACAAACATCTTGTTTATATTACACACTCTTCAGGTAAAACACTCTTCAGTGTTTTCCACTATTTAACTTATCTCAAAAAATGTGTTCAGAAAAAAGTTTTCAATAAACATGTTTACCACATTTTCTAAGAACATGTTTCCATTTTGCAAAGTAAGGTGAAAACACTGCCATTTCAAATAAGCTCACATTTTGTGGGACAGGAGGTGAACCATCCTTTACTCATTTTCATGCAAATTATACACATTACATATAAGCATATATTATTTATGTTAAATAACTAGTTTAAAATTTTAATTTTAGTGGGATTTTAATAAAATTTTAATAAAATGTTTAATAATTTTTAATAATAATAAAATTTTAATAAAATTTTAATTTTATGTTAAAGTTAGTGGAATGTATTTTAGATTTTTTTTATATCCCAAAAAAGAAAGGCAGTTGTTTAAGAAATCAAAGCTACATGTAAAAATATTAATCAACCTATTGTAAAACATGGTCTCTATTCTTTTTTTTTTTAATTTTTTTTTCAATGTTTATTTATTTTTGGGACAGAGACAGACAGAGCATGAACGGGGGAGGGGCAGAGAGAGAGGGAGACACAGAATCGGAAACAGGCTCCAGGCTCTGAGCCATCAGCCCAGAGCCTGACGCAGGGCTTGAACTCACGGACCGCGAGATCGTGACCTGGCTGAAGTCGGACGCTTAACCAACTGCGCCACCCAGGCGCCCCTCTATTCTTAGTCTCTACTTAACTATCAGCAATTCTCCGATACTGAAATTCAAGTTGGATGATAAGTGTAATTACCTCATGGTTCTGGATTTTGGAACACAGAATTTACCCCTACAAAACAAAAAAAAATCATATTATTGCTTATTTTAAGTCCCAATCATTTATTTTTTGATATACTTCCCTTACTTTACTTCAAATAATTGGAATTGGTGTCCAATGTATTATGTTAGTTTAAAATACATTTGCTTCTGGGGATGCCTGGCTGGCTTAGTTGGTGGTACATGCAACTCTTGATCTTGGGGTTGTGAGTTCAAGCCCCATGAGGAGTGTGGAGATTGCATGAAAGTAAAATCTTTTTAAAAAGTGTGCCTATTTTTTTTAACTATTTATTTATTTATTTATTTATTTATTTAGAGAGAAAGAGAGGTTGAGTGAGTAGGAGGGAGGGTAAAAGGGACAGAGAAAAAGAATCCCAAGCCGGCTTCACACTTAGCACAGGGTTTGAGTCCACAACCTTGAGATCATAACCTGAGCTAAAATTAAGAGCTGAATGTTCAACCCACTGAGCCACCCAGGTGCCGCCAAAATGTTTGCTTCTTTAAAATAGTTGCTAACGGGGCGCCTGGGTGGCTTAGTCGGTTTAGCGGCTGACTTCAGCTCAGGTCATGATCTCACGGTCAGTGAGCTCGAGTCCCCCGTCGGGCTCTGTGCTGACAGCTCAGAACCTGGAGCCTTTTTCAGATTCTGTGTCTCCCTCTCTCTGATCCTCCCCTGTTCATGCTCTGTCTCTCTCTGTCTCAAAAATAAATAAACGTTAAAAAAATTAAAGAAAATAAATAAAATAAAATAGTTCCTATTAAAAGAGTCCAATAAAGTTATATATTTATTTTGTATAGTAACTATTTTGTTGTTGGCATTATAACAGGTAAGTTTAGTTTAACCTAACTTCATAGAGAAGCATGAATTAATTTATCTTCAGCGATATTATTTAAACTGTGGTCCTTTCTCTATTTCACAGTCCATTTCATATTGACACTTATGGGTAATTTCATTTATTAGAATAATTTAATTTAGAGACTAAAGACATTTAAGATTCAGGCTAAATTCAAATCCCATTTTCCTCACATGTTATAGGCAAGTTACATAAACTTTAATCTTGAAAATAAAGGTAGTTATAAATGTAATATTTATCTTTTTGCTCTGTTCCAAGGAATAAATGGGGAAGTATGTGATAAAATACATACTTAAAACATTATTTTCTGTCATTTTCAGATGCAGAACAAAGACTCAGGATTCAAGTGACTTTCCCAAGTCCATCCAAATAAGTGGTAAAATAAAAATCAAGTTTTGTGTTAAATACTGAACATTTAGGCAAAATGACCATATTGGTAAAAAAAAGAAAAAAATATTGCATGCTTTTATTAATAAGTTTTGGGATGGGATAAATTATTTCTACCTCTCTCTCTCAGGGTATCTCAGAAAAGCTCACTCTTATTCATTTTTATCTACACAATTTGTTAACATGACTAAAGAACTTCTGATCTCAGAAAAAAATAGTGGAGCTAGTATTTCAATGTAAAAAACAAATACTGACTTTCAATACTAAATTGTTTCCAATACATCACTAGGTTGTGTGTTATATACTAGGACAATTTAGCAATGTACCCAATAGGGTTACTGCTTATAAATGGATAAGTTTATTTAGGAAAAAGAGATAAAATAAAAATTAATGTGCAGATGTTATAAATGACATCTGAAGACAGTATGAAAGCTCACAAAACAGGATGGGGTTAGTTGACAAGTGAAAGGTATAGACAATGGACATGGCATGAATCTAAATGAGGGGAAAACTTCTCTGTCATGCTCTTCAGAATTCAGCTAACAGTTGAAGTGACAGGTTGGACAGGCTCACACCAGTTCTCTATCTAGGCTTTATTTCATATCAGCCATTAACTTCAACCTTTCCCTTTGACAATTTTTCCTGTGCTTCTAAGAAGAAAGTTAAATGAACTGTTTTGGATTTCAACTTTGATTATGTGCTATGCAGTGGATGTAGTATATATTTTCATACATATGCTCTGCCAATGTTCATTCCTTTTCCTATAAGAAACATTCCCTGGCAGAAATGTAGTCCTTGATTGGCTGAACTGTGTGCATGATCTTGTACATTCAGAATTGCATTGATTGGTATCATAATATTCTTTGATACTTGAATCAGACTAATACATCAATAATGAACTATCAGAAAGATAAATTAAGAAATAATCCCATTTACAATGGCAACACAAATAAAATACCAAGGAATAAATTTAAACACAGAAATAAAAGACCTGTGCATTGGAAATTATAAGACATTGATAAAAAAAAATTGAGGACAACACACATAAGTGAAAAGATATTCTCTGTTCATAGACTGGAAGTATTGTTAAAATGCCCATATTACCCAAAGGAACCTACAGACTCAATGCAATCTCCATCAAAATTCCACTGGCATTTATCACAGAAATGGAACGAACAATCCTAAAATTTGTATGGAACCACAAAAGACACAAAGTAGCCAAAGCAATATTGAGAAAGAAGAAACAATCATATCTCCCAATTTCAAACCAAATTACAAAGCTATAGTAATCAAAATAATGAGTACTGACACATAGATCAATGAGGCACAGACACATAGATCAATGGAACAGAATGGAGTGCTCAGAAATAACCCCCTGCACATGTGGTCAATTAGTTTATAACAAAGTAGCAAAGAATATACAATGGAGAAAGGACAGTCTCTTCAACAAATGGTGCTGGAAAAAACTGGAAAGTTACACGCGAAAGAATAAAATTGGACCACTATCTTATAGCATACACAAAGATTGATTTAAAATAGGTTCAAGACTTCAATATATGACCTGAAACCATAAAACTTCTTGAAGAAAACATAGGTGGTAAGTTCCTTGACATTTGTCTTGGTGATGATTTTTTGAAACTGACTCCAAAAGCAAAGACAATACAAGCAAAAATAAACTAGTGAGGCTACATCAAACTAACAAGCTTCTCCACAGCAAAGAAAATCAATAAGGAAATGAATAGACTACCTACTAAATGGGAGAAAATATTGGCAAATCATATATCTGATAAGGTGTTTATATCCAAAGTATGTATGTATATATACATATACACATACACATATAAACTCATACAACTTAACTGAAAAAACAAAAACACAACAAAATCCAGTTAAAAAATGGGCAAAAGACACGGATGGACAGTTTCCAAAGGAGACATACAGAAGACCAATGGGCACATAAAAAAGATGCTCACCATTACTGATCATCAAGTAGATGCAAATCAAAACCACAGTAATGTATCACCTCATCCCTGTAAGAAAGGTTACTCCAAAAACAAAATAAAAACAAAGCCAAATAACAAGAAATAACAAGTGTTGGCAAGGATGTGGGGAAAAGGGAACCCTCCTGCACTGCTGATAGGAATGTAAATTGGTGCAGCCACTATGGAAAACAGTATGGAGGTTACATACATACATACATGCATGCATATATACATACATACATAAAATAGAACTACTGTATGTTCTAGCAATTCAATTTCTGGATATTTATCTGAAGAAAATGAAAACACCAATATGAAAAGATATCTGCACTACCATATTCAGTGCAGCATTATTTATAAGAGCCAAGAGGGAAACAACCTGAACGTTCATCAACAGATCAACAGATAAAGAAATTGTGGTGTATAGAAACAATGGAATATTATTCAGCCATAAGAAGAAGGGGATCTTGCCATTTGTGGCAACATGGATAGACTTTGCGGATATTATGCTAACTGAAATAAATCAGAGGAAGATACCATATGGTCTTATGTATATGCAGACTCTAAGAAAAAGTTTATAGATACAGATTATAGAATTTATAAGCACATAGAGAACAGATTGGAGGTTACCAGGAGCAGAAGGTAGGGGGGTGGGTGAATTCAGCAAAGCGTATCAAAAGGTACAAATTTTTAATTATAAAATAAATAAGTCCTGGGATGTAATGTAATATTTGCATTGCATATTTGAAAGTTGAGAGTAAATCTTAAAAGACCCCATCACAAGAAATAATTTTTGTAACCATCTATGGTGACAGATGTTTACTAGACTTACTGTGGTCATCATTTTGTGACATATGCAAATATTGAATCATGCTGTATACCTGATACCAGTACAATGTAATATGTCAATTTTACCTCTATAAAAACAAAGGGAAATCCAAAAAAGTGTTTATTAGACTAGATTTTATAAGTATATACTACTTATAAGGCATTCATAAAATATACATTTTGGATGGATGGGTAACTTCTGTCTGGGCATAAATTTGGACAGAAAGCATAGGAATATGCTTAAATACAAGGATTCTACTATCAAGGAAAACATGAGGACATCTGAGGGGAGACTGAGTTATGTTGTGGTAATAGACTCAATCCAATTAGTGTACTTATTCATTTGCATGTCTAGCATGGATCAGCAGAAGAGTTTTGCTCATCATGGTCTTTCAGACACCCAGACTGACGACTACTAACTCATACACTACTGATCACAATGCTAGAGGAAAGAAAAGAGCTCAGGAAGGTAGGGCATTGGAATTTATTGCTCCACCTTGAAAGTGACACATAATAATTCAGCTTACAAAGGATAGATCAGAATTAGTCACGTGCACCAGCCACCAGGGTGCTAGAGAAAGAAGCAGGGAGATAGAACTTATCTGTATCAACACTTCAACTAGAAGAGTGGCTTTGCCCAACCCATACCTTTCCCAAGACTGATCACATCTAGAGACTAGAAGAGCTAGAAAGGCCTGGCCACCTCAGATCAGCATGAGGCAACTCCACCAGGCAATACTCTCCAGGTCTTCCCTAAGTTGGGCAAAGCTCTGACAAATTTATGTAATAGCTTGACTTTATCCTCTGATCAATTCTGCTTCTTTCCCCTTCCCTTCAGAGATATTGATCCCTAATAAAGGTCTCGTACTCTAAACTTCAGCAGCTGCTTCTGGTGGACCCAACATGTAATAGTGTGAAATTGGTTCAGACTTTGTGAATACAGCCAGTTTACTTTGTGGAAGATTTTTTCTTTATTATACTAATTGTCTTAAAATTTTTTTTTTCTTTTTAATTAACACTTGCCTTTTCTAGGGGCAAGGAAATACATATGCCTACTATGTTTTCTGTGAAAATAAAAACAAATTGTATTTTATTTGCTGGAGGTCAAAGTTTGGTTTTACCATTTTTCTAACAAATGTTTTATAAAGTTAATTTAATTAAAACATAATTCTATGTTTTATATTCTTTTTTAGTATAGAGGCTGGCAATTAGGACTATTCCTTAATATCCATTATGTTCATGTATGTGACAGAAACTAGGGATTTTGTCCCCTAAAATCTCTTATTCCTTTCTTCTACAGGAAAGGAGCCTTTAAATTTATCAGTTTTTACACTCAGAATAGATTACATTTCCCGTCATTCCTTACTATACACGGGACAGGGATCATTTTATAGCCAATAAAGTATGCAGGAATGTGATATTACAACTTGCAGGACAGAAAAGGAAGAAGATACAGCCCTTATCTTCATTCTGATCCAGTTTCTTAAAAAATGGAAACAATGGCTGACATTTGGCTATTGTGGACAATGAGGGCAATCTATGAATAATGAAAGGAAACACTGAAATTGCTGGATTCTGGGCAGTGCAGAGAAAATGCATCATCCTTCAATGCTGGGATTTGGACTTGTTGAAGAGGACTTGTTTCAGCAACTGTTAATTTGAACATACTCTTGTATCTACCCAAACCTAATTCTTACAGATAGTTTGTTAAATGTTTTACATAGAGGTATCACTGATTCATGAAAAATTATTCAACTAAATCAATATATTCACATAGAACATGGCATAATGATTTAAAGGTTATAACTTTCTGATTCACTCTGCAGGGGTTCAAGTCCTAATTCCAGCATCTACTGGTTTCTGGCCTTAGACAAGTTACTAGGACCTTCAAATCCCCACTTTTTCAGTTTGTAAATTAGTTTCAGCAATAGTCCTTGCCTTTCAGAGTTTTTTGGGTATACTGAATGCAGTACTAATATGTCAAATACTGAGCACTAGGCATAGGACATATTAAAAGCTATGGTTAGTTGTTACAGATTTTCTTATTATATACTTTTGTAACAATAAACTATCCTCAAAATAACCAATAGCCCATTTCTGGGTATAGGCAAAGGATATAAAGAAATAAACATATATACTGTAGGAAATAGCCATAAGGCTATTTAGTACCCATACTTTTAAATCATGTAGAAACAAATGATTTATATGCTTAAATGGAAACTATACAGTTCATGATTTTTAAAAATCTTCTGCTTTCTCTAGCTATGATGGATTTTTTTAATACTATATTCATAGAGGTAGTGTATCTTCTTTAGTACCCATAAAAATAGGGCACTTGCTATGGGCAAGAAAAAAAGGAGTTGACTCCATTGAAACACAAAAGCCTTTTAAAGATTTCTTGATACTTCTCACTTATTTAAATATCCATGAATACGTGCAATCAGGATTCACTTCTTTGTGTAATTGAAAGGACTAAATTTAAAGTAATCAATCCTGTTCTCTGAATGTTTAGCTCCTTGTCTGTTGTTCTGGGAGAATGATCTTCAGATTGTCCACATTCTTTATCAGTAATAGAGATTTAATAATTTTTTATCACATTTCTTTAGAGATAGGACTCCCTCTTGGCCCTAGATCATAAATTATATATATATTATATTATATATATACACACTAATATATATATATACACACACACTAATATATATATTTAATATATATAATATATATATATAAATATATATTAAATATATTAGTGTGTATATATATATTATATAACTATATAATTATATATAAATAATTATGATATATATTAAATATATATATTAGTGTGTGTGTGTATATATATATATATATGTGTGTGTGTGTGTGTGTGTGTGTGTGTGTGTGTATCTATCCAGCCTATTGTTTACTTAAACTTTAAAAATTTAATATACACTTAAAAAAAATTAGGTACATGAGCAGGAGAGGTGTAGAGATAGGGGGACAGAGGATCCAAAGCAGGTTGTGTTGACAACAGAGACCAATGCAGGGCTCAGACTCACAAACCAGGAGATCATGGCTTGAGCAGAGAAGTTGGATGTTTAACCGATTGAGCCACCCAGTTGCCCCAAATATAATATACTCTTATTAGACAAAATTTTATCAAAATATTCAATTCTCTTAAGACTCTAGATTATTATAGGCTAAAATTTCTTGTTGGATATAAACTTAAGGGTGATTTCAGGGTATTCCCCGATATTTGATATAGTGTAATTAGCAATGACATGGGAGTCAGGATTCTATCAACATTACACTTTAGGAGTTTGGCTAAATCACTCCACATTTCTAAGTGACAAGTTTTTAATAGTAAAATGAGAGAAGGATCTTCTATAAAGGAAATTCAGATTTGTTGTTTAACTTATTACATGATCTGCCAAATATGGACCACCTAGATGCTTTCTTAAATAATTGCCCTGAATTATAGCATGTTCGGTAATAAAATATCCATTTTAGCGTTATCAAAATAAATCTTTGACAGTTAACTAACTGCAGGGCTACAAGATCCAAATACAGTATTTTTCATATACTGAACTAGTATCAGTGTATCTGAAGGGGGCAGAGAAAAGGGAATTAGAATTTTGATTTCAGTATTAACATTTGTTGCATGGCTAGGGGTCATTTCTTAAGTTTGGTTCAAGTTGTTTCATGAAAATAAAACATGTTCATAGAGTATTGTAGATCCAACACTATCTAGAATTGGACCACATTATCAGAAATATGTGCAATTCTGGGGTGCCTGGGTGGCTCAGTCGGTTGAGCGACGGACTTCGGCTCAGGTCATGATCTCAGTTTGTGAGTTCAAGCCCCACGTCGGGCTCTTGGCTGACAGCTCAGAGCCTGGAGTCTGCTTCAGATTCTATGTCTCATTCTCTCTCTGCCCCTCCCCCACCTGTACTGTGTCTCTCTCTGTCTCTTAAAAATAAATAAATGAAAAAAAATTTTTTAAAAGAAATAAGTGCAATTCATAAACCTAGCACTAAATTACATGGGTTTACTTAGAAACCTACACTTCTAGTTCAATTAATACTTTTGATAGAAAATCATAAGGAAACTTTGTGATACATGCAAATATACTTGATAGGCACTAAAATTTTAAAGTTGATATATATATATATATATTTATTATAAAAATGTGGTATTTTCTTTGAATAGTTCAGTGATTTTGAAAAACCTGTGATTACTGCAACACCAAAGCAGCTCAGCTCAGAATAAATGAGTTCATTCTCTCATTACCTCCTGCTGTGACCTTGTATCCAGCAGGAGAATTAATATTTGCATATCATTGGACATTTCAGCTATTTTATTTTTTCTGCTAAAGCTTCAATATCCTAAATGTCGGATATCTTGCCTTATATTTTTTTAGAATTCTTACATCAATGTGAATTCATGAATTAGGTTTCAAATTCTTGGGTTCCAAAAATATTCTGATAAAAAATAATAAATCTTTTCAACACTTTGTTAAAACAAAACTATGTGACAGCATTAACATGAAATCAGGTTCAACCTTGTACTCTTATTGCCAAAAAATGCATTTCTTTGAGAATAGGAAGGTAAAGATATCAACAACTAACTTCGGTTGGTCAAATCATGCAATTTGATTTGCACAGTTTATATGAACAGTATATTAAGCATAAGGCAATGCAAACTAGACAAATCACACGTATTACTTTATCTGATGAACTACTGAAATCTTTTTCTACCTTTCATGCTGTTGTCATAGACCTAAAAAAATACGTTTTTGCTTTTTTGTTTGTTTGTTTTTTATTTAGACCAAGTTTATACATTTCTCACTAGAATGTTACTAGGACTTATTAGGTCATGCATGTTAACACGAAAAGTCGAAGTAGATGATTGGAGGATAAGAATGTATTTATAATATTTGCTTTAAAAATCCCTTTCTGAGGGCACCTCGGTGGCTCAGTTGGGCAAGCATCCGGCTTCAGGTCAGGTCATGATCTCATGGTTTGTGAGTTCAAGCCCCATGTCAGGCTCTGTGCTGATAGCTCAGAGCCTGGAACCTGCTTCAGACTCTATCTCCCTCTCTCACTGCCCCTCCCCTACTCATTCTCTCTCTCTCTTTCTCAAAAATAAATAAACAGTAAAAAAATCCTTTTCTGCTATATACTATGTTTAGTTTTTCTCCATATGTTTCCATTTATTATTTATGGGTCAAAATTGCTGGCTTTTTCACTTCTCTAGTAAAATTTAATTGTGAGTTAGACACTCTATATGAGTATGGATTGTGTGGTCTTCATTTAGATACTAAATTTTTTTCTGGTAGGAAGATAATTTTTACTTTTCTGATTGCCATCCAACATATACACACATCAACATATACACACATATTTTTTTCTATGTTAATCAAGGTCTATTTCCATTTTTTCCTCCACTGCATAGTCCTAGGACATGTTCCTTACTCTAGACTTTGGTCTTTCATCATTTGGCATGGCAATTCTGGGATTTCAACTCTGTGAACAAGATGAACAGCTCCTGGGGCACCTGGGTGGCTCAGTTGGTTAAGCGTTGACTTCTGCTCAGGTCATGATTTCACGGGTTGTGAGTTCGAGCCCCGCATCGGGCTCTGTGCTGACAGCTCAGAGCCTGGAGCCTCCTTCGGATTCTGTGTCTCCTCCTCTCTTTACCCCTCCCATGCTCATGCTCTGTCTCTGTCTCTCAATAATAAATAAACGCTAAGAAAAAACAGATGAACAGCTCTTTTGTTTTAGCGTGTTTCCTCATAATCTCCTTACCAACGGCCCTAAACCTTAATCTCTGCCTTCTCAACCCAGTGAGACCATCATACCATTCTGGTTACCTGCAACATCTTCTGGTTCCTTTATCCCATACTTTGTTATTATTCCCTGGGGCTTGAAATGTGTCATAGGCACATAACTGGGTGAACATGGGGCTCATTTTACTTTGTCTTCTCTTGAAGTTAACAGACAGTTGTCCAATGACTAAAAAGGGTTTCCTTATATATAATCATCACTTAAGACAGAAAGGTAAATATGCTTCCAATTATACTGTCATTGCCATTTATAAAACCATTTTGCCTGTTTTTGAGATTTAAGAGCTTATATTTAGTCTTTCAGCATTTGGATATAATTTATTGGTTACAGAAGTTAACTTACCTTAATTATTCAAAATCTGGCTGCATTTTGGGTAGCTGCTGAGGGAGGAAAATCCTCAGATGCTAAAATATGTGGCATTAAACAGTCTGTAAGAATGTGATGAAAAAGGCTAAATTAGAGGTAATCCCTTTTGGCTCCGACAATGTATTTGGTACAGTGTCATCTGTGATTTCTTTGAACTTCTTCTTGAGCATGTATCTCTAGTGCAAGTATTTGGAAAAAAAGTAAAAGAAAAAAAAAAGGGAAATCTCATGAGTGTTGCCTGCTCTCCAAGAAAGAATTTGCCAAAGTTCTAAGTAGATATGCAAAAAAAAAAAAAATTAGTCTACATAATTTGACTGCTTTCAGTCCCTTAAAACAGACAGAAATATTATTTAAAATGTCTATGCAACCATAGCCAATTAAGACTATTTAGTTGAGCAAAGTTATTCTGCAAGGCAAAGATCAAAATACTAATAAAGCTTTCCCACCAAAATTATTTTTAGATTATGTAGAGAGAAGCACATTTAAAAGGAAATAGAGAAATTTGGGAGTAACAATAAATTAAGTATGAGGACAATGTTATTGTAACATGGTCTTCACAGAAGCCAAGTAGGTCAGAAGCCTACATTTTTATCACATTACTAAATTTTATAACATTAAAAACAAAAGCTAAGTCTTTGAACCTTAAAACCATTCTTGGGTGCCTAAATCTGAACAAGCAATAAGTGTGACATAAAGGGTAATAAGGTATTAAGGAAGGAATTTGAAGAAATTATAGTATTCCAATATGCTATAATTACAAAGAAAAATAAAACAGGAAAATTTTTCCCCACATACTTTCCTTCATGGCAATCTTATTTAGAATATAGCAACCATTAGCTTATACTTTTCTTTAACCTTCCTGCTTTCTTCTTATACTCTAAAGTCAAAAATCAACATCTTGAAATGCCTACAAGGCCCCAAATCCTCTAACTGTAGCCACCTTTTACTGTTGTTCCAACTTCTTGGCTCCTTACTGTTGTTCAAACATTCCAGACATATTTCTGAATCAGACTCTTGACATTGGCTGTTATCTCTACCTGGGATAGTTTTCCAGATATTATGTGAGCTACAGGGAAATTGTGAGCAAAGGATTAACAAAGCTTCTTTTCCATTTTGTGAGAATGTGAACTTCAGTTAAATTGTACCATTATAAAGGTGTTCCTGTGGGCAAAATTATTAGGCAATGTTGCTTTTAATAAAAAATGATCCCTGATTGGGCAATTTTATTTGCAATGGGAAGAAACATACGGACTAAAATATCTGAGGAGGACGGTGATTTAGAATTGTCTAAATGCAGCAACTTTCAGTGACTCCTGTAAATGAGTAAGTCCATTGCAGAGTCCCTAGACACAACGTATTTAGAAGTTAAAAAGAATAAGTTTTTGGCTCTTGGGGAACATAAAACTTTCAGGTCAAGCAGCCCCTGTCCATAGATCGTTTCTCCATGTGCTGTACGGACCGCTGCAGGAGATATTCACTCATGGGGAAGGCCACGCTGTGGCTGCTAATCTATACCTGAGAAGACTGGTGCCAAATGTGGCCTAAGAGAATCTAATAAGTCTTAATGTTCAGAGGAACCAAAGATGACCTCCTTGGTGGTTAATGTCATGGTGGTTATGTACCATCTACAGCTTTCCAGTGAAGCCAAAATAATTCTCAGACAAAATCTACTTTCTGTAAATCTTCCATACTTATAGGCATTACTCATGCCATAAGGGTGCTTAGGCCAAGTCACTGTTACTTCTGGGTCATGTTCATCCAAAGACTAGCTTTTGACAATGCCTGTTTTCATCTGCCTCCGCCAAATTGGTATCCGCGTGGATGATTTTGATTTTGCCAGTCTCAAACACAAAGCATTTAAACTTCATTTCACTTGCCTGGAACTCTGTTGCAAAAGGTAATTTAACAGCCTACTCCTTAAATTTATGCATATTTGTGTTAATTTTTTTTTTTACCTTGTTACAGACTCAGACACACCAACATAGACCTCATATGCTGTCTACTTCACATCTAAGGTCTCTGAGTGGTAAAACTGTTTCAATCTCTGACTTCCTAGCGCCATGAAGGCCCGGCTTACTGTGATGGTTATTTTTGTGTACCAACTTGACTGGGGCATAGGGCACTCAGATATTTGGTTAAACACTGTCTGGGTTGTTTTTTTTTTTTTGAGGGTACGTTTGGAAAGATCAACATTTAAATAGGTAGAGTGAATAAAGACTGCTCTCCCTAATATGGTGACATCGTCCAATCAGCTGAAGGTCTGAATAAATCAAAAAGACTGATACTCCTTTCACCTTCGCCTTACTGCTTTAGAATGAAGAAATCAGGTTTTTGTGCCTTCCAACTGAACTATCTGCTCCCTCTAAATCTCATGTAAGTAAACTGGCTTTTATGTTGAAACTATACCATCATCTCTCCTGGGTCTCCAGCTTGCTGATTCACCCTGTAGACCTTGGGACTTTATATGTGTTTATATTTTATATAAATTGTATATATTATGTAAATATCTAAATACTCCACCAAAACTGTTAGAATAAATTCAGTAAAGTAGCAAGACAGAAAAATTTATTGCATTTCTATACAAACAATCAGAAAGAGAAATTAAAACAATCCCATTTACAACTGCATTAACATAAAAAATACATAGGAATACATTTAAACAAAGAGAGAAAAGACCTGTGCAATGGAAATTATAAGACACCAATGGAAAAAAAATGAAGACACACATAAATGGAAAGATATTCGGTACTCATGGATTGGAAGAATGTTAAAATGTCCATACTAGCCAAAGGAACCTACAGATTCCATGAAATCTCTATCAAAATTCCAATGGCATTTTTTACAAAAATAGAACAATTTTATTATTTATACGGAACCACAAAAGACCCCAACAGCCAAAGTAATCTTGAGAAGAAACAAGATGGAGGCATAACACTTTCTAATTTCAAACCAAATTACGATGCTATAACAATCAAAACAGTATGGTATTAGTATAAAAATAGACACATCTGTCAATGGAATCGAATCAAGAGCCCAGAAATAAACCCATGTATATATGGACAATTAATTTATGACAAAGCAGCCAAGAATATACTCTGGGGAAAGGACAGCTCTTCAATAAATGATTGTGGGAAAACTGAACAGCCACATGCAAAAGAATGAATCTGGACCACTATTTAATACTAAAAGAACTCAAAAAACAACTCAAAAGAAGCACTTCAATGTAAGACCTGAATCACAGAATCCTGGAAGAAAACATAGCTGGTAAGCCCCTGGACATCAACCTCAGTGAGGATTTTTTGGATTGGACATCAAAAGCAAAAGTAAAAATAAATAAGTGGGACTATACTAAAAAGCCTCTTCACAGCAAAGAAAATCATTAACAAAACGAAAAGGCAACCTAGTGAATGGGTGAAATTATTTGCAAATCACATATCTGATAAGGGATTAATATCCAAACTACATGAAGAAATCCTATAACTCAACAGTCAAAAAAAAAACCCAATTACAAAATGGGCAAAGAACCTGAACAGGCATTTTCCCAAAGAAGATATACACCTAGCAAAAGGCATATTAAAAGGTGTTTAACATCACTATTCATCCAGGAAATGCGAGTCAAAACCATGAGATATCATCTCTCACTTAGTACAATGCCTATTATCAAAAACACTAGAGATACCAAGTATTGACAAGAATATGGAGAAAAGAAACCTCTGCACATTCACGGCTTGTGGAAATATGAATTGGGGCAGCCACTGTAGGAAAACGGTATGGAGGTTACTCAAAAAATTAAACACAGAACTACCATATAATCTAACAATTTCATCTCTGGGTATTACCCCCCAAGACCCCAAAACACTAATTTGAAAAGATATCTGCATGCCCATATTCATTACAGTATTTATAATAGCCAAGACCTGGAACTTAAGTGTCCATTGATGGATGAATGGATGAAGAAATTGTAATGTGTGTATAAACACACACACACACACACACACACACACGCTGGTAACAATGTGAGGTGATGGATATGTTAAATAACATCATAGGTCACAAAATAAACATTGAGTCATTATGGTGTACATTGTAAGGAAACAATTTTTGCTTGTCAGTTATGACTTGATAAAACAAAGATGAGTTGAATGTTGAAAATTAAAAAAGAATTTCATATAAACTGCTACATAAAAAAGATTACACTAAACAGAGTTTCCCACATGTGTCCCAACTGTACAATGCATCCTGAAACTTCTTTTCCTTCCAGTCTCCTGCCTGATAAAACTCCACGAGAACATGAGAAAAACACACACAAATATGTGACATTACTTTATAATATAGCCGACGCCAGGCATTTTACATGAATTCCTGTATCAGCCTTGGCTTGTTAACTTTCAGCCAGCAGCTTTTTTCTTTTTTGTTACCAGATTAAAAAAATAAATAAATAAGGATAACTTCTACACCTAAATAATTTTCCTCATGAGTAATTGCTCTGCAAATGCCAGGAAAGACACATAAAAAATGTGTCTCTGTGTGTATGCATGTGTGTTGTATATACATGTTATAAATTCTCCAGAGCATAGTTTTTATGGGTAAAGAAGCTACTTGCAGATAGCAGGTAAAGAAAATAGGGTATATTGTTCTATTCATTGAATTAGAGCATCCTTCTTTCAAAGAGTAAATAATAGTTCCTTTTTTCTGTTCATACCAAGGTTGTTAATTCCCAAGTGAACTAGAGTGAAGGGTTTGGGCATCAAGCCAGCAACTACTCTCTGATCTTTTCATTCTTTCAAGGTAGAAAAGAAGCAGGTGGTGTTTCAGCTTTTATTGAATAGGTAGGGAAACTGAAACAGAAAATATAACCTTGTTCTTGTTTCTCAAAGGTCATACAACTAGCCAGCAGTGCCAAATATTATAAAGTCTGTTTATTGAGTGTCTATTTTATCAGAGGCACTTTGTAGCTATTGTACATTTTAATATACATTTTTAAAAAATGTAATGTTTTTTTTATTTTCGAGAGAGAGAAAGAGCATGAGTGGGGAGGGGGTGGTGGTGGGCAGAGAGAGAGGGAGACGCAGAATCTGAAGCTGGCTCCAGGCTCTGAGCTGTCAGCACAGAGCCTGACGCAGGGCTTGAACTCACAAATCGTGAGATCATGACCTGAGCCTAAGTTGGTTGCTCAACCGACTGAGCCACCCAGGCGCCCCAACACCTTTTGATTACACTATTTATGGTACTAAGAGCACACATTTATAAGACAGCAGAGAACAGAAAACTGCAAAATTTGGCAATAGAACAGCTTTAAGAATGACAAACTATTAATCAGGCTTCATGAGTTCTATACCCAGGGCGACAGAGTACAAATTTAACATTGTTCTGGCTATGGAGAAAAAATTTAAGAAAAAATTCCAGAAAATTCTGAGAGAAAAAAGTTTGCTTTGGGGCTGATGAAACTTTAAAACATAATTAATTGCCACAGGAATGCTTTGCAAAGTGGCCACGGGAGTTTTGTTTTCTACTTGTAACTTTGCCATGCATGTTTAACATGCATAAAGTCCTTGAAAATTTGGTAGTTATTTTAGCTCAACCTCCCTTCTGTGCCAAATGTCTATAAATAATTTTAAAGTCCTAGATGAAAAGATCTACCTACTATGATTACTCCCGCTGGAAGTAATCTATACCAATTACTCCCAACTTGTATAAAATTTGTTTGTACCACTCCACAACAGATCATAGGCCACTCTAAGCTGTCTCCTTAACTCCCCTATAGATACTATATTTTAATTTTTTAATGTTTTATTTATTTTTAAGAGAGAGACAGAGTGTAGGTGGAGGAGCAGCAGAGAGAGAGGGAGAAACAGAATCGGAAGCAGGCTCCAGGCTCTGAGCTGTCAGCACAGAGCCCAACGCGGGGCTCAAACCCACGAACCATGAGATCATGACCTGAGCCGAAGTCGGTTGCTCAACTGACTGAGCCACCCAGGAGCCCCAATATACATTTTAAACCTTTACCTGCTATTTTTCTTTAATAAAAATTATGAAATGGAGGCTCAGAGACTCAGTAACTTGCCTCAAGTTATTTTGTATTGCCTCACAGTGGTAGTAAGTGGCAAAGTTTGGAGTTTCACAAATAACTATGCCCCCAAAACTTTATAATTCCCACCTCCCAAATAAATGGGCTATATTGCCATTGAGAGTTCAACTATATTGTGAATGCTAATGAAAACATTGTAGAGGCTAGTGATAGGAGATACTATTATAGTGGATCTTCACACGATTTTTAAAGAAAAGGCAATTTTAACATTTTCAAGTTACACAGATGCTTTTTATTACTGGGGCTACTATTGAAGCCTGGGTAATTTGGCTAATAATAATAAAAGTCATATTATGTTTTTCAAATACTCCAAAGTGCACATGTTTGGGAGTAGCTTGTCTTTCTAGGTGTGGTAAAGATGACTGCCATTACTCTATTTACAAGTTTATTTTTGTATTTTAATGTTTATTTTTGAGAGAGAGAGAGAGAGAGAGCACAGAAGAGGTGCAGAGAGAGAGGGAGACATAGAATCCAAAGCAGGTTCCAGACTCTGAGCTGTCAGCACAGAGCCCCGACATAGGGCTCAAACTCCTGGACGGTGAGATCATGACCTGAGCCGAAGTTGGATGGATGCCTAACTGACTGAGCCACCCAGGCACCCCATATTTTTGTATTTTAAAATAATGAAAAAGGTACATATTTTACCAATCTTCAGATCACATCAGAGTTCTACCTACTGAGTAAGAATGAATGGAATTTCTCTTTCCTGTTTCCTTAACTAGTGTCTTATTTCCTAACATACCACAATTATTTGGATGAGAAGGGATTTCTTCTGCAATATGAAACAGGTAGAATAACTGCTTTTTAAGTATCCCACAGGTTGCAAATAATAGCTGCTTTATGAGCGGAAAAGAAGGTTTAAAATGTTTAATAACCATTGAATATTTACATAATAATAATAATGATATTTTGCATTTATATTGAACTTTTTAGCCAGAACAATTTTCAGAGACTGCATTCAGTAAATGAAAGGCAGTATGAATTTTTCTCTGTAATATACCAAAGTAAGGACCATAAGTGTGTCCTTCAAGTAGAAATTTTAATAAGCAGGAATAACTGGCAACTGAAATAAAGTTAAATAGCATATAAAGGTGAGCAGCAGAGGGATTATTTCCTAATTCTATCCAAAGGAATATTTGCTAGAGAAAAGGGACTGTATAGTAGAAAGGAAACAACATTGCATTTGGATTCATAAATCTTAACTATGAGCTCTACCAGCTGTAAGACCTGATGCAGAGCACTTAACCCCTGTTCTTAATTCTAAAAGGAGAACAGACATTCTTGACCAACTTACCCTCATGGTTAATATGAAGTCAAATGTATTAGTATGTAACAACACAATTTAAATGAGAGAACTATACAACATAAGATATTCTTCTGTTCATTGCTACACTGACTGTTAAGCTGGTTCTCATGGTCAACCAAACACTTAGGCAATTTGTGAAACTACTAAAGTATAATTTAATCCTAGTATCATTTCAGCAAACTCCTGTAATTCACTATATTCAAAATGAGTCTATGTGCCAGCCATAAGTAGCTGCCATGAATTCGCATTACCAAGATTCATACAAAACAAACAAACAAATAAACAAACAAAAAACCAAGGTTCTGGCAATACACCACTGGCTTTGTTAGGAACAAATACACAACTCTTTGGTTGGAACACAAAAGTCCTGAAATTAACATGTATTTGATATTGACTGAGATGCCTTCTTATTTATACAAAGGATTATTCTCATTCTTAATGTTGATTTTCTGTAATTATGGACAGAATTATGCACCCTACAATTGGTTCACAATATCCAATAATAGAAAGGTGCACCTTTTCCTGCAAAATAGGTCTAAAATACTCTTAAAATCATTGAGGCTTTTGGGCACCTTGGTGACTTGGTTGGTTAAGTGTCCAACTCTTGATTTAAGCTCAGGTCATGATCTCACAGTCATGGGATCAAGCCTCACATTGCGCTCTGTGCTGAGCATGCAGCCTACTTAAGATTCTCTCTCCCTCTCTCTCTGCCCCCCTCCCCTGCTAGCATTCTCTCTCTTTTTCAAAATAAATAAATATTAAAAAAATAATTGAGACTTTTGTCTCTTTAATTTATATAGATGAGCAATGCAAGAATTATGATAATGAACTGTGCAACAACACTTTACTTTGGGTCTATATACTACTGAGTCAAACTCTTTTCATAATGCTAGATGTTTCTTCAGTGACCTCATCAACATAATACTTGAGCAGGTATTGCCAATAAAATGCCATTTATTTTTATTTATTTTTTTTTTAATTTTTTTTTTCAACGTTTATTTATTTTGGGACAGAGAGAGACAGAGCATGAACGGGGGAGGGGCAGAGAGAGGGAGACACAGAATCGGAAACAGGCTCCAGGCTCTGAGCCATCAGCCCAGAGCCCGCCGCGGGGCTCGAACTCACGGACCGCGAGATCGTGACCTGGCTGAAGTCGGACGCTTAACCGACTGCGCCACCCATGCGCCCCAATAAAATGCCATTTAATCAAATTTGCTCTATGGTTGTCTTAAGAAGTAAGTCATAGGAACAGATTTTTAGTTCCTAACTTAGAGAAACCATGTTGTTACTAGAATTCTTAAATATCTTTCCTTTACTGTGATTCCCTATATGCTGTGACAGAGAACAATAGTTAATTTTTAATATATTCATAACTTTCATTAATTTAAAATATTTTTACCAAAGGTATATTATCATTGCTGAAAATAAGTTATTCACTGAGTCAAAAGAAAAATATAAAGGATGAACAAGAATTTTGCTTTCATCCAGGAAAGTAAAACCTGGTAGAACACTGTTCAAAATTTATGAAAGTTTTCAAAACACAGACTCTAAGCAGTGAGGCTAATATCTGAAAGTGATATTGGGGTGAGCCCACAATCACAATTCCATGATTTGAGACAACTTCCCAATGTGACATAGAGAAATTAAATCCAAGTAGAACACAATTGTCCCACAAAGCTGAAGATGCAAAAATCAGAATTTGGTGTCACAGTAAACACGTATCTTTAAATCTTAGTATCTAGGCATCCTAGGGATAAGCACCATGACTCAGACCTGCTCTCACAAGGCCTAACAAAGCATTGACAAAAGCTCACAATGGAATTAAGTCCAGTAAAGGTAGAAGAGATTGGAAATCTAAGTACAAGAATAACACAAGTTCAAACTGATTATCCATTATTTCAACTGCCTGCCATACAAAGGATAAGATTTTTCAGAGGAAAGTGGTAAAAATCAGAGCTTGTGCCAAAAACTATCAGAACTCTCCAATATTCCATCAAAAATTAATAACTTGTGAAGGAACAAAACTAGGACTCATAATCAATTAAATTAAAAAAGAGACACCTGGCTGGGTCAGTTTGCAGAGCATGTAACTCTTGATCTCAGGTTTGGGAGTTTGAGCCCCATGTTGCAGGTAGAGATTACTAAAAAAAAAATTAAGCTTAAAAAATAAGATCTACCTTTAAAACGATGACGACGACAACAACAACAACAACAACAACAACAACAGGGGTGTCTGGGTGGCTAAGTTGGTTAAGCATCCCACTTTGGCTCAGATCATGATCTTGCCATTACCATGTCTGAGCTCTGTATCAGGCCCCGTGCTGACAGCCCAGAGCCTGGAGTCTGTTTCAGATTTTGCGTCTCCCTCTCTCTCTCTGCTCCTTCTCCACTCACACCCTGTGTGTCTCTCTCTTTCTAAATAAACATTAAAAAAAATTTTTTTGAACAGGCAACAGAAACTGAATCCAAGATGGACTAGATAGAGATATAACAGGTAAAGATTTTATTTATTTTTTAAAAAAAATTTAGCAGGTAAATATTTTAAAGTATCTGTTATATTTTTAATTACATAAAATATATTAAAAATAATAGATTCTTAATGAGTAAAGAGATAAAGGATCTCTGCAAAGTAATGAAAATTGTAAAAAATATAAAAGTAATTTAGATCTAAAATATACAATCAAAAATGAAAAAACTGATGAATGGGTTTACCATCAGACCGCAAATGGTGAATGTTGCTATTGTTTTAAGAGAACTGAACAGTCTTTGTAAACCGTGGGACAAACTGGAGTGCCAGAATGAGAACACTTAAGAGAATTCTTTTTTTTTTAATGTTTATTTATTATTGAGAGACAGAGAGACAGAACATGAGCATGGGAGGGGCAGAGACAGGAGAAGACACAGAATCCGAAGCAGGCTCCAGGCCTATCAGCACAGAGCCTGACGCGGGGCTTGAACCCACAAACTGTGAGGTCATGACCTAAGCCAAAGTCGGACACTCAACCAACTGAGCCACCCAGGCGCCCCAAGAATTCTTTTAAGATACAATGACGTATATAACTTCCAAAAGCTTAAGACTATCAGTGATTTACATATTCAAGCAGATAAATTTATAAACAGAATAATACCTAGACATAGAATCATACAGCTGAACACCAAATATAAAGAAAAAAATTTAAGCAGTCAGAAATAAGATACATGATCAGCAAACAAGGATAAACAATGATAGCTTTCTTCTCATGAGAAAGCAATGGAATAAGATTTTTAAAACAGCTGAAAGAAAAAAGCTATGGTTGCAATATCATGTCAATATTAAACCTTTTTTAAAAATGACATGACACATAACCAACTAAGAGAATCTACTGTAAGTACAAATAACACACTATAATAAAATCTAAAGGATGCCTTTAGTTTGAAAGCAAATGACACCATACAGCAAATTTCACCTTGGAAAAGAATTAACAATGATAAATGTACAAGCAATTACAAAATAATATAGTTTCTCTTTTATACTTTTCTTGAAAGGAAAATCAAGTATTTGAAGCAAAACAATCCAAAAAATGGTATTGAAATATATATGTGGAAGTCAAATATACTTTATAAAAGACACGCAAGGGATATAGGCCATGTAAATGGAATTATAGAGTTCAATGGTTATTACATGTGTACAGTGGGAAACTGGAAGCAGGAAATGGAAAGTGGAGGTGGGAAATAGAAAAAAAATCTACTGTAAACTGAGAAGGCTGAAATGTCAGATGTAGAGTATAAGGTATGAAAACTTTCAGTTCAGGTGATGCTCTCATGGTTGTGCGTTCGAGTCCTGTGTTGGGTTCTGCACTGACAGTGGAGCCTGCTTGGGATTCTATCTTTCTCTCTCTCTGCCCTTTTCCCACTCACATGCTTTATCTCAAAATAAATAAACTTAAAAAAAAAAGAAAAAGAAAAAAATACCTAACTGTAAGTGGACTAACCATCCTAATCTACAGTCTGAAATACAATTAAAAAATAACGAAATGCGATTTACACAATATAAAATTTAAATAAAAAGACACAGACATGTTGAAAATAATTGAATAGAATATGAAACACCTAGTAACCAACAAGCATAAAAAAACTGGCCTGGCTATTTTAATATGACACATAGTAAACTTCAGAGCAACTTCAGAGTATTGTAAGACATGTGTACAACACATGTATAACATATATATATATACATATATAAATTATATATTATATTTAAACCTTACATGTTATAGAAATAATTATACTATGTTATATAATAGAAGGATCAATTTACTAGAATAGAATATAATATCTATTAAAACATCAAAACTCCTGAAGCATAAATTTTCAGTACTAAAGACAAATTTACAATAATGTTGAAGGTTTTCAGTCTTTCTCCAAAATTAATTCATTAATTTCTTTTCCTGACAAAAAAATTAGGAACTATATGGAAAATCTAAAACAAATACATGAACAAACAGTATCAGTCCCATGAACATTATCAACCACTACATTCAACAACTGTTGAATACAGGTGTATTAATTTTGGAAGAACAACTGGAATGTTTAATAAGATGGACTATTTCAGGAGTATAAATCTCAATAGGTTTCAAAAGAGTATCTCACAAGGATGTAATTAGAATTAACAGCAGTTAATTTGTTGTATAAAAACAACAACAACAAATCCCTGCATATATGAAATCCCCATACTTGTGGGAAATAATTCATCTAAAGAAACAGGAGTCAAGGAAGGATTATAAGAGAAGTTTTGAAGTGATTTTAAATAAATTATTTCAAAAGAAAATTTGAATATGGCTAAAGCAGCAACTAGTGAAAAAGTAATAGAAATAAATGTCAATACTGCAAAGGATGAAAATCTTAAAATGACTGATCTAAGTGTCCAACTTTTCAGCTAGGAAAACTAACCCTAAAGTAAGTTGAAGAACAGAAAAAAAAATTATGATAGTTCAAAATTTTTTAAAAAGTGACAAATAGGAAAATGCAAAGCTAACTGGTTATCTGAAAAGAGTAAGAAAATTGATAAAGCCCCAGAAATACTAAAAGAAAACCAATAACAACAACATTTTGGTCTTCTCAGGCTGCCACAACAAAACAGTACAGACTAGGGGGCTTAAACCAATGTGGAAATGTTGGGATTCAGAGCTGATGGCCAAGAAAGAATTCTTGAGACACCTTGAGTGCAAAAAGATGGCTATATTAAAGCACAGGGACAGGATCTGTGGGCAGAAAGAGCTGCCCTGGGATTGTGCGGAGTGATTGATTATATATTCGGCTGTTGGGGGAAGTAAAAGCAAGGTGACTTGGGGTGCCTATGTGTGTAGCTCAGTCAGGTAAGCCTCCAATGCTTGATTCCTTCTCAGGTCATGACTGAGCCCTTCATCAGGCTCTGCACTGGCAGCGAGGAACCTGCTTGGGATTCGCTCTGTCCCTTCCCAATTTACTCTCCTCTCCCCTCTCCCATCTCCCTCTCTCAAAATAAATTAACATTAAAAAAAAAAGGCAAGGGGAAGTTTCCAAAAGGATTTTAATATGTTAAAGACAACCAGCAGGATCCTGGAGGTCTAGCTATCATCAAGCTAGTTGTTTTTCCCTCTAGAAAAGCATTAACATTAAGACAGAAGTTCCTGGAGGAATATTTTGCTCTGCCTGCCTTAAGTATCTGTCAAAGGGCTGCAGGTTATAAGGAAATTTTATCTACCATTTCCTTCTGCCTTTTTCCCCCCTACATCAAAATAACAGAAATTTCTGTTTTGGAGGAAGTCCAAGATCAGGGTGCCAGTATGGTTGGGTTCCATCAAAAGCCCTTTTCCTGGCTTGCAGATGGCTATCTTCTTATGGTGTCCTCACATAGCTGAGGGTGTGAGCTCTGATATTTCTTCCTCTTCTTATGAAGGCACTAACCCCATCATAGGAATTTCACCCTCAAGATCTTATCTCGACCTAATTACCTCCCAAAGGCCCCAGCTCCTAATATTATAGTAAGGGTTAGGGCTTTACATATGAATTTTGGGGGTACATATTCAGTCGATACCAGAAACAAAATACAAATGAACAATACTTGAAATGAAAGTACGGTTATCATGGTAAGTCTCACAGACATTAAAAGAATAAGGGAATATTATGAAATTTCATGACAATAAATTCAACAAACAGATGAAATGGAAAACTTCCCTAAAAGGCACAACTTTCTGAAACTGACACAGAATGACTAAAAATATAAATAGTATTATATGTGTTAAAGATTAAATTAAAAAAATCCCTAACATTTCTAGGACTGGAGTGTTTCAGTAGTCAATTCCATAATAATTAAAAGAGAAATTAATGCCAATGCTATATAAAATTTTTGACAAAGAGAACATTTCCTAATTTGCTTTAATTTTATAAGGCTAGAGTAATTATGATATTACAATCTGACACAGTAATTACAAGAAAAAAGTTATCAGGAGCACACACAAATATCCCTCAACAAAATTTTCAAATCAAATCCTAAAGGAGATAAAAATATAGTACTTCTTGATCAAGTGAAGTTCGCCTCAGGGTAGAATGTTTGTTCAAAATTAGTAAGTTACCAAAGTAGTTCTCAAGAAGAAAAATTATAAGATAGATTCAGTAACTAGATACACTAAAAGACTTTGACAAAATTTAACATACTCATTCAAGTTAAAAATTCACTGAAAATTAAATTTAGAAGTGTGGCAGTCAGACTAAAAAGGTGATTCCCAATAATCTCTATGTCCTGCTATTGTGAAAGCTCCTTCTCTTCAGTGTAGGTGGAACCTGTGACTGGTTTTTAACCAGGAGGATATGGTAGTGACAATTGAGTGTCACTCCCATGATTATGTTATATTCTACAGAAATTTTGCTAGCTGACTGGCTAGAAATGGTCATTGCTAGTTTGATGAGGAGACCATGTTAAGAAAGTCAACACGTGTAAGAATGCATGTGGCTTCTACAAACTGTCAGCAAGAAGCTACTGCCCTAGGTCTTATAGCTACCAGAAAATAAATTCTGCCAACAAACAGTACGCTTGGATGTAGATTCTTACCCAGTCAAACCTCCAAATGAGAACATAACCCAAGTGAAAACTTAACTGCAGCTTTGTGAAATCCCCAAGCAGAGGACCCACTTATGTGGAGCGTGGACCCAACTCTCAGAAACTGTGAAGAAGTGTGTACTGTTACAAGCCACTACGCTGGAGGTAATTTGTTAAGTATCAATAGAAAACTAATGTAAAGTTTGATAACAGGATGTGGGGTTGCTGCTGTAACAAATAACTAAAATGTAGAAGTAGTTTTAGAACCATGCAGAGGATAGAGGCTGGTGCAAATTTTTTTCTGATTAATTTGGTAATAAAAACCACCTTAAATTCCTGTTCCCAACCTTTTACACAGACATAATATGTCATACTTGATACAGCTTTTCTATGTTGTTTTGCTTAGGGCTTTAAAATATATATATATTTATTTTGAAAGAGAGAAAGCAAGCGTGCAAGAGAGCGCATTCAAGTACGAAAGGGGCAGAAAGAGAGGGAGAGAATCCAGGCAGGATCCACACTGCCAGTGCAAAGCCTGATGCAAGGGCTTGAATCCATGAACCATGGATCATGACCTTGGATCATGGATCCATGGATCATGACCAAATAGGCAGCAGAAACCAAGGGTCAGAGGTTTAACCAACTGAGAGACCTAGGTGCCCCTTGCTTAGGGCTTTTAACATCAATACTTCATGAGGAAAACTGACCTATACTTTCTGATATATTGGTTGAATTTTGTTGTCTAATTAGTCCTCCCCAATAGAATGAAATAACTGTTCCTCCTGTTTCTGTTATTTGGAAAAATTGGGGTAAAATTGCAATGAACTGTTTCTTGAAAGATCACTATTTGAAGGCAGTAACTATACCTTTCTCATCTTTAATACTTCCAGCTTTTAACTAAGACTTAACAGAAGTAGGTAGTCAATAAATGGCTATAAACTGACTGGATATAAGACCCTTTCAGTTGCTCAAGAAACCTCTTAGTGGGGAAAGGTACTGGACTTCACTTAATCGATAAATAGTACTTAATACTGGGAATACAAGTAAATGCCTCACACATATTTTACAATAAGGAGCTGTGATATTTTCATAAAATAAGCATAGAAGCCATCAACAGGATTTATAAAAACTGTTTGAAATTTTATATAAGATATAAAAGATTCAAAGTCTTTATGAAATGTGGTACGGTTAAGTGGACAGAGAAGCAAACTATTTTGGGTAATTGTAAATTAAGTTAAAGACAAACGAACTTGGCATAATGAAACGTGTTTAAATTTCAGTTGCATTTCTTAAGAGCCATTTGATTTTAGGAAGAAATAAGTTCTCTGAATCTCTGATATTCTTTACCTGAAAACGGCACAATTATTTACATAACAAGGATTTAATTAGGTTTGTATTTTAAGCACCTGTGAACTATAAAGCACTATATAAATATAGAGTGTTATTAGAGCTGATTAGGTGTAAACTGAAACATGGTAGTTGAAAAGATTTTAATGAGAATATCACATGAGATTCTAAAATCATTGAAAGAACATTTTTTCATGTATAAAAAACAGAGTTAGCTAGATAATTACTGAGGCACTGCTTAGAAATGAAAAAGAGGAGACAAGCTAAATGAGTATTTTAAGACTATGGTACAAGTATTTTTCTAATGGATTATCCACATGCAATTATTTACTACTTGGTTGGAGACAATGCATGGCTTATTGAACAATATTCAGTATAATTAAGTAGTATCCACTGAGAGGATACTGGAGGATTTCAGTGATGAAAGGTGGGGAGATGTATCTCTAAATAGGCAGCCTAAAATTAATCATGTCGTAGGTAGAATGGTCTCTAAAGTTGTCTCCTGGAATCTGTGAATGTTATGTTGCAAGTACAGATATATTTAATGCTAAAGACCTTAAAATAGGGAGAGTTGCCCGGATTATCCAGGTGGACCAAGTTTAATGCATGACCCTTAAAAACAGAAAACGGTCTCCAGCTGGAAGCAGAAGAGAGCTGTAGAAGGAGCCAAACCTGAAAAATATCTGTTGCGTGACTGCTGCTCTGAGATGTAGGATCTCAGGTTCAATGACCAAAAACAGGCCTCTGGGGATTAAATGCACCATTCAACTATTAGCTAGAAAGAGAATGAAGATCACAGCCCTAAAACCCCAAAGAACTGAACTTTATGAACAATTTGAATGAGCTTGGAAATGGATTCTTCACAGAACCTCTCAACAATCGTAAAGCAGGGCAACTTCATGATTTTGGCCCCGAGAAAAGAAACTAGTTGATCTCATCTGGCTGGAGTCTACAGAAATCTGAGCTATTAACCTTTGGTTAATTATGGCAGCAATAGAAAATTAACACAAGCCATGAGGAAAGATATGAAGAGAATCAACTACAAGGACAGCAGATTGAGTGGTTAAAAATGTTTCCCAGGGAACACCTGGGTAGCTCAGTCAGTTGGGAGTCTTGATTTCGGCTTGGGTCATGATTTTACAGTTTGTGCGATCCAGCCCTGCTTTGGGGGCTTTGCTCTGACAGCACCGACCCTGCTTGGGATTCTCTCTCCCTTGTGTGTGCACACATGCATTCTCTCTCTCTTTCTCTCAAAATAAATAAACATTAAAAATAAAAGGTGTCTGCAGAGGTGCCCGAGTGGCCCAGTCAGTTAACATTGGCTCAGGTCACAATCTCAAAGTTTGTGAGTTTGAGCCCCACGTGAGGCTCTGTGCTGACAGCTCAGAGCCTGGAGCCTGCTTTGGATTCTGTCTCTCCCTCTCTCTCCTCCCCTCCCCGCTTGTGCTCTGTCTCTCAAAAAAATGAATAAATGTTAAAAACAAGTGTCTCTGGATTTTATGCATAGTCCTAGAGACTCAAGGAATAAAGCATCCACAATAATCACCTTTATTATGGAACAGATTTGTTGTGCCTAATAAGTATTAGAAGCATTAAGAAATTATGTTATACCGATTATTTAGTTTTGGAGAGGGAGGTAAGAAATTCTGGCTTTTAGGAAAGTCTTTGAAAAGGTCCTAAATGACTATTATCAATTATAATTTTAAATCACTGTACTTATAGGTTTTTTTTATCATAATGAACACTTAAATATTAAACTGTCCATAAACTTAAGCCATAATAATTAACAAAGGGAGAAAAGTAAATTACACATCACGTACACTTACAAGAATAGCACAAAATTATATCTCCCCATATGCAATGATGTATCCGAAACGTTATAGTGAGCTACAGTGTACCGAAGGAAGTGGAAGGAGACGGTATGGAATACAAGCCAGGCCAAGTGGTAACAAGAAGAAAAAAAATCACTGCTATGTGAGTTTTATTCTGAGTGGGAAAACACTAAGGAAAACTCTGAATCCTGGTGAGAGAATACGTTTCAAGGAACTAAAAAAAAAGAAGAAAAGAAAGGTCAGAAGGGGAATCTAAGGAAGACCATGGTCACAGTGAAGAGAGAGACTTCTTTGAAGAGGGAGGCGGCAAAGACAAACAAAACAAGAAGTAGCACTTAAAGTTCCATAAAAACAAAGGAGTATCTCGAAATTAGAAAAAAATATTCACTTTCTCAAAAAAATATATGCCACCCATTAAAGAAGTTGCATTTGTATCAACAGAAAATCACAATATTGATTTAAGAAACCTGAGGAAGCCACTGGAATTCTTCAATACTGCTCACATAGAAATGCCTTTTATTGATGTTTCAGTAAAGTACTAGAATTTAAAAATAAGAAAAAAAATTGGCAATATCATAAAATGGTCCTAAAGGAAGAAAATAGAAAATGATAAAGTATTAGAGATGATGAAAAAATCCCCTCAAATCATCAATGCTGCAACGAACACCTCAACGTTAAATATTCCTAAGTATTGAGTGATATTAAGATTTCAAAACAAATTTTACTCTGTAGTTAAACAGATTCTAAACAGGAAATAACTATGGAAGGGGTTACTGAAGCAAGTAAAGAACATAACAATACCAGAGATACTTATGTCAGTAGTGAATGGTTAAATGGTAAGATGTGTGAGGGAGATTCAATTCAACTCAATAAGAAATAGTGAGAGAAATAAAACAAAGACAAATAAAAAAAATCAAGAGAAAAAATAGAGGGGCACCTGGTTGGCCCAGTCGGTAGAGCATGTGACTCTTAATATTGGGGTTGTGGGTTGGTGGCACACATTGGGTGTAGATATTACTTAAAAATAAAATGTTTTAAAAAATAGGGGAAAAATGAGTAGATAACATATGATAAAAAGCATAATTATTATAGAAGACAGGCAAATATCCAAAATTCAGGATACTGAGGAACTGAGGATCAAGGAACTGAGGAACCACAAGGTGATGAGTTCTCTGGATTTTCTTGTTGCCTCCTAAATCCCAGAATTCCTGGCCAGAGTGACTCAGAACCCTACAGGTGGGTTGTATTTTTCTTTTGCTCATGGTGGATAAAAGCGACTCCCATCCCAAAAACCTGTTCTCTCCAGCCAAAAGACCATAGCAAGACTGAAAACTTAAAAAATAACCACTAAACTCCACCCTAACCCTGGAAGGAAAATAAATCCCTATCTCTACCCACTCTAGCAAAGGCAGGTATTATGCTGTATTGGGAGTCTCTAGAAAAACACAATCAAAAGAATGTTTATCTCTCTATCAAGAGAGTTATTTTAAAGAATCGGCTCACATGATCATGGAGGCTTGGCAAATCCAAAATCTGATGGAGTAGGCTGGTGGACTGGAGACTCCGAGAAGAGTTGCAGTCCAAAGGCAGTCTGCTGGCAGAATCCCTCCCTGCTCACTGGAATGAAGTCAGCCTTTATTTAAATAAGGCTTCACCTGACTGGCTGAGGCTCTCTCACACTATCGAGGGCAATGAGTTTTACTCACAGTCCATCTATTGAAAGGTTAACCTCATTAAAAACAAAGAAACAGCAAAAATAAAACCACCTTCACAGAAACCTCCAGAACAATGTTTAGCCAAATATCTGGTATCATGGCCCAGGCAAGTTGATACATAAAATTAACCATCAAAGACGCCTAGACTTCCACTTTGGCCAGGCTATACCGAGGTGCACCAATCACCTCCCTGACGTAGCTTCGAAGAGGCTAAGTAGCTGGGACTTTCATCCTAGGTGGTCAAAAGATGCATATTTACTAAAGTATGTTGTACAGACACAGAAGTGTGCAAATTAGGTGTCAACATCTAAATGAATTTTAGCAGACCACAAGAAGAAATTGTACCTCTACCCCTAGCTGGCAGTAAGGAAACATCTCCCCTCCACCACGCTGGGTGGGTGCCAGAGGAGGCCTCGTGAAGAGTAAGTCTCATTGGAGTCCTAATGGGAGCTGGAATGGTCATATCCAGTCAGGAATAATGAGGAGCTCTCCCCTCTCATTGGAGGCCCAATGGGGAAACTTCCACCTTCCCAGCCAGTGTGGTGTCAAAACAAACCAGCTAAAACAACAACAACAACAACAACAACAACAAAAACAGCTAAAACAATGTTTACATAAGATGTAGCATCTCATAGCATAATACCCAAAATGTCCATATTCCACTTGAAAATCAGTCATCATACCAAGAACCAGAAAAATATCAAATGACAATGAGAATATTAAGATACTGAATTTAGCTAATAGTGAGGGGAATTTATATTAAAACAAATGAGATTTAATTTCACACCAGATAGAGGCTTCATATTAGTGTCAAAACTGTAATTAGTATCATACTCACCTGCCATTTATTAAAGTCAGGTCAATGTGCTGAAAATAATCTGACCAATAACAATTCCCTGAAGGCTCTCTCAGTCTAATTATTTTACTGAACTCAAATCATCATAGAGAAAACTTTCCTTTTTCTTAATTTTTCAAATACTATACATTCACCAAATTGATCAAAATCTTGTTTCTCTGAATGTCTTAAGATTCAGTTCAAAATGTTAAGTGTATTGCTGTGAACTATAATTTCTATGCATTTAAAATTTTAAGTGCTGAGCACATCACAATTAATTTTTAAAAATAGTTTGTGGTTTATGTTTCCAACACATTTTCAATCCATTTTACAGTTTTTCCCATTTTCTTAGTGCTTGAGTTTGCATTCTTCAATGGGAGAAAATGGGGAGAAGCTATAAGTAATGCAAAGAATTCTGGAAACACTTTGCAAAAATAATATAGATAATTCACAACTTAGAACAAAATAAAAATGTGTTTCATATTGCATAATTTCTTCGGAAGCTGGGACACATCTTTATACCTTCCCAAGATCCCTTAAACCAGCTGGGACTTAATGCCTTTCTTTATCTGGTGAAAACATCCTCACCTGGACATAAGCCACATCTATTTTGTAGTTCCTGATTCCTATAGTTCCTGAATTCCTCCCTATTCTTTCCTTGTATGTCTTATCCAACAGATAATTTATATACTTTTGGGGTCAGAAACTAGATCTTCTATCACTTTGCATCATTACCTACTCTTTTTTTTTCAATAAAAAAATAAAGGTTCCATAGTTTCTGCTTTAGTTAAGTTTTAGTATTTAACATTTGGAACAGAAATTTATATTTCAGAAACACTTTTTAAAAAGTCTTGTCTGCAAGACAATTATCTTAAAGTTTTATCTATTTAAGAGGCTGCAGTTATCTGACTCCAAGTATGTATGTCCTGCCTCTCAAATCAGTGAATGTAGAAAATTATCAATTCTTCCTAAATAGTAGAGGAAGAGAAAAGAGTACAAAACTTTTCAAAAAGATCAGTCTTAGTATGTCAAAATATTACTCCTTACAAAATTATTTGAACAAATAATGCACCTTTACCTTGGCACATGCAAAACCTGAATGTCACTTTCTCGTATCTCTATTGCTACCATAAGAAATGATTATCAACACCAGTGAAATCCTTGTGGTAGCACAGAGCCTGGCTACTACTCAGTAAGATAGTAAGGACACAGCTACAAACACAGAACATAGTGCAAAGTAAAATAGAGGATCTAAAATTTAAAAAGTGCAGTTTTTGTCCTCCATGAGTTCATAAACTAATGCAAGAAATACACCTATGTCTACATACCAAACATACTGCAATTCTTTGATGGAAGTAGAAACACAATACTATGTTAGATATTAATTTCAAGTGGTGCAATTTGGAAAGAATACTGAGAATTGAGTACTACTTAATTGGGTTCTAAGACAAACAGAATATTTTCTCCAGGCTCAAGTGAACATTAAAGAAATAGATAATTTAGGATTAATGTAGGAAAAAATATGTTGAGCAGAATGGGAACCAGTCTCAAGAATGTACTGGATGAGGGGCGCCTGGGTGGCGCTGTCGGTTAAGCGTCCGACTTCAACCAGGTCACGATCTCGCGGTCTGTGAGTTCGAGCCCCGCGTCGGGCTCTGGGCTGATGGCTCCGAGCCTGGAGTCTGTTTCAGATTCTGTGTCTCCCTCTCTCTCTCTGCCCCTCCCCCGTTCATGCTCTGTCTCTCTCTGTCCCAAAAATAAATAAAAACGTTGGAAAAAAAATTAAAAAAAAAAAAAAGAATGTACTGGATGATAAAGTAAGATTGTTAAAATTCCAGTACAAGTAGCGTAGTGTGTGTGTGTCTGTGTGTGTGTGTCTGTGTGTGTGTGTCTGTATGTGTGCGCGCGTGCTGTATGGTTAATTTCAATTGAAATTGACTACCACGATACAAAATACACATTTCCCTCATGTAATATATCAACTTTAACAAAGATTGGTTAAACCTAACTTGAAAACAGCTGTTCAATGTACTTGTCACAGACTTTATATTCAATTTAAAAAAATGTATAGTGACATAATGCATTCTACTAACACATCCCTCCCTACTTCTTCCTACTCTCTTCTTCCTCTCTCTCCTCTTTTTCCCTTAGCTCTTTCCTCCTGTCTCTTCCCCACTCTTTCTCTCCCATTTCTCTCCCCCCTCACATCTCTCTCTCCCCCTTTCCTTCTCCTTCTATTCCTCTCTGCTTCTCTCTCTTTCTCTGTTTCTCTCCCTCTTATTTCAAATACATCATCCATTGGAGAAAATTAACAGACTACCTCAGACCCACCATCCAAATTTGTTAACTTTAACCTTTAGTCCTATATATGCCTGATTTTTAATGCAATGTTTATGCCTTACAGCGATATATATTAAGAGCCCTGTTTACATTTCCTCATCCTCTTGTCAAAATATATCAATTTATCCAAATTTGAATTTTAGTATTCCAAAACATTTTATACCATACTATATATATATATGTATATATATATATGTATATACACACACACACACACACACACACACACATATATATACACCCATAAAATATACATATTGTATTGTAGGGTTGCCATCATTCTGAAATTTGCTTCATGGACAACTGATTTTTGTGTTTTTGTTTCTTAGCTTTTTAAACTGTATTTATTTTGAGAGAGAGAGAGAGAGAGAGAGAGAGAGAGAGAGAGAGAGAGAGAATTGGGGGGAGGGGCAGAGAGAGGAAGAGAGAAAATCCCAAGCATGCTCCCTACTATTCAGTCAGCACAGAGCTCAAAGCAGGGCTCAATCCCAGGAACCATAAGATGAAGACCTGAGTTGAAATCAAGAATCAAATGCTTAACCAACTGAACCACTGAGGCACCTCTGACAACTGATTTTTGATCAGTTTATCCATGTCGATACATGTATGTAGCTCAAGTTCATTCATATTTACTGCTGCACATCATTTCATTGTAAAAGCCACAAAATATCTGATAGATATTTCAATTGTTTCCAAGTTATTGCTTTTATAACTAATAGTGTGATAAATATTCTTGTAATATTTTCTTTTTTATTTGCATGACATACCTATAGGTGGAATTTTAGGATAATACATGATTTTTATCATTGATAAGATCACTCTCAAAAGTGGCTCCATCAAATTACATTTCTTCCACCACTATGTGAGGTTACCATTGTTTGACATCTAAGTCACATTTGCTATCATTATATTTTCAAATTTTTGTAAATTATTTTTGATTTGAAATTTATTTTTGTATTTCATGGATTATAAGAAGACTGTGAGCCTCTTTTTGTAGATTTTTAAAAATTTTTAATTTTCCTTCTGTGAATTGTTAATTCACATTCTTCACTTTTCTGTTGGGTAATAATACATTTTCCTTATTTATTTGTATGAGGTGTTGAAGTACTAGTTATAATTCCTTGTTAATTATTTATTGAAAATTAACTTCTTATGGAAGTATTTTGCATGGTTTGTGTATGGTTTATGGTGAGATTTTTAATAAAGTTAATGTAGGTAAATATCAACCCTTCTTTATGTGTATTTTGTCCTGCTTTTAAATGTTTGGGTCATAACAATATTCCACATACTTTTCTACAAAAATGCTAAACTTTTGTTTTTTGAAATTTAGAATTATACACCAACCAAAAATACTTTCTTTTTCTTTTTTTTTTTTCAACGTTTATTTATTTTTGGGACAGAGAGAGACAGAGCATGAATGGGGGAGGGGCAGAGAGAGAGGGAGACACAGAATCAGAAACAGGCTCCAGGCTCTGAGCCATCAGCCCAGAGCCTGACGCCGGGCTCGAATTCACGGATCGCGAGATCGTGACCTGGTTGAAGTCGGATGCTTAACCGACTGCGCCACCCAGGCACCCCCCAAAATACTTTCTATGTGTAGTGTTATATCAGAATTCATTTCATATGGAAACAATTGACTTAGAACACTTTATTGGAAAGTCTATGTATTCTCCACTGGTCTCTGTCATACAAATTTTATCATGAAAGTAGTTTTCATTTAGAGCCTCTATTTTATTAATTAGAAGTATTTGTTGATCTATGAGCCAATATCACAATGGCTTAATTATTACAGCTTTATTGTTTATGTATATATAACTTATATTAAACTTTGCTTTGAGGAACAGCATGTGCTATTCTTTTTTCAAATAATTATTCTTTCTTAAAACAGCATTGGTGATTGTTAGCTTATGTGCCATACAAGTAAATTTCTCAGTTTCCACAGAAAAAGTGTTTTAAAAAATTCTATTAAAAATGTGAGCTTAGATTTGGGAAAATAATTAATACACTAACAAAGTTCAATCTTACAGAGAAACTCCTACCTTATAAAGTGGTATTATTTTACACACTAATATTAATGTTGAAGAGTTTCAATGGCTGTGCATACACACTTGCAAAAATTGTGTGTATCAGGCTATTTAATTTTACGGATAGTTTTAGTTTTAGTTTTTAAAAGTTTATTTATTTTGAGAGAGAGAGAGAGAGAGAGAGAAAGTGGGGCAGAGAGAGGGAGAGAAAGAATCCCAAGCAGGATCTCCTCTGTCAGTGCAGAGTCCAGTGCAGGGCTCAATCCCATGAACCATGAGATTGTGACATCAGCTGAAATCAAGAGTTGGATGCTTAACCAACTGAGTCACCCAGGCTCCCCAATGGATATTTTTAATTCTGAGGGGGTATATAGTGGGTTTAATGGGTTTTTTTTGAACTTCTAATGGTTTTATTTTTAATTTCTCTATTATCTAGTACTACACACAATTTTCTCTGTTTATTGGCCATTTTCATATCTTCCTTCCTGTTCATATTGTTTGGTCATGTGAAGATTGTCTTATAAATTTATAAAAGTTGTTTATATATTTGGAACACAATTTCTTTTTCATATCCATATACTTTTACCTATTATAAACACATATGTAAACATGTATTATAAACATATAAATTACGAATATTATCAATATTCATAACATATTTTCTCCAAGTCCATGCCTTATTATTTCCTTATTTACTCTCTTAATGGTGTCTTTGATGAATAGAACATAGTTTTAATGGATATTTTTGCTGAATATAGACAATTTTCAATTTATTCTGTTTGATCTTTTATTCTTTCAGCATTTTAAAACATTAAATTTTATGTTGGCTTCTATTGTTTCTAGTAAAAAAGAAATCAGTCACCATCATCATTATTGTTACCTTTTGTAATGGGATTTTTCTCTAGGTGTATTTATCTTTAACTCTGGTTTTCAGCTATTTGCACATGATGTGCCTGGATATCTTTTACTTTGTATTTATACAACTTTAAATATGTAGAGCTCCTTAGATATCTTGGTTGATATTTTGCATCAAATTTTAAAAATTCATGGCCATGGGGTGCCTGGGTGGCTCAGTCGGTTGAACATCCAAGTCTTGATTTTGACTCTGATCATGATCCCAGAGTTGTAGGATGGAGAACTGCGTCGGGCTCACTGCTGGGTGCAGAGCCTGCTTAAGAATCTCTCTCTCTCTCTCTCTCTCTCTCTCTCTCTCTCTCTCTCCCTCTGCCCCACTCCCCCACTCATGCTCTCTCTATATAAAAAAACAAAAAAACAAAAAAAAACCACGGTCATTATTTTTCAATAGCTTCTCTACTCCGTAATCTCACTCTTCTGCCCTTGGAATTAAATTAAATTTTGTTAAACTAATCTTTCTTTTTCTGTGTTCAGTATGTTGTTAAACCAATTGTCATTTCCTTCTTATTTAGAACTTTTATTCCTTTCCTCAAATCTCCATATCTTCATTTATTATTCCCTCTTTTCCATTATTTTCCATATTTATAATAGATGTATCAAAATATTTGCTAATTGTGGTAAGTTCATAATAAGTAAAGTTTGTGTATTAAGTCAGTTCCTATTGTCAGTGTTTGTACTGATCAAGGTTACCTTTTTCATGCTCCTTTACATATTTTTTTATATTTTCATAGTTTTCTCCCAGATATTGGTTATAACATAGTAGGGAATTATAACTGTTGTTTTGTTTTGTTAATTTCCTTAGGATTGGAAGTCTTTCCATTTTATGGTGATAGACCAGAAGGTCTAATTATTCAGATTCTTCCTGGAGTTGTATGAAGCAGACGATGACCTGGAGCTATAATTAGATTGAGTTCACCTGTGATTAGACCAACTTTCAAAATCCTGTGCCCTCAACAGCTTTTTGACCTTGTAAGTAAGCATTTGCACAGTATTGCAGTGAGCTGCAATATTACATATTTTTAGTGCATATATAGATGCAAGTCCAGCAAGATCCAAGGATTCAAGAATGGAGGATACATATATATACATATACACACATATACATATACACATATATATATCCTATATATATATATATCATATATATATATATAAGATCCTATATATATGTGTATATATACATATATATATAGGATCTTACAATTTCTTTCTGTTTTCTTTTCCCTTGTATAGGTAGATTATTTAGAACTAGTTGCTTGTTTTTATATTTGATACCCTTCCAGGTCTTGATAAACCATGCTACCATTAACGTTTTTGCTGGTTTCTCCATTTCTGTGAACATTCCCACTAGCTTGGCCAGGCTGTTCCTTTGTACGCTGTATATAACAAGTCAGGCATACATCCTTGAATGGAAGTTGCTACCAAATATAAATTGTTTATTTATCCCTGGAATTGACTTAGTGAAGGCCTCTTTGTATCCACTGTTCTTTGTTAGGTCATAAAATATTTTGACTTCTTAAGATATTCTCGTGATTACCAAAGATGCAAAGGTTTTCCGGATTCTTCTATATCCTGCTCATAATCAAAATCTCTACTGTCTAGTTTTAAATTATTTTACCCGGGATGATACTGAGAATGCTAGCTATAAAATTAGTGATTTACTGGTTTGTATCATAGTTGAGTGTAGCTGCTGCCTTTTGCCTTCATTTACCTATTGCTTGCTGTCAGCGTTCAAATCAAGATATTATTTTTTAGGAGAAACAAATCTGAATATCCTTGACTAATTTCTTTGTCCTTCTTAGTAGCTTAACAAGGAAGCATGTTTGAGTATCATTTCAAAACAAACTGATATGAATGTAACTACTCTGGAGGTCCCATTTTCTAACCAGGTCATTATTAAATAAGGAATCTCCCTTCCCCTGAAGTCTGCTGACAATTATAGGTATAGGATTAGTTTTCCATGGAACATAATTCATATTGTGTAAAATTTAGTTATGGCCTGATGCAACATACATCTCTGTGCAATCAACGAGCTCCCCCTTTATCTTTCATGTTATGCAATACTTCCACTTCTTTTTATTTTTTAATTTTTTTCCCTTCTATTTTCATAGGGAGAGAGAGAGAGAGGATGAGTAGGGAAGAAGAGACAGATAATCTTAAGCAGAGCATGGAACCCAACGCAGCCCTGAGATCATGACCTGAGCCAAAATCAAGAGTCTGATGCTCAACCGACTGAGCCACCTAGGCGCTCCACAATACTTTCACTTGTAAGTTTTATCCAATAAGCTCTTTTTAAGATTGAAATATAAAATAGTTCACCCAGTACTGGGTGTGTGCATGTCTCTTTTGTAGGACAGATGTTATTTTGTGACCTTCATATAGAACCAGGGGTCAACCTCACTTCTGAATTTCAAGCAATAACTTTTACATTAGCCTATCATTCTGCAGACCCTTCATGATCGACCACCAATATCCTTCATGATTCAAAATCCTGATTATCATTTTTTTGCTTCCAAGTATGACCCAGTGTGCCTTTGGCTATAGTCCTACATCACCATTTTGCACCTATTGTCCTTTCTGTCTCCTCACTCCCAGAAAATGTTTAATTTGTTTTTAAATGCAACAAAAAATAAAGAGCATGAAATCTAGATACAGACTATCTTAGAACTGAATTCTCCCACCACTATTAGCTGCATGATATGAGATAAATTAAATAATAAATATCAAAAATACCTAACTTATAAGATATCATGGGAATTAAATAAAATATGTATATGTTCAGAGAATACCTGACACATTTTAATCATTATCAACAATAATCATTTTTATATTATAACACCTTCTATCATTAAATGTTTGGAGTGGAGGGGGATTAACAAAAAGGTTTTTTTTTTTTGGTGTTGCATCTATCTTCCTCTATTCTCCCCTCTTTCTTCTATTCTTTAATTTTTTATATGTAAACACACACACACACACACACACACACAAGTACAAAAACCAACCAAACAACAACAACAAACATGTACATATGAAACCATATCATTAGTTCTAAAAATCTACCCAAAATAGTCAAGAAAAGATTATCACTCCACGGGTGTACTAGATATTCTGGGAGCCCTCCTATTAAACTACATTTAATATTTTGGTGCATTCTTATATTTATTAGTAAGCAATAAAATTTCCAAAAGCCAAAAAAGTTAAAAAGGAAAGAAAGAAAGAAAGAAAGAAAGAAAGAAAGAAAGAAAGAAAGAAAGAAAAATAGGAAGGAAGGCAAGGCAGGAAACATTGAATTAAGTAGGTGAAATCTATGCAGGAAGCAGGAAGCAGTACAAAGAAAGCAAGATAAAAAATAACAAGCAAAGTTAACCTCACGGTGAAACCTCAGAATGGACTAAGCATTTGTCCCAAGGGAGATGGGGAAGGGATGCTTGATAAAAACTAAAATGGCTCTTAACAGAAGCAAATGAAATGCTTCTCTGAATAAGAGTATCTTAATATAGGCCTTTAGTATACTCACGATCAATAAAATATGAATTCATACTAAATTAGAAATCACAAGAATCTGAACTCTGTGAATAAGAGTGACCAGAAACAGCAAGCAGGAGCTGTAAGCATCCATAGACTCTAGATATGTCATGACCAAAAATAATACATAATGCTAAATATATCATTCCAAATTTGGAAACCTACTGGATGGTTTGCACAGTAACTTAGATACAATGGCAAAAACCACTCAGAATGTAGCACAGAGAGAGAACGAAAATGTGAAAGAGAAGTTAAGTGACCAAGAGGATAAAAACCAAAATCAATATGCAAAGTGTTTGAGGTCCAGAAAGAAAATACAGACTATGGAGAAGAGGCAATGAATGAAAACATAACACTAGCAATCTTCCAATACTATTCGAAAGTATAAATTTATAGTTATAGAAATTAACTTTAATATTAACAATGTAAAATTGCTCAAAATTCAGGTACCAAATACATATTTTAACATTCAGTAATAAGGACAGATCATGTACCAAATAGAAACAATTAGGCTGATAATATGACCGTTGTTATTATGTTGAAAATAAGAAGATGATTTTAAGAAATTCCAGTTAATCTAAAATTGTGGACTGACAAAGGAAAAACAAATATTTTCAGGTGAGTAAAAATTGGTAGATTTGTTTCATATATTATCCTATGTTTAGATTATCACATTATACCTTGTTTCCAAAAATTCCCTTTTTATAAATACGTTTTTAAGTGGTATATATTGTTTACTCTTTTTGCTTTAACATTCTAAGCATTTTCACTAATGCTCAATATCTTCTATTCCCCATTACAGTCTTATACAAAATGGTTTCACTGCACCAAATTCCCTGTCTTAACCTATGCAATGCTCCCCAACACAACTCCTGGAAACTACTGATCTTTAGCAGTCATCTGTAATATTTACCTTTCTCAAAATACTACATAATTGCAATCATAAAGTATGCAGGTTTTTCAGACTGGTGTTTTTCACACAGCAACATGCATTTAAGATTAATTAGTCTTTTTTAAGGCTTGGTAATTTATTTTCTTATTGAAGAATACTATTCTATTGTGTGTTGCCACAATTGGTTTATATGTTATCCACTATCCAACCCACTGAAGGAAATCTTGGTTGTTTCAGATTTTAGTAATTATGCATACAGATGCTATGAATATCCATGTGCAGTAATTAGTTGGGTAAATACCTACGAGCAGGATAACTTGATTGTAAGAAAGATTATACTTAGTTTTTAAAACTGCCAAACTGCCCAGCCAATTTCACAATTTTGAGTTCCAACACCAAATAAACTTTATATATATATATAATATATATATATAATATATAATAAATAAATAATAAAATATAATATAATAAATATAATAAAATAATATAAAAATAATAAAAATATAATAAATAAATAATAAAATAATATATATATAAAATAAATTTAGTAAATAAACTTTAAGAAATATATTTTCCCCAATCTATGGCTTGTCTTTGTATTCTTTTAACAGTGTCTCTCAGAGAACAGAAAATTTTTATTTTAATAATGTCAGACATCGTTTTTTTTTTTTCTTTTAGGGATTGCATTATTGGTGTTGTATTTAAAAACCCATAACCAAACTCAAGTTCATATAAATTTTTCTCCCCTCTTTCTTTCAAGAGTTTTTTACAAATTTTATATTTTACATTTCAGTATAAGATCTATTTTAGTTAATATATCTGTAAGCAATAAGGTTTATGTATATTTTTCATATAGATAGTCAATTGTTTCAATACTGTTTCTTTAAATGACTATTCTTTTTCCATTGAATCATTATTTTTCTTTCATTGATTATCATTTGACTATATTTATGTGAATCTATTTCTGAGCTGTTTAATGTATTCCATGGATAACTCTAGTTTCCTGACCATGCCTTTTGTCTATACTTTCACTAATAACACACTATCTTCTTTAATGTAGACATATGTATGTCTAAAAATTGGGTAGTGTGTGTTTTCCATCTATGTTCTTCACCTTCAATACTGTGTTAGCTATTCTATATCTTTTGCCTTTCTATACAAACTCTAGAATTGGTTTGTTGATATCTAGAAAATCTCTTTCTAGGGTTTTGTTTGAGATTGCTTTGAGTCTACTGATGAAATTCAGAATTGACATCTTAATGATACTGAATCTCCCAGACCAGAAACACAGTACATCTTTCTACTTATTTAAATTTTCATTGATTTTTTTAAATGTGTGATTTTTTAAAATGTGATTTAAAAAATGCGTTTTGTAGTTTCCCACATATAAATCCTTTAGACGTTTTGTTAGGTTTCATTTTTGCAGTTACTATAAATATTATTTAATTATTTTCAAATTCCAAGTCTTACTGTTGGCATATTGGAAAGCATAGAATTTTTATGTTAAACATGTATCCTATAATGTTGCTATAATTACTTATTAGTCTCAGGAATTTTTTTTAACTCTTTGGGATTTTATCCATAGACAATCATGTCATCTCTGAGCAAAGACAGTTTTATTTTTTTTCCTGTTCTGTCTGTATACTTTTAATCAATTTATTTTACTGTTCTTGTAGATTTTCTACATAATGTCATCTGAGAACAAAGAATTTATATATACATATACCTTTATTTCCTTATCTTGAAAGGGAATAGGTTGGAACATTATTTCCCTGTACCTGATCTTAGTGGGAACGCTTTGAGTTTCTCCCCATTAAGTATGCTGCTGGCTGATTTTTTTTTTTTTTGTAGATAGTCTTTATTAACTTGTGGAAGTTTTCTCCATTTGTGGTTTACAGAGAACTCTTAAAATCATAAATGATACCGGATTTTTATCAAACGTCTTTTCTGTATCTATCGATGTGATAGATTATAAGAATTGATTTTCTGATTTTTTAATGTTTATTTGTTTTGAGAGAGAGGGAAAGAGGGGGAGAGAGAAAGACAGTAAGTGGGGGAAGGGCAGAGAGAGAGAGAGAGAGAGAGAGAGAGAATACCAAGTAGGCTCCATGCTGTCAGCACAGAACCCAGTGTGGAGCTTAAACTCATGAACTGTGGGATCATGACCTGAGCTGATATCAAGAGTTGGACGCTTAAGTGACTGAGGCACCCAGGCACCCCCCAAAATTTATTTTTTTTATGTTGTATCAACCTTGCATATTTGGGATAAATCCCACTTATTCACGGTGTATAATTCTTTTTACACATTGTTGGATTCAACTTTATGATATTTTGTTGAGGATTTTTATATCTATATTCATGAGAGATAGTGGCTCATATTTTTCTTGTGGTGTTCTGTCTGGTTTTGGCATTAGGGTAAAGCTGACATCATAGAATGAATGAGGAAATATTCTCTCTGCTTCTATCTTCTGAAATAAATTGTAGAGAATTGGTATAATTTCTTCTTTAAATGTTTCAGCCATTATTATCTCAAATATTCCTTCTGTTTCATTCTCTCATTCTTCCCCTGCTGGTATTTCAAATACACATATGTTACATCTTTTAAAATGATCTGACAGTTTTTGGATTTTCTGTTCTGTTTATTTTTTCTCTCTTTGCATTTCTATTTGTGAAATTTCTCTTGACAATATATTAAAGCCCTCTATTTTGTTTTCTTGGCCATGTTAAGTCTACTAGTGAGCTTATCAACAGCATTCTTGCTAACAGTGTTTTTCATTTCCAGCATTTCCTTCTAATTATTTAAAAAAAATCTGTGTCTTCTTGCATGTTGTTAATTTTTCCTACTAGAGCCTTTAACATATTGTTTGTTTTAAATTCCCAGTCTACCAATACCAATATCTATATCATATTTAAGTCTTGTTTTGATGCTTACTTGTCTTTACCAACTTTGTCTTTTGTTACCTTTTGGCATGCCTTGTAATTTGTTGTTGAAAGCCAACCACTTTTTTTTTTTTGAGTGATAGTGATTGATGTAAAGGAGGCTTCTGTCAATCCATCTAGGATTTAGGCATTGTTTAATATTTGCAGTAGCTGTATATTCCAGAGACTTTACATTGCTCTATAGTTCTTGTCTCATCAATTCTTTTGAGTTTGAACTTCCCTAAGTACTCTTTGTAAGAGAGAGTCTGTGTTTTGCAGCTCCTTCAACTAAAATTCACTATTACGTTGGAGCTCTGTTGGTGTTGGTAAGATGCACAGAGAAGCATTCTATAGTCTTTCAATTAAATCTAAGTTTTTTTATTGATTAGTGCCTCTGGCCCATGACGCTTACATGTTTTCTTTGCGTGTAGACTCCCTCTCTGTCAAGGCAAGACAGGAAGGCGAGAGTGAACGAGAGTGAAAATAATGCCCTTCCTCCACTGCTCTAGGGCAAGGCTCTGATAACAGTTTTTCCCCTGGAAAATAAGTCTGCATTTACAGAGAAGGTTCTAGGAGTGTTTCACAACACTCCTGCTAGAGCTACCAGGGGATATTTATCAACTTTTTGCCACAAGAACCTGGTAGAATTCCTGGTGGTAAAGCCCAGGAAAGTGTCAGGGAACTGTGTCTGCTCTCATACTAGCAAGCCACCATTTAAGTATACCTATCAGTTTAAGGTTCTAGCTCTCGCAGCTTTTGCTTAGGTTTCAGCTCTGACTTTCTGGATTTGCCTCTGGGAACTTCCTTCTCTGACTGGTCAAAGAAGAGTCATTGATTTTCAGTTTGTCCAGCTTTTCTTTGTTGTCAGGAAGGGAGTAATAACTCCAAGCTCTTTATATGTCAGACCTGAGAACTGAAAATCCCAAATCGTTTTTTAAATTTAATAATAAAAATTTAAGGAAAACTTATATAGAAGAGAAAATCTTTATAAATAACTTTTGTCTAATTCCCATGTTATATCTGCTTAGTTTTAAGTCCCTGTATCTATGGGTCAACACTGTGGTTAGTTGTATTTTCATGCTGACTTAATAAAACCATGAGAGCAGAAGAAAAATTGGACTCAAATGACTTTGTAATTGAAATTCTGTAATTAATAATTTATGTTCTCCTTGTGTGGATAGCCAAGGAACTAAATCCTGGATTAATCTTGCTGCCAGTTACATTTCAAAGAACATTTGGGGAAAAATATGGCCAAAACTTAAAAATTAAAGAATGTTTTTCCCTTTTATTTTCTCATTTGTAACATTCTATTTCGCTAGTTTATTTATTCAGTATGTTCACGTTTATAATCACATGTGAGTGGTGTTTCTATTTTGGCCTATTCTTTGCATGAGCTTAAATCAAGATAATACAAAACAACTGGTAACTCAGATTTTCTAAATTCTCTTTTGAAGTGTAGAAGAATAATAAACCCCAGGAACACCATGCTGCATTTTTAAGGCAAAGTATTAGACCAGCAGTAGACTTTGTCCTAATTTTCTGCCTCTGGCATTCTAGGGTATGTTTTTTTAGTCTGTGATCCCTATCATTAAAAGGTTGGAACTGATATAGAGCCAGTTCCACCCACCGCACAGATGCAGGAAATTATGGGAGAAAATGAGGCTGAAAATAAGTACCTGTGATTTCAAGGAAATACAGTTGTCTTAAAGGCAATACATCAAGGCGGTGTGAAGGCAAAGTATGATACAAGTGCAGTATGTTAGAACACCAAAATGATTTAGTTTGCTACACATCGTGATCAAAATTGTCTACCCATTAGTTTCCAGAAGAAAAACAATGATTAAGAATGTAGTACTCATTTTGAAAATATATCCTTATTGTTTACATATTATTTGAAAATGCTTTTCTTTTGATCAAAGCCCATATTTTAACATTAAAATAGGGAGGCAGTGCTGGATTTTGAATATTTTCTAACAGGAAGGAGTCTTGGGTAAGTTGCATGTGTTGTCTTCCTGCTTTCTTTGTATAAAAATAGATATTAATTGGGACTGTGCAAAGCTTTGGGGATTGGGACTGGAAAATGATTTGACTGCTTTTAGGAGTGTGGGTTTTCAAAGATACATGTTTTGTTGTGGTATTCTGTTGAGCCTTTTGACCTCACTTACAGTCTGTGTTATTGAAACTTAAGATCAATCTACAGAAAGAGTCACTAAAACAATTTCAAAAGCTTCCCCTTCTATTACTCAGAAATAAGCATCTCCGCATGAAAATTCTTAGTAACATTATTTCCCTTTACTATGTGTTACTGTTGTCAGGAACTAATTAACAAAGAAAAATTGCCCCAAGGGGCAAAAGTTTTGCCTCCCAACTGTACAATTTTGGCATCTTCACACAGGGTTCTCCAGAACATTGCTAGTCTCCTAAGCATTTCTGTGAAGGTAGATCACTGGCGCCTCAGGATAATGAAGGCACTGATTCCATTAGGAAGAAGCAAAGCTTCTCCCAAAGTGACTATTGAGCTGCTTGACAATGAGATAAATTTTCATGGAAAAGATTAATGAAGTTCAGAAAGAAGTACTGAGTTCAGTTCTTCTTGGCTTAATGTTGTAAAGCCTTTTCTTCTTCCAAAGACAAAAGCATTCAGTTCCCTGTTGCCACCCCTTTTCAGCTTCAATAGCCACTTCATTAAGTGAAACAATGCTGTCACCATCCATCAATGTGCCAGGCTTTAATTCCCAGTACAGTCTGGTATTCTGCAATCCCAGCATACAGGTCACAGTTTCCATCTGGATTTGCATTTTCATCTATGAATTCATAATTTCCATGAGTTTTCTAAGAATATTAAAAACTCTGGAGTGAAAAGGAACAAGTACATGTTTCTTTTTGAAATTCAGTTTCTAACACAGTGAGAAATGCTCTTCATGTTTATTTATTTATTTTGGAAAGAGGTCTTTTATCTTTTTTGTTAACTGATCTACTCCATTCTCTGAAAGCATTTCTTGGCACATAGTAAGCCCATGGCATACATGTTGTATTTACTGGAATAAAAATCCTATACTTGGAAAACACTGATACACACAAGGTGTTTATATAACAGTTCCATAATTTTAGCTAATTTAGTGCAAATTTAGTACTATTTAATAAAATAATGAGACTATTGACAATATATAAAACATATAAAACACAGATAAATGAATCCAAACTGAAAAGACTTGGAAGAACTATAATAAATAACTTAAGCAACAAAAATACTTCATAAAATGTAGATGACTATGCACAACCTAATGGATGATATGTTAACAGTTTCTCTCTTTGCTTTCTGCTCTCCTTGTCCTAAGAGGCAATTCTCTTATTTCAAGTTGAAAGCTTACAGTTATTCTTAAACATATATTGTTTTTTTCCCCTTTATGATTAGACTCACGGTCAATTGTTTCCCTGGGATATTTGAAATTACAAAATAAGTAAATAAATTTACAACAAAGATCTGACTTGAGCTATAGAGCCAAAATATTCCCTTCTTTGTCCCCACTCTACTTACACAAATAACTGAATATTTGAGTAGAGAACTATCAGCTTATTCCACAAAATGATTAAGACGATGCTTCTAAATGCTTGCAAGAGGGAAGATGTGGTGCTACAATGTCCTTATATTTTATTTGAGGATAAATGAGAATTCAGGATCAATTTTTCTACTGATTTTTTACTCTGTTCTCAGTGGTCAATCTTTATCATAGAAAATCCATTCCTTTTTGAACCTGATTCTGATTCACCTGTTAGTCATTTCTCTTACAGATTGCATAGTCATAGCTATCTTAACCTTTCTCTGGGCAGCTCCACATCTGTTTTGACTGAGACCTTAACTAATACCTATGTCATAAAACTGCTTATGAGGAAGAATACATGCATGCATTCAGCATATTAGAGTTTCATGGAGCCCATTGGAAAGGACAGCACGTGACTAAGGACAATCCTTCAAAGGCCCGGAGATACTGCCCACTTGCGAAACAGAAGGAAAAAGAATACTAACTTTGTATCCTAGCACTGCTATAAAGAAATGCCACAGACTGAGTGGCTTAAACAGAATTCCTAACAGTTCTGGAGTCTAGAAGTTCAATATCAAGCGTCCACAGGGTCGATTCCTTCTGAGGGTTTTAAGGGAAGGCTCTGTTCCAGGCTCTGTCCTCTGCTTGTTGATGGCTGTCTTCTTCCTAGGTCTCTTCACATTGCCATCCTTCTACCTGTGTCTCTGTGTCCAAGTCTCCCCTTTTTATAAGGATACCAGTGTTATGGGATCAGGGCCCACCCTAATAATCTCATTTTAGTTTGATTATGTCTGCAAAAACATCTCTCCAAATAGGTCACATCTGACACACTGGGAATTAGGATTCCAACGTATGAATTTTTATGCTACACAATTCTACTCATAATTAATGTCATGAAACTACATTTGATGTAGGCTTCTGAAGTTCTATGAACTCGGGATAGTATTCTCTGTCGTCTTGCATGACAGCAGATGGTTCTTTTCCTCCTTCCTTCTTTTCCTCTTTCCTTTCTCCCTCCCTTCCTTCCTCCCCTTTCTTTCTTTCTTTTTTTCTTTCTTTCTTTCTTTCTTTTTCTTTCTTTCTTTCTTTCTTTCTTTCTTTCTTTCTTCTCTTTTTGTAATGAAAGACAGTAAAAATAAATATGATAATTAGCATTTAGCCTATGTGGTATTCTTTTTAGTGTTTTCTGCTACTCTTTATGTTATTGCTACATGTAAGTTGCCATACTCCTAACCTGAGGCTTTGTCTGAACCTTCTTAATATGTCATGCCAATGGCACATCACAACTCCTTGATAAAAGGAGGGATAAATAGAAACATCTCCTACTCTGTCCTCTTGACATCCTACTCTTTTTCATGAAGGAACAGGAAGTAGTTTGCTCCTTTCACACAGAAAGAGAATTTAAATCTTTGTTACTGATTTACAACCAAAGTTTTAATATATTTGTGAGCTGTACATCCCAAGACTCGGCAGCAGCATGACATCCCCTTCTCTTATAATCAAAATTATTAAACACTAAAGACTTTAAAAATGGGAATATTTAAGAAATTGGAAATGTGATGAGCATAATGCAAAAACCATGTCTCTCGGAGAGCACCTTTGTTCTCTACTTTTTCATTCCTGGTCTGGACGAGACTGTATGTCTTCCAAAAATTCCTTTCTGGAGTTAGTGATATTTTTTTTTCCCTAACCTTGAATTTACAGTCATTTTTTTCCTACGTTTTGAGGTGGTATCTCTCATTATCTATAAATACGTATATACACGTGTTGTTACGAGAGGATGTCAAAAGTTTAACATCCCTTTATTTGGCATCCACTGTGGACTGGGGTCATGATATAGGGCTAAGGATAGTGGTTCCTGACACCTTTAACAATGGGTCCTTAAGAGCTTTGATGGTCACAAAACTGTGGATCTCTTTAACTGCATTTTGTATGCTGCTTCAAGTCACTGGAATGGAGTACTTCTTCCTGGAACCTTAATAAATTGATGGTGATATCTGCATTGTTTGGATCACAGACAACAGTGGAATCTTGTCTCCCACATTTTCTTGACTGTATCACAAACACTAGGATGAACCTGTGTCTAGAATATATTTCCATATTCGGTTTCAGACTGCTAAGGCTAGGATGTAGTTTTCAAAACATCCAATCAATCCATGAAAACTCGTGACATGGGTAAAAACAGTTGGGGATATTAATCTAGATTCAAATTCCTTCAAAAAGTTAAAATACATATATATTTTTTGCCCTACCCAAACTTAAAAAAACACCTCTCAGGGGCGCCTGGGTGGCGCAGTCGGTTAAGCGTCCGACTTCAGCCAGGTCACGATCTCGCGGTCCGTGAGTTCGAGCCCCGCATCAGGCTCTGGGCTGATGACTCGGAGCCTGTTTCCGATTCTGTGTCTCCCTCTCTCTCTACCCCTCCCCCGTTCATGCTCTGTCTCTCTCTGTCCCAAAAATAAATAAACATTGAAAAAAAATTAAAAAAAAAAACAAAAAAACAACACCTCTCCCTACCCCCAATCTCTCCTTAAATCATGCTAACAGGGTCTCTATAATGATGCTTCTAAAATGCAAATGTGAGTCTATTACTTCTCTGCTTCAATTCCTTTGAGTCTCCTCAAAGCCTTTTGATAAAGTCCCAATTCTTTGGCATTTAAGATCTTTCAAGATCTGAGCTCATTTCTTAAAAGCATTGTCCTTGCATTCTGCGATGTAGCTATCTCAAATGACTAGAAAGATTCTAAATTATTCACTTTCTTTTTTTCCCCATGTCTTTCTGCATGCTGATTTCTCTGCCTCGACTAAAATGTTAGCATATTTTTTATGACTTCCAAGCCAGTTTAAATTGGTGTATTCAACAATTCAAACTGAGATATAATGTGCTATACATTCTTGAACTTGGCTGAAAAAATAGAAGGCTGTAAATATTTTCCATAACTCACTTTAAAAGAGTCATCACAAGATTATAATTATTTGAAAGCATATTCTGGCAACTGAAAGGGTTAAAGGTGTTCTATTCTTCCTTAAAGACTTAAACCAAAATTTGAATCAAGTTAATTACTACTACAACCTTGACACATTTATAAAAACTATAAGGAGTTATTCTAGTTTATTCAATGTTCTATATATCCTTACCGGTATTTCCTGAATTTTTTTTTCTCCAGTGATTATGTTCTGATCACAGCCTTTAAATTATTATTAACTGGGGCACCTGGGTGGCTCAGTCGGTTAAGTGTATGACTTTGGCTCAGGTCATGATCTTGTGGTTTGTGGGTTTGAGCCCCTGCATCAGTCTCTGAGCTTACACCTTAGAGCCTGGAGCCTGCTGCAGATTCTGTGTTTCCCTCTCTCTGCCCTTCCCCTGCTCATGCTCTTTCTCTCTCTCAAAAATAAATAAACATTAAAAAATTTTTAAAAATATATTATTAATTGAACCATGGTTATAAAAATTCAGTGTGTATTCCACCAAGGCCAAGCTAAATCTTTTTTGTATAATACTAAAATGAAAAGAAAAATATATTCATATAACATTATAGTTAAAATGCTTGAGCATTCCTTTTTATTACTTTGCAAAATAATATATTAAATAAAAGTATTTTTTCATTAATGTACACCCAATAGGACCTGTACCTAGCCTTACTTCATTAGCAATTAATCTATTACTATATGTTATTAAGTGAAAAATGATTTTATCTTCTCTAAATAATTAATAATTTGTAGCTTTCATTTCCCCTGCCCCCTTACTCACTTGCATACAGAAGACAAATATTAATTTTTCAAAGCACAATGATATGCTAAAGCACTGAGGAAAGCAGCAACTGATTCATAAATTTTCAGGAACACAGAGCTAGTTGTGCTGCTGAATATAAAAAAAGTTTCTGGTCACCACCTGTAGTTGGGACTGAAGAAATGTCAGCACATTACAACATTCCTTGTTATAGGATGTAGGGTACTAATGTAGTGAAACTGTTGCAGAAACAAGCCCACGAGAGACAGACTGTCAAGAACCAAGGTCAGTATTTATGATAAAGGAGTAAGTATTAAAATGTCCTGATACCATTTGTGCTCAAAATGTTTCTATTTCGCATGTCTACTGATTCTGATCATGGCTTTACATTTATTATTATACAGAGTTTTTACAGTATTTGACAGATTAATTTAAGATGGTAGTTTCTTGATCTACTAATTACTTGAATTACTAACTACTAATAAACTTGAAGTCTAAGTTTACTAACATAGATGCATAAGAATAATAGTCAAAAATAAAATAGAGACACAAATAGGAAAATACAAAGTGCTGGTAGGATTCACAGTTCAAAGACATAAATATAAATGTGCTTCTAATTACACCAGGCAATAGTATTATGGTATATAGAACATAGCGGTTCAGCCAATATGACTGCAGTATCTTCATTTCCCACAGAAGATTCTCTTTCTTATGCATGTTATTTGGTACATTCAGTGAGTGTCAGTGATATTAATTCTAACCTGAATTAGTGTAAGAAGAATGTCTGCTGTTGTCTCTATTTGTTGTGGTTAATTTAGTAGAAAATTGCTAACCCCTTAGGGTGTGTCATGAATTATACCTATTTGCTATTGTCCAACGTTTGAAGGAATGCACAAGGCAAAAATAATTCAGAAACTGAAAAAACGATGCGCAGGTACTGTCTCTGTGATAGTGTCAACTTAATTCAATTTCTTATTTCCCTGTGCTATAAATTTTCATTTTTCCCCAGTAAAGAAATGTATACATTTTTTCCTTTAAACATACAGCACTTGTTAAGACAATATTTGCACTGGCTATTTAAAATTGCAATTATTATTTAACGATCATTCATTTTGTATTATATTTTCACATTACAAGAGGAGGAGTTGATAAATAAAACACTCTTCATGGGCACTGGATGTTCAGGATGGTCAAAACACACTGAGTGGGACTGATACTTTGATTTTAGGGTCAAAATTCCACAGTTTGACACTGACAGAGGAAGACAAGGCCATTCCATAATGGGACCCACAGGATTTGAAAGATCGTGGGTTTGGTGATAGCAATTGTGAACTCTGTGGAGGCCATCAATGCAATGAGTCTCAGGGTAGATTAAAAATGAAAGAGTTTTATCTGATCACACACACACACACAAACAAAAACAAAGGGAAACAAAGAAACTTTAGGAGGTATTGGACATATCTCTTACCTTGACTATGGTGATGGTATTATAGGTGTTTGCATATATCCAAACTCATTAACTTGTACACTTACACATAAGCTGTTCTTTGTATATCCATTATACCTCAATAAAGCTGTTTTTTTTTTTAAGGTTAGTAAAGAAAGTAGAGCTACGAACCATGAATTTGTAGGAAAAGCTGCAAGAAAATTTAAATTCTTGCTTTGGTGCATCTGAGTTCAGTGAATTAGTTACTATAGGGGAATGTTTTCTGCCAGGATTGCTCTGATTGGACACAGTGGGAACGCTGGCTAGGGAGTGAGAAACAGAGAGATTCTCAGAATGTGCGAATGGGTATCTTGTAGCAGAAGAGAACTAGTCTCTTTATTTAGTCTCTATAGTCACTATTAGTCGCTGTATTAGTTTCCTAAGGCTGCCATAACAAAATACCACATGCTGGGCGGATGAAAACAACAAGTTTATTCTCTCACAGTTCTGGAGAGTAGAAGTTTGACATCAAAAGTGTTGGCAGGGTCACTCTTCCTTCCAATTCTCTAGGGAAGTTTCCTTCTGTCCATCTCATAGCTTCCGGTGGGTTCTGGCCATCCTTGGTGTGCCCTGGCTTATAGCTGCATCGGTCCAATTTCTGCTCTGTCTTCACATCACCATCTCTCTTCTGAGTTTGTATATTTGCAATCCTCCCTCTCCCTACTAAAGCGCCTTCTTCGGATTCATGCGGCCGCAGTCTGGTGTGACCTCACCTTGACTATGTCTGCAAAGACTCTATTTCCACATAGGATCTCATTCACAGGTACCTGGGGTTGGCTTTTCAACATATATTTTTCAAGGGACATAAATTCAACCCACAGCAGTCCCTTTATAACAATTAAATCAGGAATGTAGAGTAGATAGTTACTTGGGAGAAATAATTTGGGAGCAGAAACAATAGACTAGAACAAGAAAAGGTATCCTAGAGTATGCATTTATGAAAATGAGGAAAATGTTTTTAAAAACACAGAATATTCAAATAATAATGACTATATCAACCTAATGAAAACATAGCTTATAGTAAAACTTTTGTTCACATATATTTATGTGTCACATATACTTCTAAAGGATAGACTCCTAAAGGGGAATTACTGTGTAAAGTAATTACTCTGTAAAGGTAAAGGTATTATATATAGTTATATATATTATATATAATTATATATATTTATATTATATAATATAATTATACAATAATTAATTATAATTAATTATAATTATATATAATAATATATATTATATAATATATAATATATATTACATATATATTATTTTTATATATTTTTTATATATTATATATATATTTATATATATATATATTCTTTTTAAATGAAGAATTTCTCTTACAAGAAAAAAAGAATCTTTTTTTCAAACCCCAGAAAAAACAACTACAACAACAAAAGAAAAACTCCTTGTGTAGAAAGTTGAATAAAATATATTCTAGAGTATTTACACAAAGTTTAGCTGACCACAGAATATATTTTATGGGAACACTACTCAAAGGGATAATTATCTTCTTGATAGTTTGATCTCCATTTTACTAGTCCACTGGCAGAGTTAAATAAAAGACAGAAAAACAAACTGAGTTTACAATATTGCACTTTAATTCCACCTTTCTGAGATTATATTGTATTTCATGTCTCAGTACTTAATAATTTTTCAACCACTACTTTGGTACAGTGGACCCACAATTCATAGTTCAAGCTCTTTGTTGCCATTTTATTTAAAAACAAGCTGACCTCATATCTTCTCGGATTTAATCATTTTTTTACAGTTTACAAAAAGAAGCAAAATAAAAAAGTACTCACTGATTCCAAATGAAAACAAAAACAACATTTTTGGTCACAATATGAGACTTACTTTCCTTAATGGCAAAATAAGGAATACCTAAGATTGTTGTAATGATTAAATCATGAAAATAGTGTAGAAATATTAGCCCCAACTTGGCACATGGTAGGTACATAAACATAGGCTGAATCTGAATCTGCAAAATAAAGGTGGATTATGCAACCGTCCAGAATATGGAATCAAAAACAGAAAATTAAAAACACTTGCAAAACAAGTAAGTAAAAATATTTAAAAAAATAAAAACACTGGCATCAATTAAAGTATCTGGAATTGTCAGTTGAAAGGTTTTTTGCTGCTAAACTATTTAAATGAGAACTAGAATGCTACTTTCTTTTTGGGAAACATTTTTATCATCAGGCCTGGTGGATGAAAATTGAAAGGTAAGAAAATATCAGTATCACAAATTCATACAACAACCTGTTTCAATCGTTTTAAGTGTGCTTTTTTTCTAGGGGCACCTGGGTGGCTCAGTCTGTTAAGCATCTGACTTCAGCTCAGGTCATGATCTCATCTCGAGTTCGAGCCCCACATTGGGCTCTGTGCTGATAGCTCAGAGCCTGGAGCCTGCCTCTGATTCTGTGTCCTCCTCCCTCTCTGCCCCTCCCCTGCTTGTGCTCTGTCTCTCTGTTTCTGTCTCTCTTTCTCTCAAAAATAAATAAAAAACAAAAGTGTGTTTTTTCTTATATTCAAAAAATCTGGACTTTCCTCCAATCACTTCTTTCCATTCATCTTTATAGTATTTGATGCTAGTAACGTGTTAATAATATTTTCATGATAATAAATATATAACATAGTTTTTATGTAACAAAAAGAAACATTTTGAAAAAACAAGCAAAAGAAAGAAGGGATAAACCAGAAGTGTGATTGTCAACAAATGGGTAGGTGGAAATGGGGAATGGATTCTAGGTTAATTTTCAAAATTTAAATCTGTGCCATAAATCATATACTAATAGTGATATGGTTAGATTTCCAGGTGTGATAGTTATATTGTGGTTATGGAGATTGATCTTTTTTTTTGAGATAAACACTAAGTATTTGCAGGTGATGTGTCATGATGTGGGTAACTTGCTTCCACATGCTTCAGTGTGAGTGTGAAAGGAGGGGGGAAAGGAGAAAAAGGTCAGAAGAAGGTGAAAGAAAGAGGATGAGAGACAGAGAGAGAATAACAATTGGTAAATCTAGGCAAAAGTCATATGTTTGATTTTTTTTAATAAAAAGCTGGGGTAGAAGTATTCTCTTTGGACTTACATGCAGAATCAGTTTTATTCTAGCTTTATTAGTTCTAGGGAAATATTTCTATAAAGAGAAGTCTGTGCAGTCATCACTAGACAAAGTTCACACAAAGAAACATAAAATGTATCTTGGCCATTCTAATGTAAATGTTAGAGGAAAAATACAAAAAAAAAAAGAAACAATGTAAACACAGAGGCCTCCCTGCTTTTATAATTGGAATTTAACTGTGAAGAATATGATTCCTCTGAATTATCTGTCACAGAATAAGTGAATAACTGAAAGATCTGCTGAGAAATAGCTTAAGAGAAGTTAAATATCTTGGTTTCTTCAAAAACAACATGCAATCTTGGATTTAATATGAAGGGGGAAGAAATGAGAATAATCTGGAATGGTGCATTTCCAAAATTATACATATTTTTGTCTCTAGATTGTCACCAAAGAGAGACTAAAGGATACCTTAAGGAGAAAAACCTCACTCGTCTAGGGTGATGGAATTAGATAAGGCAGTAAGTTTTTTTTTTCCTCTCATTTCCACAATTCTTTAATTCATTTCCATGCATTTTATAATCTTTCACTATTCAAGCCAGAACCAAAATGAAACATAAAGGAAGTATCTAATTCAGTGTAATTTACATTTTATAACATACCAACTTTAATAGCTATAATAGAGAATAGTAGAAATGTTGAAATGAGAAAGTTTGGAAGTAGACAGAAATGGCCAACAAGGCAAATTGATTTGAGTCAGTCCTAAGGGATTTGCTGCCTTTCAGCTGCAACTAAAATTGTTTCATAGCTTATGGGCAGACTCTAGCAGATCTGGTATACAATCTAGTATACCTAAACTATTAAAGACAGTCTTCAGGAACATGATTGTGCTGGCCTTTTAGAGATCGACATAGACCCTTCTCTTGGATAAAATGAGGCTAGCGATTAGAAAGTTCTCTATACTGTTTCACAGCATTTTAGGAGAATGAAGTAAAGTTGTTGCTTTTTTTTTTAATCAGGTCAATACTATTTAGTGTAAAAAGTGGTCTAACTCAAATGACTATGTTTCTTATCTTTCAGCATAAATTCTTTGTGTGAGTGAACAGAGTATACATTATGAATAAATGAAGTATATAATCTCATTGATTAAACTTTTTTATGAACATGGAAGTAAATAACAACACCTAACAATAAATTGCATTTTGTCTGAATCTCCTAATTCCTGTAACGAATCCTGCAACCCCATTTTCCCATAACAGATTACCGGCTGCTCATCACACTGGATATTCAGAGTTAGTAGGGTGAATATACCTCCTGGTTTGCCTGGGACCGTTTATACCTGCTTTCTGGTACCTTATTCAATGAATAGCTCCTTTTCACTTTCATAATTATCCAATTTAGACAATGATTTATATTATGACATTACTAATATGTCATTGTACCCAATGCTACTGGTTGAGTTACAGAATTAGAAAAAAAAAGTTATTGGGGTGCCTGGGTGGCTCAGACAGTTAAGACTCTGACACTAGGTCTCTACACAGGTTGTGATCTCAGAGTTAGTAAGGTCTTCGAGCCCCATGATGAGCCCCATGTAGGGTTCTGCCCTGACACTGTGGAGCCTGCTTGGGATTCAATCTGTCTCTCTGCTTCCCCAGCTTATGCTTACTCTCTAAATACATAAATAAATAAATAAATAAATAGGAACATTATTTTTTTCATGTCAAGCAATTTATGCTAGCTATACTCAATATTGCACTCAGGTACTTAAAGAACACATAGACTGATAAATATAAATAGAGAAAACAAAATTCTTGTTTTAATAAAAACTGAGTTGAATCATTTGTAAGACTTAATTTTTTTTATTATTGCTATCCAGTTAAGTATGGTCAAAAACTATAAAATATATTTTTAATTTTTTATATTGATTACAATGTCTAGGTCAGATGGTGATAACTTTTTAAAAATATTTTTTAGGTTTAAAAATATTTAAGTTATAGGTATGTATTAGTTCCTACTGGAACATAATTTTTAAGTTAACTGGCCAGTTTTTAGTCAGTTAATCAGAGTCCTACTCTATTCACAATTGCTATTATTAGCATATTTTTAAAAATATTACATATAATTCTGCTTTAAATGAATGCAAACAGCAAGTTGTAGCTTGGTCCCTTTTCACTATTTCAATTATAATTCTTCAGTAACAAGGTAATCTTTCTCTTTCTTCCTCTTTTTCCTTTTCTTCTATCAAAAATAAATTTTAACACCTTGCTTCCTTATAAGACTATAAGTATTGAAAATCTGTGGGGCTGGTGTAACACTATCTTTTGCTGTCTTAGTTGGGAGTCTTTTGATAGCGTAGAATTTTTGTGCTCCTTCAATGTGCTCAGCTTTTCCTAGTTACCCAGTCTCAATTTCTCAGCACAGAAGAAAAATTGTCTTCTAGTTCCACACATCTTGGCTTACAGGGAAAGAAAAAAATATTACCAGTCACATTGTATTTGCACCTCCTGTCAATTTGCAGTTAAGTGTGATACTCCTAAAGGAGAAAAAAATTCTGCCTCCATTAATACACCAAATTAAACTAAAGTATCAGCATCAATGTATCAAACTAAAGTACCTTTAGTTTATTTATGGAATGCTGCCTATAACTGACATATTTCAGACCCAAATTATATCTAATAAATTTAAAATACAAATCATGATTTTCTCCTATAAACTGTAAGACATCTTAGAAAATAAAACAATTCTAAGTGAGTGACTTCTCCTCAGTTGAGCAAAATTGTGTAAAATGGTTAAAAAGATCAAGTAGCAAGAGTTATCCCTGATTTTACTATCAATTAATTGGGAATGTGCTCAGCTCTAAGCAAAAAGAAAAAGAAAAGCAAAGAAAAACAAACCTTCACGATTTAGCTACATTTGATTTCATTTTCTTCACTTTCAAGTCTGAAGAGGGTAATTGCTGATGTTGGATCAGCTGTTCAATGATGCTGTTAGAGACTGAAGCTCTTTAAAAACTGAAGTTTTTGGTTCCATCTCATGACCATTTGTGATCTCAGTGTCACAAGATGCTCTTATAGTTCCAATTATCATATCCCATTTAAAAAATTTTTAATGGTTATTCCTATTTTTGAGAGAGAGAGAAAGAGAGAGAGCATGAGCCAAGGCAGGGGCAGAGAGAGAGGGAGACACAGAATCTGAAGCAGGCTCTAGGCTCTGAGCTGTTAGCACAGAGCCTGACATGGGGCTCAAAATAAGGAACCATGTGATCATGACCTGGGCCCAATAGGAAGCTTAACCAACTGAGCTATCCAGGCGCCCCATTGTATCCCATTTTAAGGCAATAAAAATGGACAGTCAAAATGATGACCTTAGCTTCATCTCTACCTTTTTGTTTGGACAGAAAACTTTCACCAGTACTTTTCACAGAAGCTATTCATTTATAATCTACCCTTAGACGTAGAAGAGACCTGAAAAACTGCATACTTAAACTTCCACTTTCTAAGTAGGGAAAACAAAAAAATAAAACAAGCAAACAAATAAACAAAACAAAAAACAAAAAAGGAGAGAAAGAGTCTGAAATTAATGTTGGGTGATCCAACCCAAGGGCTATGTCACAAAAGCTACACAAAGTCTTGACCCAACTACAACACAGCAAAGACAAAATATAATTTGTCCCATCATTATGAACAAAGCACTTCTTAACTCCGTGACATTCTATAAAGGCAGTTCTTTAAAAATGGACTGTTATCACTGAACCATGAAGAATTCACAGTATCTGTATGAAGTAAATGTCTGTGTTATTCTTTACTGTTTTAACTCCCATTGTCACACAACTGGCACATACCAGTCACTGAGAACATCTTTGATGAATAGGAGAGTAAGTACGCCCATTAAAAGATGTAACAGGATGTAACCATTAGAAGTTAGGGGGTGTTGTTAAATTGAGATGTCTTTCTTAAATGTAGATACATCCATTTACTAATTCAAGAAAGACTTTCAGTAGCTAATATATAAAAGTTATTTTGATAGATGTTGTGAGAGAGGAACATAAATATATGAACCTAGTTTCAATTGTGAAAGCATGTGTTTTCTTTTTTTTCTTTAAATGTTTATTTGGGGGGGGGAGGGGCAGAGAGAGAGAGAGAGAGGGAGACACAGAATCCGAAACAGGCTCCAGGCTCTGAACTGTCAGCACAGAGCCCAACAGAGGGCTCGAACCCACGAACCACGAGATAATGACCTGAGCTGAAGTCAGAGGGTTAACTGAGTGAACCACCCAGGCACCCAGGCATGTATTTTTCAACTGAACTAAAAATAAAGGAACTTCTCACATATATTCTATACTTAGTTACAATTATTGAATAAACAGTTAAAATTAAAAACAAAAAGAACACACAAATAGGTTTTATTCAAGACAGAAAAATGAGAACATGAGAGTTTGGAAGGCTATATTACTCATGATTCAGAGGGGGGGATCAGGAAAAACTTTATGGAAATTGTAACTCCTAGATCATTTCAGAGCAGTTAATACAAGTGTATATCCCTCTCTGTGATCATGAAAAAATTGGCAACTCTTTATTCATTCTTTCCAGGAGATACTGTGGTTGTGATTTTATATTGCTGTAAGATCCAAAGACACAAAGGGAGGCTAAGGGAATCAGAATTTATGGTGTGAGATTGTTGACAGCAGGAATGTGTATGTTCACTTAAATGAATTGCCTCTATCAAAAGAGCTTATGCTGCTAACAGTTTAAACAATGAAAATAAACATTATGCATGACCATAAAGATTAAAAGCCATATGTAATAATAATTGATTGCTAATTAGAACATGGAAGGTAAGAGAACAGAACTAGTATTTGGTGCAGGATTATCAAAACTCCAGGAGCTGTGTCAGGAGGTCATCGGCCCTCCCCTTAACCGGAGCACTCGCAATAAACTGAGACAGAATGAGCAATTGAACTATTTCTATAGCTATGTGAAAGTGAATGCTATAGATAGCAAATAACTATTTAAATGAGCAATATTTCAGGTTTTAAAATATGGAAATGGGTCCTTGTTTTCAAACTTTCATGAAAATCACTGGTTACAAATATTATAATCCTAAAATGTACATGAAATTTATGTGAATCAAATTTTCCCCCCAATGATTTACAATCTCTTTATGCTCTAAAGTCAATGATTCTGTTATTGTGCTTTCTAAAGTGCTTTATCTTTATTGCACAAACTTCTGAAGTCTAATTCCTGCCAACATTTTTTTCTTTCCCTTCTAGTCAAATACCAAATATGTATACGTATTTAGCTCCCATTATTGGCCAGGCATAATTCTAAGCATTGGCTTCATATTCATTTGCCATTTTGTCCACTTTATTTATAGGCAGTGAATATTTGGATGAAATTGTATAGCACACACCTAAGGTAGTAAAAGTCTTAAGTGATGACTGTTGAAATGTAGAAGACACAGAAAGAACTTAACAGTTGATATGATGGCAGGAAAATGAGACAGAAGTAGTGAGATGGAGAAACCAGATTCTTCTCAGTGTGGGGAGGCATATCTTGGAATACTAATCTACTTTATCTTCGTATTTTCCTGCCCCCTTTATTTTTTGCTCCCATGTGTAATTCAGGAATTTTTCTGTCCTATAGCTTATACAACAGCAGGAAAAAAACAATTATTCAAAGAAACTATTTCCTTTTCAAAATATCAATCAACTGTATGTGAGGTTATCAGCTAATGGAGCCATTTACACTTTTTCTATGTATGCAAGAAAATGTGGACTCAGAAAGGAGTAAAAATGATTTAGAAAAATAGCCATTTGATCTAAATAAAATGTAATGTTTCAGAGTTACATATAGTTGAAACTTCTGAAAATGTATGTGTTAAATTGTCTTCTTAAAACGAGTACAAACTTATAAAATAAATGGTGATACTTTTCAGGAAGATTTGTAACATGTGGATTTCATGAATAAATGGATGTCCATGTAGAATGGTAAATATCAATAGGTGCCATCATCAAACTTTTTAATTTTTGAATTTGGTATTTAAATTTCTATTAAATCTGACTTTCATATTTTTGAAGTAATTGCTGTAAGAAAATTACTGCAAAGTAAAAGTGTTTAAAAGTAACAACACAAACAGTAGACTTACTCTACATAAAACCACTATATCATTGTAGTAAGTACATCAAGACAACTACCAATTTATTTCCTGAAATTATCTCATATATGTCTAATGTATAATTTATCATGTTTCCTATAGACCTTACCAACTGACTGCATAGAAGCTTTAGTTGGCTAACCACGACAGGATACAAGTGGTTGAAACTCCAAGTGACAAGGAAAGAAAGCAATATCAAATAGTTCTCCTGCCACCATCTAAGACTGGAAACAGCTATCTCCAGCCATTTGGATCCAAGATTACTCATTTTCTCAGCAAGTACTCTGCATGTTGAACTTGAAAAGTAATTATCAGTAACTCTGTGGCTTAAGAAGAAAAAAAAAAGCCCTGGCTATTTGCTGGCCTTCTTTCAGATTTAAACACAAGTTAAAGTAAGAATTCTTTCACTGCTAGCTTCACTATTAAAAGAGACCATGGAGAGGAGAGGATTTTATTTTAATGTAGTATTAATATAATAACGATGATAAAATTTTAACAAATGCTAGGTTGAGACCTTTCTTTCTTTCTTTCTTTCTTTCTTTCTTTCTTTCTTTTTCTATTTTAAGTATTCTCTACACCCAACATGGGGCTCAGATTTACAACCCTGAGATCAAGAGACACATGCAGGGAAAATATTTCTAAACTATTGCTTAAATTTCTTTAATTTTTATTTATTTTTGAGAGAGAGAGAGAGAGAGAGAGGACAGAGTGGGAACAGAGAAAGAGGGAGACACAGAATCGAAGCAGTCTCCAGGCTCCAAGCTGTCAACACGGAGCCCCACGTGGGGCTCGAATTCTTGGACTACAAGATCATGACCTGAGCTGAAGTCGGATGCTCAACTGACTGAGCCACCCACGCTCCCCACTAAACTATGTTCACCCTATGTATGCCTGGTTAAAGACTGTTAAATATTTACTTAATACTTACTATTATTACTTCTGTTTTTCCTGCAAGGGTAGCCTGTCAACTAAAATAGGTTTAATATTTTTCCTAAAGAAGTTGAGGTGAAAAGCACATATATATCCTCAAAAGCCAGACTCAAATTAAACTATGCATTTAGAAGAAATGGTATTAAAATATTTTCATTGGGTGGCAATAATTAGCAGTCATGCTTCAGGTCTGAGAATTACATAAAGGATTACTATCGGTATTGATGGTCCATGGGTGTGACTGGAAGTACAAGCAGAGGAACAGGCAGATGGCATGTCCTGCTCTGGAGAGCCTGCTTTCAGCTTGGCTAATGCAAGGACTATGCTTTCTTTATCTTTGTAACACTGTCTGACAGTTTATGCCCTGAATACGTATTTGTTGAATGGAACTGAATTGAATTTAAAGAAGGAATATATGATTTCAATCATGTGTGACTGCGACAGTCAGAGACAGGCCAGGAAAACAGAAATCGCACTGGGATCCATATGCAGGAAACTGGGTACCGAAGTGTTGGAAAGCTGAAAGAGCAAATGGAATCCCAGGGTGAACGTAAAGAGATAATAGCTCCAGGAGGCAGCGAGCCCTAATGGGGGGTGGAGAACGATGGGAAAGTGGTGGGGCTTAGCAACCTAGAGCTTTAATGAAGGGCCACACAAAGCTTAGTAACATTGGTTCTCCCACATCCCTGTGACCATTGCAAGTATAAACTAAGACACTCATAAACTAAATGTATTTAAATGCCTCCCAGTGCCAGGTCTGAGCGTGTGCCCATTGTTTCTGTTATTTTATCATCATTAGCATGATCATCATGAAGACCACCCAGTACAATGTGCAGCGTCCGGTAGGGAGGAAAATCTCACTCAATATTAGTATTTTTAACCTTTCTGGAATGAAGTAGAGAATGTAAAAATACACTGTAGAACAACACAGGTACTGCGTCCCAGTACCGCGTGATAAAGCTCCGTCGCTTTAATTTAGGATGATGCCTCGTGTCATAAGATAATTAAAAATCCAATGCTCATTCTCATCTTTAGTTATTAGATTTTGTCATTTTAACTCTTCCAATGTGGAGAATATTTAAATATGATCCCCCAGAACATGTAATGCAAGACTGAACCTCTGGGGAATGGAAACATGCCTCCCCTTCTTCTGTACTTTCCAGTATATTCACTGGTGCATGCTGTTTCTGTTTTTTACAAGGACAATCAATCTTAGGTTTTTCAATGTGTCTATTTCTCATCTTACGGACTCTTGCAGCAGTAAACTCACACTTTATATCGATATAAAATTCACTTACACTGTAAACAAGAGGGTTGTTGAGAAGAAGATCATACAAACAGGTATATGTCTTTTCAGCACAGATGGTGTTTTCATTTCATTCAGTCAGCTCTTGTCAGCACTACAACAGTTGCATTTTTAGTTATGGTGTAGATAAACCTGCTCACTTCATCAGTGTACAATGTCACTTTTTGCTATTCCTTAATTAAATGACTAAAAATACACTGCTGGAGTCTAAGTGCTATGAGGTAAAACCCAGAATTTATCAATGTTAATGCAGCAATATATTTCCCTGGAATGGCGGCATTTGGCAAAACTATTTACATATTGTCAACCAATAAACAAACCTAGACTAAAAAGAAACACAACAAAACAAAAAACAAACCAAATAAAAAAATAAACAACCCCTCCAAACTAGTTGATATAAAGTCAGTGATTATAGACAAATTTTGAAACTCTTTCCCTTTCTTCATTCATCTATAGACCCCTTTCTCACACATTTTCATTTTTTTAAATCTATCATCTAGAAAGCTCACATTTTGTTAATTTTTAATAGGAAGCCTTAAATAGTAAGATGCTTTCTATTTGAGTAAGTGGATAGTCATTAAAATTCACTTTCACAGTTTTGGGTTTTCTTTTTTCTTTTCTTTTCTTTTTTTTTTTTTTTTTTGAGAAAGAGAGAGCACAAGTGAGTGAGGGGTAGACAGAGAGAGGGAGGGGAGGGCGCGCGCGCGAGAGAGGCAGGCTCACCTTAAGTGGGGCTCAAACTCACTAACAGTGAGATCACGATGTGAGCTGAAGTCAAATGCTTAATAACTGAGTCACCCAGGTGCCCCAAATTCACCTGAACAATTTTTTAAAAAGTAAAAATAACTAACCCACATATTTTTTATATTGTCATGCAGTTGTTTAATAAGTGTTTTAAATATATTCATTATATTTTAATTCTCAAATGAAACTTGGTAGGTAGATATTAAAATTCGCTTTATTTCATATAATTGGAATCAAGGGCAGTACCCAAGAGTCCTATAACTATCCACTAATTCAGTGATTTGCTGGAAGGAATCACCCAGCTTAGTATATGGGTATAACCAAGGCTCAAACTTATTACAACAAAGAATACAGTGCAGGAAAGGCAGGGCAAAAATATACATACGCTGAAGCTAGACAGGTCAAAAGGGAGCCTTCCTATCTTCCTCCATAAGGATTATGTAGATGTGTCTTCTTCTCCAGCTGCAATCTATGGGGCAATGTGTAAGATGTATTCTCTCAAGAAATTCCACTTGAGTCTTGGAGTCAAAAGCCAAGCCATGGTGTCAACTTCCAAATCTGTACGTTCACATAATGAATCTTCATGTTTTCCTTTAAACATGCTAATGACCTGATTTATCTTGACCCAGTGCTCTGGTCATGTAGAAAATCACATCATTACCAAGTAATGATGAGAACATTCCAGTAGTTTAGTTTTCAGTGTTTGAGCAAGGGCCATCACAATGATAACACAGATGAGCAAGAACAGTGAGAGAAACTGACCTATTGTGTTGTTTCCTCTCAAGGGCACACAATGACTTAGTAACTTACCTAAGGTTACTAAGAGCCAAGTTCCATATTCAAATAACATGTTTCTATTGTTTACACTCTTAATCATTAAAAAAATTTTCTGGGGGAGCCTGGGTGGCTCAGTCAGTTGAGCATCTGACTTCGGCTCAGGTCATGATTTCACGGTCCATGAGTTCGAGCCCCGTGTCGGGCTCTGTGGTGACAGCTCAGAGCCTGGAGCCTGCTTGGGATTCTCTCTCTCCCTCTCTCTCTGCCCCTTCCCTGCTCATGCTCTGTCTCTCTCTCTCTGTCTCTGTCAAAAAATACATAAAAATTAAAAACATTTAAAAAATATCTAATTTTACATGCTGTAAATGACAAAGCATATGTTTGAAGATTATTCAGTGGCTCAATGATCTCATCAAAGACCCAGGCAGTTTCCCTTTTTCTGCCCTGCCATTCTCACTGTGCCAGTGACTCTCTCTCTCTTTTAATGTTTATTTATTTTTTACAGAGAGAGAAAGAGAGACAGAGAGAGAGAGAGAGAGAGAGAAAGAGAGAGAGAGACATGGGGGGGGCAGAGAGAGGGAAACACAGAATCCAAAGCAGGCTCTAGGCTCTGAGCTGTCAGAACAGAGCCTTATGTGGGGCTTGAACACACAAACTGTGAGATCAGGACCTGAGCTGAAGTCAGACACTTAACCAACTGAGCCACCCAGGCGCCCCAACCAGTGATTCTCTTGTCATGGTCACAAGAGAGCTATAGCTGCTCCAGAATTATGTCCTTACTCAGTAACATCCAAAAGCGGGAAAGGAAGGGCCCTATCATCCTGTACAGTATCTGGCCCTCTTATTATCAAAATTAAAAAAAATGCTTACCCCAAAACACACCATCATGTTTCCCCCTTTAAAATTTATAGAACTACCCTATGACCCAGCAATTGCACTACTAGGTATTTATCCAAAGGATACAACAATACTAATTCAAAGGGCCATATGCAGGGGTGCCTGGGTGGCTCAGTTAGATAAGCATCCAACTTCAGCTCAGGTCATGATCTCATCGTCCATGAGTTCAAGCCTGTGTCAGGCTCCATGCTGACAGCTCAGAGCCTGGAGCCTGCTTCAGATTCTGTGTCTCCCTCTTTCTTTGCCCTTCCCCCTGCTCACACTCTGTCTCTCTCTCTCTCAAAATAAAATAAAGACATAAAAAAACTAAAAAGAAACAACGGGGCACATGCACCCCAATGTTTATAGCAGTACTATCAACAATAGCCAAAGTATGGAAAAGAGCCCAAATGTCCATCAGCTGATGAATGGGTAAAGAAGATGTGGTATACATATACAATGGAATGTTACTCCACCATGAAAAAGAATAAGGTCTTGCCATTTGCAACTATGTGGATGGACTAGAGTGTATTATGCTAAGCAAAGTAAGTCAGAGAAAGATAGAAAGACAAATACCATATGATTTCACTCAAATGTGGAATTTAAGAAACACAACAGATTAACATAAGGGAAGGGAAGGAAAAATAAGATAAAAACAGAGAGGGAGAAAAACCATAAGAGACTCTTGACTACACAGAACAAACTAAGGGTTGATGGAGAGGGGGTAGGGGGGATGGGCTAAACGGGTGATGGGCATTAAGGAGGACATTTTTGAAGAGTCCTGGGTGTTATATGTAACTGATAAATCACTAAATTCTACTCCTGAAGCCAATACTACAGTATATGTTAACTAACTTGAATTTAAATAAAAACTTGGAAGAAAAAAAAATAGAGACGATAAATTTAAAAAAATCTGGATCCATTAAATCACTGATAATTAGGTATATGCTATTACAATGACTGGCTCATAGTAAACACAATGTACCGTGTGCTTGTGTTCACCTTTTGCAAGCCTTTTCCACAGGGTATCTGAATCAAACAGTGGTTCTGAGAGTAAAGACAGTGGTGTTAGAAATGGGGACTGGGAGGAGAGGAGGATAATTACTATTAGAAAACCATTGTGGCTGCATCAACATTTATCTGATGAACCTCAAAGAATCAACCATATTTATAATTGTGAATCTCCAGCTACTTTAAGTAATTGATCCAGGCAGTCAGTATCAAATCACATGGAAAAGGTGTTCAAAATATGGGCTCACAACAGTTGAATTTACCAACTTAATCTTCCACTGCTCTTTTTCTTAATTTTACATCTTCCTGACTTTACCCTTAACAAAAACATCATGCTTGCTCACATTTCCATGTCTTTTCACAAGTTATTTCCTTATTTTCTTAGGGAAATATGAAAGTCTGGTGTCAATAATATATACATTGGCCAATTACAGTGAATCCCTTTCTGTTTACCCATATCATCACAAATCCTTGAAAATGCCATCTAAATGTCACTTTCCTTTACATTATATAAATCTATCCATTTTATTGTACCTGGTTATTTATCATTAGTTGTTTACTATGCTATAAATATCTTTTTGGTGAGACCCTAATTAAATTGAAGTATTTATAAATGCCCGAGGAAATGATATTATTCCATGAAAATGGAACTAAATAGTTCAGTAACATGTTTCCAACATTATCAACAGTAAGGACCATTTATTATTCTTTCCTTCACACCTATGCAATTAAATCCATATTTTGAGAATGTTTTAAATCTATTAGTTCAACTTCATTTACATAGATCAGAATTAGCCACAAGAAAAAGTAACACAAGTAAATATAGTCTAATATTTATGTTTATCTGCCATTTGCTTACATTATGGATAATTAGAGAGCCAAATTTCTCAGGTTTAGAAGCCACTCTTTGCTTCTTCAAACCCTTCCACTTACTGGATCTGGCTGTGAGCAGGTCAGAACATCTATGTAGATGTTTATTGCCTTGTACATAAAACATGGATGAAAATACTTTGCCCATCAAAAGCCTACAGATGAAACAAGATCATCTTTTGGCTATGACTGTCAATCTACTGAATTCAAATATTCAAACACCGTATTTAAGTATTGATCTGTTGGATTCCATTTTAGTTGAATCTTCTTGTTGAGTTTTTGAATCCATATCTAGTTTCTTTTCTGGTACCTTTGTAGAGTGTAAGAATCTATATATTATGGGCTGAATTGTGCCCTTACCCTAAATTCATATGTGGAAGTCCTAACTCTCAGTATCTCAGAATTGGACTGTATTTGGAGAATGGACATTTAAAGAGAGAATTTAAGTTAAAACCAGGGCATTAGCGTTACCTTAATCCAATCTGATTGGGATCTTTATTAGAAGAGGAAATGAGGACACACAGAGAGACACCAGAGAAAAACTATGTGAGTATACAGTGAGAATGTAGTCATCTGCAAGTCAAGGATGGAGACCTGGTAAAAAAAACAAAACAAACAAACAAACAAACAAAAACTTGCTGGCACCTTGATCTTGGATGTCTAGCCTCCAGAACTGTGAGAAAATAAATTTCTGTGGTTTAAGTTACCAAGTCTGTAGTATTTTGTTATGACAACCCTAGAAAACTGATATAATTACCAGATTAAATTTGAGAATTACCCCTGTTTATTCTCAGCTCTCTAATTAAAATGCAAAGCCAAATTAATGACGTTTATCAACTTTCTTCAAAACCAATAATCTGTTTATCTTGACCCATCTACATCATGTATAACGGAACCAGAACAGGTATTTTGACATGAGATTTGTATTCTTCAATAAAATATTCAGTAAATTTAAAAAAAAAGTAAAAATGATGGCAAACTGGGTTGATAGTATTTTTTGTATTTTTGCAAATAAGCATTTAGCTTAGAAATACATATTCTCAAGAGCAGTACCAAAAAATTCAAAGAATTTACAGGAAAAAATATGTTGTTTTATAACACCTCCTTTATTACCTCACTTTATGATGTTACCAAAAATAACTGTTTTATCTACAGCCATTTTCAACTTGCTGTATTTTGTTATTGTATTAATAAGTTGTTGCCATGATATCTTTACAGTATCTTGGGAAAATGTGAAAGTTAGGTGTCAACAGTTTATACATTGACCAATTATAATAAATCCCATTATATCACTTATGTTAAGTATTTCGTTATCAATCCAGCTTTTGTATTAACTCAACAGAGAAGTTACTTTTAATGAGCTTTGTAGCATCATAATTTTGAGATACTCATCACTCCATTGCAATTGTTAATTGATGTGATTTAAAGGAAAAAAAAACCTCACCATTTTCTAAATAGAGAACAAGTCTGTAAAGAAGAAATAATTGGACTTTTACAAGACACCAAAATATCCCTGAGGACTCCACATGTCTGACTTCCATTTGATTTCTTCAATTGCTTTTCTCCTTAAGGATCATCAACAAAGTCAGTTGCAAACATTGCCATTTCAGGGTCATTCAGCTCATATTTCTAAGTAAGAAACAGTTTCAACAAATCAAATTTTAGAACATGTTAAAAGAAAAGAGAAAAAAAAACAAAAAAAACAAAGGAAGATATTTTCATACGATATTTAATATATGACCTAAGACAATACACTCTTGATGAATGGGGGGGGAGCATTACCAAAACAGGGAAACATACAAAAATTGGAATTTGTTTTATCATTTTGATATTTATAAGCTATTGCTTATTCTGTTAGTTTTCTAGGGCCACTTTAACAGAATACCAGAGACTACATAGCTTAAACAACAGAAATGTTTTGTCTCACAGTTCTAGAGGCCGGAAGTCCAAGATCAACATGGTAGTGAGACTGGTTCCTTTGGAGGGGTGTGAAAGAAAGACCAGTCTCAGTCTCTCACTGGCTTTAAATGGTTGTCTTCTCCCTATGTCTGTTCACACTCTCTTCCATATATTCATATCTCACTGTCCAAATTTCCCCTTTTAATGAGGACATCAGTCAAATTGGATTAAGACCCACCCTAACAACTTAATTTTAACTGGATTTCCTCTGTAAAGACCCTAAGCCTGAATATGGTCACATCCTGGAATACAGGGTTTAGAACTTCAACATATATATTTAGGAGGGGAGGGGACAAATTCAGCCCATAACACTTACTATGACTCATTAAAATTTTGAAATGGCTCCCTCAAAAACACAAACCCATTTCTGAACTTAAAATTATGAATTAAGATCTTTTCATATGTTCAACTGCAGTCTAAGTAGTTAGAAATTATGAGATGAGAAACATCCACTAATTCCAAGGAGTTTACAAAATACTTTCAGGAAAGAAAAGCCCTTAGAACTTAGATAGTAGATAAAAATATGTACTAAATGAGGGACATAGACATTTTGGTTCTCATCTGTACATGCCAACTCCCTGAAGTATAAATACTTGGCAAATCAAATGATATCTCTCTGTTAGGTATTTCTTAATCTTTTCTTTGCAATCATTTTCTACAAGTCCTTTCTTTCCATATGCTATATTATCTATATTATCTAATTGCTTGTATATTGATCTTTTCCAGATTTCATGTTTATCTGCCCTCTTTCCTGCTTTGCCATTTATTCATTCATGCATGCAGGCATTCATGTTAATTGAATGCCCACTATGTTCTAAATGTCGTGCTGGACCTGGGATAGCACTGATGAATAACACAGCACTTTCTATTGTTAAGAAGTCCAGGTCTAATGGATGAAAACGAGAAGCAGACTAATGATGATGATACTTGGAGTAAGTGCTAAATAAAATGTAGGCTCAGAAAGCAGATAAACAATTCTTGCTTGAGGCCCCTTAGAAAGGTTTCATTTAAATCAAATCTAAAAGGAGAATTGAGGTTTCATTTGGCAAAGAAGAATATGAATATGAAAGGGAAGCATGTGTGTGTGGGGTTTGGGGAATGATATGGGTTAGAATTGGGGAACAGAACAGGGAAATAGAATAATATTCAAGTTGGAAAGAATGGCATACAAGAATGATTGATTGCCTGGGTATTTCCAAGGAGCAGAAGGGAATTTGGACTGGAAGGAGAATAGGACATACATGGGAAAATTTGAGTGGTGGGGCTGGAAAGAAAGAGTATAGTCAGAGCTTTATGGTCCTTCTGAATTCTTTAGCTCCAAATCTTAACTTCACCCAATTGCAAAAGATATGGTCTACAAAATGATGTTTCATATCAAATTTCTTTTAGTTCTTTTTAGATTCCTAGAGGATTAAAAAAATACATGAAACAAGAGAAGGCAAAAATATTTTTTCTCAAAGCTTCTCATTTTATATTTCTGACATTGTTTCTACTTTTTGGTTCTCAAAAAAATTATTTCATCGACCTATATATATATACATACATATATATATGTATGTATTTAAAGTAAGCTCTGTGCCCAATGTGGGACTTGAACTCACAACCCCAAGATCAAGAGTAACATGCCCTACCAACTGAGCCAGTCGGAAGTCCCCAAACTTATGTATTTTACATTTACATAAAATGACAAATGCACAAAACTGATGTAAAATCATATTTAAAATCCAAATCAAAATTTATATCATATATTTTTTATTCTAATATTATTCATCTTGGGTATATTGGACAATTGGGTTTTGTTCTAGATTTTCAAATATCTAATCCTATATATATATATATATATATATATATATATATAATTAATTAATTTTGTAGAACATGTGCCAAATCTGTTTGGCTTAAATAGAGTATTCAAGTGTAATCATCTATAGTCTTGAAAACTGTCTCCTAAAAGGTCTATATTAAGTAATACAAATTCATTCAATAAATATGTATTGAACAAATTATGTGTAGCATTGTTACAAGACATTGAGGATATAAACACAATTATGATAACAATGCTGCTTTCTAAGAGGATTTTATAATCTGCTAAGGAAAACAGACACATAAATATATTATTGTAAAACAGTGAATTAGGTCCATAAAGAATCTGTGCCATCATATTATTTACAAACTATTTTTTATTACTTATGTCTACATTTTATTTTTTAAAGATTATTTATTTATTTTGAGAGAGAGAGTGAGAGAGCAAAAGCCGTGGAGGGGCAGAGAGAGAGAGAAAATCTCAAGCAGGCTGTGGGGCTTGAACTCAGGAACTGTGAGATCATGAACTGAGCTGAAACCAAGAGTCAGACTCTTAACCAACTGAGCCACCCAGGTGCTCCTATCTCTACCTTATAGCCTTTGTTCTGTCATGTCCTTATACGTATATTCTTGTTTATCCTTTTTTGTTTCTCTCCATTAACAGCTATGGGGAGTGTTGCAGTGTACTTAAAAATGAAGAGCATCATCTGGGCATAATGAAAATGAAATAAAAACATACCGGAAAAGGTAAATTACAACAAATTATTCTTCAAAGTTAAAACATTATAGAATGTATGTTAGAAACCTCCTCCATTATTATATGTCCACTTCCTTTCATATCACCTTTTCCTCAGTGACCATCGGCTCTAATGATGACACAGCATGAGTTGTGTCAAGGGATGTGAAGGCTCTAGCAGTCAAACACCTCAGTGATAGAGGTAGCTGTGGTAGCCCTGGTCCACATGACCTAACTCTTTTATTTTTAACCCAACGTAGGACTTGAACTTATGACCACGAGATCAAGGGTTGCGTGTTGCACCAACTGAGCCAGCCAGGTGCCCCACTCAGATTCCTTTCACCAACTTTGGGAAAATATTGAACTCTTCTTCCAACTTTCCAAAGAAATAAAATCATACCAAAGCTATCCTCTTTTTTATTTTTTGGTCATTTTTCAAAAAATCTGTGGGTCCACATAGAGAAATAATAGTTAACAGGAAATCCTCTGGATAAATCCTCATTAATTAATCTTTCTTCTTGGGCTGTCTTCAAGTTCCTCCAGCCACAGAGTTTGTTCTCTCCCAGCCCTCCCTAGGCAAAGATTCAGTTCCCTTTTCTCTCTTCTACCTCTTTTTAAATTAGTCTTTCCCTGAATATTATTAAGAAACAGAACAAAATAGAGTACATTAATGTAGTAAAAATGCAAATGGTAGGAAAGATTCCATTTCACTGATGTCTCTCTAATATTCCATGGAAAAGTAATTCACCATCTACCCCAGATCCTTGGGGAAGTAATCATCATGATCACACCATATGTCAATTATGAATTGGCCAAATATAAGCGACCATTTATATGAACACATAATACACTAACATATGTAAACAGGAGCTCAGAGTATACATTATTCTGTACTCTTATAATTCTAAATGTAGATACACAGAGATTCTTCCTATATCAACTTACATAATAAACCTACTCACTTTAATAGTTTCTTGGTGTTCTATTGTATAGCTGTAATACTATTTTGTTAATTAGTCACCTTTTAAATGAACAGTAAGAACATTTAGTCATTCACTACTTACTTGAGTGCCAGATTCTCAACTGGTTTAAATTCATGAATCACAAAAACACTCACAAATCACTTTTTCCATGAAGTCAATGTCCTTCTAAAATCAACTATAATATTTACTATATAATTTTATTCCATATTTTTAAAAAAAGTATCTTTAATTTTGATAGAGAGAGATTGGGAAGAAATATATTTTTCTGAATCAAAATGGCAACAGGCTAGAAAGTTTAAACACATTGCTTTTTATCTGCACCAAAGCCAACTTACATTTGTTGCCTGGTGGCCTAGAATTTAGGTTTGCAGATGTTGTTAGAATTCTCTGCCTCTTACTAATATCACTCGAAACAGATTTCAGCCCTTTATTCCCAGCAGTCATTCATCACTTGATTTGAATTCATAGCCCACAAACTGGATTAAAAATATAATAAAGAAAATAAAAATAAATGATGTGTCTTTTGTATATTTGTATTTTTCACATAATAAAACAAAATACATACAAAAATACTAAATGTTTTAATAGACACATCAAAAATTTTAATGTTTGCTTCAAATTTCAAATGCAAATGCAAATATATTCTTTGATCCTATGATTGCTTCTATGCCAATCAAAGCCAGGTCAGGCCTACCATGTATAGTTCCATTCAGCTTCCCAATTAAGAGAGTATTGGTTAACTGAAGTATGATCAAAAGAAAAGCTGCTGGATTACTGATAGACTTAAAAACATAAAGTAAAACAGAACAGACTTATGAAATGGTGCTCTTTAGATTTCAGGAAAAAAAATGATTAATGATGTATAGCTATTTTTAAGTATTTGCATGTGGCCAGAACCCATGTTTTTGTATCGACTCTTTTTTCTATTGGAATGCCATTTCCCATCATTTTCATATGATTTCTCATTCTTAACAGAGTATGAAGCCTCCTTTCTATCCTTCATTAACTCTTTTAGTTAGATGCCACTGTTTTCCTGTCCTATCTATGTATACCTCTAATGTAGTAAGTACTTAGTCTACTGTGTTTTAAAAAAAAATTTTAATGTTTATTTTTGAGAGAGACAGACAGACAGACAGAGCACAAGTGGGGGAGGGACAGGGAGAGAGGAAGACACAGAATCTGAAGCAGGCTCCAGGCTCCGAGCTGTCAGCACAGAGCCCAATGCGGGGCTTGAACCCACAGACCATGAAATTATGACCTTGAGCCAAAGCTGAACTCTTAACCGACTAAGCCACCCAGTGGCCCCAGTCTATTGTGTTTTAATGACTGGTGTTCATATCTGTTCCCCACATTCACTAGACAATTTAGAATATGGATTTCATCATTCACATTTTGGCATTTGGTTGGCATTTAATAAATATTTATGTATCAAATTAAGTAGAAAAAAGTTAAAATTTGTCCTGCGGGACCTAAGGCAGTTAAATGACATGGGATAGAAACAACAAAAAAAAAGCATTTTGATTTAATATAAGACAGTACTTGTGACAATGGTAGCTGATAAAGAAGAGATTGTTTTGGAGGATGAGTTCAAAATTCCTATAGATATCCCATGTAAGAATAAAGATCAGTAAGTGGCAGAGAGGATTTATTCATCAGGCAGAAGTCTGAAATTGATGCTTTCAATAATTCTTCCTTCTCAAAGGGTCTATCTCTCAAAACTGCTACAACCAATACATACTTATTTAATGCTTTCAAATAAATCACCTTATATTAATTGCACAAACAAGACGCCAGTTAAATTGAAAGTGAATTCACTCTATTTTCTTGACAATGCACCTGAGGCATTAGCTGTCTAAATGACATATTGAATCTCAAAAAAGTATTGGGGCAGAATGGTCCTGAAAGAAAGATCACTGGATTCAAAGAACAGTATCCTTTCTATTAGGCCACGGTCATTCAGCTGAAAGGATATAGAGATGACTGCACTCATGGGTGGTAGGTCATTCAAAGTCCTTGCAACACAGGACAGCTCTCTTGGCACTAACATGAACATGCTGAGTCCTCACAGGGACAGATGGATTCAATGACAGCAATACTGCATAAAGGCTTTTATTAATAGCCTTTATTTTTAGCCTAGCATATGCTATTCTTGTATAAATGTTTAATCGTTTTGGAAACTTACTAAGTATTTGATCTCTTATAATATCCTGTTGGAAAAAGTTCCAGTTTAATTATATATTACTCTATAAAAGATCACAATGGTATAGTGACCTCTGAGTGTCCCAGATGAAAGAGTGCTAGCTTGTATGTCAGCCTGAGTTTTCCTAATCCTATTATAGAAATCGTGGCTTATAAAAGAGGATGAGACAGTAAAATGGAAATGAAATCTGCAAATTTATCAATGGAATGAATATAAGATTAAATTATATTTAACACACACACATAAATGTGTGTATATATATATGCATATATATATATATATATACACATATACACACACACACATATATACACATACTACTAAACTTCAGAATACCAGTTATAATCATGATATTGATGGAAAAAGACATGGAACCTCTTCATAACTGTTTACAATACTTTATTGAAGCCCATAATATAAAAATTCTAGATCATGAAGAATATAATAATTATGATATATAAATTAAAATGAAGTATAAATAACCACAGATAACCCATTATTTCATTCTTTGTATCTTATCTAAGCTTTCATTTATCCTCTTTGGAATGCCTCTTTGACTGTTTTCCCAAGCAAGTTAAATCTCAGAATGACCCAGATGTTATTTTTAAATGCATCAATATTATCCAGTGTGTTAGTTTCTAATTCTAGTTCAAGAAAATTAACTCTATATTTTTTATAAGTCTCCTTTGCTCTTTTTTGTATAATTTAGGGTTTGAAATAGATGATTCTAGTGTTTGTCATCTTTAAAAATTCTGTAAATATGTGAATCTACATATAATTGCTTCTATTAATATCCAGAAAAAAATAAAATGATTAAAATGCTGTTCATAACTTTCAAAATTCATGCAGGCAAAGGTTTCATTATATAAATTACATATCATCTCAAAAAGGCTTTCAAATAAACTTTTATTAAAGAATCACTTATATGGATAATATGTACAAATCTTAATTATACAGCTTGGTGAATATTTACAAAGATTGAAAGAATATCCCCTATGTAACAATCCTCCAGATAAAGAAATAGAACATTATCACTGTCAGAGAAGACTTCCTTGTGCCAAATTATAGTCATTTATCCCTATAATAATAGGTTGAAAATAAATTTCCCTTAAATAGATTTTAAAATATAGGAGAAAGGACAACATGAAATTCTCTTGTGCTAAAATACTAAGTATTAGGATAAATTAATAATCCCAATTAAGAAAGTGAAATGTTGACTTAGAGTTTAAATGTGCATGGTTTGTATTGTCATGAATTCAGTTCAGTTGTTGATATTAGCATACTTTTATATCAGCAACATTTATAAAAACAAATACAGTGTAAATAAATAAACCAAAACGGAAGACAGAGAAGAAGAAATAATATTTTAAATATAATAAAAGCAGGTGCCCGTGTAACTCAGTCGGTTAAAGGTCTGACTTCAGCTCAGGTCATGACCTCACAGTTTGTGAGTTCGAGCCCTCTCTCTCTGCCCCTCCCCCACTCTCACTGTGTGTGTTTCTCTCTCTCTCAAAAATAAATAAACATTAAAAAACAAATAAATATAATAAAAGCAAAAACAAAACTGTCATAGTCCTGAGGACTTGACCATTAAGTGGCTACTCTCCAGAATCTTGGGACCAAGGAAAAATGATTGTACACTGAAGTTAAAAACTGGGAAATGTTTTAGTCTGCTCTGACTGCTATAACAAAATATCAGAGACTAAGTGGCTTATAAATAAGAAAAATGTATTTCTTACAGTTCTGGGGACCCAGGTCATCCCAGATTAGGGTGCCAGCAAGGGAGGGTGAGGGCCCACTTTTGGGTTACAGCCTTCCCCCGTATCCTTGCATAGAGGAAGGGACAAGGTAGCTCTCTAGGGTCTCTCTCTCTCTCTCTCTCTCTCTCTTTTTTAAACCCTTATTTATTTTTGAGAGAGTGTCTACAAACTATATCATACATAGCTCTGCTCATGTTCCTGCTTTCTCTTTTTTTTAATTTGTTTTTAATGTTTATTTATTTTAGAGAGAACAAGTGCAAGCGGGGGAAGGGCAGAGAGAAAGAGGGAAACACAGAATCTGAAGCAGAACCCAGGCTCTGAGTTGCCAGCTCAGAGCCTGACATGGAGTTCGAACTCACTGACCGTGAGATCATGACCTGAGCGGAAGTCAGATGCTTAACCGACTAAGTCACCCAGGTGCCCATCTGAGCTTTCTTTTATAAGGGTCATTCATGAGGGCTCCATTCTTCTGAACTAGTTACATCCCAAAGGTCCCACCTCCTAATACCATCACATTGAAGATTAATATTTCAATGTCTGAATTTGGGGAGGACACAAACATTTACTCTATTGATAGAAATATGCCTTACAGAACTTGAGACCCAAGCTAAGGCTATCAACACTTTAAGAATTTTACCAAATGATATGTGTTTATGTATGTGTATATCACATTGTATGTGTACATATTGGGGGAGGCAAGGGAGTACTTAACAATGTGTATGAAAAGAGGAATTTACAGAGGCACATTATAGGTCTTTCATAACATTACAATGTTATGAATCAATATAAACCAAAATAAAAATCAATATGAATCAATATAAGCAAAACTCTCATCATTTAATTTCCCATCATTTAGTTTACCCCTCCTATAAGGAGAAACTTGCTGGGCCAGTCAAGTGATCTGTTGGGTAAGCCTCCCACTCTTGATTTCGGCTCATGTCATGATCTCACATTTTGTGGGATTGAATCCCCATCCGACTCTGCACTGAGCACAGAGCCTGCTTGGGAGTCTCTCTTGCCATCTCTTTGTCCCTCCTCCTCCCTCAAATAAATAAATAAACTTAAAAAAAAGAAACTGGAAAATAATTGCTGCATTCCACTCGAATTACCAAAATTTCTTTATAATTTGTAATCATTAATGCTTTGAGGTAATAAATTTAAGGTAATAATTTAAGGTAATAACTGGTATTAAAAAAATCAGAGTCTTTGAAACATCTATCAACTGGAAAGAGGGATACAAGGGAAAGAAGTGTATTTTTACCTTAAGTCAATTTTTTTAATGGAGGTTTTCTCTTTTCTTTTTTCCCCTAAGCCTCCCTTCCAAGTGCTGAGACTTTTAACTTGTTCTTCTAACTACTATCCTACGTGTTCCTATTATCCTTACATATTTTCTAATACTTTTGGGACTGTGGATGCTTCAGAGTGCTTTAATATTTTATACTATATTGGAAGTTGTTCACTATCATTATTAATGTAGACATTCAGAGTTAGGTTGTTCAAATAAAGTTTCAGTTAAATAGTCACACTCACAGAATCAGAGAGTAGAATGGTGGTTTCCAGGGGCTGGAGGGAGGAGGACAGGGGATTCAATGCAATGCTTAAAAGGTACAAAGTTTCAGTTGGCAAGATAGATAAATTTTAGAGATCCACTGTATACCATAGTGCCTAGAGCTAACAATATTTTATAGCATATTTTAAACTTTGCTAAAGGTAGATCTTATGTTAAATGTTCTTAACACACAAAGATAATAAAGGGAACAGGAGGAAAGTTTTAGAGGTAATCGCTATGTTTATGGTTTTGACGGTGGCAATAGTTTTCACATGTACACACTTAACTCCAGATTCATCAAGTTTGTACATTACACATATACAGGTTTTGACACACCAATTATATCTTAATAAAGTAGCTAAAAAACAATGTACTTCACTCATTCTCTGAGCTAAAAGTCTGCTTTCAACTTTTGCAGTGGCTTCTTGGATCTAGTAACTTTCTCTGTAAGTGGAGATGCCAGATCCAGACATTCTTCCCTGTTATTCTGGGATCTGATGTACCTTACACATATGCTTTAATTGCTTCATGTGAACAGATTACAGTTATCCATCAAGAGTCACAGATGTGTTGTACGATTCCTGAGACTCAATTTTGATACTATAAACATGGTAGAAGAATTAGCTAGACTAAGTTAACATGTATTTTCTGAAGGAGGAAAAACAATCAGAATTCCAGCTGAAGAAACATAATTCTAGTGCCTGGTATTATATGCGAATGTGAAGTACTAGGGAGGGTAGCTAACTTACCACATAAGAACTGAGGGCACCCGGGTGGCTCAGTTGATTAAGCATTCAACTCTTGATTTCAGCTTAGGTCATGATCTCAAGGTTTGTGGGATCAAGCCCCATGTCAGGCTCTGCACTAAGAGCATGGAGCCTGCTTGGGATTCTCTCTCTCCCTCTACTCTCTGCCCCTCCTCTGCTCTCTCTTTTTCAAAACAAATGAATATTTTGGAAAAACAACTGAACAAAATATAAAACTTGCATTTAACACTGCACTCAAGGGATTTATAATCTAATCACATATGCACACAAACATATATATGCACGCAGGTGACCCTGCAATGTTGGATGTGTTAGGGGCACTGACCCTCACTGCTATCCCGTGCAGTCAGAAATCTGTGCGTGACTTGACTCCCCCAGAACTCAACTACTAATAGCCTCTTGACCAGAAGCCTTACCAATACACACTTGATTAATACATATTTTGTGTGTTATATATGTTTCATATACTGCATTCTTACAATAAAGTAAACTAGGAATAGGTTCCTTAACCTATTAAGGAAATCATAAAGTGGGACACCTGGCTGGTTCAGTTGGTAGAGCAGGTGACTCTTGATCTCAGGGCTGTGAGTCTGAGCCTATATTTATAATACTGTACTGTATTTATTGGGAAAAAATCTGTGTATAAGTGGACCTGCATAGTTCAAACCTGTGTTTGTTCAAGGGTCAACAACCACATATACTTTATACAAATGATCATATAATAATAAGTAATAATAAAACATTATAACCATATAGCATCAACTATAACATAAAATAAATGATCATAAAAAATTACATTTAGTACAGTAATTAGGGTAGAGAAAATCCTAACAAAATGATTATTATCTTATACAATTGCCGTATTCTATTGCATGGCTTTTCTTATATACTTTCTTATTCTAATTGGACTCTTGAGGTAAGTTTTAAAACCTGCATTTTTTAAGCTTATTTATTTGAGAGAGAGAGAGAAAAAGAGAGAGTGGAGGAGGGGCAGAGAGAGAGGGAGAGAGAGAATCCTAGTCTCCACTAGGGTAGAGCCCTACATGGGCTTGATCTCATGAACCATGAGATCATGACCTGAGCTGAAATCAAGTCGGACGCTTAACCTACTGAGCAACCCAGGCGTCCCCAAAAACCTGCATGTTTTTGTTAAGTTGTCTGCTTAAGAACCTAGTCAACTGTCTTATAGATGTATGAAAAACATATATATTTAAATTACAATTTTAAGAAATCTTTGGCCTTCTAGAACTATGCTTAGCTATCATATGTTGTGATTAGATATCACTACAATTATTTACAAAAATCTGTAGGACAGAAATAATCTTGATACTATTTTCTTCTTTGTATTAATTGTATGTGGGAGATTGATTTCTTTACAGAACTAAATGAACTATCTGAATTTCTCTATAATTCAGAATTGTAAACACAATGACAACTAAAACATTTCAATATACATTTAGCGTCATATATAAAAATTATACATAAACATATATATGCATTTTAATGAGATGATTAAGTAGAATATAAATACATCCATCCATTCAAATATAAACATTAGAAAAGAAGGAAATCAAATGGCATTTGATTCATCAATAGCAGAATGATTTAAAAGGAAAAGGGAAATAAAGAAAAGTAATAAAGAGCCTGTGATGTATTTAAGCAAAAAGGAATAATACTCTCTCATAATTAGGCCCAATATTTCCATACACTGGATATATTCAATTCTTAGGAAGAGGCTGTCAATTCAAAGCTTTAATATGGGGGATAATGACAGTGCTACATTCACATTTCTATATACTTATCATGGTTTCGGTTCCTCTTCATAGTTTTTTAGTTAATAGGAGTATTCACCTTAAATGTAGAAATACTTTATGTACAGAAATATATTGCTGACATACAATTTTGCAGGATGATTACAGAATATGAGATAACATGACAGGCTGGAACTAACACTAATTCTGAGAAGAAAAAGACAAACTGAAATCTTGTATCTGATATTTATTAACTGAGTGAAACTACCTAAACCCCTAATCTTTCAGAGTGCTAGTACTGCCATCTAGAAGTGTAAACAATATATTCCTGCCTCAATAACAGATAGTGATTATTAAAATAAAATAAATTGTTTGCATTGAAAACAACACATTAATACAAAACACTATAAATAGGATTTTGCTAGTAGTTTAAAGATGTTTTCTCTGTATTCTCTCTCTCTCTCTCTCTCTCTCTCTCTCTCTCTCTCTCTCTCACACACACACACACACACACACACACACCTAAAAAAGCTACAGTATGTCTTTGGTAAATTATTTTAAATTTAATAAGAAAAGTGTAGATTTTAATTTTCTTGTGAGTACCGGGGTTAGAGACGATCCCTAATAATTAATTCAACTGCTCCACACACATCCTTTCCTTAGGAACATAAAGCCTTCCCCAGGAAAATGCTCCTTGGTTTCCAAGTGTTTCCTTCCTTACATCCTTTAGGTCTTTATTCAAATGCCAACTTCCTTGTGAGGCCATTATGGACTTTTTATCTAAAGTTGTAACAAATGTATATAATTTTTAGCATTTGTCCCTTTTAACATTGCTTATCACCATCCAACATATTATTTATTTTACTAATTTTTATGTTCATTTTCTGTCCCTTTTCCTCTTCCTAAATGTAAGTTTTATTGTAGCAGGGATGTCACTTGATTTTTTTCCCTGCTTTTTTCCAGCACCTACAGCAGCATGTTACATGGATAGGTGTTAAGTAAATATGTGCTGAATGAATAAATAATACATTACTCTTCATACACTGAGCCAAAAAATGGCAATTCAGAGGATATTTTAAAGACTAATGACTCATCTGATTCTAAAAGATAAATTTTATCACTTTTATAATTAAGATGTTTCAGATACATATATAAATTGACAGAGATAAGAAAGGTAGAGACTTAGAGATGTATAAAAAGTATCCCAACCTTCACTTCTGAACAAGATGGATTTACAGGGTTTGGATCGACTCTCCTTCCCGAAACAGCCATAAAACAGATGAATTAAGTGAAACAATGGTTTGCAAGGCACTGGACATCAGGCAGTGAAGGACAGTGATCCCTGAGAGACGGGAAATAAATGAGGGAAGTCATCCAATTGCCAGAGTGAATTGCCTCATGAGCTATTTCGGGTCCCAGCACAAGTGGGGCAAGCCCAGGCAGAGCCCAGCACACAATCTGACTTTAGAAGGCAGGGCTGAGGGTGCAGGGTGACGAAGGCTGGTAGAACATGCAGGAACGAGCACAAACACGGCTGCATGGAGCACCTGTGGGGAGAAGTGCAGGCAAATCCCTAGTAGTCAGCTAAGTATTCATCAGTTCATGAGTGTACAGAAACTACCTGGGGAAACAACAGTATGAATTCTCGTGAAGCAAACTAATGAAAACTAAAGAGACAAATCCAAAATTACAGCAGGAGATTTTAATTTATCTTCTTTCAATAAATGGCATGATGGGAAATCAGAAATGAGATCCTGAAATCAACTAACTTGCCCTGACGTATTTAAAAAATTTTTTTTAATATTTATTTATTTTTGAGACAGAGAGAGACAGAGCATGAATGGGGGAGGGGCAGAGAGAGAGGGAGGCACAGAATCGGAAGCAGGCTCCGGGCTCTGGGCCATCAGCCCAGAGCCCGACGCGGGCCCGAACCTTCGGACCGCGAGATCGTGACCTGAGCTGAAGTTGGACGCTTAACCGACCGCGCCACCCAGGCGCCCCTGCCCTTACGTATTTATAGAACACTCTGTCCAACAACAGAATGCACATTTTCCGACAATATTTAGAAATCTCTAGTCACACTGATCTGAAAAAAAAAATCCATGACAATGGCAATACAAATGTCGGGAGAAAGTATACAGTTGTGAGATTCTTCTATACAGAGTGGTATAATTTCACATGAAGGTAGATGGTAATGATGTTGAAATGTTGGGCTTCAGAGTGAAGGTCAAAAAAGAATTCTTGAGATGTCTTTGATGCAAAAAGGTAGTTTTATTAAAGCACAGGGACAGGACCCATGGGCAGAAAAGGCTGCATTGGGGTTGTAAGGGGTGGCTGATTATGTACTTTCAAGTTGGGAAGGGGTTAGGGATAGTGTGAGTCTCTAAGGAATTTTGGAAATAAGGTTTCCAGGGCCTTAAGGGGGCTAGCTATTGTTAGGAAAAAGGGCATTTATTAGGTACAACCTTGGTCATGAGACCCTTCAGATGTATATCAGTGGGCCATATGCTTGGAGGATGATGGGGCTAGAGACAAAGAAAATTTCCAAAGGAATTTTTTCATGATAAAGGAGACTTACAGGATCTTGGAGGTCAGGATAATGTTAAGCTAAGATTGTCTTTTGCCCTTAGCAAAGTATTAGCATCAAGGCAGCTGAGTTCCTAAGGGAAGGCCACTCTGCTTTTCAACGGGCTGTAAGTTGTAGGGAAATTTAATTTTTTTTTTCTTTTGCCTTTGTTCCCCACATCAGTAATGCATTAAAGATACATACAATAAACCCTTAAGCAACAATGTGACAGGAAGAAACATTAGGAGTTACTTTTCCTGATTATGATGTATACATATATCAAAATATATCAAATCATTTAATTCAATTATACTCACTATTGTATGTTGCTACACCTCAAGAAAGATTTCTGTTTATTTTAGTGCACTTCTCAGGAACTTATGTGTGCACTGGCATAATAAAACTTATGTATTCTTCTTGTTATAAAGTTAGTTTAACCGAAGATTCTTCCTCTACTCTTTGGGCTCTGAATAAATTGTTAAACTTAAAGATACGCCAACCAACTAGATTCTAGTTATTTTCACTTCCGATAAGATACTTTCCTGGATGTATTCCCAAAGGTCTTTAGAAAAAAAAGAAAAAGTAGCTTTCATGCTGTGAATGAATTTGGAATTTACAACATCTCAGGCATCAAACTAAAAGAAAAGGGAACATAAAAACAGGTCAGCTTGGGCCGCCTGGGTGGCGCAGTCGGTTAAGCGTCCGACTTCAGCCAGGTCACGATCTCGCGGTCCGTGAGTTCGAGCCCCGTGTCGGGCTCTGGGCTGATGGCTCAGAGCCTGGAGGCTGTTTCCGATTCTGTGTCTCCCGCTCTCTCTGCCCCTCCCCTGCTCATGCTCTGTCTCTCTCTGTCCCAAAAATAAATAAAAAACGTTGAAAAAAAAAATTAAAAAAAAAAAAAAACAGGTCAGCTTTCCATTCTGTGTAACAGAAATTTAAATTTGGAAGTTTGTACTGTAGAATTTCCTTTAGTGACATTATACTTACTGAGGAGAGTTATGAACCATAATTACATTTTCAAAGAGAAATTTATGTGTCAATTAGTTACTGCCACAGAATCAATTTACATACATATGCATATATATAATTATATATAATAATGCATGTAGCATACATATATGTAAACATTAGTAGTATATACATTTTGTTTTTATACCCACACATCTACTTATGCACGCATGTATACGTATCTCATGGAGTGAGGAGGTGAGTGTCCCACTTCCCTTTCCAGGAGGTACTCAGGGATGAACAATAGTGGCAACAGTGACTGGTGTGATGAGACATTCATTGCTCCAGCTCTTGGGAGTGTTGTACACTGTGATGGGTTATAACTAAGTCCTTCTCCAAGAATTATTCTCAGACTTCCCCAAGGTTTTACTCTCTGGGGTAGCCTACATGAAATGATTTGTTGATGTGACAATCCTGGACACCTTGACTCAATTAGGTACTCCTCTGAAGGCCAACTTAGCCTCAAAATTTATGGGAACCTCTGATCCTCTCATCATTGACAAGTGCTGATTTTGAGATTACTTCCCAGCAAAGTTCTTATAGGCAAATTTCCATCTCACCCTATGTTTGTCAGGACCAACTTAAGAAAATGCTCTGACTCTGAGGTGCTTGGTAGCTCAGTCAGTTATGCATCTGACTTTGGCTCAGGTCATGATTTCATGGTTTGTGAGTTTGAGCCCCGCTTTGGAGGCTCTGTGCTGACAGCCCAGAGCCTGGAACCTGCTTGGGATTCTGTGTCTCCCTCTCTCTCTACCCCTCCTCTGTTCATGCTCTGTCTCTCTTTGTCTCTCAAAAATAAATAAACATTAAAAAAGAAATAAAAAAAATGCTGTGACTCATTATTTCTTTAGTTGTATCTCAGAGGCTGTAAATTTTAACGATTATAATTTTAATGTCTGACAGATATTTTTAATGTGTCTGGTCACTATTTGTCATTATTATTATTATTATTATTATATATTTTAGATTTTCAATTTTTACTTGTATTTGACAATTCAGATTTCTGGAACGTGGAAGCATTCTTAATTACACCAAGAAATAGGTGAAGTCCAGTCTGTAAAGATTTAGACTTTCTTTCTTTTTATCTAAACAAGTCCTGCCAGAAAGCTGGGTGACTTTTGGGGGGGGGTTGGTTTCTCCCTAACCTATTCCGGTGTGATTATAATCTTAGGATTCTGGTTTTAAACGATAGCTTCGACACAGAACACCAAACTGTGTTCTTACAAGGCCTGTCCTGATGGTTTAAAATAGAGTTTTATGTGTTTATTTAAAAAAATTGTTTATTTTTGAGAGATACAGAGAGAGCATGAGTGAGGGAGGGGCAGAGAGAGAGGGAGACACAGAATCCGAAGCAGGCTCCAGGCTCTGAGCTGTCAGCACAGAGTCCAATGTGGGGCTCGAACCCATGAGCTGTGAGATCATGACCTGAGCCAAAGTCAGATGCTTAACCGACTGAGCCACCTAGGCACCCCTCTGTGCTTATTTTTTGATGCTTCAGGCATATCAGTGGCTTCAGAGTTCCATGGCAGTCTCATCACTGTCTTTCTCATTTTCCCCCAACCTCACCCTACATGTTTCTTTATATTCCTTCAGCCATAGCTGAGCATGAAAAATGAATGTTTGCCAAGTGGTATCCAACATATTTTGGTGTTAGCAAAAAAGGGTTTTATTTGTTCTGAGATATTGCCAAAAAAATCTTTAAAACATGTTTAATGGAGACTAATGATTTTTAAGACATACATGAGAAAATTATATTTAATTACTATGGTGCTAAAGAGATAGATAATGACACATTTTTACCTATAAATACATATTTGCACGAGCAAATATTGATTTAATGAAATGTTTATCCTTTAATAATGGCAATGAATGTATGAAATCTAATTTTTTTAAGTAATATTCTTGGAGTGCCTGGGTGGCTCAGTCAGTTGAGTGTCCGAATTCGGTTGAGTGTCATGAGTTGAGCCCCACATTAGGCTTGCTGCTGTCAGCCTGTCAGCACAGAGCCTGCTTCGGTTCCTCTGTCCCCCTCTCTCTCTGCCTTCCCTCGCTTGTGTAGTCTCTCTCAAAAAATAAATAAAACATTAAAAAATATAAATAATAAAAGTAATATTTTTTTAAAAAATTACTTTGCAGCAACTGGCTCAGTTGGCGAAACATGTGAATCTTGATCTTGGGATTGTGAGTTTGAGACCCATGTTGGGTGTAGAGATTACTTAAAAATAAAATCTTAAAAAAATTATCTTTTTTTTACTGTCAGATTTTCAAATAACTCTTAGCTCTTGAAAACAATTAAATTGTGGCATTGTTTCTTATTTTGTTTAATTCAACTGTTTCAGTATCCTTCATTACTTCCTTTGATTATAATTGTAAATATTGGGTCAAAGTGTACAAATTTGATTGAGGGGCTAGAATAATGTAGTATTCTCTGGCTCTAAAATCTCACCGAGCTGGGTTTGAATCTCCACTTTGTCAAGAGTTGTGTGAATGTAGACTTCTTAAACCTTCAGTTGGTTAATCAACAAAACATGGATAATAACAGAGTCTATGTAATAGAATTGCTATTATGTGTAATAATGCAAGTAAGTGTTTAGCAGGGTAAAAATGCAGTGCACATTGTTACCAGTACCGTGATTTGTTCTTTTGGTGGGTTGATGCATAAGAAACAGTGGAAAGGTTATAATAAGACTTTTATAGTGATGATTTTTTTTTTAATTTTTTTTTCAACGTTTATTTATTTTGGGGACAGAGAGAGACAGAGCATGAACGGGGAAGGGGCAGAGAGAGAGGGAGACACAGAATCGGAAACAGGCTCCAGGCTCCGAGCCATCAGCCCAGAGCCTGACGCGGGGCTCGAACTCACGGACCGCGAGATCGTGACCTGGCTGAAGTCGGACGCTTAACCGACTGCGCCACCCAGGCGCCCCTATAGTGATGATTTTTAAGATGTCCACATTAAAAACTTATTTGGAGAATCTTAATTAGTTGTTTCCATTTATGCCTATAATCTACATTCCCAGAACTCTGCCATTCAATTTTAAAGATTTAACTATCACATATTTTTAATTTTATTAAAGATGGATACTTCATCTGTTCTTATTTGTGTTTATGGAGATCACCATTATTCAACTTCCTTTCCATTCCTCTATTTAGTCTGTATTCACCAGTTGTCAAAAAGTGTAGGAAATACACTGAATATTCGAAGCAGCAGCATTCAGTCACTTTCTGTTGATAGTCATGGAAGAACAAACTTATTCTAATGTGGATCAGTGGAAAACTGTCCTTGGTCCAGCAGCCACAAGCATAAGCCTTGTTAAACCTTTTACCAAATCACATATTGTCCTGAGAGTAATCAAGCTAATTGATTCCTGTAAAACATTTGTGAGTTATTTGTCACTTCATACATTTATATGACAGATTTATTTTCCTAATGTTCTCAGTTGAAAAACAATTAGGTTGCATATATAAATATTAAAACAGCACCTTTTAATAATGCCAAGGAGGTAACACATATCAAACAATGGCAGAGGTTCATCATGAAGCATTTTGAGTGATGGGAGTAATATGTTACTAATGAAACTAGTGGCACAGGGGAAAGAAATTAGCTAGGCTTAGCCAAAGCAGTTGATTAATAGACATGAATTAATAACATGAATAATGCCTTTGATACCCATGAGGTCTAATGGATATCATTATATAAATGATTGACTTGTTATTAGCCACAAGCATTAATGTTCTCCAAATCGTGATAAAGGTCAAAAGGCATCATTTAGTTTGATTCATTTTATTAACCAAAAGGTTTTGTGTTTTATAAAGGTCTCCCCATCTGATATTATTCTTGTGATATTTGATACAAATATAACATTTGAAAATTAAAAGTGCCTCAAACATGCATTTATCCAGAATTCTTGGCCTTAGGGACACATCTATTCCATAAGGAGTAGGTCTATTTTCTCAATTTTAAGTCATTTAAGAACTATGAAATTATATAAAAAAATTATCAAATACTATGCAAAAGTCCTAATGAATAACGATAATTCAAGAATAGATTTCCTTTTACTTTATAGCTTGAAAATTTTTCCAATGCAGATTAAATGTTTTGTTTGGAAGTTTTAATTAACTTTAGTTTTTATTATAAAATAGTTCAAACCTAAATAAATTTATAGAACTAAATAAGATACCCATCTATGAACCTTAAAAGTGCTAAATAGAGAATATATGCAATTATGTAGTGGACAAATATTTTAGTAGACAAGAGACCCTCTTTATCAGTGAGTTCCTTCATTATTCATAGCAATAGACACATAGAAGACATTCATATAATGACCAATCAGTTGATTTGGTAAGGAGTAGCTCTATTTTGAAAAGATTACTTGAAGAACTAGAGAAGTTAATTATAAGGGGTTGGTCTTTGGAAAAGAATATACATCTATTAGGAGTATACATATACTAGGGAGAGGGGTTAAGATGGTGGAGGAGAAGAGCAACCCTAAGCTTTCTTCCTCTCTAGAACACAAGTAGATAAATATCAAATCATTCTGAACACCCGATAAATCAATCTGAAGAGTGAGAGAACAAAGCTGCACATCTAGACACAGAAAAAACGACCCCCTGTGGAATGTAGAAGCTGTGTAGAGTTGATTTTGGGGAAAAAAGACCTGTGGGTGCTGTGAAGGGGAGAGAGCCCTGTTGTGAAGAGTGGAGTGAAAAAGACAGAGATAAAGAGTGAAAAAAGAGTGAAAACAAATGCAGGAGATTGCATGAGAAAACTCTTCCCCAAAACCATTGAGTACGAAAGGAGTGGGTTTAAATACTGCAAGATTTTTTATAAACAGCTGAGTTCAAAGTCTAAAGTTTCAGAAGTCAGTACCTCTCCAGGGTCACACCTGGCAACATTAGTGGTGCTCTACTGAGGAAGGAGGGTGACCCAGGAGTAGGCAACATGGTCTGAGGATCCTCTGGGTCACACTGGAAGTAACAGTTCTCCTACTTGGAGTGCATTTGGTGGAGATAATACAGCCTTTCTGGAGGCAAAAGACCCTGTGGGGGACATTGAGCTGCCCTATTTACCAGCATAGGAACAAGGAAGCTAGCTGAGGGCAGCAAACCCTGGCACCAGATTTGTGCTGTGATTTAACATAAACTCTGAACTGTTATGAAGTCCTGTGACCATTTTCTAGGACAAGATGGCATTGGCTGCAGCACAGTGAGACTCCACCCCCCGAAAATCAGTGCAGGTCTGGGCCATGGTTGTCTCTGAAGTTTAGAGTTTTGAAACACAGTCAAGCCTGAGATAAAACACAGGAATGCTGTAACACCTGGCAGGCTGGCAGCTCAAAGACAGAGTGAAGACAGGGATCTGACAGCAGCAAAAGACACAGAAGGGGTGATTGTTTGCCAATCTGTGAGGGCTTACTGAGGAGTGGCAGGCACCAGCTCCTTGCTCCAGAGATGAGAGAACAAGGTAAAACCATTTCATCCCTCTCCCCACCCACCAGCACTGACCAATCTCAGTGAGAAAAACAGCACAACCAAGTGGAAGCTGGAGCCACTTACACCAAGCTCCACCCCACTGCGTCCTAGGAGGCAACTCCACTAAGGCAAGTCCACCTGAGAATCAGAACAACAGACCCCTTCCCAGAAGATCAGAACAAACCTGGGGCACACATACACCAAGTCTACTAATCACAGAGTGCTGCAAAGCTTCAGTTCTAGAGGAAACAGGATTTTGCTTTCTTTGTTTTTTTTTCTTTTGTCTTTGTTTTTGATCAAGTTTCTTCTAACAAGGAGACCATAACACACACCTAGAATCTAGCTTGCTTGCTTGCTTGCTTTCATTTTAAAGTAATCAATTAATTAACTAATTTTTGATCTCCAAAATGATAAGATGGAGGAATCAGCCCCAAAAGAATGAATAGGAAGAAGTGATGACCAGGGATTTAATCAATACATGTATAAGTAAGATATCTGAACTAGAATTTAAAACAACAACTATAAGGATAATACCTGGATTTGAAAGAGCATAGAAGACAGTAGAGAATCACTTACTGCAAAGATAAGAGAACTGAAAACTAGTCAGGCCAAAATTTAAAATGCTTTAACTGAGATGCAAACCTGATGCCAAGACAATGAGGATGGATGAAGCAGAGGAATGAATCAGTGACATATAAGCCAAAATTATGGAAAATAATGATGCTGAAAAGAATATGGAAAGAAAGACATTGGATTTCAAAGGTAGACTTAGGGAATTCAGTGACTCCTTAAATAACATTTGAGTCATAGGAGTCCCAGAAGATGAAGAGAGATAATAAGGGGCAGAAGGTTTATCTGAGCAAATTATAGCTAAAGACTTCCCTAATCTGGGGAAGAAAACAGACATTAAAATCCAGGAATCACAAAAACCCCCCATTAAATTCAACAAAAGTTGGCATCACCAAGAAATATCATAGTCAAATTCACAAAATACACAGACAAGGAAGGAATCCTAAAATCAGTATGGGGAAAAAAAAAGTCCTTAACCTTCAAGGGATGATAGATCAGGTTCACAGAAGATCTCTCCACAGAAACTTGGCACACCAGAATGGAATGGCATGATACATTCAATGTGCTAGGAACAAAAAAATATACTGTACAAGAATAGTTTATCCACCAAGACTGTCATTTGTAATAGAAGGAGAGATAAAGAGCTTCTTAAAGAAGCAAAAACTAAAGAAGTGCGTGACCACTAAACCATCCCTGCAAAATGTATTAAAGTAGCAAAGTAGGGGGAAAAAAGACTCTGAGTAGGGGGAAAAAAGACCAAAAGCATCAAAGATTAGAAAGGAGCAGGGACTATCACCAGAAACATCAAGCCTACAGGTAACACAATGGCATTAAATTCATATTTATCAGTTGTCTCTCTGAATGTAAATGGACTAAATGTTCCAGTCAAAAGATATAGGGTATCAGTATGGATAAAACAAAAACAGAAACAAAACAAAACAAAATACCCATCTATTTGCTATCTACAAGAGACTCATTTTATACCTAAAGACACCTGCAGATTGAAAGTGAGAGAATGGAGAACCATTTATCATACTAATGGACGTCAAAAAAAAGCCAGAGTAGACATAGTTATATCAGACAAACTAGATTTTAAAATAAATACTGTAACAAGAGATGAAGAAGAGCATTACATCACAGTTAAGGGGGCTATCCAAGAAGAAGATCTAACAAGTGTAAATATTTATGCCCCCGAATTGGAAGTACACAAATATATACATCAATTAATAATAAACATAAAAAAACTCACTGACAATAAGATAACAGTAGGGGACTTTAACACTTCACTTACAGCAATGAACAGATGGTTTAAGCAGAATATCAAAAAGGAAACCAAGGCTTTGAATGACATACTGGCCCAGATGGACTTAACAGATAGAATTCAGAACATTTCACCCTAAAGCAGGAGAATACACATTCCTTTGAGTACACATGAACATTCTTTATAATAGATCACATACGGGTTCATAAATCAGCCCTCAACAAGTACAAAAATTTGAGATCATACCATGCATGTTTTCAAACCACAGGGCTAGGAAACTTGAAGTCAACCACAAGAAAACACATTTGGAAAGACCACAAATACATGGATGGTAAAGAACATCCTACTAAAGAATGAATGTTTTAACCAGGAAATTAAAGAGGAAATTAAAAAGTACATGGAAGCAAATGAAAACACACAGTCCAAAGCCTTTGGGAAGTGGCAAAGGCAATACAAAGAGGGAAGTATATTGCTATACAGGCCTACTCAAGAAGCAAAAAAATCTCAAATGCACAACCTAATCTCACACCTAAAGGAGCTAGAAAAGCAAAGCAAATAAAGCCTAAAGCCACCAGCAGAAGGGAAATAATAAATTAGAGCATAAATACATGATATAGAAATAAACAAAAAATAGTAGAATAAATCAACAAAACTAAGAGCTGTTTCTTTGAAAGAATTAATAAAATTGATAACCCCCCTAACCAGACTTATCAAAAAGAAAAGAGAAAGGACCCAAATAAAACCATGAATGAAAGAGGAAGAGATCACAAGCAATACCACAGAAATAAAAACAACTATAAGAAATACTAAGAAAAATTATATTCCAAAAAACTGGGCAGTCTGGCTGCAATGGACAAATTCCTTAAAAAACATACAAATTACTAAAACTAAGGAAAAAATAGAAAATTTGAACAAACCCATAACCAGCAAATAATTTAATCAGTAATCACAAATCTCCTGCAGCACCTGGGTGGCTCTGTTGCTTAAGTGTCTGATTCTTGATTTTTGGCTCAGATCATGATCTCATGGTTGTGAGATTGAGCCCTGTATTGCGCTCTGTGCTGGGCATGAAGCCTGCTTAAGAGTCTCATCTCCCTCTTTCTGCCCTCCCCCATCTCTCTCTTTCTGTCTCTCTTAAAAAAATAACTAAACTTAAAAAAGAAAACAGTACAATGAGATACCACCTCACACTTGTCAAAAATGCTGAAATTAAGAACACAAGAAACAGCAGGTATTGATGAGGATGTGGAGAAAGGGGAACCCTTTTGCAGTGTTGGTGGAAAGGCAAATTGATGCAGTAACTCTGGAAAACAGTATGGAGGTTCCTGAAAAAGTTAAAAAGAGAACTACCTTATGATCCAGCAACTGCACTACTAAGTATTTACCCAAAGGATACAAAAATACAGATTTGGAGGGATATACGAACCATGATGTTTATAGCAGCATTATGAATGATAGCCTAACTATGGAAAGAGCCCAAATGTCCATAGGATGATGAATGGATGAAGAAGATATGGTATATATACATAATGGAATATTACTCAGCCATAAAAAGAATGAACCTTCTAATTTGCAATGATGTGGATGGAGCTAGAGTGTATTGTGCTAAGTGAAATAAGTCAGTCTGAGAAAAACAAATATTATATGATTTCACTCATATGTGGAATTTAACAAACAAAACAGGTGAACATATGGGGGGGGAGAGTGAAAAATAAACTATAAGAGATTCGTAATGATAGATAACAAACTGAGAGTTGATGGAAGGAGGTGGGTGGGGAATAGGTTAGATGGATTATAGCATTAAGTAGGCACTTGTTATGAGGAGCACTGGGTGTTGTATGTAAGTGAGTAATCACTAAATTCTATTCCTGAAACCAATATTGTGCCATATGCTAACTAGAATAAAACAAAATGAACAGAATATACATATACAGAAAATAGTACAGTTTGCTGCTCCTTCCCCTCCCTCCTCCTCCTCTGCTTCTCCTTCTTCTCCTTTCTTCTTCCTCCTCCCCATTCCTCCTTCTTAGTTTTTCTTTATTCCATTTTTTGTTTCCTCCTTCCTTTCTTTTCTCCTCTTCTTGGCAAAAATTTTTTAAAGCCAATACATTAGTTTCAATTATTATCAATATACTGATTTTGATCATTACATCATGTTAATGTATGATTAACATTTGAGAATGCAGGATGATAAGCATATAGGAACTCCACTATTTTTGCAATTAAAATTATTCAAAAAATATGAAGTTTTAATGAAGGTTTAAAAAAGAATTTTAAATACATGATAATAACCAGAAAACCTATTCTACCTCCCTGAGATTAGATTCAGGAGTAAGAAACAATAAGCAGAGAGAGAAGTTGAGCAATTTTAAAGGAAAAATATATAAAGTGTCTTTGTGAACACATCCAACTATAACAGAATCTTTTATTTTTTTGTAACCTCTACGCCCAACATAGTCCTGACCCTGAGATCAAGAGTCACATGGTCTTGCTGATTAAGCCGGCCAAGTGCCCCAAGACAGAATCTTTAATGAATAATTACAGAGATAAATAAACTATTACAAAATTGGTTGGTGAATAATAAAGAGCACAAATAAAACACACTATTGGAAATTAGGAAAAGCATTTATAGGTATCTTGACTCATCAGTGCCAAGGGCTTAGGGCCCACATTTTTGCTCTGTTTCTTTTCTCTCCCTCTGTCTTATATCTACATATATAGGTATGTAGATATAGATATATAGATTTTATTTTACCCATTCTGCTAATCTCTGACTCTTGATTACAGTGTTTAAACCATTTACATTTAATGCAATTCCTGACAAAGTAAACGTCTCTGACATTTTTCCATCTTACTATTTATTTCTCTATCTCTCAAAGCCTTTTAACTTCTGTTCCTTCAGTGGTGGCTGCTTTTCTGTTAGATAGGCATTTTGTAGGGGTCATTCTAATCTCCCCTTTTTTTAACTATAATTTTTGTTAATCTCTCAGTGGTTTCATTGTGACTTCCATTAGCATCTTAACTTAAAACAACCTAGTTTGGATAAATACTAACTTTATTTCAGTAGTATAAAAAAATTTCCTTCAATATACCATCAGCACAGTTTTAGAGTCATTACTTTATTCAGGATATCTGTTTCCTATCGCTACTGTAACAAATACCAACAAACAAGATGGCTTAAAAGAAAAGAAACTTATTCTATCACAGCTATTAAAGCTCGAAGTTCAAATCAATGTATTGGCAGAATGATATTCTCTCTGAAGTCTACAAAGAATACTTTTTGCCTCTCCTTGCATCCGGTGGCTCTCATAAATTCTTGGCCCCCCTTTGCAGCTGCATCATTCCAATTTCTGCCTTCATCTGCACATGGACTTACTAAGCAATATGGACCTCTAACATCTGTACTGTGGGCCCTCTGGTGCAGCAGCAAGCTACCCAGCAATCTTGTTATTATGGGTTTTCAGGCACTTTGAGTATGCTGTGTGCTGAGAGCACTCGGAGACAAGCAAGACAGAAATCAGTCTCTCAGGCAGTCCTCTGAGAAGCTAGAATGTTGAAAGCTCATTTCTCAACAAGAAACTCAGAGGTGGGTTTTCTCCTAGTTGTTCCACATTGTTGGAGGAAGGAACTAAGGCAAGGGAGGAATGCTAGTCCAAATCTTCACCTTTGTTCTTAGCAGCTCTCAATCTGGCACCCTTTCCTGCCACTGAGTTATTTCAGTCAAGACAATAACTAGTCCCTCATGCAGCCCCTCTACATGTCTTCACAATGGACTTATGTTTCAGTCTTCTCTTTTCCTTCTGAGAGAGAAGCTGGAGATGGGGGTACCCTTCCCATGTACCATGCAACATTTAGCCAGGTGGAGGGACTATGGCAAATAGATGCCACAATTTTTCCTACCAGCTTCAAAATGGCCGGGTTTGTGCTTAGCTGGTGTGCAGAAGACGCTTAACTGTTTTATGGATTTTTCACAAAGAATTGGTCTATGTATTGTTGTTGCATCAATATTTCCATGGGTGTGTGAGGTGAGGAAAAGGCCTGAGGCTTCCTGTTCTGCCATCTTGGTGATGTCTCAGAAAATAATATAAGCTCCAGATTGTTTACATATGACAGAGAATCCATTCTTGTAAGATAACCTTATTTTTTTCCTTTGTGGCGTTCATTTATCTGACACTTGAAATTTAGGGATGTAACAGCTGACCCTCAAAGCCCCCAAACAAATCGTGTGTGTGTGTGTCTGTGTGTGTGTTTAATATTATCTGTGAGCATCAGGGTGATGGAGATTGCAGCTTAATTACATTTCCATATGCTCCTGGGCTAGCTGAAATTTTCTTCAGTTAAATAAAAATGAAAGAAAAATTCAGCTATGGTCTGATATCCCTATGCTCTTACTGTTCATGTTCAAAAGTTCCAAAGGCTAATTTTAAGACAGGATAAAAGTGGGAAAGGAAAAGTACCAAATAAAAATGGGAAATCCTTCAAAATTATGAATTACAGTGCAGATTTTCAATGGTGTGAAGACAGCAGATATTTTCTGAATATCTGAAGAATGCCAGATGGATAAGAACCAAGTTGCCTTTTTTCACACCATTTGAAATGGTTATTTCATGTATTTATTTAAGGGGTGCAGGATATGACACCCAAAATGTGCCACTCTGGCATAAAGATTTTGAGTTAAAAGTAATAAAAACCCAATAGATGCAGGAAAGGCTCTCTGCCTCCCCCCCATAACTGCCTAAATTTACATTGGAAAGAACAGCCTCCAACAGGAGGAGAAGTATTAGCAGAGGCTCCCCTTTACCAAAGGAATTCATCTGCATAACAGAGCAATCTTGTTTTTCCAAACACCTCCTATCACTTTGTTGCTAATGAATTTTCTCCCCTTTGTGTCCTCAGGCTCTACTCCTCTCCATAGCTCATCTAAGATTTGTGTTGCCTCATTGTCTTTTGGAATTTTCTGTGTGGATTCCCCCTATGTACTTTTAATTTGGATTTCCTCCTGCTAATCTGCCTCATGTCAATTTGATTCTAAGTCTGGCTAGAAGGACCATAGGCAGAGAAAGATCTTCCTCCTGTATATTATTTTTATTAAAGTTTTCTGACTAGGTTCTTTATTTTACCTTAGCCTTCACATAGGGCCTATGAGTTTAAAATTCTACTCTTTATTTATTTATGTATTTATGTATTTAGGGATTTTTCCCTAAATACATGTTTATTCCTTTAGAGACAGTGAGCAGGCGAGGGGCAAAGAGAGAGTGAGTGAGAGAGAATCCCAAGCAGGCTGAGCCTGAAGCGGGGCTCGAATTCAGGAACCCAGGAGATCATGACCTGAGCCAAAACCAAGAGTTGGATGCTTAACCAACTGAACCACCCAGGTGCTCCTGAATTTAACATATATTGAACTTCTTATAATTGATAATAGTATGCTATGCTGGGATAGATTTGTCTTCATTGAAGAGCTAGACTATGTCTGATTTCTATATTCATGTTTTATGATAAATAGATCAAAATGACACTTTTGTGTTGGATCCATTTCTAAGTTATTGGCTAATTGTTTACTACAGGAAATAAAAACCCCTCTAAGCATTTTATGTCCATTCAAATAAAGAGGGTTGAATTCTAGATTTAGTCAACTCAAGCAATATAATAGGTTATAAATCTGCTGTCTCCTGACATATTTATGGACCATTCCCTACTTGATTCTTTTTTTAAAATTTAAAGCTCTACTCCCAATGTGGGGCTTGAACTCATGAACTCACAACCCCAAGATCAAGAGTCCCAAACTCTGCTGACAAGTCAGCCAGACGCCCCTCCCTTACTTAATGCTTAAGAAACTGTTCAACTAAAAATCCTTAAAGGAACGGAGGCAGATATTGGATTACATAAACAAATACAGAGAAAAATGGAAACTATTAGACTCTCAAAGCCCACTTTGGGGTAAAAATTACAGAGAATATGTATCTGAAGACTTCCATAGCAGTGTGTCTTTTTAAGTACATTGTACAAATAATGAGGCTTTATAACCATTCTACTGTGTTTTTTACAACCTATGAAATGTGTGGATATTTATATTAACTTATGCAATTAGTTATCATTTAGTTTGTCACCCTGGAAACTCATTAACAGTTTGTTATTGCACCCAATATCATTACTTTACTTTCTGGAAGAAAGGAAAAGAAGAAAATCCTTATTAGTGTTTAAATAGTCCATAAATAATTTAAGTTATACCTTAATAAGGTAAATTAAGTGGATAAGAAGTTAAATCAATAGTATTTGCTATGGTTTTTTGTTCCTCCTTCAAGCAAACTTGTGCCAAATTAAATGAACTTCACTCAGAAGATTTTTATTGCTCTATTTTCCTGGTTTAGTAAGATTGGGGGAGGGTATTAAAAACCTAACATTAAATTCTTAATATTAATAAAAGCTTGTACAAAGCCTCCTAGGTTGTGGTACATTTCCATGTTCTTTATGCTGAGTAATAGAGCATTCGATATAGATTGATTCTAGTCACCTAATACAAACAAGTCTCAGTCTAATCATGGCTTGTGGCTGTTTCTTCACATCAATTCTGGAGAGTTACAAAATTTCCAATTGCTTCCTTCTGTCCTCGAATTGAGTAATAAGAATAATTTAGTCATTCTTATCATGTTTGAGGAAACATTCATGAGTTACTACTTCCAATACATTTCAAGTAACATGGTGCAATCTCCGGGGAAAAAAAATAGGTGGAGGCTGCAAGAATTTTAAGAATTAACATATTGCCTAAAGTCTGGTTTAGGTTTCTGTGATCTCTTTGGAACATTAGGAATTAGTGATAAAGGTCCATGCATTTCATTCATGATATAGTCCAAATTCAGTCCTTTAAATGATTGTCCTTCCAGCATCTTTTTTTAATAGGTTTTATGTGACAAAAGTTATTTTTTCAAAGTCTATATTGACTAGAAAAATTATATTCCTGTTTGATAAATGCTTTGAGGTATGGAATGCACTTTAAATTATTTCAGTGTTGGGGTGCCAGGGTGGCTCAGTTGGTTAAGCCTTTGACTTTGGTTCAGGTCATGATCTCACAATTCATGGGTTTGAGCCCCGCATTGGGCTCTGTGCTGACAGCTCAGGGCCTGGATCCTGTTTTGGATTCTGTGTCCACCCACTCTTCTCTCTGCCCCTACCCTCCCCCCCCCCAGAATAAATAAAAACATTAAAAAACAAATTATTTCAGCATAGGCAATGTGGTATTATGTACTCATTAGTTAATTTCAGTTGCATTTCAGGATTACTTAACCAGAAATGTATACCTAAGAGGTACTTAGTTAGCATTCTAATTAGAAAGCTCAGACTGCAATAGTGGCTTCCAAAAGGGCTTCATTTTCTGTATATCTGACCAGCATCAGCAACTTTTTGACTAGAATAATGGAAATTAGAATTTTTGTTTTTTTACATGTGTATGCTTTACTTAAGTGGAGTTCAAGAATGTGGATTTTCTAACACACCATTAAGATAGTCTTATTGTGAAAAAAAATGGTATGAAAATCCTCAAAACTATGCAGATAACAATCTTAGGGATAATACCTAGACATGTTTCTTAAAGTTCCTGGGTTATTTTGAATTACAGGATTATGATTCTGGTTGACTAAAGCCAATAAGGTTACCTGAACTTGCCTCCAGTATATGGACTTGCTTACATCAAATGAATTATTCACGGGAAAATGTGGTGTGAATAGTTAAAAAAAAAGAAAAAGGCAGATAGAACTTCGTCCATATTTTACAACAATTTAAATAATTGTTCTCATGCTTGCTTGATAACCAATGTTTAGATATGTTAGAATTCAACCTGATAAGACATACTTTTGTTTAAACTGGTAGCTAGACCTTTAGGTAGTAGCTCATCATTGCCAACAGTGAGAGACTATTCACATTTTGCCAAACGTGATCTAGTAGCTGTACATGATAAAAATTCCAATATATTCACTTTGCAACAATAGGAGTTTGTTGTATGCAATGCTCAAAATATGGTTTGAGCATTTTGAGGTTCCAGGTCTTTTTGTTGTATGTATTTGCTCCATAAGAATCTTAGTCATATTTTGTAAGGCCTAAAGTCTCCTACTTTATAATTAATGATATTTTCCTTCTCAGAGGAAACAAATAAAACATTAGAAAATATTAAAATATTGTGACTGTTAAATACATTACCAAGCTTTATGTGCCTCTTTCATAGAAAAATAAAACTTACATGATTTCAACAAATTCAATATGTGAAATATGCAATGTTTCTATGAGAAATCTGCTCCCAAATCATGCCACCTTCCTCTATAATATTATTATTAAATAAGAATGAGATCTTGCTGTTTGCAACAACATGATAGACCCCAGAAGTTATTATGTTAAGTGAAATAAGTCAGAGAAAGTCAAATACCATATGATTTCACTTATATGTGGAATCTAAAATACAAAGCAGTTGAATAAACAAACAAGTGCAGTAACTGACTCATAAATACACAGAACAAATTGGTAGTTGCCAGAGGGGAAGGAGGTGGAGGATGGGCAAAATGGGTGAAGGGGAGAGGGAGGTACAGGCTACTAGCTATGGAATGAAAAATTATGGGGGTGAAAGGTACAGCATAGGAATAAATGAATGGTATTGTAATTGTATTGGATGATGACAAACAGTTGCTATGCTTTTGGTGAGCCTAGCATAAAAATTATTGCATCACTATGTTGCATACCTGAATATAATGTAATCAAATTGTATGTCAACTATATTATCATTATTAAAAAAAGATCCATATTGTACCCCTCCAAAAGATGAAATAGCTTTGTGAAGATATGAGCGGATCTCCATGTAGCTAAGTATTTTTAACCCCACACTATAATAGTGAGCCAGTACACAAAACTGAGACTGCATATTGGGATTAATGTAATCTACTTTTTTTTTTAATTCAAGTAGGCTCCATGCCAAATGTGGGGCTTGACTCATGACCCTGTGGTCAGGAGTCACATGCTCTACTGGCTGAGCCAGCCAGGAGCTCCACTCTATATTTAAAAGTTTACAGGGGCTCCTGGGTGGCTCAGTCAGCTGAGCATCCAATTCTTGATTTTGGTTCAGGTCATGATCCCAGGGTTATGGGATCGAGCCCAGGTGCCAAGCTCCAAACTGAGTGTGGAGTCTGCTTAAGATTCTCTCTCCCTCTCTCTCTCTCTCTTTCTCTCTCTGTCCCTCTTCCCAGCTTGTGTGTGTGCGCTCTCTCTCTAAAAACAACAACAACAACAACAACACCAACAACACCAACAACACCAAAAACCTGTTTACCATTTACTATGGGGCAGGCCTTGAGGGATGATGAGACCCAGAATGGTTTCAAAGGGTTTTCTGCATGAGTAAAATCTTAAAAAGATGACAGATGTATTTATACATTACAGAACAGTATTAATATTGTACTTAAAAAATGTAGGGGCGCTTGGGTGGCGCAGTCGGTTAAGCGTCCGACTTCAGCCAGGTCACGATCTGGTGATACGTGAGTTCGAGCCCCGCGTCAGGCTCTGGGCTGATGGTTCGGAGCCTGGAGCCTGTTTCCGATTCTGTGTCTCCCTCTCTCTCTGCCCCTCCCCCGTTCATGCTCTGTCTCTCTCTGTCCCCCCAAAAATAAACGTTGAAAAAAAAATTATAAAAAAAAAATGTAAGCACTAGACATAAAAAAATGTAATACAATGGCTTTGTAAGTAAAATATAAGTATATATATATATAAATAAAACATAAAACATAAGTAAAAACATAAGCAAAAGTATAAGTAGAACAAAATATAAGTAAAATATATAAGTAAGTAAAATATAAGTAAAAATATAAGTAAAATGTAAGTAAATATAAGTAAATATAAATATAAAAATATAAGTAAAAACAACCAGTGGCAAGGATGTGGAGACATGAATGTCTTGTGCACTATTGGTGGGAATATAAATTGGTGCAGCCACTATGGAAGACATTATAAAGACTTCCCCCAATATTAAAAATAGAACTACTATATGATCTACCAATTCTACTTCTGGGTATTTATCCAAAGAAAATAAAAATTGTTAACTCGAAAAGGTATATGCACTCCCATGTTCATTGCAGCATTGTTTATAACAGCTGATGTATAAAAACAGTTTAAGTGTCTAATGACAGATGAATGGATAAAGGAAATGTGATATACATATATATGTATATCACATGGAATATTATTTAGCTGTAAAATGGAATGATATTTTGCCATTTTCAACAATGTAGATGGATCTTGAGGGCATTATGCTAAGTGAAATAAGTCAGAGAAAGACAAATACCATGTAATTTCACTTATATGTGAAATGTAAAAAAACAAAACAAAACAAACAAACAAAAAAAACCCAAAGCCAACCAAGCAACAAACCAACCAACCAACTAAACAAGCTCACAGAGATAGAAAACAGATTGGTGTTTGCCAGAGGTTGGGATTGGGGGATGGGTAAAATTGGTGAAGAGTCAATAAGTACAAACTTCCAATTATAAAATAAATAAGTCATGGAAATTTAATATACAGCATGGAGACTTCAGTTAATAATGCTGTATTGCATATTTGAAAGTTGCTAAGAGAGTAAATCTGAAAAGTCCTCATCACAAGAAAAAAATTCTGTAATGATGTATGGTGATGGATGTTAATGAATTATCATGGAGAATATTTTGCAATATATTTGTATATCAAATCATTATGTTGTGTACCTAAAATATAAGGTATTTAAATTTAATTTAATTTAAAAATTCAATGTAATACAACCTAAGTGGACAAAATCTCTTTTACTTTTTGGCCTAGAAGTAAATTTAGAAAGAAAATTACAGACAATAACCAGATAATGAGGTGATACAATGACAATATGATACCAATATAAAATTAAAAAAAAAGTAGTCTCTACACCCACTGTGGGACTTGAACTCACAACACCAAGGTCAAGAGTAACATGTGTCACTGACTGAGCCATTTAGGAGCCCCGGTGATACCAATATCTTTGATAAACTGCAAGAAATGGAAAAATGCTTTGAAAAACAATTTACCAAAATTGATACCAGAAGAAATATATCTGAATATCCCTATATCTGTTTAGAAATTAAGTTTGTCATAAACTTCCCATACGAAAATGGACCCAGTTTGTTTCACCAGAAACAATAATACCAATCTTAAACAATCTTACATATTTTTCATGAAATATATAAAAAATACATAGTTTTAGACTATTTTATGAGTCTACTGGGACCAAATATCCAAACGTATAAAGGACATTATAAGAAATCCAATATCACAAACGACTCTCACTTATAAGGCTGAACACAAAATTCCTTTTAAAAAATTAGCACAGAGGAAGTGAGGGGCCAACAAGATGGAGAGAGAAGTAGGGGGAATCCATACTTCCCATGTCTCTCAAACAAAGAAGTGAGCAAGCCAAAGAACTTTGAACACCAGAGCCTGGGATGAAAAGAGACTGAATCCACTAGGAAGACAATGGGAAAGCTGGAAAAAAAATAGGTGGGTAACTGTGAACTGGGGGAGATAAAAAAGGCCGCGTGGGCATGAGGGGAGGGACCCCCTTCTGCAGAGAGACAAAGGGAAGAGAAAGAGCAGCTAGGGAAGGGCAGGACCATATCCGGCCAGGAGAAAGTCCACAGACTGAGACTGAGAGGAATCCCATTTCTAACTGCAGGGCTTTCTTTGGACTGGGGCCGGCTCTCTGTTGGAAAAACCTGGGGAGGAGGGGAGCCAGCTCTGGGTGCGGTGTTAGGTCAGAGACTTAGTCCACAGCTGGAGAAAGTGGTTTCTTCCCTGGAGGGCTGCGAGATAGTACGGAACCTGCCTGCATCTGCCACCCCCAGGTGAGCGGCTGAGCTGAGGGCGCAGTCTGGAGGAAAAGGAGGCAGTTTCCCTTAAGTGCTGTGGGAAAGGACAAAGGCTGCCTGCATCTGCCACCCAAGGGCTCATGGTGAGGGCAGTGGCTCAGTCTGCAGAAGGAGAAAGGAGTCCTCGGTGAAGTGCTGTGGCACAGACAAAGCCAGCTGGGACCACCTATTGTCACACTGAGAGGCGTTTCTTCAGTGCCAGAGCGCAGGAAGCAGAACTTTCAATCCTAGTCAAACCCAGGGTCAGGGGAGTTGGCGGAGTGAGAAGGACCACCCCATCTGCACCCCAGCATAGTGAGGACCACTCCAACTGAGTCTACCTGGTCCAGCTCCGTGGAGAAGAGACTGGGGAATCACCATTCCCCCCCACCCCTCCAGCCAGCCACCACCAAAGCAGGGCCTCAGGGATCACTCCCCAGCCCCTAGTGGAGGTGGGTCCAGAAAACACCAAACCACGCCCCTTTGCACTGGGTAACTACCTATCCACCTGAGCGGCACAGACCCTGCGGACAGCTACTACCTACAAGCAATGAAGCATTGCCTGGATTAACTCTAGGTCAATTTTGGATATATAGATATATTCTCTCTCCCTCCCCCCATTTCTCCTTCGTATCTCTTCCCTCTCCTAGGCTGGTTACTCTGGTTATTGGTCTGTCTAAACAGACATATTTAATCCATTGTCTTGATACATGTTCTACACCTCCTTCTTGACATTCCTTTCTCTCTCTCTGGAATAATCAAGCCATATAGTTTCTCTGTCTGGGTAACTTTATCTTCCTTTTGTTTTCCCTGCCTCCTTCTTTATTTTCCTTTCTCTCTCTCTCTGGATTAAGCCTTTTAGTCTCTCTGCCTAATCAATGTTTATTTCCCCACTCCTGTCATTTTTCTCTTTGTATATGCTCAGCACCGCCTCCACCCTCTTCTTTACTTGTAGTTGGTGTTTTTGGGTTTTTTGCTTTTAGTCTATAGGTTTTTGTTTTTGTTTATTTGTTTGTGTTATTTGTTTGTGTGTTTGCGTGTTTTTGTCTCCTGTTTGTCTATCTGTTTTCCTTTACAGGGCTACTCTAAGGAACAAATCAAAGCACACCTGGTGGAGGGTCCAAAATATTACTACGAGTAGGGTAAGAAAATAACCAAAGTCACAACAATAGAGAGCAAGTAACAATCCCCCAAAAAACATCTCCTGAAGGGCCAGGCCCTGGACAGAGTATGACCCTTAATTAATAAAGCAGTGCTCACAGGTGGAGAGCACACAACAAGCTTTTAAAACGCATAAGGGAAAGAAAACTAGTCAAAATGACAAAATGGAAGAATTCTCAAAGAAATTCCGGGAAGTAGCAACAGCCAATGAATTGATCAAAACCGATTTAAGCATATAAGGGAACAAGAATTTAGAATAAATAGTGATAAAATTAATCGCTGGGCTTGAAAAAAGCATACAGGACAGCAGAGAATCTACAGCTACAGAGATCAAGGGACTACAAAAAGTCATGATGAATTAAAATATGCTATAAATGAGGATCAAAATAAAATGGAGGCGGCTACAAAACTGATTGAAGAGGTAGAGGAGAGAATAGGTGACTTAGAAGATAAAATTATGGAAAAGAGGAAGCTGAGAAAAAGAGAGGTAAAAAATCTAGGAGTATGAGGGGAGAATTAGAGAACTAAGTGATGCAATCAAATGGAAAAATATCCGTATCTACAATTCCAGAAGAGAGAGAGAAGGGGGCTGAAGGTGTACTTGAAAAAATCATAGCTGAGAGCTTCCCTGATCTGGGGAAGGAAACGGGCATTGAAATCCAAGAGGCACAGAGAACTCCCTTCAGACATAACTTGAATCGATCTTCAGCACCACATATAGTGAAACTGGCAAAATACAAGGATAAAGAGAGAATTCTGAAAGCAGCTAGGGATAAACAGGCCTTACCATACAAAGGTAGACACATAAGGGTAGTAGCAGACCTATCTACTGAAACTTGGCAGGCCAGAAAGGAATGGCAGGAAATCTTTAACGTGATGAACAGAAAAAAATATGCACCAAGAATCCTTTACCCAGCAAGTCTGTCATTCAGAACAGAAGGAGCGATAAAGGTTTCCCAAACAAAAACTGAAGGAATTCATCACCACTAAACCAGCCCTACAAGAGATCCTAAGGACTCTGTGAGTGAAATGTTGCAAGGACCACAAAGTCTACCAGAGACACATCACTACAAGCATGAAACCTGCAGACATTACAATGACTCTAAACTCATATCTGTCAATAATAACACTGAATGTAAATGCACTAAATGCTCCAACCAAAAGACATAGGGTAACAGAATGGATAAAAATAACAAGACCCATCTATTTGTTGTCTACAAGAGACTTGTTTTAGACCTGAAGACACCTTCAGATTGAAAGTGAGGGGATGGAGAACTATCTATCATGCTACTGGAAGTCAAAAGAAAGCTGGAGTAGCCATACCTATATCAGACAAACTAGACTTTAAATTAAAGGTTGTAACAAGAGATGAAGAAGGGCATTATATAATAATTACAGGGTCTATCCATCAGGAAGAGCTAACAATTATGAATGTTTATGCGCCAAATACAGGAGCCCCCAAATACATAAAACAATTAATCGCAAACATAAGCAACCTTATTGATAAGAATGTGGTAATTGCAGGGGACTTTAATACTCCACTTACAACAATGGATGGATCATCTAGACACAGGATCAATAAAGAAACAAGGGCCCTGAATGATACATTAGATCAGATGGACCTGACAGATATATTTAGAGCACTGCATCCCAAAGCGGCAGAATATACTTTCTTCTCGAGTGCACATGGAACATTCTCCAAGACAGATCACATACTGGGTCACAAAACAGCCCTTCATAAGTATAAAATAATTGAGATCATACCATGCATACTTTCAGACCACAATGCTATGAAACTTGAAATCAACCACAGGAAAAAGTCTGGAAAACCTCCAAAAGAATGGAGGTTAAAAAACACCCTACTAAAGAATAAATGGGTCAACAAGGCAATTAGAGAAGAAATTTAAAAAAATATGAAAACAAATGAAAATGAAAATACAATAATCTAAATGCTTTGGGATGCAGCGAAGGCAGTCCTGAGAGGAAAAGACATTGCAATCCAGGCCTATCTCAAGAAACAAAAAAAATCCTAAATACAAAATCTCACAGCACACCTAAAGGAAATAGAAGGAGAAGAGCAAAGACACTCCAAACCAGCATAAGAAGAGAAATAATAAAGATCAGAGCAGAAATAAACAATACAGAATCTAAAAAAACAGTAGAGCAGATCAATGAAACCAAGAATTGGTTTTTTGAAAAAACTGATAAACCTCTAGCCAGGCTTCTCAAAAAGAAAATGGAGATGAATCAAATAGATAAAATCATGAATTAAAATGGAATGATTACAACCAATCTCTCAGAAATGCAAGCAAATATCAGGGAATACTATGAAAAATTATATGCCAACCAACTGGACAACCTGAAAGAAATGGACAAATTCCTAAGCACTCACACACTTCCAAAACTCAAATAAAAAGAAATAGAAAATTTGAACAGACCCATAACCAACAAATAAATTGAATCAGTTATCAAAAATTTCCCAACAAATAAGAGTCCAGGACCCAATGGTTTATCTGAGGAATTCTACCAGACATTTAAAGCAGAGATAATACTTATCCTTCTTAAGCTGTTCCAAAAAAAATAGAAAGGCAAAGAAAACTTCCAGACTCATTCTATGAGGCCAGCATTACTTTGATTCCCAAACCAGACAGAGACCCAGCAAAAAAGAGAACCACAGGTCAATACCCTGATGAATATGGATGCAAAAATTCTCAACAAGATATTAGCAAATCGAATTCAACAGCATAGAAAAAGAATTATTCACCATGATCAAGTGGAATTCATTCCTGGGCTGCAGGGCTATTTCAATATTCACAAATCAATCAACGTGATACATCACATTAATAAAAGAAAAGATAAGAACCACATGATCCTGTCAATCGATGCAGAAAAAGCATTTGATAAAATTCAGCATCCTTTCTTAATAAAAACCCTGGAGAAAGTCGGGAGAAGGAACATACTTAAACATCATAAAAGCCATTTATGAAAAGCACAGAGATAATATCATCCTCAATGGGGAAAAACTGAGAGCTTTCCCCCTGAGATCAGGAACATGACAGTGATGTCCACTCTCACCACTGTTGTTTAACATAGTGTTGGAAGTGCTAGCATCAGCAATCAGACAACAAAAGGAAATCAAAAGCATCAAAATTGGCAAAGATGAAGTCAAGCTTTCATTTTTTGCAGATGACATGATATTATACATGGAAAATCCAATAGACTCCACCAAAAGTCTGCTAGAACTGATACGTGAATTCAGCAAAGTCACAGGATACAAAATCAATGTACAGAAATCAGTTGCATTCTTATACACTAATAATGAAGCAACAGAAAGACAAATAAAGAAAGTGATCCCATTCACAATTGCACCAAGAAGCATAAAATACCTAGGAATAAACCTAACCAAAGATGTAAAAGATCTGTATGCTGAAAACTACAGAAAGCTTATGAAGGAAATGGAAGATGATACAAAGAAATGGAAAAACATTCCATGCTCATGGATTGGAAGAATAAATATTGTTAAAATGTCAATACCACCCAAAGCACTCTACATATTCAATGCAAGCTCAATCAAAATTGCACCAGCATTCTTTTCGAAGCTAGAACAAGCAATCCTAAAACTTGTATGGAACCACAAAAGACCCCAAATAGCCAAAGTAATTTTGAAGAAGAAGACTAAAGTAGGAGGCATCACAATCCCAGACTTTAGCCTCTACTACAAAGCTGTAATCATCAAGACAGCATGGTATTGGCACAAAAACAGACACATAGACCAATGGAATAGAATAGATACTCCAGAATTGGACCCAGAAATGTATGGCCAACTAATCTTTGACAAAACAGGAAAGAATATCCAATGGAAAAGACAGTCTTTTTAACAAATGGTGCTGGGAAAACTGGACAGGAACATGCAGAAGAATGAAACTGGACCACTTTCTTACACCATTAACAAAGATAAACTCAATATGGATGAAGGACCTGAATGTGAGACAGGAAACCATCAAAACCCTAGAGGAGAAAGCAGGAAAAAACCTCTCTGACCTCAGCTGCGGCAATTTCTTACTTGACACATCTCCAAAGGTAAGGGAATTGAAAGCAAAAATGAACTACTAGGACCTCATGAAGATAAAAAGCTTCTGCACTGCAAAGGAAACCATCAACAAAACTAACAGGCAACCGACGGAATGGGAAAAGATATTTGCAAATGACATATTGGATAAAAGGCTAGTATCCAAAATCTATAAAGAACTCACCAAACTCCACACCTGAAAAACAAATAATTCAGTGAAGAAATGGGCAGAAGACATGAATAGACACTTTTCTAAAGAAGACATCCAGGGCCTACAGGCACATGAAAAGATGCTCAACTTCACTCCTCATCAGAGAAATACAAATCAAAACCACACTGAGATATTACCTCATGCCGGTCAGAGTGGCTAAAATCAACGAATCAGGAGACTATAGATGCTGGAGAGGATGTGGAGAAACAGGAACCCTCTTATACTGTTGGTTTGAATGCAAACTGATGCAGCCACTCTGGAAAACAGTGTGGAGGTTCCTCAAATAATTAAAAATAGATCTACCCTATGACCCAGCAATAGCACTGCTAGGAATTTACCCAAGGGATACAGGAGTGCTGATGCATAGGGGCACTTGTACCCCAATGTTTATAGCAGCACTTTCAACAATAGCCAAATTATGGAAAGAGCCTAAATGTCCATCAACTGATGAATGGATAAAGAAATTGTGGTTTATATATACAATGGAGTACTACTTGGCAATAAGAAAGAATGAAATATGGCCCTTTGTAGCAATGTGGATGGAACTGGAGAGTGTTATGCTAAGTGAAATAAGTCAGGCAGAGAAAGACAGATACCATATGTTTTCACTCATATGTGGATCCTGAGAAACTCAACAGAAGACCGGGGCGGGGAGGGGAAGGGAGAAAAAAAAAGTTACAGAGAGGGAAGGAGGCAAACCAAAATAGACTCTTAAATACTGAGAACAAACTGAGGATTGATGGGGGATAGGGAGGGGAGGGGAAAGTGGGTGGTGGGCATTGAGGATGGCACCTGTTGGGATGAGCACTGGGTGTTGTATGGAAACCAATTTGACAATAAATTTCATATAAAAATTAGCATAGAAATTAAAAGAAAAGAAAAAAACAATGGTCAAGTGAATTTATCTCAGGAAATCTGTGAAAAGCACTACAGTAGACTACAGGAGAACAGATAAACAATTTGGTACATTCATCTGTAAAAATATTAGTGTGCAAAGATAAAGAATAAATTACTGTTACACAATTTGAATGAATCAATAGATATAATGTTAAGCCAAAATTTCAGATATTAAAAGTAACCTCCAGTGTGCTTTCATTTCTTTCAGGTTCAAGAACAGGAAAAACTTATCTTTGATGATAAAAATCAGTACAGTGGTTATCTATGGGGTGTAAAAAATGACGTCAAGGGGGCAAGAAAGTGCTTTCTCTGTTCATGGATATAATTTAAAGTTTGCTATAGGTACTGGTTACATGGGCGCACATGTTTGCCAAAGTTTTCAACTTAAATGTTTACCTTATGTATATTTCACATCTAGGAAGTTTTTATTTATTAAATATTAATAATAAAAATATCACAAGCCTCTGGATTTGATTGAGGTCGTTGAAAACTTGCTCTCCACTCATCTTGTGTTTGGAAGGGTTTACTGATTCTGATATTTCAGGCTATGTAATAATTTTCTAAGCACAGCCAAATATTTATTATATTAGTTTGCCAAGGCTGCCATAAGAATATACCACAGACTGGACGGCTTTAAAAAAACAGAAGCTTATTTTCTCACAGATCTGGAAGCTGGAAGCCCAAGATCAAAATGTTAGTTGGTTTGTTTTCTCCTGAAGCCTCTCTCATGTCTTGTAGACGGCTGCCTTCTCACTATATTCTCACAAAGCTTTTTCTCTGTACACACATCCTGGTGTCTTTCCCTCTTCTAAGAACTAGTCATATTCAATTAGGGCTTCACCTTTATGATTTCATATAATCTCAGTTGCCTTGTTAATGTCCCATCTCAAGTACAGACACATTGAGAGTTAGGGTTTCAACGTGAATTCTGGCAGTGGAGCACAATTCCTCAGATTGGACATGGAATATCAACAGTGTTGTTGTTAGGGAAAAATCTGTTATAAGATGGCCGACAAAACTGATAAGGGAATTCCAGTCCTTGTCAGAAGACTCTCCTTCCGGGATTTCCTTCCTACCCTGCTTGCCACAGGCACCAAATTACTCCTAATGAGGGATGCAGAAGTTACAGACCATAAATTGTCCCCTCTGTTGATGCCCTGGGCTCAGATCTCTGGCGAATGACCTCCTCTGGGCCCACCAGCGTAAAATAAACCTCCTTACTTCCAAGATCTCCGAGTGTTGCTTAGTTCTTCTGCTGGGTGATCCAGACAAGTTTTCTGTAACATTGTGATCTAAGAGTCACGGACATAGTTGCCTAGACTCTACCCTAAGACTGTGGAAATTCCATTAGGAGACTAGTCACTGATTCCTCACTGCAACCATGATTAGAAAACTTCAAAAGGAGTTCAAGTGGGAGACTTCCTCAGGAAGGGCATTGCTCTGCTTAAAGGATTCAGCTTTCGAATGAGGTGAAAGAAGTGACGAAGAGTAAGTAGCCTGAGCCACTTAGTATTTTGACCTCCTTCTGCACATAGGTTGTCTCCTGGAAGAGTGAATTCTTTTGTTGGTGCTATTGTATGCAAACAATAAACTGAACTATCACCATGGATATACTCATTGTAAGAGAAATGGTAGAGTGTCTTTCTTTATATGTTAATTCAAGAGGAATTTTAGGCTTTAAGTAAGTTTTGGCTTCAATTTCTTTGGAAATTAATATTAGATTTTTCATTTTCCTATGTCTACGACAATGAGATACAACTTACATTCATATTTCAAGTATCTACATTACATTTTTTGAAGTATCCTAACATTTTTATTTATTTTCATTGAACAATTTCTTTTTCTTCTTAAGTTTAGTTATTTATTTTGAGAGAAGATACTTGTGGTTGCAGACTACAATCCAAAATGTTTCATTTAGGTTGTCTTTCCTATTTTATTTCAGCTAAACTCTTCTAGGGCTCAGAAGCTAAGGCTAATGTTATGTTTAGCTTGTTTTTATACCAAAGATTGATGCATAAACAGAAGCAGAAATGCTGTTTCTCCTCTCTTCCCACCATATAGTATCTATTTAGGACACCAATACCTTTTATGAATATCAATCAACCAATTAAAATGGATGGCATTCTAAAGTCCAAGGAAAGTCTTTTAGGTAGAAGTGTAATGCATAGATCTTGCATTTAACATAAAAAAAAAACAATCCAGTTTTTGTTCTGTGCATTTTGCATTCCTCTCTGTAACTACAGTTTGTGAGTTTACACTTCAAATAAAAAACAAGCAGACTGAAAAGTGTAACTGTGCCTTTTCGACTTACTTCCAATGTGAGATGAATACTAATATTTCATTCCCTTCAAACAGTGTGAAAAATTGGTCATTGAAAACCCTGAGTATGTTGGTGGTGCATTCGCTGGGTCCAATGCTTCATTCATCCTTACTTTGCTTTAAATTGAATTTCAACTCACAGAGAGGGGAAAAAATAGGAAACGAAGAGAAAAAAAGAATCAGTGAAAGCAATAAAAAGTGTAGAGAACATAAACATAAATCTGCCTCTTCTCATTCTGTTACAAAATATCAGAAATCAGCTTGATTTTTTTTTTCCTGAAGTTAAGCATTTGTGGGGAAAAATCAATCCACGCTTTTGTTTGTTTGCAAACTAGACTGTCCTCTTGATTAAAAATATGTGTACGTAAGAATTGATTTCTTTTCCCAGAATTCTTTTGGGGGCAGTTTTGAAAATACTGAGAGGGGCACGTGGGTGGCTTAGTTGGTTAAGTGCCTGACTCTCAGTTTCAGCTCACGTCATGTTCTCATGGTTTCATAAGTTGGAGCCCCACACTGGGCTCTGAGTAGGCAGCATAGGGCCTGCTTGGGATTTTCTCTATCTCCTACTCTCTCTGCCCCTCCCCTCACTCACCCTTTCTCTCTCTCTGTCAAAATTAACAAACCTTAAAAAAGGAAAAATGAAATGCTGAGAACTTAAAGTACCTTAGGTCAATGCTCAAAAGAAGTTTTATTTTCTTGAGAAACATAAATGAATATATTGATGTTATTTGATTATACGACCATATGGTTACACATTTTGATCACTCTCACATTCTAAAAAGCACTGTCTTCTCTTGATTCTCATTCTACTACACTCAATGGATTGTCTTTTCCTTCCTCTTCATTAGCTTATATTTCTACACGAACCTTGCATGGTTCAAGTTCTTGACATACAATAGATAGTTATTCCGCAGGACTCTACCTTGTGTCTTTGAATACTCTCACTTTCTGTAGTCTCTAGGCATCTCAACCACTTTATTTACTGGCTTTACTTACTGATAACATCCAAATGTGTATCTACCAACTAGATATGCCTCTCAATATACTGACTGGTACTGGACATCTCCTCTGGAATGTGTCACGTCAACTTCATCCAAATCCAAGCTTATCAACATGCTTCTCCTGTATAACTTCTGAAAGTGTTGAATGCCCATGCTAGAGTCCACAATTATATAATCTCCCATTTATTCAACCTCATCCTCCTTCCTCATAATCAATAAACAGATACTAGTGATCCTATTTTCTAATTGTCTTTTTTGTTTCTAAATCTCTTTACTTTTCACAATATCCACCCTAGTTAGTATCACTGATGAGCTTATGACTAAGAGCCTTCAGATCAAGCTGTATTTCTAAAGTATAATCTTTAAGTCATCTGAAGACTTTCTGTCTTCCCATTGCTACTAGGGTAAGTTTCAAACATTCACATCAGGCCCCTCTTACCTCTCCAGTCTCTGTTCTCAGTCCTTCTATAGTATGGTTTGTACCCTTACCACAGGTGACTTTACTTGCTTCTTTTTCTTGAAATTTTATGTGACAATACAATCAACTTTTACTCATTTTCTATGCATCCTTTATATCTCAAATTAGGCATTGCCACCTCCAAAATGGTCTTTGTGATCTCTCCCATCTAGCTGGATTGGTTACCTCCCACAGATAGCTCTAATTCTCTATCCAATGGCATTCCTTATCACATTTATAGTAAATAATTGTCTTCCCTCCATAACAACTTTTCATTGCAGAAAGAACTAGCCTATCTTATTTACTGTTGTGCCTATATTAAAACCAATGAGGGATGCCTGGGTGGCTCAGTCGGTTAAGCAACCAACTTGATTTAGGCTCAGGTCATGATTTGTGGTTCTTGAGTTTGAGCCCCATGCTGGGCTTCACGCAGACAGTGCAAAGCCTGCTTGGAATTCCCTCTCTCTCCCTCTCTCTCTGTTGTCTCCCACTTGTTCTCTCTCTCAAACTAAATAAATAAGCTTAAAAAATATTTAAAAAAATGAATGATATATTTTTTTCAAAATATGGTATTCCTGGGGGAGAGTAATGAAGGGTCAATAGGGCTGCTTTAATAAAGTTCCACTGACCAGGTGACTTAAAACAACAGAAATGTATTCCCTTGCAGTTCTGAAAGCTGCAAGATCAAAATCGAGGTGTCAGCCCACCATGCTTCCTCTCACGCTAGGCTGAATCCTTCCTTGCTGCTTGCTAGCTTGCCATTTGTATAAAATTCTAGATAACACAAACCAAACTATAGTGACAAAAAGGAAGCCAGTGGTTGCCTGAGACTGGAGTGGAGAAAAACTGATATAACTGAATGCAAGGTAACTTTGGAGGTGATACAGATATTTGTTATATTGATGGTAGTAATGGTTTCCTGGGAGTATATATACATAACAAAGCTCATTAAAGTGTATAATTTAAATATGTGCAGGGTTGTTTTACATCAACTCTACTTACAAGTTACAGTAAAGCTGTAAATACATGGAAGTAAAATACAGTCACTTCTAGAATAGCAGATAATTCACTGCCAAGTTTCTGCTGCATTAAAAAATATTGCAGTGATTTCTTGGTACATAAGAAATTGATCCCAACTGGAAACACAGAAATGAAAGAAATAAAAACCTATATAAGGGTAGAAATGTAGGTATATAAAATCAATACTGAATTTAAAAACAACAAGAATAATGTCATTTGGAGCATTAAGTAAATTAGGAACAAATATATGCAACAACAATACAACAGCCAGTTAACGAATGGAGGTAAATTATGTAAGGTCCGAAATATTGTCTGTCAAGAGGCAGAATTATTAACTTATACTGAATTGTAATAAGTGAGGGAAACATTTTATTCTTTAGGACAGTCACTAAATAAATAGTAAAAAATAATAAATTAAATACTCCCAAAGAAGGTAATTGAGGAGACATAACATGAAGAGGTGAGAAAAACAAACTAACAAAAATCAGAGTAAGATAGTGACTTTAAACCCAGATATAATTACATTAAATGAAAATGGATTAAATAGAGTAATATTAGGTTAATTTTAGAACATTTTTTTCTCACAAACTTGTATAACTTAATGTTAAATTATGTTCATAAACTGGAGAAAGTAATTGCCATATGAGACTACACTTACTAGTAACTTTTTGTTTTGCTTTGTTTTTTAGACAGAAATGGAACATAAGCAGGGAAAAGGGGCATAGGGAGAGAGAGAGAATCTTAAACAGGTTCCATGCTCAGCGTGAAGCTTGACTTGAGACTGGATATCACAACCCTGGAATTATGACCTGAGCCAAAATCAAGCATTGGATTCTCAACCAACTGAGCCACCCAGGTGCCCCTAGTTTAGTAACTTCCAATTCAAATATACACATAGAAAAGTATATAAATTATAAATAAAAAGCATAATAAATTTGCACAAATTAATGCCCATATGATAAGAACACAGATCAATGAACAGAACATTACTATGACTATAGAAGCTATAAGTTTAATATGTATAAAATAATTAATTCAAAATTTTTTTATCATTTCCATTGTAAGTTTTAATTTGATTTTTGAATTATATAAGAGTGGATTTTTTTATTGTATAACAGGAGGTTTATTTTATGTATATTTACTATCTATGTCTAATTTAATTTATTCCTGGTCAAAGACCAACTTCTGAATGATTACAAACCTTTTTATTTTTTGAGACTTTCATCAACAAGTTATCAGCCAGCATGTTGTGGACTTTGGTAAACAATCCCTACAGACTTGGAAAGAGCATGAATTCTGTAATCATTGGATTCTATATCCATAAATTAAGTCAGGCTTACCAATTGTGTTAATCAGATCTTTTATGATCTTACTTTTGTTGTTACTGTTTCTGTTGAGACTGGTGCATTAATATCTTATATTATCATTGTAGAATATTTTATTTTTCCTTTTAGTTCTACCAAGTTATGATTCATATGTTTTGCAGCTATTGGTTGTGAACATAATAGATTTAAGATCGTGATTATCTTTTTGCTGAATTTTGGCTCTCTGTTATGAAATGTCCATTTTTCTCTATTAAGATTCTTCCCTTAAAATTTACTGTGTCTACATTTGTCTTAGTCTTTTTATAAGACTGTCAGTCTACATATATTTTAATTACCTACTTAGTTGTGTTAATAACTATCATTTTCCTACTTTTGTTTTCTTTGTAACTCATCTGTTTTATGTTTCTCTTTTGTTCTGTCATATATTTTTAATCATATATTATATTATCACATTTTTTGCAGTCCATTTGTTATTTTTGAATTATTATAATTTAGTGGTTACCCTAGAGTACCTTTGTAGTCTTGGAATTGTTGATATTTTGGTCCAAATTATTCTTTGTTGAGGAGATCCCTTTGTGTTTTATACAGTTTAGTAGCATCCCGGATTCTATTCACTAGATGCCTATTGTACCCCTTTTACCAGTGGTGACATCCAAACTAAAATCACCAGATATTGCTAAATATTCCCTTGGGGGCAAAACTACTTCCTCACTGATAGTCTTAAAACATACAACATGCATTCTGGAATATTATAGTGAATGAAAATCAGTCATGTTACCAGTTCTACAAGAGAGTTGAACCTTGAAATACTTGAAATTCATTTACCCCTTTCAACTTTGCATCATTTTCATGCAGTTTAGTACTACATAAATTTTAAACTCTATATGTTGCAACTGATTTGGTACAGTAATTTAGCCATGCCTATTTTTTGTTGTTATTGGTTTTTTGCTTTGGTTTTTGATAGGTAAACCAACTTGTATTTACACTATAATTAGACTTCCACTCTCAGAAATCTTTTTTTATTGAGGTATAATAGATATATAACATTATAATGGTTTCAGGTGTACTACATAATGATTTAGTATTTGCATATATTGCAAAATAATCACCACAATTAATCTAGGTAACATCCATCACCATACAAAGTTACAATTTTTCTTCTTATGATAAGAACTTTTAAGATCTACTTTCAGCAACTTTCGAATATGCGATATTTGAAACTATCATTAACTATAGTCACCATGCTGTATATTACCAAAGTTATAAGGATGCAATTTGAGCACAGACTTATACATCACAGTGACAGAAAACAAAATTAGACATGTACCTGCTATCGCAAAAAATGTTCTGACAAAAAACTCTTCCTCTTATGATGGGAGAGAGTATGAGTTGATTTTGTCTCAGGTTTTAATCTCATACCCACTGGTCAAAGCTCATTGGAAAGAGATATAAAAATCAGAGAAGTAGTCACTTAGTATGTTGTTGATATATGGGAGATTTTGTTTTGTTTTGTTTTGTTCTTTACCATGCTGTTCAAAGATCATTTCATCACTGGAGTAAGAGTATATGTACGAAAGAGAGGATAACAACATAAACACCCTAAGGGTCACAGACATACAGGTCCAATCATGATAAACTGGGGTACAATGGCTTAGAATATTTTGCTTGGTGGCCTAAAATTGTCATTTACCCTCAAGCCCATTAAAATTGATTTATTAAATGGACATAGATAAGGAAATGTTACTCTCCTATATTGATCATCCCATTATTTGTTTCTAAATCGAGTTTCACTGCATTCACTAAGAGTATGATAATCTAATCACAATTGATTCCTAGCAGGTTTCTTGATATGAATATAACCTTTCTTCAGCTGAAAACTTACTTTGAAGTGAATTATGGGAAAATAAAATATATTTTACTTTTATTTCTTTCTTTTTCCTCTAGGATTAGAATACATGGTATTTTTTTTCAAGTTTTTATTTGAATTCCATTTACTTTACATATAGTGTAATATTAGTTTCAGGAGTAGAATTCAGTGATTGACCACTTACACACAACCCAGGGCTTATCATAACAAGTGCCCTGCATAATCCTCATCACCTATTTAACCCACTCCCCTCCTACCTCCTTCTAGCAACTCTTGGTTTATTCTCTATAGTACAGAATCTGTGGAATACATGGAATTTAACATTGATCTCACTCATGCCACGTTTGGATATGTTTTTTGATCCCATATCTAAAGTTTTGAAAAACTTCAGATATGTCCTTATTTAAAATTTATTTAACGGTATCTGGTAATTTTATAATTATCGCTTATAACATAAGGTATATTATAGGTTGTCAGGAAACAATACTCACATATCCTTCCCTTTTTCTTAGATCCTTCTCTATCCTGACCCCCCATTTACAATATTCAGTTGAAACAGGACACAAATAACTTTAAATGAAATTTAGTTATAAAATATGAAGAAAAAGAAGAATGAAAACGGAATTTAAAGAAAAATGACGACAAAAAGGCATGAGTGAGGGTGAAGTAGAGGCAGAATACATGGAAGGAGGAAGAACAGATCTCTGGGGTAAGTTGAGGAGAGTGGGGTGGCAGATTTGGGCAGGTGGTAAGCAGAACTATTTGTGACTTTGCAAGACCTGTGAATGGATAATCAGGGGATAGAAAAATGCCATAATTATATAAATGATAGCTCTAAAATGATAGCATGACAAATGGAATTTATAAGGTTAATTACTTCCAAAAATAAGGAAAATAACTTTCTGGTCATTAGGTTTACACTTTGCAGGATCTTCTAATACCATTATAAAAGTACTGTATGTTGCACCCTGTGAATTTTGTTTTGACTTATGTGTGATTATAGAGTTACTGCCAGTAATATAGCAGGGAATGATTAAACACTCTTTGACGTATAAGATTATGAAGCATTTTGAATACATGTGTAATACCCTTAATTAATAAATTTAAGGATACAATCAGTGTAAGGGAAAGTGGAGTAGAATAGAAAAAAAAAAGAAAGAAAGAAAAGAAAAAAAGGAAATCAAAGATAGTGTGAACCAATCATTTAAAATACAGTCTATCCAAGTTCCAATTAAAATATCAAGGCTATGTTAAATCAGTTTTCAACATACAAGAACTTAGAGATTTTTGCACCTATCAGCTTTTCTTGAGAAATTTACCACATCAAAGGATATCAGACTTTTTCTGTTAATGGCCAGATGGGAAATAATTTTCACTTTGTTGGCTATATGATCTATGCTGCAGTTCCTCAACTTTTGCACTTTACTGTGAAAGTAGATATAGACAATATGTAAACAAGTGGGTATGACCCTGTTCCAGTCAACTTTATTCATAAAAAAAGGTGGTGGGCCATATATGGCCCATGAGATGTAGTTTGCCAGCTCCTATACTGTATGATAAGCTTCATTTAGTCAAATTATGACTGGGAAAAATCAGTATGAAGACTGATATGGGACATTTAAAAATATATGGATGTACATATAAAACTTAGGTGAGGATGATAGTGATAGATTAATGTTCAAATGTTGTATATTGTGTCACAGTACAAATAATTCAATGGAAACATTAGAAGAAAAGGAACAAGAAAGAGAAAATAGAAAAAAAGCCATTTTTTGTACAGAAAAATGTAGATATGAAACGATAATCAGTACAAGTGGTAAACCAAATAATGAAAAAGAAAATAAGAGAAAAGAGATGAAGTATATTAAAAAGTGCAAGTATGAAAATTTCACTAGAACAAAAATACAAACCTTCTTAAATTATTTTTAGGAGCAAAAAGTTACATACCTCATCAATTAAGAAACGTAGCATATCTAACAAAACACACATCATAAAATATTTCGATAGAGGAATGGCTGGCTGGTTCAATAGGTAGAACATGCAACTCTTGATCTCAAGGGTGTAGGTTTGAGCTTCACATCGGGCATAGAGTTTACTTAAAAAAATCTTAAAAAAATATTTTCATTGAGTGGAGACAAAAAATAATAGTAATAACAATAAATGTGAAGGAAATAAATTACTTATTAATAGAAAATCATTTCATTTTGCCCCACAATATAAAACTCATCTGTATGTTGTACATTTGAGATGCATGTAAAATAAAGTCATTGAAAAAGGTTTACTATTAAGAATAAGGCAAAAATACACAAATAAAAACTACAGATAGCAGGTAAAGTGATCCTAGTATTTGAGTTCAAGACTACAAGTATTAAAGATACCAAAGAAGAACATGATTTAATGTTAAAATCTATAATCCTCAGTGACAACACAGGAATAACATATGGATACTTAGGAATATTTATGCATCAAATAACCCAACAATGACTCTTAGGAAATTAAAACTGCAGGTATTTCAAAGAGACTAAAAAGAAAGCCACTAATAAGGAAACTATTACCAGCTCTTTTAATTAGAAGATAGATCAAGTGGACAAAAATAAGTAAGAGGGTGGAGTATCTAAATAAATAATCTATGGGATTGACATTAAGATGTCTTACAGATTTGCTTTATGGATCATAAACGTTAAACACATTTTTGTTTTATTTCTGGGGGGAAAATGTCATACCAAGACACATTTGTCAAAGGAGATGAAAATAAAGGTTTAGCCAAGATTGTGTCCGCTTTCATTTACAATTGAATGACTTTACCCCCACTTCTCACACATTACATTCTGCATTTATTGCTTGCTCAACTGCATACTCTCTAGAGACTTGATCTTTCATTCTCTGGAAAGGCAGAGGAAGTTATTTTTTCTTTATAAAAAACAACCAAAATTTACATGAGAAAACAGCATAAATAAAGTCAAAAGATAATTAACAAACTGGGAGAAAATATTTAAGACATATATTTCAAACTGCTAACATCCCTAATATATAAAGAACTAAAAAGAAAAAAAAAATTGAAGGAGCCAGGACCAAAGTCTTAGTAGGAGAGTGTATATTTTTAAACTTCTTGCACTTGTAATTGTCTTAGCCTTCCATTTCTGGTGGGGAAAAATGATTATTTATAAAGCTTTTTGGTCACTAAAGTGTGTTTCAATTTTGAATAAAAATGGGCAATGAATTTGGCAAGAAACTAGCTTTTTACAGAAATAAATCCACATAATTATATCGACAATAATTACAAATCACAGTAGCTTAAAGAAAAGAAGTCAGCGGTGCTTTTAGAGACAGAAGGTGACCAGATGAGTTGTTTGGGAAACCAGAGTGCAAATGTAACATAGAAAATCAATGTGCTCATGTGCATATGCATGTGTGTATGAGTGAAATTACTACATATGACAGCTTTTTTAGGTATACATCATATATGCCTTCTAATAGAGATACTAAGTATGAGTTTATTAAGCTAGGAGAAAGGAGTCAATTGTAGGCAGAATTTAGAATATGCAGTGAATTTTTGATGCCATTAATAGTCCCTTAATCCCATCTTTGAAATCTAATTCTCTCCTTCCTACTTTTTAAAATCTATTGTAATATCTCTTCACACACACTAAGTATTACCTGAGTGATCACGGCTTAGAGGGCTATCTGAAGGGCATTTGCATTTTGCAAGTACTTGAAGTGTGAATGCCATGGGTCGGATATCAGAGAGACCATATAAAGGCCATCAGACCTTTCCAGAATTCTTGAAACCATGTTATGCTTACTCTGAGTAAAGCTGCCCTGTGCACATTTAGTTTAACCTAAAGCATGGCTACACATATCAATTGCTCTATCTCCTGGACTGCTTGAAGAGTGAACAGTTACTAAATCATCCTTCCTCTAACCATTTTTCTCTAATTTAATTCAAAAACTCAAATTCTCCCTATTGTTTGTAGTTTTTTTATTTAGACTAAACAATATCCACTTATCCATTTTTAATACAAATAAATTTAGACAAATGACAGAAAAGGTTCCACATCATAAATGAAATAAATTTAATTCTTTGAACTTTCTATGCCAATTTGCTTCCTAATAAGCTCGTCCATGTAAATTGCCCTAGCCATCTATGTCTGACTAATTCTGTCAGCTGCAGGGGAGATTATCTCTAAAATCTCATTATAATAATGACATTTAAAGATTATTTTTAAAATAAAAAGACCATTATTTAATGTTATGATAAAGAAAAATGTATAAATTTTTTTTCTTTACAGCATATATATTTTTGGTTATTAAAGTTTGGTAGGGATGACAAGTATATAAAGAGGAACTACACATACTTCCAATTCCATAGAACTCATTCACATTAGCAGAATTAAGAAAAAATGACTATGGCTTGTATTAATTGATCATTCTCAGAATTGAAGCAAATTTAAAGACATTAGGTTTAAAAATTCCCCAGCTATTGGGACCAATATGGGGTTACTCTTTGAAGGACATAGCACATAAATATAATGAAAGCTCATATTGCTTTTGATTAAGAACATAATCTTTATTCACAGTTTACTGTCTGGTGGATAAGAAATATTACAAAGAGCAATGGATATTCCTTTTTTTCCCTGGTTTACATTTTTTTATTGTGGTAAGAACACAACATGAAATTGTTGAAATTTTAAACATACAATATAGTATTGTTGCCTGTAGGCACAATGTTGTACAGCAAGTATCTCAAACTTACTCATCTTGCATAACTAAAACTATACTCTTGAGATTCGTTGGATAAAAGAAAGGTTTCTGGGATTTTCCATTGCTCTGTGTAAGAGTGCATGTTCATATACATAAGGAAAAAGGATGATAGCTTTTGCATAATATAGTAAACTGGAAAGAGCAGTGAGATTAACTGAATCATTTCTGAGTTTGTAAATATTGCTACTTATAAAATGTCTAACTTTGGGATTCTTTTTTATAAAATCTTTAAAACAGACATCATAACAACTGACTCTCAGAATTATGAGAAGAAGGAACATAAACAATGTACAGGTTTTGTTTTGTTTTTAATTGCAGAGTACTAACATACATAAGCTCATGTATATTTATCAGAACTAATCTGATGTTTTATTGATGTACAATATTCTTTAGGGTATCCTATTAGAAAATTACAATTTGGCACTAAAAGATTGCTTTTCCTGGTGCTGTGGTAGTATTGCTGTTGTTTCAGAGAACAAGTAAGAATTGATACAGAAATAGAGATTCAAACCAATGTCATTTTCTTAAAAGTTATTACCTGTTACACAAACATTCACATATTATACATTAGACACATACATCTCTTGATATATCAGGAAACCTTATTTTCTTTCTCAGTTATGTTAGTAATTTGGACTATCATTGGGCCTCAATTTTCCACAGATGGAAAATATCCAGAGAAGATCTTAATTTTATTCATACTGGACAAGATAGTGACCAATGGAAGGTCAGGGAGAGCCAAAATTATGATGTGAAGTTAGACTTTGGAAAGTGCTGCCTACCTTACTTCAGGCAAATCAGCTCTATGCTTATCTTCTCCAGTTTTGTGAAAGATTTACTATACAAAAACAGTTCCATACATGAAAATGAAAAGATCTTTGTGGCTCTAATCTCCTGTGATTAAAAAAAAAACAAAAAACAAACAAACAAACAAACAAAAAAAAACTTCTAGCAACCCTCAGTTTGTTTTAAAACCCTGGTATGGAAAGTTGAAAATCCTCACATGTATAAGACAAATGTAGTGATTATAATACTTTCAGCCAAAAGAAGATAAAACAGTAGTTTCTATGATTTAATCCCATAGTATGACGAACGCATATTCACACATAATATCATGCATATCTCTCCTCATTTGCTATACTTTTACAGTGATGGTGATGGGACAGAACTAACCAGGAAAGGACTGTAAAATTCTGCAGGTAAGGCAGTCAAGAGAGGCTGGCAGAAACTGAAATATCAATCAAGAAAAGAGGAGTGGGTAAATAATACTACCATACAACAATCTGGAATAGTCAAGCATCATAGGTTTATATTAACAGGATCAAACAGATATAGTGTAGAAGAGATTTCAGAATCTCTCTAGCATGGAATCCAGTTGTAGCAGCTGTGATCTCTGAGAGGTAGAAAAAAAGTGATGTCTGGGAAAAAGTGGCAGAAGTGTAATCTTTGTTGGTGAATGTGCTTTCTCTTTTATATTTACATGTTTCAATTGGCTCTGTTAAGGACTACTGTTTAAGTAGGAACTAATATCTAAAGAGATTTATTTCAATAAAAATGCCTTGAAAGTGGAAAGCATTTGGGATGTACCATAGAAGTAGTTAAAAAGAAGTATGATGCATCTAGAATGACACAGATTTTCACAGTGAAACATGAAGGGAAAAACAGATAAATAGTAAATTTTCTAAGTTTTTTATATTGTTTATATTTAATTTGAATGTGTTTTATGCATTTAAATGAGACAAAATTATTTCTTTTTTTAAATGGCTATTTATTTTTGAGAGAGAAAGCACATGAAAGCACATATGAGAAGGGGAGGGGCAGAGAGAGAGGGGATCAGAGAATCCTATGTGGGCTCCACGCTGACAGCAGAGAGCCTTATATGGGGCTCGAACTCACGAACCCTGAGATTGTGACATGAGCCGAAGTCAGATGCTTAACCGACTGAGCCACCCAGGTTCCCCAAGACAAAATTATTTCTATAGTACCCAATGAAAATTTTGTAAGTGAAGAGGGCCCAAAAAGACCCTAGTAAAATTTGACAATTTGTTTCTGTTCATTTTTCCATCAAGAAGTACCCATGACATGCTAAACTCTGGACCATGATCACAATGATGAATAAAACAGCTGACTTGCTTTTGAAACAACATAGATTGTACAGGATATAAAAATAAAGTAAATGGAATGTAATATGGTAAACTCCACAATAAAAAAAAATAACAAAATGCTGTGTTAGCATAAATGAGAAATCCTTTTCCCAGTATTCATCTGACATCACTTAAATTTTTATGGGTCAGAGGACTTATACTTTAACTCTTCATATTCAAATATGGCCAAGATAACAGCTGTACAGTCCAAAGTGAAAAATCAATTGGGTCTAAATAAATGCCTTGCCATTCACTGCTCTCAAAAGCATAGTGTATGTTATATTGGATAAAAGCCAACTTGAGGTTTTAAGATAACAGCATGTTGCAGTTTGGCAGGGGTGAATCAATTGTCCTATCTTTAAAGCAGCATTGTATAATTTGATATTGGAATTCATTATTTAAAAATAATCATACAGAGAATAAACTGGTTTTAGTATAAATTAGAAATTATTTTAACTAATAAGACATATTCCTTGTATCACTCTTTTTCTTTTGAGCAATAGGTTGAATTTTTATTCATGATTATTCTTTTTTTAAAGAAAGTCATCTTTATTAAAAGTAGCATTGTATTAGTAAAAATACATTTGCTTTAAATATTTAAAAAATATATAAAAATAACATAAAATTTCTAGAAAATTAAAGTTATAAGCTTTCAACTCTAATTCTTTACTTCATATGCCAGGGTATCTTCCTTCATTAGCAGAATTAGAAAAGCTTGATGGACTACACTTTGCCAATTAGGAAAACTACTAAATTCCAACGCACAGACTACTGCTCCCTAGTGCTTTTTTTCAGAATACAGCAATAAACTTTACAATATAATTGTAAACTAAGGTCTAAATCAAATGATAATGTTTCCCAACTGTGCTGATTATGACTGTCTTCTTACCCTAATTAGTGTCACAGCATTAAGAGGACTTAATAGGACATCAGTGATGCTCAGAATGAGACATGATTGAAAGTCTGGTTTGATTACACTACTCTTGGATGCTACTGAAATTTTATATGGTCTTCCTACCTTCCTTTCTGTAGCAACAGACCAATAAAACACACACACACACACACACACACACACACACACACACACAATGTAAAGCCTATAGAGATGGATAGATAATCATCTTTAGCTTTGTTTCTATATGTAGTTATAATGAAATGATAATTGTATATTTTTTCCTTCCTTGATCCTCTCAGATTGGAGAATTGGAGAAAGTTTATTTAGTTTATATAGTTAATTTCTTAAATTTTGACTTACTTAGAGATGATAATTAATTTCCTACTTTCTTCATTTGTAATATATAGATGCAGCAATTTCTAGATTTCAAATTAGAACACTTTTCTTAAAAGTGTTCACAATCCTATAGACACTAATGTTTTCTAAAACAGAGATGTTGTAACTACTTTCCATGAGGTAAAAATAACCCTTTCCTCTTTTTCAGTATGGTCTTCATATGATTCTGTTGTGTTTCAGATAGTATCTTGAATCTGATTATGGAATTCAGTACTTTAAAGAGCTCTCTGTTCATGCAAATAAAACACAGAACCACACAAAACTTTTCAAAATACTAGATTCACTGGCCACCAATACATGAAAAGAATTAAAATGGAACTAGGCCTGCATACATGTAGAAAATGCACATTATTTTAGCAGAATCTTAAGTGAATTAATTACTTAATCAGCACTCTAATGACATTTATGGTATCAGGATATATGCCATTAGGCTTGTTCTGCATGGTAATACTAATTAGCATAATCATTTTGGAAAGAATGTCAAGTCCATCTCTATCACTGAGGGAACTCAACCTTGCTGGCCCTCATCAACTTCTATAATCAGTATTTTAATTTAAGAAAATATATTGTAACTGTAAATTCAGTGATAACCTTAACTGTCCTACTACAGAGTTGTAAAGGAAAGTTTATCATTTCAGAGAGCAGGTATATTTTTATTTCTCCTTTCAATATTTCATTTTTTGCATATATGACTTTAATATATGAAATTACATTAAAATACATTAAAACTTAAAAGAAAGAATAATAACTATAGTATTTATAATCACATCACTTGACACATGCAGGTTTTTAAAAACTTTTTTCTCCTGCTAATTTTATACAATTTTGTGCAATAGCATTAGGAACACAGTTGTAATTTCAAATTTTTTTAATTAATATTTTGTCATTACTAATTCTTCTTATAATATCCAAAGTAATCATAATAAACATAATAATACTTATTCAAAAGGAGTACATCATATCTTCAAAGTAATGGGCTAAATTTAATTAAATATTTATACTTTTATGATGTTTATGTTATATATTATTGATAATGTGGCAATGGATATCTTCATATATATCTTTTCCATTATTTCTTTTGTATAAATTCTTTATTTTTAAGTAAGCTCTGTACCCAATGTGGGGCTCGAACTCACAACCCTAGATCGATTCACATGCACTCCTGACTAAGCCAGCTAGACACTTCACTTTTGTATAAATTCTTTTTTTTAAATTTTTTAAAAGTTTTTATTTATTTTTCACAGAGAGAGAGAGAGAGAGAGAGAGCATGAACGGGGGAGGGTCAGAGAGAGGGAGACACAGAATCCGAAGCAGGCTCCAGGCTCTGAGCCCTCAGCACAGAGCCCAACATGGGGCTTGAACTCACAGACTGCGAGATCATGACCTCACAGACTGCGAACTTGAACTCACAGACTGCGAGACCTTGAGCCGAAGTCGGACGCTCAACCAACTGAGCCACCCAGGTGCCCCTGTATAAATTCTTATGAAGAAATTGTGGTCAGCCATTTCTGTGGCTGAAAATCATTTTATCATGCTGATTTTCAAAAAATTTTAATTTACACTACTACTACAGATTTATGAATTTACCATTTCAACAATGAACTTGCCAACATTAGTTGTCATAATCTTTAGTCACAAGTTAATATGTACTAAATGGTTACTCTTTAGAGTTTAAATTTAATTAGATGTGTTTGGTTTGTTAAATTGTCTTTGTTCATTTTATGTGAATATTGTAAGATATATGTTACTATGGAAAGACAAATGTAAAGCAGAAAGCAACATATGGAAGGACCTTTGAAAAGAAAGCTATTAAATCAAGAGAGTAGAGAAGAGGTTGAAAGGTAGTACACAAAACATCATGTCATAATTTTGCTTTGGCTTGTAGAAAGCCAATGATCAAGAACTGCTTAATCAATCAGAACACCAACAAGAGTACAGAGGAAAACAATGTTCCAGGTGGCAGTGTGAGATTTATTTGCTTCTTCCTAAAAATCCCATAATATGAACATATGCATTTTCAAAGAGAAAGAAAGATTCCTGATAATTTGATGTCCAGACAGTTTAATTAAACTGATCAATATTGTGACTGTCTAGTCACAAGCAGAGCCAGGAATTGAACCTAGCTAAGTACTCTTTCTTCTATATCTGACTGCTCTCCTCCGACCACCCACCCTGCACAGGTGGCTATGTGTGCTTGTCACTTCAAGAACTTTAGAAATGGTTAAATGTAAGGTACAATTTGAGAGTATATATCTCCCAGCAAGGATCATCATTAATGTAATCTGAAACTTCCACTGCTAATTATCACTTTGGTTAAAGCATTCAAAGCTATTATTAGAATTAAAATAATACTGGGAAATTTGGATCAAAATTTAGGTCGTTGTTAGTTAACACATGTAGTTTTCCATTTTATTCAGTCTTTTAAAGAAATGGACCACTAAACATATTGGTTTTGATGCCATAAACAATCAGAATCAATGTACTTTTTAGAGGGAAATGCTGACAGAATGCCTTGATGATTCTCCTATAAGCTAAAACAGCAGGAGGAATATAGTACATTTTCAAGTGAAAGATGGCAGGGTGCTACTGAACCTAAAATGGGCGATAAAGATGGCTAGTTGGTCAGGCACAGCAACAAGCTTTCATATATTAAACTATTGCTTATAGGTGAATCAAATAGTAGAAACACATGGGCATATATGGGCATATACACAAATCTATGTAGACAAAACTATAAACATAATTGTTTTAAAATACTTAAATTATTTAAATATCTATCAAAATATCACTAAAAACCCCACTAAATCTCATAAGCACCACACTACTTGTTTTTCCAGATATGTTTGGCCCTTTACCATTAAGGCCAATTCAGTTGATACCTTGCTACTCTCCCATAATTCTTGTGCAAATTTCTAAGACAGCATTTATCACCTTTTGGTAAATCATTTACTTACACTGCTATCTTTGTCATTAGACCAGTAGATTCTAGAAGGCAAATAAATTACTTATTTGATGTTGTATTCCATGTTCGTACCTCAGTTCTTGGCACATAGCAGGAAAGAATAAATGTTTTTCATGTATGAATGAAAAACATCTATAAATGATAATGATGACATTATTGGAATATAAAGACATTTTTTTCTCATTTTAAATTTTAGTGGGCAGGAACAATGTTGGTAAATAGTATATTTCAGGAACTCTATCATGTCTTTGTTCAGCAGCAAAGCACTACATTTCCTTTTTTCTCTATTTTATAGCTTTTTACTTGACATTGACTAATGGTAGACATAGCTTGAGCCCTGAAGAGAAAATCTATGTCCTTGATAGATACTAGTGACTCTGCATTTCCTCTAAGAAGTAGATCTTATGGTCTGTAAGACAAATACCAATGAGAATAAATTTAACCCAACACTAATAAGCATTTATCAGATCACAGGGGAGTGATTTGGTACTATATAATTTATTTGCTTTTAAAGAAATGCTCATAATACCTGGAATTGATATAGTGTTAATGAGAGATATTTACAGAATTTCTAGAGAAGGAATATTGTTGTAGAAGAATAAAGTCAGAAGTATATTGTATTTAGATTTTGATGTGCACTGAATTCTGAATAACAAACTTAGCAGATGAAATACAGTAGACATGGGAAGGCTTTTTGTTTTTTGTTTTTTGCTTTGTTTCATGTTTTTGTTTGTTCATTTTCTCTGAAGACCGTATTTCAATATGCTGCTGTGGCCAAGATGGCTGACAAAGCCCTTTGTCATAAAGAGTGTTAAAAAAACAAAAAACCTCAAACAAACAACAACCAAAAAACCCAAAACAACAACAAAAAACCTTGCATATTTACTTTTGTAAACCATGTGCCTGTTCTGCTGGAATACTGTATGCAGTGAGATTTTGGTTGCTATACATCAAGAATAAAAATGAGAAACATTCTAAAGAAAAAGCAGTATGAGAAGCTTCTGTTTGTGGGAAGGAGAGACCTGTATGTAAAGGTGGTGAAAATATCCCCCTTTCGTGCATCAGTAGCAACCGGTATTGTTTATAATTGTTTACTATAACATACATCAGAGTCCCAAAGATACCATCAATTTTATTTCAACCATATATAATTTGAGTCATGGATTGTTTATTTTATTGTTTCATTTTCTTTTGCGGAGGTGGTTTTTGTTTTGTTTTGGGAGAGAACTGGGCTTTTTTAGTTGAAATATTGTGATGAGAAAAAAATCTGCTGAGGAACTTCTTATTCCTGGCTGTAGACAATAATCTTGATTCTGACCAACTGACAGCTCTGAAAGGTGGTAAAAAGTGTTGGAATAAATTTCATCAGTATGTGGGAACAAATATTATATATTATATATATAATGTGTATATATAATATACACATACATACATACATACTATCAGGGTAAAGTTTTTTAAAGTATTTTTCTTTTAATGAAGGCTATTGCATGAGTGGCATGTGATACATTCCCCTCTGCTCTAGAAATAAAGGATTCAATAAACAACTCATATGTCATGGGGTGCCTAGGCAGCACAGTTGGTTAAGCTCAGACTTCAGCTCAGGTCATGATCTTAAGGTTCGTAAGTTTGAGCACTGCATCAGGCTCTCTGCTCTCAGTTCAAAGCCCACTTAGAATACTCTGTCTCCTTCTCTCTCTGCCCCTCCCCCACTTGTTCTCTCTTTCCCACTCCCGCTCGCTCTCTCTCTCAAAAATAAATAAACATTAAAAAACCTAACTCAGATGTCATAATTTTCTGTATGTTAGAGCTACTTTTATCTGTGAATATTAGAGCTATTTTTATCATGAACTACACATGCCTTGTAGGCTAAATATCTATATACTTTGTTCTTACTCATTCTGTACAAATATTATGCACTATAATAGACTATACAGTATGAGAGACGCTACCCTGAAGAATAGTATCGTATAAGATGGAGAATGTATAGACAAAAGTTTATAATCAAAGGTTAAAAGTGAGTCAAAAATGTGGTATAAAATTGTAAAGTCCTGTGATACATAAAAGGACTACATGGCTGTTGCCCTTACATATGGGGATAATTTATGAAATAAGATTATGTTTGATTTGAGTCTGATCGCATGGAGATAATCTGAAAATGAGATGTAGTGGGAGTGACAATATTTGAGAATCTGGATGTACAAGGTATAAGAAATTATATGGACAAATCCTCATGCAGACACAGGTTTGGTGTGTGTAAAAATTAGCTGGTAATTCATTTGAGAAATAAAGGTAGGCAAAATACTAGGAAATAAGATTTAAATATAAGAACACTTAATAAAGGAATTCTAAATAAATTTTATCACCATGAAAAAATGGAGATGAACAGATTTTATAATGTCATGGATAATTTAATCATAAAGCTGCAAAGCAAGTACAGCCTAAGCAAAAGAAGTGGGCAATATATTGGTCAAACCTGAAATACTGTCTTCCAGAGAAAATGTCTACCTCAAGGGATGAAATTATACACTTTTGCTGTTTTGTATTGTAGGATGGGAGAAAAACAATTTTGAAAATTTTAAATGGGGATTTAAGTATGAGCAATTTTCCCCAGAGGACTTACATATCTTAAGGACTATTTCTTTGACCTGTAGTAATACTGAAATATTTCAGACTGGGACCCTATCCAATTTCTGGGTCAATAATGTACAAAGCACCTGTATTATGCTGAAGAAATATGAGAATCCATAAGCACATTTGAATCATAGCTATTTCAGGACAAAGCGTATAATAAGGACAATATATTCCACTCAAGTTACAAGTAAAATATGGTTACAGAATCTCTAACCCTGTTGCCTATCTGAGTGAGGGTTATTTGATTTTTCCAAGAATGTGTAATTTTTACATTTACAAATTCAAACAATAATTGGTTAATAGTTCTCAAAGTCTGTTATATCATTTGAAATGCATGAAAATAAATATTTAAGATTTAGTAATGAAAAGATATCTGTATATATTAATTTAAAAATTATATAAATAAATATATAGTCATTAATTGGAAAGTAATCAACAAGAAAGCATCTACAAAATGTGTTCATTTTTAGAGAAATTCCATATAATCTAGGGATGGCCCATTCATGACAGATGTAAGGCATTTTACAAAGCAGTACTGAATGTTTCAGTCAAAAGTATTTATTCTATGCTGGAGATTTTATATAATGTGTTAAAATTGATTGTAATTATTTGTTTTATTCAGATTTTTTATGTTTTATTTACTTGTTTGATTATTTCAAACCTGTTACAGCAGAAATCCTTCTTTTGTGGTGGACTCTGGAGTAGTCATCTCTATAGTGAAGACTACCTCTAACTGAAATTCTTAGTTTCTACATGTATCTGTCCTTTTGGCAAAATGTAATTAGTCATCTGTGATTAAGAACTTTTATTGAAATATGTTTATTTCTAACTTGACTTGTCATACATAGCTATAACAATAGATTGGGGCCGTAAAGTCCAATGTGAATATAATAAGATTTAATAACATACAGAATAATTAAATATATACAAATAGATTCTAAATAGCTCTGAAATTAACCATAATTTAAAATATCACATAGATATCTATAAATGGCATAAATTAGCTAATAGAATACTTAATGGAAGTGCAATACTCCTGGATCTGGCAGAAATAAAACTATTAATATACATAAACAAATAAATAAGCACACACACCATATATATATATAATATATATATATTATATATATATACACATATATGTCCTTTTTATGAGATGACATAAAGCCAATTTATACATATATAATACATATTATGTTCATTATTATTATTACACATCACATTATATATATATATATATATAATTTATGTCAGTTATATCAATTCATATAATAGATATACTGTGTAATAGAAAAATGGAATAACCCTTACTCAAATAAGCAACAGGGTTAGAGATTCTTTATAATCTAATTTATATCCATATTTACTTGATTTGAATGGAAAATACTGTCCTCATTATAAGATTTACCCTAAAATGAATTGGTTTATGTGAATTTCAGGTCTCACTATAGAGAACTCTGAAATCCATAGAGCATACTGTCAGAAAGGGCAAATTGGAAACTGTACATAACTGGATAATGTAGTCCATGAACTGAATATTTTCCTCCTCTAGGAATCCTCAATTCTGCTCTGAAGTTCTTTGAACTGATTGTATCAGGCCCACTTAGGTTATGGAGGATAATCTCATTTATTTAAAGTCAACTGATTGTAGATGTTAATGATAGGTACATAATAGCTTCACAACAATACCTAGATTATTGTCTGATTGAATAGGTGGGGTCTATATTTTGCCATGTTGAAACATAAAACTACTGCACACCACAAAGTTTGGGAAGAAAGCAAGGATATCCTCCCTGAACACTCCCTTGCAATATTTTATTGGAAATCCTAGCTAGTGCAATAGGGCAAGGGAAAAAAAAGTTATACATGTTGGAAGGGGAACAATAAAACTATCTGTACTCACAGTTGACCTATTTTTGAGAAATTCTGAAAGAAGCTACAAAGAAAACCCTTCTAGAACAAATAAGTTTATCAAGGTCAATAAGCAGTATCAATTGCTTTCCTTTACACCAGTAATGAATATTTGAAAGGTGAAGTTAAAAATTAATACTATTTACAATAGCATCTCCTCTCCTCCGCAAAAAAGTACTTAGGTATAAATCTAATAGTTGTGAAGGATGTATATTTGGAATAATACAAACACTGATGAAAGAAATCAAAGAGGATGGTGAGATGTTCTATGATCATGGATGAAAGGAGCAACATTGTTAAGCTGCCTAGTGTTCCCAATTTGATCTCTAGATTCAATGCACTCCCAACCAAAATTCCATCAAGGATTTTATAGACATTAATTCTAAAATTTATATGAAAAGGCAACAGAATGGCAAAAATAATTCTGAAAAAAATAGGAACAAAGTTAAACGACTAATTTTACCCAACTTTAGTTATCAAGGCATTGTTGTAATTGTAGAAGGATTGACACATAGATTATAAGCCTTCAGTTATCAAGACATTATGTTAATGGCAAAAGTATAGGAAATAGACCAATGGAACAGAAGATACAGCCCAGAAACAGACCCTATGAGCAAAAAAATAAACAAAAACCAAACACACAAAAAAAAGCTTCATCAACTTATGTCTCACAAAGTATACACAAAAATGTTTCACAAAGTACACACAAAAATCAACCCAAAACAAATGTTTTACCTAAGTTTAAAACACAAAACTTCAGGGGCGCCTGTGGCGCAGTCGGTTACGCGTCTCACTTCAGCCAGGTCACGATCTCGCGGTCCGTGAGTTCGAGCCCCGCGTCAGGCTCTGGGCTGATGGCTCAGAGCCTGGAGCCTGTTTCCAATTCTGTGTCTCCCTCTCTCTTTGCCCCTTCCCCATTCATGCTCTGTCTCTCTCTATCCCCAAAAAAATAAACGTTGAAAAAAAAATTAAAAAAAAACCACAAAACTTCAAAACTTCTACAAGTAAACATCTGCATAACCTTGACTTGATGGGATTTTAGATTCAACATTAAAAACACTATCAATGAGAGAAAAGAAAAATGATGAATTTTTATCATTATCAAAATTAAAGACTTCTTCCCTGTGAAAGAAAGAGAAGCTACAACTTTGGACAGAGTATTTGCAAATCATATACCTAACAAATAACCTTTATCCAGGATGCCTATATATATACTCATATGACTCAAAAATAACAAATGACTTAACAAAAAAGATATACAGATGTCAAATAAACATATGAAAAGATGGCCATTGCATCATTTGTCATTAAGAAAATGCTAATTACAAGATCATTTCCTGTCATAACTCCACAATGTAAATTTTGCTCTAATGTTTTGTATCCTTTATCTTTCTGATATTTCCACTTCCTTTGGGTCTTCTGATTCCTAATTCTCAGAGCTCTGTTCCTTCAAACACACCCGTCCTCTAGCAACTTCACTTGTGGCTTCTTTCTGAAAAAAACGTGATTATATTTTCCTAGTTCATACTTCTATCAGCTCCCTGATAGAAAACATTTCTAATCCTTTTTGCATTCTTTTGCATTCTATCCATTTTTTCATCCTTATATCTTTTTTGATTGTTTATTTATTTTTGAGAGAGCGAGAGGGAAGGGACAGAGAGAGGGAGAGAGAATCCCAAGCAGGCTCCATGCTGTCAGTGCAAAGCCTGAGATGGGCGTTCAACTCACGAACTGTGATATCGTGACCTGAGCCAAAAGCAAGAGTCAGGTGCCTAACAGACTGAGCCACCCAGGCGCCCCAGCATTATTACATCTTAATTTATCTGGAACAAGTTTCAATCGCAAACTGTACCTTATTTTAAGTATTTTAATTGTTATCACTCAGTAAGTAGTGCAATTTTATTAAACTCGAATTATTTAAAGTTCATTTGGATATTATGCAGAATTTTAGACATATGCTAGTTAAATAATGTAAGATACATAGAAATATATATTTTGTACACTACTTAGTTATCAAAAAACCTATAAATACATTTTCCTTCTTTCTGTCTCATTAACTTAATATATATTTCATACATTTTCTTTTAAAATGCATAAAAAAAGGCATACTTAGGCAATAAAAATTAAGAATACAGGTTTATTTTCCCCTCAGAAAGTACTTTTAGTCAAATTTGAGTTCACAAAGTGTTAGAAAATAAGTCTATCTAAGCCTCAGCAGATCAAATTCACTTTCCAATTTCCTTCCCTACAAGTGAATAAAATCAGTATAAATTCTGGATCTTGTCAGGGCTTGAGACAAATTCAGAATTTACTAATAAAAACTAAAGTGGAAAGATGCCTGGTAACAAATTTCAGAAGTCATTCTCTTACCTCAAACTAAATAAATAAAAATGAAGTCACACTACTTACAGGATATTGGGAGTTGCTAGATCAGAAAAAAAAAAAGTGAATTCTCCATAATAACACTCCTTAAGAATGATTTAAAAAAGCTTCCTGATTTATTATTTACAATGAAAGTGGCATACATGGTAACTCTGTTTCTCATACCCATAACACTAAATATTCCCATTTATTTAAATTTAAGCATTGTATTTTTCATTGTCACACAACAATGTATCTGTTACTATAACTAAAAAAAATGGATCACTCTAAAGTATAAGGAAAATAACCAAATATGCATATGCAATTTTGTATGAAAATAAAAAGCTTTATTCATTTTTTAAAGTTTATTTATTTATGTTGAGAGAGAGAGAGAGAGAGAGAGAGAGAGAGAGAGAGAGAGCAGGCACTTGAGCAAGGGTGGGGCAGAGAGAGAGGGAGACAGAGAATCCCAAGCAGGCTCCTAGCTGTCAGCACACAGCCCCATGAGGGGCTCAAACTCACAAAAGTGTGAGATCATGACCTGAGTGGAAATCAAGAGTCAGACACTAAACTGACTGAGCCATCCAGGTGCCCAGAAATAAAAAGTTTTAAATGTGCTAAGACTTACTTAGGAAATCTCTGAAATATATCTGAATGAGTATTAACAATAATTTTTATGCTATGGTTGGATGTGTTTGGGAAGGGAGGAGGTTGTATGGATACCACATAACTAGATATTGATATTTTTAGGGTCTGTATTTTCCATTATAATTGATAGTTATACTATCAAGAGTCAATTATGCACTGACTCTTTATAATTATAATTACCCAAAATATAAGCCCTAAAATAAAAAAGAAGACAATTTCTGTATTGCACATTTGCACACACATTTTAGGCCTATAAAGGTGCACATAATTCTGTGGGTTTTAAAAGAAGCCTACAGATAACCTCTCCAATGGCCACCATGAGTGACTTCATTGTCTGTGTCACCACTAGGAAGTGCCTACGAAACCACAAACTGTAAGACTAAACATAAGATTTAGTTATCTTTCTTCAAAGAACAAGAGAACTAATTTTATCATGCATTTTGTCACTGTTTATCTCAATCAACACTGGAATCTTACATTTCTGACTTTATCTCAAAACATCATTCCCCTTTCTATGTCTAAGCCTTTTTTGTCTTTTTTTTTTTTAAGTATTTTAACCTTCTCCCTGCTGAGGACCTTTATATTTGTAATGTGTGCCTCTAGGGCTCTTCTCCATCTTTGTTTGATTCTTTCTCATGACTTTGGTCTCTCATCACATGCCAACACTCCAAAGAGACTTCCCCAGATCATCAAATCTAAAATATAGCCCACTCATACCCTCTCTCCATACTTCTTCCTTTCTGATCTCTTTGTAGAGTATTCCTCACTGTCTGGAATTATATTAATTTTATTAGTTAACATTTTTATTGCCATCTTCTTCCACTAGTTTGTGAACTCCTTAAGGCAGAAACTTTGTCATTTTAACAGAAGGAATAAAATCTCTGATATAAAATGTAAGTAAAGTAGCAGACATCATAAAACAGTTTTTATCTCTCTACATATTTGGAACATAGCAAATAGGAAATAAGGTTGTATTACAAATAATTATAAAGAAATTATTATATAACATGAAGCTATGATGGCAAATAAGATATTATTTGGAACATGCTTAAAAATGAAAATCAATATAATCACATTAGATTTGCATTTGCTTTACACAGATATAAAATATATACTTTATTGGGATGCTAAAATTTACACCTTGGGGAAAATGTGAAAATATAAATTCTAGTCATTTAAATGAAGATGGTAAGTGTTCAATGTGATAAAATCATGAACTGAGTTGAGTTTAATGTGAAATCATTTACTAGAAGAAAGTAGCACACAGATCAATAGTTGCTCGGGGAAACAAACACATTCTGCTCAAAAGCATATAAATATTTAGCAGCATTTTTAGTGCAGAAAAGTTTTAGTCACCTGGATTATATTTGATTTTATCTTTTTGTTCTGCAGATCTAAAGTATGCATTGTGAATTTGTCATTTACATTAATCTTGTGAATGATTGATAACTATTGGAAACACAAATGTTCACACACATAATTTAAACTGATGTATATTATATATTCTGCAAGCTAAATGAGAAGAACAAAAATCAATTTATCAATATTAACATTTGTGAAAAAGACCTTTTAAATTAATATTGACATAACTCTTTAAGACTAGTTGATGTTTCCTTTGAGGAAGCCAGACATTTTGCCTTGCAGCCTGTAAGTATTGACAAGGAATTGTGTAGGAAACAGACATATTATTTAACTGCATGTAGTCTAAAAAATATTATTTTATATAGAAAATGGAAGAATAAAGATGATGATTTAGTGTGTTTCTTCTTTTGGTGATATTAATTCCTTTTGGACATATTAGTTTTCTGTTGCTGCTGTAACAAATCACCACAAATTGAGCAACTAAAAACAATACCAATTTATTAGCTTACAGTCAATAGGTGAGAAATTGAACACTGAGCATAGTGTACTGAGGTTTTCTGCCCAGGGTCTTACAAGGTAGAAATCAAGGTGCTGTAGACACTGTCTCACCTGGAGTTAGGGTCTTCCAAGCTTATTCAGACTGTTGGCAGAATTCAGCTTCTGGATGCTATTTCTCCATGGGCTGACAGATTGCCTCTTTCATCTTCAAATAAGATGAAATTTCTTTATATTGTTGAATCCCCATCATGCTTTGAATCTTTGACTTCTGCTGTCTCTGACCTCTAGATCCATATTTGAAGGGCTCAAATAATTAGGTCAGGCTTGCCTAAATAATTCCCCTTTCTTAATGTACACTGTTACATATAACATATCTCTATCATCCAGTAAAATCCATCAAATTCAGTGTTTCTGGAATTATTCAGGGCATGCACACCAGGGGACATGATCCTGAGAGGCTATCTTAACATTCTGCCTGGTATCTGAGTAATGCAACCTGTCTAAAACACTTCCTCTTTTTTCTACATAAAAAATCAATTACATTCAAGTTAAATGTTTATTAAGAACATTTACTCTATTAAGAACTTTACTAGGATCTTTAGGGTGTGATATAGATAGATAGATATCACATATATATATATAATTATATATAACATATATTTATTATATAATTATATTTATTTATATTTATATATTATATATAACATATATTTAATCTCTAATAAATATATATTTATACATAAGCATTTTATATACAAATATACATTTTTAAACATATATAAATATAAAATAATTCTGCCCTAGAGAAACTTTTTGGGATTTTTTTAATAAGTGAAGAGAGGAGGTAGAACGGAAGTTATAAGATAAATGTGCCTCTCTAATATAAGTATGTAAGAAATATCATTTCTTTTTCATGAAAATGTTCACATTAATTCCCTGTGCACTCTTGCTGTCACACATGACGTTCTCTCTGTGTTGTTCAATAATTCCAAATACAGTTAAAATATACACTTGCATCAAGATAACTTCTCAACCACCAAAAAACTGCTAGAATTGATTCATGAATTCAGCAAAGTTTCAGGATATAAAATCAACACATAGAAATCAGTTGCATTCCTATACACCAACAATGAGCTACAGAAAGAGAAGCCAAGGAATTGATCCCATTTACAGTTGCACTGAAACCCATAAAATACCTAGGAATAAATCTAACCAAAGAGGTGAAAAATCTATACACTGAAAACTATAGAAAGCTTATGAGAGAAATTGAAGAAGATACAAAAAAATGGTAAAAGATTCCATGCTCCTGGATAGGAAGAACAAATATTGTTGAAATGTTGATACTACCCAAAGCAATCTACATATTCAGTGCAATCCCTATCAAAATAACACCAGCATTCTTCACAGAGCTAGAACAAATCATCCTAAAATTTGTATGGAACCAGAAAAGACCCCGAATAGCCAAAGCAATCTTGAAAAAGAAAACCAAAGCAGGAGGCATCACAATCCCAGACTTCAAGCTATTATTACAAAGTTGTAATCATAAAGACAGCATGGTACTGGCATAACAACAGACACTCAGATCAATGGAACAGAATAGAGAACCCAGAAATGGACCCACAAACGTATGGCCAACTAATCTTTGACAAAGCAGGAAAGAATATCCAATGGAATAAAGACAGTCTCTTCAGCAAATGGTGCTGGGAAAACTGGACAGCAACATGCAGAAGAATGAACCTGGACCACTTTCTTACACCATACACAAAAATAAACTCAAAATGGATGAAAGACCTCAATGTAAAACAGGAAGCCATCAAAATCCTCGAGGAGAAAGCAGGCAAACCTCTCTGATCTTGCCTGCAGCAGTTTCTTACTCAACATGTCTCTGGAGGCAAGGGAAACAAAAGCAAAAATGAACTACTGGGACCTTATCAAAATAAAAAGCTTCTGCACAGTGAAGGAAACAATCAGCAAAACTAAAAGGCAACCGACAGAATGGGAGAAGATATTTGTAAATGATATATCAGATAAAGGGTTAGTATCCAAAATCTACAAAGAACTTATCAAACTTGGGGCACCTGGGTGGTTCAGTTGGTTGAGCGTCCGACTTTGGCTCAGGTCATGATCTCATGATTCATGGGTTCGAGCCCCACGTCAGGCTCTGTGCTGACTGCTTGCTTAGAGCCTGGAGACTGCTTCAGATTCTGTATCTCCTTCTCTCTCTGCCTCTCCCCCGCTCATTTTGTCTCACTCTGTTTGTCAAAAATAAATAAATGTAAAAAAAATAAAATAAAAAAGAACTTATCAAAGTCAACAGCCAAAAAACAAATAATCCAGTGAAGAAATGGACAAAAGACATGAATAGACACTTCTCCAAAGACATCCAGATGGCCAATGGATACATGAAAAAATGCTCCACATCACTCATCATCAGGGAAATCCAAATCAAAAGATACCGCAAAGAGATACCACCTTACACCTGTCAGAATGGCTACCATTAACAACTCAGGCACAACAGATGTTGGCAAGGATGTGGAGAAAGAGGATCTCTTTTGCATTGTTGGTGGGAATGCAAGCTGGTGCAGCCACTCTGGATAACAGTATGGAGGTTTCTCAAAAAACTAAAAATAGAACTATCCTACAACCCGGCAATTGCACTACTAGTAATTTACCCATGGGATACAGGTGTACTGTTTCGAAGGGACACATGCACCCCCATGTTTATAGCAGCGCTATCACCAATAGCCAACGTATGGAAAGAGCCCAAATGTCCATCCATGGATGAATGTATAAAGAAGATGTGGTATATATATACAATGGAGTATTACTCGGCAGTCAAAAAGAATGAAATCTTGGGGCGCCTGGGTGGCGCAGTCGGTTAAGCGTCCGACTTCAGCCAGGTCACGATCTCGCGGTCCGGGAGTTCGAGCCCCGCATCGGGCTCTGGGCTGATGGCTCAGAGCCTGGAGCCTGTTTCCGATTCTGTGTCTCCCTCTCTCTCTGCCCCTCCCCCGTTCATGCTCTGTCTCTCTCTGTCCCAAAAATAAAAATAAACGTTGAAAAAAAAATTAAAAAAAAAAAAGAATGAAATCTTGCCATTTGCAACTACGTGGATGGAACTGGAGGGTATTTTGCTAAGTGAGTCAGTCAGAGAAAGATAAAAATCATAAGACTTCACTCATATGAGGACTTTAAGAGGTAAAACAGATGAACATAAGGGAAGGGAAACAAAAATAATATAAAAACAGGGAGGGGGACAAAATAGAAGAGACTCATAAATATGGAGAACAAACTGAGGGTTACAGGAGGGGTTATGGGAGGGGGGATGGGCTAAATAGGTAAGAGGCACTAAGGAATCTACTCCTGAAATCATTGTTGCACTATATGCTAACTAATTTGGATGTATATTAAAAAAATAAAAAGTAAAAGAAAAGAAAAAGAAAAAGAAAAGAAGATAACTTCTCCAAAAAAGCATACACCATGTTGTGAACATGATGTATTATATTTTTTTCTAAACATCCTAAAATTAGGCAGCTTGTATTTCTATATATATACCATATACTTCCTATATTCTGAAAAGAACAACCTTCCTCTAACCATTTCTTTTTATTTCAATAATGTGCACAGAAGTCATCCTCAAAATTCTTCGGGGGTAAGATTAAAATGACCATTTTTTTTTGTAGCTTCTCCTATTAGAAGGTGGATACCATTTCTCTCTTCACTGACTTTGGGATTTGCTTTGACCAATAGAATTCACAGAAATGAATTTTGTGTGAATTCTGAAAAAGGGCTCAAGAAGCCTTCCATCTTCTGTTTTCATTTTCCTGATGCTCTGTAACTACTATGTAAAATCAGATTGGCATGTACATTCTAGGAGAGAAGACCACATGGAAAGAAAGGTCTCCTGAGAACTACCTAAGACCACCCAGTATTTTCAGTTGCCAGCTAACCAAATAATTAACTGAAGCTAACTTGCAACCATGTGTTGAATTTTATTAAATAATTTGAATTAATTATGTTCACATTAAATTATATTTTGTTGGCTTCCTGGTAAAATGAACTTTGTATTTTGTGTTATATTAGTCAAAACCATGATGGGTGTATACATATATATGTATATGTATATGTATATGTATACATATATATATGTATACATGTGTATATATACATATACATGTATATACATATATATACATATACATATATATATACACATGTATACATATATATATGTACACACACATATATATATATACATATACACACCTATATAAATAATAATAATTTGTAAGAATAATTTACTGAATACATAAAGAAGTATTTGTATTCCTTATCAGTAAGTCAGTCAAATTTCCATGAACAATGTTTTAACAAGGAACACAACAGGGTATTAACAGCATGAGATATCAAGATCACAGCCCTTGTTTGGAATTTTGGCTTGGACATGTACTACCTCTAGGAACTTGAGTAAGTTATTTAGGCTATATTTATTTTTCTTTTTTTAAAAAATTTATTTATTTATTTTGAAAGAGACAGAGAAAGAATGAGTGGGGGAGGGGCAGAGAGAGAGGGAGAGAGAAAATCCTAAGCAGGCTCCACGCTGCCAGCTGTTGGAGCTCAATGTGGGGCATCGTCAAACAAACGAACTATGATACCATGACCTGAGCTGAAACCAAGAGTCCATTGCTTAACCGACTGAGCCACCCAGGCACCCCAGTTATTTAGGCTATCTTATCCTTAGTTTTCTCATCGGTAAAATATAGGTGACTGACGCATTGGAAATTTGGTGAAGTAAATGTGTATGAACTATGTAACAGGTTTATACTGCCGTGTAACAAATTATTACATGCCTCACTTAAAACAACACACGTTATCATCTCACACTTTCTGTGGGTCAGTCTGTTCATGGCTTAGCTGAGTTCTCTGCTTCAGGTTCTCATCAGGCAGCAATCTAGGTGTCAGCTAGTGCTGTGGTCTTATCAGGGGCTTGATTAGAGAAAAAGCCTTTTCTAAACTCTGTCAAATCATTAGTTGCATTCATTTCTTTTTTGGCTGCAGGACTGAGGGTTTTAGTTTTGGTGATGCACATGCTTAGCAACTAGAAACCTCCTCCAGTTCCTTGTCATGTAGACTTTTCCAACATGGTCACTTCATTCATGACAATTTGCTTCTTCAAAGTCAGAAATAGAGAGCAAGCAAATTTAATAACAAAATGGAATCTTACGTAATATTCCATAATTACAGTTGTAAAATGTCATCATCTTTGCCACATTCTACTGGTTACAAGTAAGTGACAGGTCTCATCCACACTAAAAGGGAGAGGATTACCCAAGGGTATAGATAACATAAAGCAGGAATCATCATGGGTTATTAGGATCTCTCCACCAAAAGCCCAGGGTGTGGAACAGAATAAGTACATAAACGTTAGCTGTCTAACAACTGTTCTAAAATGCAGAGTGTAAAACAGCAAAAATCTGACCAAAATAGTCATGAGTTATACATTTTTATCTTGTGATTCTTAAGCTCATCTACAAACAGAAATATTAATTGGTAATCGATTTAAAATATTCAAATGGGGGGTGTTTCGGGCTCAGTCAGTTAAGTGTCCAACTCTTGATTTTTGGCTCAGGTCATGATCTCATGGGTTCGGTATCAGCGCACAGCCTGCTAGGAATTCTGTCTTTTCTCTCTCTTTGCCCATCCCACCCTCATCTCAATAAATAAATAAATAAATAAATAAATAAGCATTAAAAAATATTCAAATGGAAAGACGACTGGAGCAGACACACTTAAAGATACGTGATTGGAACTACTTGTCACTGATAAATCAGCAGCTAACAGTCTTCAGATTGTGGGGTTGACTCATTTTGGCAAAGTCTTGAGTACAGTACAGAATTTGCAGAAATTGAGCCTAAGGCAATATATTTGTTTGAAACTGAAATCCACTGGTAGTTCTGATAAGGTTTAAGATAATCTATTATTCCACTTGTTATTGCCAAAATAAGTATTTAATTACAGGGGGTTATCTTTTTTTTTTTTTAATTTCTTTTTCCAGAATGGCTCCTGAGAGCTTTACCAACTTTAGGTTTTGGTAGACCTTGTATGAGAATGATTTGCATTTAGTTACTTTTTTGGGCAAGATTGAAAAACAATGCTCAGTTTATTTCCGTGTAAAAGACATCATTTTTCCTCATTTGCATGCGTTTTTGTATTTAAATAATCAGACTTTTTGTTATTGCTGCTTTCTTATTAACCTTTTAATTCATGATTAATATCTTTCTTATTAAGTAAATTTTAAAAGGGGAGAAAATCTCCAGGCAATTTAATATGAAACACAAAGGACAAAATTATCTGCACCATCCACAGCAGTGAAATCGGCACCACTGAAAGTGCTGAGTAAAAATCTGTTAAATAAGATCATTTTTCTTCCCAGTTATATTTCCCAGGGCTGAGAACATTAGAAATTTATATATATTTCTGCACACTGGTTATTTCTTATAGCATCAAATGAAGCCACAGTAGTATATCTATATTTTCCATGGAATACCTGATTCACTTTGATGATACAGAACTTCCACAGTGAGAGATGTGTGGCGACAAGGGTGTTACCATTTCTCTCAAATGGAAAACAAAAAAAAACTGTCTTAAAGCACCATTTTCTGTATAATATGAATGCTGTGCTTATTACAGAAACATAGGTCGCCAACATTTTAACAAATCAATGATGTGAATTTTTAAATTTTATTTTTAAACCCGATAAAACATTATGTCAACAAATCATTAGGGACTGTCCATAAGAATTTTATTTCAGAGGATTGTACGTATAACTTCAAGAGGTACTGAGAAAATGATGCTATGAAATCACAACCCCCATGCTCTCAACAAATATTTATAATAAGGGAAATTAATAAAACATAATTTTATGTTTTAATAAAACATAAATGCAGGGATTTAATAAAACATAAATGCAGGGGGTTACTGAAAACTTCTAATTTACATGTTAAGAATATTAGAAACATGTAAAAAGCTGTAATTTTGCATAATATCTGCTTTATGCACACAGTTTGGTTTAGCACCTATGAAGTAATTTTGACTTCAATAAAACTGGATTTCTGAGACTACAGTAATTTGACATAAAGTGGGTATCTGAATATAGTTTAGTATCTGAATTAGGTAAGTAGAAGAAAAATATTAAAAAAAAACTTTTATAAAAAATGAAAAAAATCTAAAATATAATCATGAAAATGTCTTTTAAATCCACGCATTTCTTAACTTTTATAGTTTTGTGATAACAGACATTTAACACGATATTTCAGTGTAATAATTTTGGAGAGCAATGACTTTGATCATGTAATATCATTCCCACATTCAAATTAGCTGGAAAGTGGTAGGTACATATGCCAGCTCACAGTAAAATTCACAAAGCTTCTCTCTTTTTATTAAATAAAATCATGTCAACTCTCTCAAAGGAAAGGTTTGAGGAAGTAAGTTAATTAGCACATATGGTCAAAATCCTTAATTCCTTATTAAGTACAAATTAGCTCTGTTGTAGGAAAAACACTCATAACTTGCTTCGGAATACATGAATTTATACATACATGCACAGCACACATTTCTACAGGGACAGTCTCAATGAGAATTTCCACACTGTCCTTCGGTGAGGGAGACACAATAAAGATCCCTACAGCATGACCATCACTGTTAATTCTAGACATATGGATAGGGTAGGTACATTGTAAAGTTTTCCAAAACACTCATAATCAGAAATAGACACTACAGGATGATGAATAGGGTATTTTAAAAGGTAAAAATTCACTTATGTAATGAGGAGGGGCTAACTGTAACAGATGGAAGATAATAAAGAGTAATGATAGCATAGATGAAACTAGACCTCAAACATTGAACAAGGTAATTTACAAAGGAGAGAAACTCAAGAAAACCAATGGCTCATTTGAACTGGAACTTACAGACAATTCAGAAAATAACTGGATCATCATAATAACTGGCTAATCATTCTTAGTCCTCTGACGATTCTGACCAAAATAACTGTAATATTAATATGAATTATCTCTTCTCTGTATGTTTTCTGCTTTTCCTTCCATTATCAATTATCTCCTAATATCCCATATTTAAATTCTCAAATATTTGAGGAAAGTTCTTAGACAACACAATCTCATATTTGCAGAGCTCCCTATCGGTCAGGTTCCTGCCCCAGTCTATTTTGCACATCTGTTTTCTTCATCATTGGTAATCCTCCCTCCCTCACTTTCTCTAACAGTATCACTTATCATTAGTTGTGACCATTTAAGAGCTTCTGTATGATGCAAGTGTGCCACTCACTCATGAATTCCTTATTGTTTCAATAAAAGGTGATCTTGTGAAATTTTCCAAGGAACATAGTCATCTGATAGGTCTTTGGATCTTTTAAAATAGAATGTACATTTCATTCCTTCCTCAAAATCTGCCAAGGTAGTTCTAACATTTCCACCTTATACATTGTGGGCCATCGTTTTTTGCAAGTGTTTCAAATTCCATTGCAGCATTGCATTAAGATAGGCTCCAGGGGCATTTAAACACCGATATAGGAGTTGTCTCCCTCTCAACAAACTTTCCCTTATTCATATTTATACTCTATATTTCTTGGTCCAGGATTTCAAGATGATTCCCAGTCATACTTTACATGATCTTACTGGTTACTGGTATATCTTATCTAGGTTTTGCTGTTTCTTTCATGAAAGATCCATTTCCTTTCCTGGCAGAACCTGCACTCCCCCTTTTGAACCATGCTCAGACCCTTTGTTATTTCTTGGTTAGTGGCCAAGGTGGAAGTGGGAAAAATTCTTGAAAAGGACAAGTACTATGTTACAAGGTATAGAGACCGCATCAAAGAGGAGCCTACCATCTTTTCACGTTAGGGATGGGAACGGGGAATTCAGTATTTTCAAGCTTATCTACCCATATGCTATGCCCCCATCACAAATTTCAGAATCAAACCTTTTTTTTTTTTTTATGTGAGAGGCCAGTTTTGGTTAGAAATTTACTGAAGCTGTGAATACAGGCTTTTCTGAAATTCTGATATCCCTTAATCAAGTTGTTTCCCTAATCTTCAGCTGTCCTTCAACTATAGAAGTTGAAGGTGTCTACAGAGATTACTGTAGATTATTTTTCCATCCATTAGAGTGGTAAATTGCTGACCTATGCCTCTATATATCTGTATTCAATATATAGTGAAAAAACACATTTTTTTCATTTTTTATAATTTTTTTCATTTTTTTATTCGAGAGAGAGAGTATGTGCATGAGTAGGGGAGTAGGAGAGGACAGAGGAAGAGGGAAAAAGTCTTAAGCAGAGCTCATGCTCAGTGCAGAGCCGGATGCTGGGCTTGATCCTATGATCCTGGGATCATGACCTGAGCTGAAATCAGGAGTTGGACATTCAACCAACTGAGCCACCCACGTGCCCTATTTTTTGTTCCTATAATTTTTATTTTCCGTGTATCTCGCAAATATTATAGATATTACATAATCCAGTGCTATTAAAAAGTTGTTTTTGGGTCGCCTGGGTGGCTCAGTAGGTTGAGCCTCTGACTTCGGCTCAGGTCATGATCTCACAGTCCATGAGTTCGAGCCCTGCATTGGGCTCTATGCTGGCAGCTCAGAGCCCGGAGCCTGCTTCAGATTCTGTGTCTCCCTCTCTCTCTGCCCCTCCCCTGCTTATGCTCTGTCTCTCTCTGTCTCAAAAATAAAAACATTAAAAAAAATTTTTTTTAAGTTTTTTAATGTTTGTTTATTTTTGAGCAGGGGGGTGCAGGGAGGGGCAGAGAGAGAAGGAGACAGAACCCTAAACAGGTTCCAAGCTCTGAGCTGTCAGCACAGAGCCCGACTTGGGGCTCGAACTCACAAACCTAGAGATAATGAGCTGAGCCAACGTTGGATGCTCAAGCGACTGAAGCGACTGAGCCACCCAGGCACCCTTATACTTGTTCATTTTGTATCTATTGTAGTTAGACAGCCTGAAACTATGAAAGAATGATTTGAAACATTATCCTACTTGCATAATATGCATTACCATGTTACACACATACACACAGAGAATTGGTTCCTTGTGTCAGAAACAGACTTTCGATTTACAAATTACTTTGTGCCAGTTCCCATTTTCCAAATCACCACAGGGTGAGGGGTGAAAGCATATGATGTCAACTCTATGTATTGCAGGGTATGTATCACAGGAGGGTAACCCCAAAACTATGAAACTGGGAGCTTATATAAGGTGGTTGGCACATCTATCTCTCCAGAGATGGAAAGAAATTGATGTTTGCTCTAGAATATAAATACATACTCTCTGGAAGGAGAAGGTCTCTAGGTTTACAACCCCTGGAATGTAAACAAATGGCTCCAGGGAAGACTGTCTATAAATTTCTCAGAAATGTCCAAGGCTTGCTTTTTTCCCTTCAATCATCCTTTATACAGATTGTCAGTAATCTTTGCTCAGTAAGCCCTGAATGTGAGAAAACATGAAAATATTTATGGAGCATTGTTTCCTGACATCTGCAACAAATACATTCATATATTTTTTTCCTTGTGCATTGACTTTTTTTCCCCTAAGTTTCATACATATAAGCAAGCAAAAACAGGTTACTTTCAACAAAATAAAATCAAACTAGGAACATATTTATTCCTTCAAAATGTCAATTACAAAGAAGATAATTGAGAGTTTTTATAATAATTCTTGGGAGAATTGCCATGACTCTAGACTCCTTTATGCATCCAAACTCTCAGTCACATGTTAAAAGCATAAGAAAAATCAGAAATAGTTAAAAATATGTTTCAGTCTGAAACTGTCTCCTCAGAAATACTAAATGGAGTAACTCTTTATGAATAGGTAACTTTTGTTTTTCCAGCTTATATATACATTTTTAAAAATAAATTATTCTCCATAATTGGAAAATAGTATATATTCCTTACATTTTATATGTATACTTTATCTAGCTTAAAAGGTTATATAGCATTTTAAAAATACTTTTATATTAAGTAAATGGAAAATAGGGACCTACTGTTTTTGGTATTACAATATATAGAAAGGACATGAGAATTTCATTTTTTAAATGAGACTATGAATTAAAGTAGGACAATAAACAATAAAACAATAAAAATTATTTTTTATTTAGCACATACGTGATGGTGTGTTATTTAATATATGTTTATATTGTGAAATGATGACCACAATCAAGCTAATTAACACATCCATCACCTCACACCATTTTTTTTCCTTGCTGTTCTGAGAACACTTGAGATCTATTCTCTTAGCAAATTTCAAGTATACAATATAGTATTATTAATTATAGTCACCGTGTTGTACATTATATTCTCAGAACTCATTCATCTTATAAGTGAAAGCCTATACCCCTTGGCCAACATTTCCTCATTTTTCCACACCCCTAACCACCATTTACTCTCTGGTTCTGAGTTTGACAATTTATGAGTCTACATATAAATGATATCATACAGTATTTGTCTTTCTCTATCTGGTTTATTTCACTTGGCATCATAAGCTCCAGTTTTGGGGCACCTGGGTGGCTCAGTCAGTTAAGCATCCAACTTAGGCTTTGGTCATGATCTCGCAGTTCTTGGGTTCAAGCCCCACGTCGGGCTCTCTGCTTTGGATTCTGTGTCTTCCTCTCTCCCTCATGCTGTCTCTCTCTCGCTCTCTCAAAAATAAATAAACATTAAAAAATTTTTAAAAAGTAAGCTCAGTTTCACCAACGTTGTTGCAAATATCAAAATTTCTTCCTTTCTTTTTTTTAATGGCTGAATAATATGCACAATAAGGAAGCAATCATAAAATAAAAGGCAACATATAGAATGGGAGAAAATATTTACAAACCACATCTCTGATGAGGGGTTAATATCCAAAATATATTAGGAACTCATACAACTCAAGAGAAAACATAATTACTGGATTACAAAAAAAAAAGGGCAGAGGGCCTGAAGAGACATTTTTCCAAAGAAAACATACAAAGGCATGTACAAAGGTATTGAACATCACTAATGATCAGGGAAGTGAAAATTAAACAATGAGACATTACCTCACACCTGTTAGGATAGTTATTATCTTAATAAACTCTTTACTCTTCAAACCACATAGAGTTTGTTTAAATGTGTTTACATCATAATAAAGAACTAGGATAATTTGTGTAGCAATAAGTTATGTTTCCAAAAGTTGCTGGTGTTTATTATACAATAAATTCTAGAAAATATAGAGAGGAGATTTTCAACAGTCAGAAGTATCAAATATAGCTTTTATCTAATATGTGGAAATCATATATTCTTTATTGCTTATATTTTTATTAACACCTTTCTTCTTAATAGCACTTACACAGATATATGTGGTTAAGTGTAGCTTCCTCATTAAAAGACACATATGAGCACCCTTTCGCTTTGGTGTATAAAAAGGACACATTAGGGAGAAACCAGCATTTTTGTTACAGATTAGATTAGATTGCAAAGAATTACATGATCTATATTAGTGAGGGGACACTGTAGTGAATAAACTATTAAGGGTAATTCACCACAGGACAAAATACAGATGTATTAACTAAAAAAGTTTTTGCCCTTGTGGACTATTATGATTGGAATTGTGTGCCCTACCCCTCCTATGTTGAAATCCTAGCTCTTAGTACCTCAAAATGTCTCCCTATTTGGAAGTAGGGTCATTGCAGATATTATTAAGGTGAGATCAGACTGGAGTAGGACAGGTCCCTAATCCAACATGACTGGTGGGAGAATTGGACACGGCCACAGACATAATGAGAATGGCACGTGAACATGAAGATAGAGATTGAGGTGATGCAAAAAGTAATGCCAAAGATGGCCAGCAAACCACCAGTAGCTAGGAGAGAGTCATGGAATGGATTCTCCCCATGGCCCTTAGAAAAAACCAACACTGCCAACACCCTGATCTCGGACTTCTAGCCTACAAAACTGTGAGACAATACGTTTTTGCGTTTTAAACCACCTAAATTGTGGTACTTTCTTATGGCAGCCCCAGCAAACTAATACATGGCCTTTGTATCCTTCCTTTCTACAAAGAATCAATGGCAGTCATATTCATTCACATATTCATTCACCTTAGGAAAGAGAAAGGGCACATATTCATTCACCTTAGGAAAGAGAAGATTAAAGGGCCCAGAAAGTATAAAGAAGTCAACTGATCTAATCAGATGTTTGGAATCTTAATATAGAATAGAACTTTGAAATCAAAGGTGTTGATTTATAGAGATCTGGGGGACTGAGATTAATGTCATTCTTCTTCTTCTTTTTTTTTTCAATTCCAAAGCCTGAGTATGATAAAACAAAACCTGATACTTGAACAGAGAGAATTTAAAAGTTTCATCTTCACCCTCAGGACTTGGGAAAAGTCATATATTTGAGAGAGGGTTTCCCAGGTTTGAAAGCAAGACTTAGTCTGCTTGTATGATAGCTGAAAATTAGGACAGTAGTTTAGTGGACGTCCCCTTCTGTGCATGGTTATTTTGAAAGGGCTCTGCTTTCTACCTTACTAGAAAATTTAGGAAATTCGCCAAACCAAGGAATAAAATGGGGTGACCTAAGGAAGTGCAACACTCCATATAGCATCATACCAGTATCAGAGACTGGCAATCACTAAATAAGCTGTCTAGCTAAGTGCCTGAGAGCAGCCTCACAGAATTCTGAGCTGCCCACATGATTACAGCCAAATGTCACTTCTCTAGAGTATAGTGCAGAAGTAACTGAGAGAAAACAAATAGAATATACATATGCCTTAGGTTTGCGTCAAAATACGGATAATGAGGAATTACTAGGAGGCAAGGTTATCACAGAATATGCTAGAAGATAAGAATGCTAAAGGCTATTCAAAGATTGTTCATTTCAGCAGAAGCCTGAGTGGACAGATGCTAATGTATGAGAATCAGATTCCTCCCTTGTATCTAGGGAGATGATGAAAACAGAAATGTGAAAACTAAAATTGCTTTGCATGCAAAAAGACAGTGGGAAAACAGATAAACAAACATAGAAATTAATGGGCACAGGTGAAGAAAATAAGGTAAATATATTAAAGATACATATAATATGCATGTATTGTATATACATTATCATATTATGCATAATGTATATAATTTATACATACGTATAATATAGGTATCTATGTTATATATTATACATATAAAATGTGCCTAAATATATGTATATGTTATACATATATAATATGTATAGAATATATATTATACGTCATAGTACACATATGTGTGCAATATATATATAATGTATGTATATATTATATACCTAAAATTTGTATATATGTATATAATGTATACACTTCAGAGTATATATATATATATATATATATATATATTTCTATTAAAAGCCTGAGTTATTAGACTGTTAAGATCATAACATACATGATATAATTAGATCATATAGCACATTATATATATATATATATATACCTTTATTATATATTGTGCATTATATACCTCTACTTGCTGATCTCATTTGATTTTTGACAACTTATCATCTGATTCTAGTGATCAAGGAAGGTCAGATATGGCTACCTTCATCATATAGCTAAAAACACTAAAGCTCTGAGAGATTAAGAATATTATTCAATATATATGTAATAAATCACAGGGATGGAACTAGTTACTTTCCATACAGTGCCATAAAATGATTAGGGTGCATTAAGCATTCTACTCTCTAGGTTGCACTTAGCCCCTGTTTTATCTTCCAAAAGAGAAACCTGATCTTCCTCTAAATATAGTGGCTCTGTTTTCTTTTTCCAAATATTGTTGCATCAGATTCAGAGCTAATATTATATGCTTCACCCTCTGTATAAAAAAGAAATTACAGTTTTCCCAGTTAAATTGAAATCCTATGGGAAATAATGAACATTCTGCATATTCTTTGCCCTGTTATTCAGGTTATGCAAGTTCTTACACTGATCTCTAAAGTTTCTTATAAATGCAATTGTTATCTGATGGCATTAGGCCCAGTACACATGAAGCCATTATATCAGTCAGCCCTAAACAGCAGTCTCTCAATATGCTAAGTAGCATATAGGGAGAGGAATAACTTGATCCTAAAGTAATACAAAATGGAATCAATGTTTATATTTAACTCAACTTGATTAGAAGATATGAAGAAACTTTTCTGGGCAAGTTACTCTGTGTGATTATACAGTGGAGTAAAAAATGAACAAGTCAGTCAGTAATAACGATGGTGCAAAAGGCATGATGAACAATGGCAGCTAAATTTTTAGAGGATAAAAATGCGCCATGTACTATGCTAAAGCTTCACATGCATTGTGTAACTTAAATGTCATGACACTCCTATGAGATTTTTATCTTTATTATCATACATAGATACATGAGTCAACACAGTTAAGTAACATCTTCAAGTGCTACAGGCCTATTCATTCTTGGAGCCAGATTTAAACTTTTGTCTGTCTGACCTCAGGTTCCAAGCTCTTAACTGGCAAAAATCAGTAATTGCATAATCAGTATCACAAATTACTATTTGAAGACATCCCTTTTATTTTTCCCCCCAACCATCCAAACATGACTCTCAAGTAATATATTGTCACAAAATTGTATGTTTGATTTGGCCCTTTGTCAAAAGGTAGCTGCCCCACATTAAAAAAAAAAAAAAAAGAAAGAAAGAAAAAGAAAAAAAAAGAGAGGAAAAATTAGCGGTGTCTTTCAAGCCTATTAGTACTGCAAACTTCTTCCTATTAGCTAACATATGAGCCAGCCCTTAAGTTAATGTTTATTTTTACTTTATATCTCAACTTATGAAAATATTTCTGAGCTCTATCCTGTAGTAGAAAAATGCAACAGGGGCGCCTGGCTGGCTCATTGGGTAGAGCACACAGCTCTTGATCTTGGAGTTGTGAGTTCGAGCCCCATGTTGGGTGTAGAGATTATTTAAAAATAAAAAAAATCTTTACAGAAAAAAAAGGAAAAAAAGAGAAAATGTTACAAAAACTAAGTACTCTAAGTATTCTATTGTAATGAGAAACTCCATCTTACAGACCTTAAGTATTAAAGTTCTGAATAGGATAGAAGACAGTACTGAACACTTTATCCTTAACAAACTCTACATTACAAACTCCCTACAGCATCACCCTTACTCATGTGAGGGACCCCTACAAACCAAAGAACTCTGTATCTGTTCCTGGAGGATTGGAAAAAGGCCATTATAAATTTGACAACACTTAAAAGAAGACAACAGACCCTAGACCTGAAAAGGGCAAATCAAAAGCCCGTCAGCACAAATTATTCAGAACTTCTCAAATCCTAGCAGAGTGAGTTGGTCTCTGGAGAATCTAAATCCTGAAATTATTTTTAGCTCAAAACCACCACTCAGAATTCTACTCCAATCCCAACAGAAAGGTGTCCTAGCAGATAGGTAGTAGTCTCTCCTTCTAGCGATTGGAGCAAACAGAGAAGTGTGTGATCTCTGTGTTTCTAGCCACTGATCCATAACCTTGAAGCATTAGGTTTCAATGCAAAAAGACATCTGTCTATTTTCAGTGACATAGGGCTATCTTCCCTAATATTGATTTAAATACCTTTTTCAATGAAAAGAATAATTTATTCCCAAGCGCCTCCCAAGAACATTCCTCATCTGAAGTGACCCATATTTTAAAAGGACTTAAACATCTATTCTTTTAGAAACATCATTTTTCTCTCTTCTTTCCCTTTCTTTTCTTCTTCCTTCCTTTCTTCTCACTTCCTTCCCTCACTTCCTTCCTTCTTTTCTTCCTTTCTTCCTCCATTCCTCCCTCCCCCTTTCTTTCCTTCTCTCCCTCTCTCCCTACCTCTTTTTTTTTTTTTTCTGGAGAATAGTTTATCTCATTTATGTTACATGAGGAAGGTGGCTACTAAATATATACTTTCTGTCATGAAAATGAGAATAGCAAATTGCATGGTTTTAAATAAATATGAGTTCATTGAGAAGATACACTCATTTCCTGCTAATTTCAGTGAGACTAGTAGGAGGTCAGCCTAATTCTCGTGGCCATGTGTGGACTCCTGTGATGTGCTGTGAACAGTCCATTCCATTCATACTGACATTGATATACTTTCCATTCTGTGGCTGGCAGTGAAATGAATTTCAAAACGTAAGTGTCTGTTTTCTAAAATATATCATTTTAAAATGCACAACTGCTATGACTTTTGCTTTCATATTGTAAGAAAATCTAAACTTTTAAAGAATGACCATTAACTCCAAACCTAATGAAAAAAAAGAAAGAATTGAAAGAAAACTATAAGAATTATTTTATCCCTTAGTATATAATGGTAATTGATGTTAACAATAGTTATTAAAACATTGCAAGATAAATATTTATGAATAGTTTGTGAAAATAAAAATTATTTTTAGTATGATTTCATATTAGACTTGCTTATATTTCCTATTTTTTTAAATTGGTTATTTCTAAATTAATCAGAACATATTGATTCCCAGTCACTTTGTACAAACGAATGTTTACTATAACCATGTGTTCTGTGAAGTATGCATTTCCACAAAGACTGTATTTTTATGGTTTTATAGATAATATAATATAAATAAGTAAGCTCTCAATAAATGCATAATGACTTACAAATAGCCTCAGAAGATTTTGCTCAAAATTTTGCTCAATTTTGAAGGAAATTTTAATTACAGGAGTGTACTAAAAGCATTCAGATAATTACTGTTGGAAAATATTCCTTTTCCAAAACTAAATAATTCTTACTGGTATTGCCTGAAATTTTACTTTTTTCTAAATATTTTGTTATGTGGTTGTTTTTCCTATAGTTTTACCTAACCCCTTAGGTAATACATCTGATTAAAAAATAATAGTAAGTAAAGCACTGTATAAATGTTTATCTGTTTTTTGTACTATTTTGGAAGGACATTTCTTTTTCTTTTTTTAAAGGTTTTTTACTTTTTTTTTTTAAAGTAATCTCTACACCCAACGTGGGGCTTGAACTTATAACCTAAAGATCAAGAGTCACATGCTCTCCCAATTGAGCCAGCCAGGTGCCCCTGGAAGAATATTTCTGAGGGGTTTGTACTTATAAAGCCACAGCATTATTTACTTTGTATATTGTTCTAAAGAAAATTGACAAAGAAAATCTATCTTTGATCTCAGTGGGAAGCCACCTGACCATTCATAGTGATTAGGGTGTCCTCTTCAGACTTCCATAGGCAGCAGAAAATGCCCAGAGAGAAGGTCATGGGCAGAGATTCTGGCAAATGAACTGACCTCACCTGCCACAACGAACACACAATTGCATAATCCTAGTATTTACACAAACCCTTCTTGTTCTTTGCATAAACTAGTGTTATATTTTTGTGTTCAGTAGCTGTGAATTTGGGCAACTGGTTCTACTAATCTTTCCACAATAGCTTCAGCACTCCCTCTTGTTTCTAATATTATTTTGTTTTTAATTTTTTGTGACCATATTGTTATTGTTAAGTGATCTGGTTTCAGTCCAATTGAAAAGGGAAAGACAAATACAACTATCTGGTACTTTTGAAGCCAGTAGATGTATATCCCTGCTTGATTTAATGATGCTATAAACTTGGAAGAGTATAGGCACTAGAGATAGGCTCAAATTTTCCCTACTGTCAAGGAAAGTAGTTATAAGCATACAGAATTTTTGTGCAAAAATAGTCAATAAAATTCCCACCTGTATTATTTTCTTTTCAGAAATTAATAACCATAAGTGAACTCAAAATTATAGAAGGGTATTTTTCATACATGCAGATTAACAGACACAGAATTGCATCATATTAATTACTTTGTTATGCGCAATTATAGGAACCACACCATATATTTAATCTCTGAGTGACATTTTAGCACTGCTTATAGTGCAATATCTATAAAAATTATTAAAATATTTTCTTGGTGGTTAAGCTGTTTAAGAGTCCTCTGATCAATGATACTCTAATAAGGCTAGAAGTGGAAGTTTAAAAAAGGGTGTGTTTTATTGAAGAAAACATTCTTTTAATTTTTGCATATATGTATACATATACAAAGATGTATACATATATATTCAAAAGTAAAAAATTAATATATTACCAAATATATATTATATATTAGTGTAAAATATATATTTAGTAAAAATATTAGTATTATATATATATATATATATAGAGAGAGAGAGAGAGAGAGAGAGAGTGTGTATATGTGTATATATGTATGTGTGCATGTGTGTTTATATACATACACATATATAGGGAGAGAGAGAGAATTTGTGAGGGCTTTGTTTGTTTACCTGTGCATGATTAAGAGAGGAAAGGGACAGGGGTAGGAATGATAAATGATAATGGAGGCTTAATATAATTATTGGTAGTCTTAAAGTTTGTTTTATTAATTGTTAAATCTCAGATGAAAATTCAGAAATACTCAGAGCAGCCCATCAAGTTGATGATCTAACCTACCCCCACTCCAGCAATACATGAAAGGCTACATTTTTACCTACTGTAGTTCTTTGACATATTCAGCGAGAGGAGTAATGTATTGATCCTTTTTACTGTGTCATGTTTTGTTATAAATTATAAATAATTTGTCAATTTACTCCTATTTAGACTTTTTTTTTCTTTAGGATTTCACTCCATTGAATTTTCAAGACAAAGAAAAACCTGTACCAGTCCCCTTTTAACCAAATCTAATATGTCTGAATGCATTAGTACTCTCTGTTTCCTCCAAAGATAATTGGCAGACATTGATGTCTTTCCTTTTAAGTAACTGCCAAAGAGTACACTAAAAAGCTCTAGGGAATCTAGTAAGCCATTTGTAATGATGTCAATAGGTTCAAATATCACACTAACAATGAATCACTCTTCCATTAACAAAATTATTTCTAAAATTGCCATCATCATTATTTCAATAAATGAACATGTTATATCATTACTGAGGTAGGCTTTTTGATTTCTTTGCAAACATTAATATAAAATGTGATTTTCCCTATAAACTATGTCCATATAAACTGAGAAAACATTACTAACAATAAATGTAATTGATGCTAAATAATCTATCAAAGCATTTGAAAACAATTTATAAATTTTTTTCTTCTTCTTCTCAGACTAGGGAGGGGAAAGCAAGTAACATTAAGTTGTAGTTATTTTAAAGGACTTTTCTATATCTTTTTCACTTTTAATGAATAATTATATTTAAAGTTCATATATCATAATTTAATCATGCTGGTATTTAAAATAAGTATATAATTATATAAATATATTTGAAAGCTTTAATTCACACAAATGTATCTAATACATTTAATTGCCTACATAATTAAAATAACTTTTCTTAAGATAGAATGTTTATTCCCTATATCGAGATGATAAACTCCATAATTATATAAAATTATTATTTAGGTCTTCACAAAGTAAGATTATTAGAGTTCTTGCTAAACAAAAGTTTGATAGTGCGGGCACTGATTAGACACAAGAATAGATTCATTTGTGAAAACAGAGTTGTTTGTATTGGATGCTAGAAAACAGAATACATAGGTCTCAGAAAGTAGAAAATAGAACAAATCCCTTCTCCTTTCCCCTGTCTTTGTTCTTAAGAGTATGTTGAAGCTCACCTTCTAAGTTTTTTAAGTTTATTGATTTTGAAAGAGAGAGAGAGAGCAAGCAGGGAAGGGGCAGAGAGAGAGAGGGAGCATCCCAAACAGAGTCCACACCACCAGTGCAGAGCCCGATGTGGGGCTTGAACTCACAAACTGCAAACCCTGAGATCATGCCCTGAGCTGAAATCAAGAGTCGGATGCTTAACCGACTGAGTCACCCAGGCGCCCCAAGCTCACATTCTAATTCTTAGGAAGAAATGACTGTAAACTGAGATAATAGTCAAAAAGCATTAAAAGAGACAGGAAATCATCCAAGTAGAGAAAATGCTCAGACTACATATTAAACAAACTTGTACCAGATCAACTGTAATTTCCACTGGACTTCATTCTTATATTCAAGACATTTCAGTTTTCACATACGTTTTTATGAGCACATTACACATGAATTGTTTAGATTAAAGAACCATAAGGCACCCCAAGGACACAGTCTGAGGCAAACTTAGTAGGGACACAACAGGTACTTGATGACTAAATACTGAATACATGACTTATCTAAAATGTCCTGTGATAAACAAAGGATTGATGTTTTAAATGGCAAAACAAAACAAAAACACAAAAAGCAAAAACAAATAAAAAAACAATGTAAAAATATAAAGAATTTTAAAAATAAAATTAAAAAATGGGTACATGCTATTTAAAATGTGTATTTTCGAAAACAGTTGTGAGAGTATCTCTGTCCTGTTAGTTTCTTCACTTATAAAATTAAAAAAAAAAATGGCAATTGTTATTTCATCATAGGGATGTTGTGAAGATTAAATTAGCTTATATGTATGAAGTATTTAGTCCAATGATGGAATATGGTAGGAGATCTACTTTGTATTGTTGTTGTTGTCATTATTATTATTATTCTCTGATACCCATTCTGGGTCCTGAGTCAGCATTTCAAGACTAGTAGAACCCGAGTGTATGAAGGCAGAACCTTTATTTCACGTGACAACACTTCAATTCTCCCTTATGAAACAAGCCTGCTAATTAGTTTCCGCTTGTGTGACCTTGCCAGCATCTAAACCTCCAAAACATAAGAAAGCAGCCCATCACTTATGAAGGGTCATAAAATAGAGAGGACAGAAGAATGTTTTTCCAAATGGCTAAGATACAAAAATGTGAATTACTACTTCAATTGCTATAAGCAATGACATGAATCCCACAGATTTTCACTTTTAGCATGAGTAACTCACTATTAATCTATTAAGATAATTATTAGCATTATAGACATTTGATATTCATTTCCTAAAAAAAAAGAAAAGCAAATAACAGAAAGTTACATTAAAGATTTTATTCAGCATTCTGCTAAAACTAGCTGTCACACAATGCTTGGCAATGTTACAAAGCTCCTATCTGCATGCGCATTCACACAAATATTAAGAGTCCCTCTGCATTTTATGATGCATGTTGCATTTTTTAGTGCAGCATCTGTGTTGTCTTTAGTGTGTTATGACTTTTAATCCTTGAGTTAATATATTTATAAATATGTTGTTCTGATTTGGATTTATTGATTATTTTGTTTCCATATAAATGTTGCATCTTTAAATATTTTATTAAATTGTTGCCAATGTGATTTCCACAGGAAAATGCATGGACTTAATTTTTACTATGATCTGTTTAAATTTATTTTAAAAAATCAGTAAAAAAGAATACTAGTACATTTCCAGTTGTGATTGTCATAATTAAAGATCAACTGATACTTTTTTAATAATAGAAATATTTGACACAATCTGTAATGATTATTCATAATTCTATGAAATTCCAAAACAATGCTAAGAAAATAATCCTTTTGAAGTTCACATATTCGATCAATATTTTTTTTAAATTAAGTTTTAATTTTTATTTTTGAGAAAGAGAGGGAGAGAGAGAGAGCGCAAACAGGGGAGCGGTAGAGAGAGGGGGAGACACAGAATCCGAAGCAGGCTCCAGGCTCTGAGCTGTCAGCACAGAACCCTATGCGGAGCTTGAACTCATGAACCATGCGATTATGACCTGAGCCAAAGTCAGATGCTCAACCGGCTGAGCCACCCAGGCATCCCATTTTTTTCTTAATTTAAAATGAAGTTAGTTAACACATAGTTTAAGAATGGTTTCGGGATCCAGTAAGTCTTATTTAATTATTCAACTGCTGAAAACCTCTGAAATATCTGAAATATCTTTGAAAGAGCACTGCAATTACAATCCCAGCTGTGCAGGGGGGCCTGGGTGGCTCAGATGGTTAAGAGTCCAACTTAGGCTCAGGTCATGATCTTGCGGTCTGTGAGTTTGAGCCCCGCGTCGGGCTCTGTGCTGGCAGCTCAGAGCCTGGGGCCTGCTTCGGTTTCTGTGTCTCCCTTTCGTTCTGCCCCACCCATTTGAGCTGGCTCCCTCTTGCTCTCTCTCAAATTTTTTAAATAAACATTAAAAAATATAAAAATAAAAAAGCAATTCCAGCTGTGTAAGATTTTGCAGGTTAATTTGGTTTTCTTTCTGTATTAACTTTTTCATTTGCCTTTTAACTTTAATTTTGGAAATAATCAATACCCAAAGAAGTTGTAAAGATAATACAGAGAAGACTCTTACTCTTCACCCAGTTTCCCCCACTGGTTACATCTTACATAATTATAATACAATATCAAAAGTAGAAATTTTGACATTGGAACGATGTATGTGTATAATTCCGTGTCATTTTGTCACAAATGGAGATTTGTGTAATCAATAGCACAGTGTAGATACAGGACTATTCCATGCCCCAGTAATTTCCCTCATGGTTCTTTTTTTTTAATTTTTTTTTAACATTTATTTATTATTGAGAGAAAGACACAGAGCATGAGCAGGGGAGGGGCCGAGAGACAGACACAGAATCCGAAGCAGGCTCCAGGCTCTGAGCTGTCAGCACAGAGCCCGACGCAGGGCTCAAACTCACAAACCGCGAGATCATGACTTGAGCCGAAGTCGGACGCTTAACCGAATGAGCCACCCAGGCACCCCCCTCATGGTTCTTTTTTAATAATCAAACCTGCGCCCAATTGACCACTTCTAACAGCTGGCAAGACCTAATGTATTTTTCATCTCTATAATTTTGTCATTTCCAGAATGCTATATAAATGGAAACATACGTCGTGCAACTAAGTTTTTCCACTCAACATGTCTTTGAGATCCATACAATTTGCTGCATGTTACTGACAAATAAACACTTATCATTTATCAGTAGTATTTCATGGTATGGATGTACAACAGAGAGACATTTTTATGTTTCCACTTTTTGGCTATTGCAAATAAAATTGTTATAAACAATTATGTACAAGTACAGAGTGTGGACGTAGGTTTTCATTTTTCTGAGATAAACTGTAGGAGACCATTTGATAAACCCATATGGGTCATATGATAAATGCATGTTTAGCTTTAAACAAATTGTGAAAATATTTTCTAGAGTAGCTGTACCACTGAACATGCATCCCACCTGCAATGCATAAGATCTAGTTTATCTGCATCTCATTGCCATTTAATACTGCCACTGTTTCATTTTATTCTGTTAGCTGTTCTAATAGGTTTGTAGTGATGTCTCAACACTGACTTATTTTGCATTTTTTGATGGCTAATGATGTTGAAAAGTTTATCATGTGTTTATTAGCCATGCACATGTACTTATCAATGAGATATTCCTTCGTGTTGCTCTTTGCTACATCTACTGTGAGAATGAAGACCATTCTCAGCAATCAGACTGCTGACATTTCAGAAAATGTTGACATCATTCTAAAGGGATGCACTGTTATTGTGAAGGGCCCCAGAGGAACCCTGCGAAGGGACTTCCATCACATCAATGTAGAACTCAATCTCCTTGGAAAGAAACAGAAGAGGCTCCAAGGTGACAAATGGTGGAAGATGGAAAACAACTGGCTAGTATTGATGCTTTCTGTGGTCACGTACAGAACACGGTCAAGGGCATTACACTGTGCTTCTGTTACAAGATGAGGCCTGTGTATGCTCACTTCCCCATCAATGTTGTTATTCAGGAGAAGGGTTCTCTTATTGAAATCCAGAATTTCTCGGTTGAAAAATACATCTGCGGGGTTCAGTTGAGGCCAGGTGTTGCTTGTTCAGTATTTCAATCCCAGAAAGAGGAATTAATTCTTGAAGGAAATGACACTGAACTTGTATCAAACTCAGCTGCTTTGATTCAGCAAGCCACAACAGCTAAAAACAAGGATGTAGAAAATTTTTGGAAAGTCTATGTTTCTGCAAAGGGAACAGTTCAGCAGGCTGATGAATAGATGTAAGTTGTCCAGCTACAGAAACAGCAAGATGCTGGATAACTTTTCAGACTTATTTGTGGTATTTTAAAGATATAATAGTCTCTGCTGATTGGGGCTTTTCTTAAACCAATAATCATTTCCAACTATTTGGCAAGTAAACCATTCAAAAGTAAATTGTAGAGTGTTAAGAACAATAACAGAAGGAATAGGAGTTTTTCTAGCAAAACTTCATAGGAGGGAAAAAAAATATTCCTTCATGTCTCTTGCACATTTTCTATTTGGACTTGTTTGACTTTCGTACTGTTGGGATACGTACTGTTGGATACGTTTGACTTTCGTACTGAGTATATACGTATATATATATACACAAATATGTAAATATATATCAGTCATATATATATAATATATAGTTATATATATCATATATATGTTTCCTTTGTTTCTTATGTGGTTTGCAATTGTTTTGTCCCAGTCTATATCTTGTCTTTTAATCTCTTTCATTGGGTTTTCTGCACAGAATTTTTATTTTGATGAAGCCCTGTTTATCAGTTATTATTTTTTATTGATTGTGATTTTAATGTTATGTATAAAAACTCTTCATCAAGTCTAGATCATCAATTTTTACTATTTTATCTTCTAGAATTTTTTACTGACTTTGCCCAGTTTTGAAGTCAGATAATACTGGATTTACAGATTTAGTAAGCAAAGAGGTTTTCTTTTTTTTCTTTTCTATTTCCTGGAAGAAATGATATGGAATTGGTTTTTCATTCTTTTAAAATATTTTGTAGAATTCTCCAGGGAATCACCAGAGCCAGATTTCTTTTTAGGGAGTTCTAAAAATTATGGTTTCTATGTGTTAATAGTTATAAGGCCATGAAATTATCTATTTCATGTTGGATGAATTGTGTTAGTTGCACTTTTCAAGGAATTGGCCCATTTCATCTACATTGTCGAATCTGGATATGTAGAGATACTATTATTCCCTTATTATCCTTTTGACACCTGTGTTGTCTGTAGTGTCTTTGTCATTGTTTCCTCTCTCTTTCTGTTTTTGTTTTGTTTTGTTTTCATTTGTTTTCTGATCAGACTTCCTAAAGTCTTATCATTCTTATTGATCTTTTCGAAGAGCTTTTCCTTCATGTTTATGTGTGTGTGTTTTAATAATCTTTATTTATTTATAGTGATTTTCATAGACCATACTGTAATGCCATCCTAGCAACAACATTTTGTGGGACTGGATGAATACCTCTAATGCCATCAACAATTATTATCCTGTGTAATGCATCACAGCTAGATGTATTATACCACATTCTATATCATAATAATGAAGGTCTATATTTTTCTTAATTATTCTGTCACATTTTTAAGTCACAGTAAAAATAAAATATTATATCAATAAATGGAACTTTTTCACACAGCAGAAAACATGATAAAAAATTTTTATACAACTCAGTATATTTAACTAATGCTTTGATTTATAAAATTACAAGTTTCTTTCAGCTATTTGCTGCCCTTTTTTGTAAAGACCTCAAGTATTTCTGATGAATAGTAATTCTACCAGTGTCTACCTTATGTCCTTTTAAATATATGTTAAGGGTATAATATTGTGCAGAATATCATTTTTAAGATTACTATTAATAATCATAGTGATTATAAGGATTTAAAACTTAGTTACATAGAATTGCAATTGAGACTGAATTTAAATGAGAGAAATATCCATGTTATAATATTAACCTGTTTCATTTTCTGTGACAAAAAATATGGATCTTTGAAAAATATGTTTTAATTTATATATCCTCTGTACTATTTGTTTCAAAAAATAACCCATTTAATTCCTTTTTAGAAAACAAATTAAATACAGGCTGGCAACTTTATGTGCTATTTTGTTCTTATGTGAATTCAAACCATTGAGTCATAAACTCTTGAGAAACTGTGCCTGTAATAGAATGCTGCCAGCAAGATCTGCTATATTTAAGCTTTAAATAATAATGATAAAGTTAAATAATAGGTTGCGTGTGCATCTTGAGTTTAAAAGAACCCTTAACTTTCAGTGCTAGATGATGAACATTTCCATTATTCTCAATGAGTTGGAGAAATAAGAAATCTTGTAGCAATCACATTGTAAAACCTTTAGATTTTTGTCCATGTGTTGAAAGCTTTAAGTTTCACATAAATAATTGCATATATAGCTACTAAGTCATAATCTTATTGGGTGGTAATAGTCATTGATGCTGTTTCTAAAAAAAAAAAAATCAAAAGCTCAAAAGCTCATTTGTTTTCTCTCTAGAGCAGACGTTTTCACTATCAAATTTCTGTGACAATTTAAAACACCAGTACATTTTAGGTTTCAAACCACAAAGTGGAATGGGAAGATAAAGCAGCTAGCTAATTCAATCAAGACTTTTCCCACTGAGATCTGTTTAAGATTCTATTTTTTCCCCCACTTTAACTGAGTGTGAGAAATTTTCCAGAGCTATTTGCATTATAATAGAAGTTTGGATAAATGCTTAATTCTCTGCTTAGTTTGTATTTGGAGAAAGAAGCTTGAGGATCATAAGGCCACTAACTAAAATCTAGGACCAGCTGTGACTTACAAGGACACCTGCTAGGAACCACAGATATACTTAAACTGGGGAGATTGGATTTGTAGGTGGCTTTGCCCAAGTGGAGTGAGGGAGATACTCTGGTATTACAGATCCAGCAAATTATATTGATTCTATGACAAATCACTGGCATTAGGATTAACACAACAAAACACAAGAAAATACAATTTTAAAAAGATAAACAAGGGGCGCCTGGGTGGCGCAGTCGGTTAAGCGTCCGACTTCAGCCAGGTCACGATCTCGCGGTCCGTGAGTTCGAGCCCCGCGGCGGGCTCTGGGCTGATGGCTCAGAGCCTGGAGCTTGTTTCTGATTCTGTGTCTCCCTCTCTCTCTGCCCCTCCCCCGTTCATGCTCTGTCTCTCTCTGTCCCAGAAATAAATAAACGTTGAAAAAAAAATTAAAAAAAAAAAGATAAACAAGAACCATGTTAAGTATCACTCTTCACAAAGTAAATTATTTAGCAAAATTGCTAAATACAGTAACTACCCATAACATCAGGCTTTTTATTTCTATATACTAGCAATGCACTAGAAATTAAAATAAAAGTTACCATTGATAATAGCATCAACATATAAAATCATTAGGGTTAAATCTGACAAAATACCTTCAAATTTCATAGGCTAAATCAAAAGGTTGACGAAGATATCAAGAAATAGAGGGGTGTACTGGATCATGTGTTGAGTAGAATCCATTTTCTTAAGATGCTAGTTTTCCAAAAGTATTCCATCAAAAATGCAATCCCACTCATAATATGGTTTTTTCATATCTAGCTTCACATCCATCTCCACTATGTACTTGTATTTTATCCACACTGACTTTCTTTTAGTCCTGCAAAATTGCCATGATTCTTACACTTGGGCTTTTTCCACCCCTGCATGTCATATCCTTGCCTGTTAACTTGTAATCCTTATTATCTCTACTAAAATATAATTTACTCATCGTAGTTTTTGCTACTCCTTCATGCTAGTCATGCATTCTCTTACAGACTTTCATGAAATTCTGTATATTTTCTTCATTGCACTTCTAATTCTTGTTATTTTACACCTAGGTTAATATTCCTCTCTTCCTCTAGACTGTAAGTTCTATTAGTAGAAGACATTTTTCTTTTGGCCATTGTATTCTCATATAGTATATAGTCAAACTCAACATAAGGATTCAAAAATATAGCTGAAGTAAGAATTGAGTAGATCAAACTTGCCCTCTATTAGAGATATACATATGCACATATACACAAATAACATGCACACATGTATACATACATAAATACACCCACATGGGATCTGATGTAAAATTTGCCTTATATCTGTAGCAATGTAACAAATTAAGGTATCTGGTAGAAACCTGTATTCTACAGTTGCAGTGTTTTAGGTGAAGGTTTTGTTTTATATCCTTTATTATAACATTTTTATTGACCTAGATAAAAGTAGATTAGAAAATAACTTGGAATAATAATGCATTATTTTCAAATACATATTAACTATGCAAAAGAAAACACTTCATACAAAATCTATCAGTGTATTCCTTTGGCAAAATTTGTATGTTTTTGCTGGCCTCGCTAAGGACACTTAAATGTGAATCCATTAGAATTTGGACTGGTGATAGTGCCCATCCCCCCTGATAAATTGTTTTATGTGACAAGAATAAGAATTCTTTGTGAATCCAAGGAACTTTAGAAGTCCTTATAATCTAAGTTAACTATCTGTTTGTTTTATTTTGTTCTCTGATTCAAAAGTCTTACAATGGCAAACTCAATGAGGGGGTTAGTTTCAGTAGAAACAACTCCCAAGAGCTATTTTTTTTTTCTGCCTTCTTTTCTTCCTGTTCCCACTACTTGTCTTCTAACACTATTATTTTTCCCCTTTCTTAAACGTTCCCCTATTATTTTTATCCTTTATTTCTGTTTCTTACACACTTTGATTTCAATATCCTTTTCAATATTAAGTTCTTGTGAACAAGATTACAACCATTTAACAAAATTTAGATAATAAAATTCTTGTTGTGTTGGACTTACATCATCAGTAAGTTGTGGTGAGGCTTGTTACAGAGTTCCAGGCCAATTTTTTTAAACTGTCTGTTGTAAATAAAAGACATTCTAAAAAATTATCGTAATATTTCAGTGACCAGCTTTTTAAGCTTCACTAACAAGTCTTTAAAACATTTATTAAACGTTGTTCTCAGTCTATTGATCAGTGCTGTTTCCCTTGTTGATTAATCTGGACAGGCTTTAAAAAGCTCTTTGAAGAAAAATAGACTTGGGGGACAAAATGAGCTTGATTCACAAGTTGATACTGTTGGGGGATATAAAAACAATCTTTAAGTCAGGATACTGTTTGTGAAGATTCAGTGATGATCTGAGATATGGTTCTAAACCAATTTTGTTTTAGAATAATTGTTATTTCAGTATTACCTATATGATACCTGGAACAAAATGAATATAATATCTTCACATTCTCAAATTTATTATATTGGAACTGTGACTTGATGTTTTTATTTGATTTAATTCTCAAATGTTCTAAAATACACAGCACAAAAAATATGAGCAATCATTTCAATTGCTCTCACTTGTTGCATCTATCTGCAATAATGGAAGCAACTTAATCATTCATTTTCCCTATTTAGACAAACACGGATTTGATTTTATTTTATTTCATTTTTTTTGGCTTATAGTATCTTGCAAAGATTTGTTTGTGAAATTAAAAAATAAAATAAATATCAATCTTGTACTTTAAGTTAGGTTCTATTATACATTCTTTGCAAATATCATTTCACTTACTCATCATAGCAAACTCAGTACATGTTCTCCAATATTTCTACACCTGAAAGTTGACAAAATGAAGACAAACAATGTACTGGTTACTGTCAAAAGTCACACAACCTGAAAGCGGCAGATCAAGGAGTCATATCAAACAATTTGAATCTAATATGATTGGATTCTCTTAAGTACTATACTGTAATGCCTCTCCCCAAAATGTTACTATATCTTTGATGATAAACATCAGTTAGTAATAAATGGAAACCTTTCTAATTAATATTTTCAGTTACACTTTTAAGGGAAAAAGAATGGTGAATCTGTACTGCTACATAAATATTCCCCTGAATAATAAGGATAAACTAATCCTTCCTTTACTGAAGCTGAAAATATCTTTCTTCAATGTCTCATTAAACTTGAGATTTAAAAAAAATTTTTTTAACCTTTATTTATTTTTGAGAGAGAGAGAGACTATGAGCAGGGAAGGGGCAGAGAGAGAGAGGAAGACACAGAATCTGAAGCAGGCTCCAGGCTTTGAGCTGTCAGCACAGAGCCCGACACGGGGCCAAACCCACAGACGGTGAGATTATGACCTGAGCCGAAGTCAGACACCCAACTGACTGAGCTATCCAGGTGCCCCACAAACTTGAGCTTTTTAACAATTTAAAAAGTAGATGATGTTTTTGCTGATCATTGTACCTGGTTTAGAAGAATATGGATTTACGTTATCTGATCATGGTCTCACAACATCACATTTTTCCATATTGTCTACCAACCCATCAACTTTTTCTTACTAGAATTCACTGAATGGAACAATTAATATTCATTTCCCCTCAACATTTTCCACTTCCTTTAATGATCTGCCTTGACATCTATTTATTTTTACTGCTTCAGTTCAATGTTAATGACTTTTATAGGTATATTTGTTAACTTGACATTCTATACATCAAACTTAATTTTACATACAGAGCAAAACTGTGAAAATTTTAAAACTAAAAACCAAACAAATGCGAAACACAGCTCAAAAAGAATAGCATTCTCTCATAATGGCTCTAGAATAAACTCAATGGAGATGCCCCTAATGTACTTCCATATCCTTTAGTTTGATAAGACATCAGTTCTTATCTCTTCTGTCATAGTTACTAGGTTCTAATAGGAATTTTGTTTACTACAGAGTTAATATTTATACCAAAATGAGAACTGTCATTATAATTCATAGGTCATGTGTAAATTATTTACACTGAATTTAGATAATGATAAAAGAAAGCAATATATGAGAACTAGAGAGAAAGATATAGCTGCTCATTTAGTCATTCATTAAACATTTTTAAAAAATAAGCATACAAATTTAGAACTTTTGACCATTTCTAGTTTTTGATTTTTGTTTTCTTATTGTTGACTTTTACGCATTTTGTATATTTTATATACAAGTATTTTTATCAGCTAATGTGAGATTGGTCACAGTTCTAAATTCTGAACTTTGTAGAGATAAAATAGTAAGAGAGAAAAGGAGTGAGTGAGTGAGAAAGGGAGAGAGAAGAGTGAACACAAATAATTAAAATACATATCAAAAACACTAAAATTGGGGCACCTAACTGGCTCAGTTGGTGGAGCTTGTGAGTTTTGATCTTGGAGTCATGAGTTCAAGCCCCATGTGGGGCATAGAGATTACTTAGAAAAAATAAAATAAAATTAAATTAAATTAAAACAGACTTTCAGTTAAAATATATATTTTAACTCAATAATAAAAAATAAATATAAAATATATAAACTTATATGAACTAGATATATTAATAGAAATGTGTAAGTTCACAAAATGGAATAAAAAGAAATATAAAAAATAGATGAATATTAAGAAATTGAAGTGAAATTCAGGAGTTTTTCTCTCTAAAAAAACTAGCCCCAAAGGATTCTTTTGATTAAGTTCTATAAACCTTCAAGTAGTAAGTAGTTAATTTCTACCCCATATTTTTTTCCAGAATTAAAAAAAGAAAGTTATGCAGAAAATTTTATGAGGCAAGAGTAATATTAAATCTAAAACCAGGTATGAGCCATAAAAGAAGAGACTAGCATAATCCAATTTCATTTATAAATTATAAATAAATTTATCAAAAGTGAATGAAATATTAGTGAATCAGATCCTATTAACTTAAAAAAAGCATAGTCAAATAAATTTTAGTTATTGTTAGGGACTGCACAGTGTTCTTTCACAATTCATATGTTTGAAGTGATGGTATTTGGAGATAGGGCCTTTAGGAAGGTAGTTAAGATTAAATGACATCATAAGGGTGAAGCCCTAATCCCTTAAGATTGCTGTCCTTATAACAGGAGGACACATCAAGGAACTTTCTTTAAGCATATACAGGCAAACAGCCACATGAGGACACAGTGAGAAAATGGTTCTTCAAGCCAGGAAGAGAAGTGTCATCAGAAGTCACATTTGCTGGCACCTTGATAATAGACTTTTAGTCCCAGAACTGTAAGAAAAAAAAATGTCTGTTGTTTAAGACATTCAGTCTGTATTTTCTCACACAGCCTGAACTGACCAATGCAGCTTGGAATGTAAGAATGTTTCAGTGCTAGAAAATATATACAAATAAATCCCCACATCAACAGAAAAAAGCAATCAATAAAGAATAAAAAGCTTCCGAAGATTCATAACTTATTTACAATAATAAATATTAGGCAACTAGGAATAAAGGATATTTCTTTAATGTGTGAGAATTTATATACCACAAACTTCTGACAAAGGTATCTTTAATGGAGAAGAAAATTAAACAATGTCTTTAAGTTTGGGAAACAGACAGGATACTCACTATCACTGCCGTGCGCTAACAGAGGAATGGATGACTTAGCCAACGCAATAAATCAAAAACAAAACAAACAATACACAAAACAAAACAAAATACAAGCCATAAGAATTAAAGGAATCTGAATGAAAGAGGTAAAACTCTCATTTTGGGCAGGTGACACCATCATTTACTTTGAAAAGCCACCAGCATCAGTAAATTATTAAAATAAATAAGATAAGCCAGGAAGGTTGAGAAATAACAGAATATAAAAGTCAATAGCATTTCTCTAAAAATAAGTAAATGCAATTCATGGAATGATAAATACCAGGCAGTGGTATTTAAAATATTTAAAAATAAGAAACCATTCATAATAGTTTCTTACTTAACCATAAGAAACCATTCATAATAGTATAAAATTGTGAAATATCTAGGAATTAATCTAGTAAAAAATGCACAAGAGGTTTAAAGTAAGAAATTTAAAACTCAAGTAATATAAAAATATTGATAAATATGTAGATATTCCAAGTTGGAATGATTTAATATTATATATATACCTGTTGTCTCCAAATTAATATATTAAGAATCAAATTAATAAACCAGGTTGGGTTTTTGTATGGAAATAAAAACATTTAAAAATTAATATGAAAGAAAAAGCTTTGTATATCACAATACAGCCTACTCCATTAATAAAACACTCATAATTCTTTGAGGATAAAGCTCCCCATGTTGAACATCTTTAGACTAAGACCTTTCAGACTCTTAGAAATCCTCTAGCATTAAAGAAGGGGTGCAAGGTACCACATTAAATTTTTCAAAGGTTCCATCCTAGGGTCTTCTAGATACATGCCTAATATGATCTTTGGTGCCAGACCTGGTTTGTTTTGAGAATCATTTCCTGGCTGGTAAGACTGAAAGAGAAACACTTTTGTTTTAATATTTCAATCTAGTAACTGTAGGACCTTCGATATTCTCTCTCAATTCTGTTTACAAACTGAAAAGATTGTAAGTTGTAAGTAAAGAACTTAGCGTTTCTCAACCAGGAGTGATTTCCCCTTTTGGAGACACTTGGCAATGTCTGGAGACATTGTTGGTGTCACAAATGGGGGTGGGGTGTGACTGACACCTAGTGGGTAGAAACCAGGGATCCTGCTAAATATGAACAGGACAATCCCCTACAACACACACTTATCTTCCCAAAATGTCAATGGTGCTGATGTCAAAAAAATCTGATTTCAACTCATCTTTCTCTTCCTGTACCTTAACATAGACAGCAGAAAGAATTCAACTGACATTTTCACATTTTGCATAGATACCCAATTTCTAAGTTCCATTAGTTCATTAGGTACCTTTTCTAATTTCCAAGTTATTGCATGCAGGTGTTAGATTTAATTACTCTGCTACTATATATCATGGATTGCCACATTTTCAAACTACTTTATCAGTTTCCTTACGACATTTTTTTCTGCCCATGTTTTAGGCTTTCCTTACAGCAATACTCTACTTTCAGGTACCCATTTCTATATCAGTTATCCTACATTGCATTAAAATCAAAACAATTGGGACATCTAGGTGGCTTAGTCGGTTAAGCATCTGACTCTTGGTTTCTGTGCAGGTCATGATCTCATGGTTCATCTCATGATCTCATGTTTCTCATTGAGGCCCCTACTGGGTTCTCTGCTGACAGTGTGGAGCCTGCTTGGGATTCTCTCTCTCTCTCCCTCTCTCTCTGCCAACCCCCTGCTCATGCTCACTCTCTCTCTCTCTCTCTCTCTCTCTGTCTCTCAAAATAAATAAATAAACATTGAAAAAAATAAAACAAAAACAATAAAAACACCCCAATAATGACTCAAAACAGCAACTTAATTTCATTCGTAATTGAACTTGATTAAGTTGGGCATCTCCTTGGGCAATCTCAGCTGGGTCCACTCATGTATCTGCAACCACTTGCATGTCATTTATTCTGGTTCTGCTTCTGTGAGTTGGCTTGCTGCTATCTGGGGTGATTCTGGTGACTAGACTATATATCCCTCATAATTCATAAGGTAGTTTAGGCTTGCTCATATGGCAAAGTGTCCAAAACATCAATAGAACAAGCCATAATGCACAAATGCTTTAATAGCCTTAGTTTGCATCACATTTGTTATTGTCCCGTTGACCAAAGCAAGTCACAAGGCTAGCACAAATACAAGGGTTAGAGAATACCAGCTATTTACAAAGCATGGGTAAAGCAAGGGGAAGCATCCGTAGCCATTTTTGAATTTACCACATTTTTTAATCCACAAATATTTGCAAGAACTATGTCACAGATATCCATGATGGGACCTATATGTTGGTATGTAATGAATTGTAATTATAGTAACGAGAGGTTAAAGGATTGTGGAGTTCCCACCTTTAATGGAGCACATATATAAAATATTTGAAATACATGTCATATGTGATGAGTACCATGCAGTAGCTGGAAGCAGTGATGAGATGTACATATAACAATATTGATCATTTTTAAAAACAGAGTGCTGAGTGAAAAACAAAAAGTGAGAAACAGAAATCTGTTATGATAGATCTACGTAAGTCAGTAATCAATACTTACTTTACAGGCATGCACACACACACAAAAGGTACATCTTAGACCCAATGGAATCTTTGACCATGGTCTGGACTACAGGGAACAGAATAAGAACACGAAGAAAGGGCAGGTTTAGGAGTTTGTACATAAATAAGGTCCTGCATAGTGCATGGCCTGGCTTCTTTCTGCCCCTCCAGCTTCACTTCACATCTTTCTTGATTTCTTGAAACTTTACAAGTTTCTTCCTTGAACTTGCATTTTAACCACACTGGCTTTCAAAAGAGCCATGTTCCTTAAACCCCTTGGTTCTTTCACCTGATATACACCTCTTTTTCTAGTTGACTTCCACTTATTCTTCAGTCTTCTTCAGATCTCAACACAAATACCACTTCCTCCGGGAAGCCATTTCCTCTGGGAAAATGAGGCCAGGAATCCTCTTATCGACATAGATTCCCAAGTATGTATGACATCTGGTATAAAGCCAAAGTGACACTTATGCAAATGTTTCAATTTGAGCTTTCCTTAATAGAACTCTTTTGCCTAGTTAACTACTATCCATGTCTTATTATTTTTTAATGTTTAATGTTTGTTTGTTTATTTATTTTGAGGGAGAGAGAGCATGAGTGGGGGAGAGGGGCAGAGAGAGAGAGGGAGAGAGAATCTTAAGCAGGCTCCATGAGCATGGAGCCTGATATGGGCCTTGATCCTTCGACCATGAGATCATGACCTGAGCCAAAATCAAGAGTGGATGCTTAACCAACTGAGCCACCCGGCACCCCACTATTCATGTCTTCTTTTGCTTTTCAGCTTAAATGATATTCCCTCAAGAAACTAAACTAGATCTTCAGATCTCTCTGTTATGTTTTCTTATATTTCTCCTTTTTACCACACATCATAAGTGTAATTAAATATGTCTAGATATATCTATGAGATCTTTTATTTACTACATATGAATAATATATGTTATATATAAAGTTGTACATACAAACACGCAAATTATACACACACACACACACACACACACACATTCACGCACACAAAGAATTGTTATTTGAAGGCTGTTGGTATTTGATTATTTGGCCATTCATTTATATGTTCCAGATCCCATGTTAGGAGATAATTTCTAGTGCTGCAATGGTTTAGAGAGATTCACAGTAATAAGCTCTCATTCTGCACAATTATAAGGCCTTACCCATTCATTGTTTTTGAAGAAAACATTAGGGTCACTTAAATTTGAATGTGTCCTCTTTAATACTATTATTGATTTTGTGTACTCCTTAATATTATTATAAGGCTGTGCTCTCACCCCCTCTGAGATCTGTCAGAACGAGAAATGACTTTCTCAGAAGGAGACTTGAGAAAAATTGCATGTGTAATGATGGGGTTATTTGAGAAATGTACTATGCTCTATTTATTATTTGATCTGGGGCATGGTGCTTATCCTAGCTGTGATTTGGGGCTATTAAAGTTAATTACACAGAGACTGGAAGTGAATTCGAGGCTAACCTTACTAGGAACATATTTAGAAAGTGCTTAAATGTTTCGCTGCCCATCACCCTGAGGAACTTCCATGGGTTTGGGACAAAGACTGGAACCCACATGTGCTGACTCAGTCTGGAGGTAACAGTTGTAGAGAGTTTTATGCTTATGTAGATTCAGGGATTCAATGTAAATGGTTTGTATGTGTTACATGAGAACATGGGCAGACACTTCAAATCTATCTATACTTAGATGTGTATTAGAGATGGAAAATGATATCATAGAGCATTTTTATTATTCTCTATCTGGGTCATAAACTTCTTAAAATTTCTTTCTCAGTATAAGCTTTTTATGTTTCTATTCAATCCTGAGATAAATTTCTTCAAAGATTAAGGGAAATATATTCAGTTGTTTTAAAGCTAAGTAAATGTTAAAACTTTGTATGTATATATATATATATATATATATATATATATATATACACACACACACACACACACACACATATATATAAAATTATATGCATATAATATATGTGCCATCATAAGAAAAGCAATCTATTGTAATCACTTTCTCAGTAAATCTCAAAAATGCTTCTTCTGAAAAGTTTGATCTGAATACAAATGATACTTTAAAAATTATCTTGTTTGGATATGAGGGAGCAAATTTTCTCCATATTTCTTTACAAAAAAATATTCCATTGTTTGGAAAACTCCTGAGACTTAGGATAATTAATCAGTAAGTGACTTACTTAAATCGATATTTTGCATTACTATTTTTTTTTGCATTACTATTCCCACAAATAAATACACAGGAGCCTTTAGCCATCACATTAGGGGGACTAGTAGCATTGCCAGGTGATACAAGAAAATGTGAAAAATGGAAACAAATGGCATCACACTTAAATTAAAATTTCAGGTTGGAAAAAAATTTCGGTGATTTCAAGTTTTAGTTTGCCCTCAATGTTGATCATGAGGTGAAGTGCCTGGAGGTCACAGTGCCCTTTAGAGAACATTGTGAATTACTGAAGTAGTACATCTATGTGGTAACTATGGATATAATTTTTGCAAGTCGCATACTATTATATCTAACAATTTAAAAAAGAAGAGGGGTGCCTGGGTGGCCCAGCTGGTTAAGCGGCTGACTCTTGATTTTGGTTCAGGTTATGATCTCACATTTCATGGGACTGAGTCTCCCACCAGCCCCTGTGCTGACAGTGCCTGAAGAGAATCCTCCCTTTCTCTCTGCCTCTCTCTCACTCGTGCTCTTTCTCTCTCAAAATAAATAAAAATAAAATAGAAGAACTCAGTGTTAAGTTCTAAAGACAAACATATTTTGAGAGAAAAAATAAATTGAGTGCATTTTATTAGCATAATTCATTTGTAAATAAAACAAAACAAACAAAAATCATTTGAATCAAGTGTCCTTTAGTTCAACTAAAGGAATAAAACTTCCATTAAAATGAGTTTTAAAACCACTGCTAATAATATTTTAGTTTCAGATTTTCTACATGAGAAAGCCAAAATCCAATCAGAATAAGAAAATTATAGGATCATATTCCAGGTTTCATGGCTCTTCTGTGGTATAATCCTCAAATAATTAAAATATGTAGAGGTCATGGTCCTCTTTATAGTCACATGTACTTCACCAGTCTTACTCTCACAAAAACCAGACAGATTATGACAGATATGAAGTTGAGCTACGAAACATTTTGCTAAGGAACCTAAAGATGGGAAATAAAAACCACAAATTCCAGGGTGTCTGGGTGGCTCAGTAAGTTAAGCATACAACTGTTGCTTTCAGCTCAGGTCATGATATCACCTGGAATATCAAGCCTCACATCTGGTTCTGTGCTGACAGCTCAGAGCTGGCCTGGGATTATCTCTCTCATTCTCTCTCTGCCCCTTCCCCACTCGTTCTCTCTCTTTGTCGCTCTCTCAAATAAATAAACTTAAAAAAAAAAACACAAGTTCCCAGAATTAATCTAATTTAATGAGATGAGCACTATCATTCCTATTTCTACCCCTTGGTTATCAGGCCCATATATAATACCTACTGGGAACATGTATAGCACCACATATTTGGCATTAGTACAAGGACTAATTACAACCTGAAGAATTCACTAAGCTAGCACCAACTCTGCATCTTTGAAAGGCCAGTTGATCACTATTAACTGGTAGCTTCCAGATGATATATGGTAGGACAAATGTATCCCTGGTATGTGTCCACCTCTGCACCATGGCTGATATATTGACTAACGACGTTTAGAGACATTTATTTGGAGTTACCCACTACTATAGACAAAACTTCACCTTAACACTGATACTGAGAACTAAAACAAAGATAGTAAAAAAAAGCAAAGAGGTTAAAACCAAGCTTTAAAATTATACTGTTAAATGTCTGCATTATTTTCATTTTTCATTTGGTTCACATACTTCAAACCTCTATTTAGCCTTGGATGCAGTTATTCATTAATACTCCTCTCAGGACAAATATTGCAAGATCACTGGGTTTTGATATTAATGGTGAATTGGAGATGGTGGAGGTGTTTTGGCATTATTTTTTGGAAGTATTATTTCGCGTTATTCTTTTAAATTATTTTTAAAGCCACTGCTCTCTGATATTACAAGTAGGAATTTATAAACACCCATAATTTGCTACTTATAATTCTCACTTTGCAGACACCATTCAGTTGCACAGACCATGGAAAACATATCATACGTACTTCAGTTGCATAAAGCAGTGGTTTCTAGCCTATTAAAGTTTAGGGACGTTTTGGGTAAGCTTTTTATTGACTTGCATAAGGAATAATTTTGCTTTCAGCAACTGTATATTGAAAAAAGTACATTATAGAAAATATAGTTGTAACAAAGTAATGTTAAATTAATTGCATATTCTCAAAATAACATTTATATAGTTTGAAAACCCCACATGCATGTAAATTTTTATTCAAGCACTCTATAAAAGATGCCTGATAAATGTTTGGACTTACACATCATTTGTAGTGAGTTAATGGCTCTCTACATATCAGACGCCCACATGTTGGAAACCATTGATATAATGGATTTTTTTTTGTCCTCTTCATCTCTGCCTTTCACCATCCCCCAATTCTTCTTTTTCTACTTCTACTTAATTATAAATAAAGCTGTTTTGGCAGTATATCTAAAATCAAGGGTATGATTTTTGTCAAAACTGGTTTAATAGAAACTTATAAAGCCATTGAGCCAAACACAAAATCTGAGCAGCCCACCCACAAAATCACACCTAGTGAAGTAGTTAACAAAGGTCAATAGACAACATCTGTTACCTAAAGAAGGCGTAGGAATTAAAGCATCATAAATGTTTACCAGTAATGTGTGAAAACAAAATCATCCATAAAAAAGCTTTTCTACTTAGATGAATATGTGCTACCCATAAATGAGCTCAGAACCTGACAGCTGGATAATTTTAATTTCTGAGTAGCTTATACCTTAGGGAAAACAGAATAAAACATTTTAAGAGTTTTAATCAGTTGAAGGTTTCCTGTGTTTGTGGTCTTCTTTTGAAAGTTAATTGTCTCATTTAAATGTGATGATTGAACTAAACTATACAAGACATATACATCATTGTGAACATTATACATATATATTGTGAACATTTCAGTGATTCAAAAGTTCTTTGCATTTTTACAATATATTTCATTCAAATGCTATTAATCTAGCAGAGGAGCTCAGAAACAGGTAGAAATAACCATAACAAAGGATATAGAACAGTGGTTCCACAAAGTATGTACATATAAAATATTACATTCAAAGAAGGAAAAATTACCACCAACTTTAGCAGTTATTAATACTTTTTAAAATTTTACTTCTTTTTAAAATTTAAAAAAAATTTATTTTTGAGAGAGAGAGAGAGAGAGAGAGAGAGAGAGAGAGAGAGAAAGAGCATGAATGGGGGGAGGGGCAGAGAGAGAAGGAGACCCAGAATCCCAAGCAGGCTCCAGGCTCTGAGCTGTCAGCATGGAGCCCGACGCCGGACTAGAACCCACAAACTGTGAGATCATGACCTGAGCTGAAGTTGGATGCTTAACTGACTGAGCCACCCAGGTGCCCCTAAAAAATCTACTTCTAAAGAGATATAAAATTAGATGTCATGTGTCCAGCAGTGTGCTTAATATTGGTGGAACAATTATAATTAAGAAACTGTCCAAAAAGAAGATACCAGTGTCAAGTCTGATATTGAATCAAACTGTATTGTCTTACTTGCAAATAGATATAATTAAAGCAGGAGCAAGTTACAAATGCAAACTATAAATGGAACTCAGACAATAGGGTAAATGATACCATCAGTGGTTGGGATGGTTAGAAGTTTTCATGGAAGCAGTATATAAATCGAGAACTTGAATGATGTATGGGAGTTCACCAAACAGAAAGAAGTAAGAAGAACATAATCAGAATTACATGTAGAGGGAAGAGTATGAATAGAACCATAAACATAGTTGTAATATGTCTGATTTTAGAAGAAGTAGAGAGAAGATTAGGCCTAAGTTCATCTTTATCAGTTAAAGTTCAATTAGAGATGCAGAAACAGTATTACAGTAATAGACCTTTCTCAATTGCAGGAAAAAAAAAGCTGATGAAGTAAGAATCAAGAAGGGAGATTTGAAGAATCATTGTGAAGTCACTAACTAGCCCACCAGAAACACTGGCATTTGTGGATATGTCAGAGCTTACAGGCCAATCTGAGAAGACAACCACGTCCAGCAGGACAATGAAATGAGGCTGGTGGAGAGATATAGAAGGCTTTCACATCTGGATAGCTACTGGCTGCTATTGTTCAGCAGGAGTGGCAATCACAAAAGAGAGCTGTTCTCGGAATGGATTAGAATAAGGACAGAAGAAGGATAGTGCTTCTGTATTTGCAAGTCAGTTTATCTAACCTGATAATCTTCAGAGAGGTTTGCCTGCTTCTTCACTTCCTGCTTTCCTTCTGCCTTCCAAAGTCTGCTCAAAATTACTCTAACATACAGAGAACCAAACAGTGAAGGGGGATTCTGGGAAACAGGATTCAATATGAGCAAGTGACAGAGCACAAATCAGCACACTGTTCTCAGGACTGTTGACTTTACAGTCAGTGGAGGGTCTCAGAGATACTGAGAAAGGGGAGTGACAAGATAATAGATTTTGTTTTCAGAAAAGCAATTTGAGTCAGAGAAATAGAATTTATTATAAGTAAGATAAACTGGAAGTAGGGAAAATTTTGCCAAGATTTTTCAGCCCTCCAGACAAGGAGTGGTTCTGTACTGAACTAGGACAATGAAAATAGGCATGAGTAGGAAAGAACCCATTTGAGATTTTAAGGGGCTAAATTGACTGGACCAGTGTTGACTGGTTATTGGAGATAAGTAACAGATGAATCTGGCCCAGTATTTAGTTTGGATCCTTGCAAGTACAGGAAGAAGTGTCAAAGAAAAATTGCATCAGATGGATTAAAAAGGCAAGGATAACTTTATTTAAAATATTGCAGTTAAGGAGACAGATTAAAATCAATTCCACAGTTACAAAAGGTGAGAGAATTTTGAAGAGCTGTGGTGAGCTAGTGGAAATGTAGTCGAGGCCATTGGAAGGGGGAGTTGGTCCATATGCTTAGGCCATCTGTGTTTGCTAATGGGCACTTAATGTAGTTTGACTCCTATTTTTCTGCAGAGACTTGAAAACAGGGACAGTTCTTGATGGTTACATTTCAACGGGATGGTCCTCAATGTTCTTGAGAGAAGATTTACATCTCAAAGGGGTAGAGAATATATTTACTATTGCAAACTCTCTAAAATAAATGCTCTGAGAAAAGAGAGGTCAGAGGTCTAGAGTTTGGAAGAAACCTATCTAAAGTTTAATCAAGTTGAGGGGAATGCTAAGGCCATGTTGGTCAAAAATTGAATGCAGTTGTCTATTTTGCAAAGATAATTTTGTTAGTCATAGTGCGTTTGAACTTTCTGAAGAGTTTGAATTTGCAACATAAAAGTAAGTGACCACTGTTAAACTGACTGATGAAGTTTTGGGGTGATAATGGGGCTCATGGGGCCAAGAAAGAATTTTTGAAGATGTCTGTTGAAAAAAGGTCATTTTATTAAAGCATGGGGACAGGACCCATGGGTAGAAAGAGCTGCACTTGGGTTGTGAAGAGTGGCTCCATACACACACACACACACACACACACACACACACACACACACACTACGGGGCTGGGGCTGGGGGAGGTAAAGTCAAAAGGGAAGTTTCCAAAGAGATTTTCATATGCTGAAAACTCACAGATTACTGAAAGCCTAGCTATTGTCAAGCTAAGGTGGTTTTTCTCTCTAACAAAACATTAAAATTAAGACACTGGGGAGTTCTTGGAGAAAGGTTACACTCTGTATTTGCCTCAAGTATTTGTCACTGGGCTTCAGGTGTAAGGAAATTTAATTTTACCAGCCATTTCTTCTTGCCTTTGTTCCCCACATGACTATGGAGTGAAGGGTGATGTTGGGGCTCCAGAAAACTGAGTTTATAGGTTTCTGGAGATTAGGCTATTAATAAGATTGCCTTTTCTTATAATTTACTAAGACATTTGTAAACTGAAGGAGACCCTATCAGTTTAACCATTTGTTTTCTGTCATTTTCTTTGTCCTTGGGCATCCAGGAATGCCTGAGCAAAGTCACACATATCCCACCGGGGCAGCGGGGTGGGTTGGGGGGGTTGGGAGGAGGAATGGGTGCTGTTAGCTTGTACTTTGCCTTCAGCTTGTCCCATGCTCTCTCATCACTGACTATAGTGCCTTGAGTGGTGCACACCTCTCTCTCAAAAAAAAAAGGACATTCTGATACCCAAACTCCCAGAATCTATGAAAGTGATTGATCTTATTTAGAAAAGGAGTCTTTGCAGTAACTTAAGTTAAGAATATTGAGATGAAATCACCCTAAGTTATCTGGGTGAATCCTAACTCAGTAACAATTATTCTTTGAAGAGACACACAAAGGCAAGGCCATGATAGGATGGAGGCAGAGATTACACTGATATAGCTGGAAACCCAGGTATGCCAAGGTCCACCACAATCTGGAAGAAACAAGGAATGAAATATCTTTTAGAGCCTCAAAGGAAGTAGAGCTCTGAGGACACCTTGCTTTGGGACTTCTGACCACTAAAACTGTAGAGAATAAACTGTTGTTTCAATACACTAAGTTTGTGAGTAATCTGTTATATCATCCTTAGAAAACTCATACATTGACAAAATCAATTCACTGATTTTTTTTCATGTGGTTTAAATGTAACTATATCAATAAAGTATATTCTCACATTCTATTGGAGGCATATATACAGACCGTTTAAATAAATTTACATTAAACCAGTGTATTCAAGCTCTGACCAATTCATAGGCAGTAGTGTGGCCATGAATTGAGTCCAGTCCATGAGATCTCACCTTCACAATTAAAAGACAGGGAGAGAGACAGAGAAAGAGACAGAATCATATGAACTACTTCTATCCTAATAAGGATACTTAAAAAAATGTTATATTTAGAGAGGGCATAAGTGGGGAAGAGGGACAAAGTGAAAGAATGTCTACACTGAGCTCTATCCCACTACATGGGGATCATGACCTGAGCTGAAACCAAGAGTTGGACGCTCAACTGACTGAGCCACCCAGACACGCCAATGAGTAAACTTTATTAGAGCTCTTATAACACTGAAGATTTGTTATCAATTAGTTTTCTTTTTCTTAAGTAACAATTTTTATAGAATTCTGATTTATAATGTTTATTTATTTTTGAGAGACAGAGAGACAGCATGAGCTGGGGAGGAGCAGAGAGAGAAGGAGACACAGAATCTAAAGCAGGATCCAGGCTCCGAGCTGTAAGCACAGAGCCTGAAGCGGAGCTCAATCACGAGCCACGAGATCATGACCTGAGTCAAAAGTTGGACGCTTAACCGACTGAGCCATGCATGTGCCCCTAGAATTTTGATTTATAGATGTAAGAAAATTTAGCATGATTTTGACTTACTAACCAAATAATTAGAGCTTTGGAGTTTCTTTTTCTGTTTTTTTTTTTTTTTTTTTTTTTTTTTTCCATTTCATAGAGAGATAACTTAATAGCTACTAACCAAAAAAGATCTTAGGGCTCAACTACTAATCACTACAGGATTACATTGTGCCCACCCAGATAATCCAGAATAATCTACCTTTCTCAAAATCCTTAATTTAATCATTCTTGCAAAATCCCTTTTCCCATGTAAAGTAACATATACACAGGGTTTGGGGATGAGGGCACAAACATTTTTGGGTGTCCATTATTCTCCCTACCACATTAACTATTTCAGATATCATATTGAAATCTTTTTTGGGTTTTCCAGTACAGCATATGCCCATGAAGTGTAGGGAGGAATTCAATGCAAAAGACATGTGTTCTAAACCTGTATATTTGAATGTAAGGAGATAGCTTAAACTTGACTCAAATCACAAAGGAGCACAAAGGCTCATTTTTAATGAAAATCCATGTTACATTTAAAATCATACACACAGACAAAGTTTAAGAAATGCCATAAAACTGGAGTAGCTATTATGGTTCTATAAGAGACATCAGCATAAATTTTATTTTAAATGTGGGGCAAGGCAGAATAAGCTACTTAGGCTGTGAGGGACTTAGAAAGAAGTAACAGCAGAAGAGGATAATTGTGTTCCAATAATTATAGATCATCTACGGAGAGACCTAGTCTAGGGATTGAAAATAAAAAATATAAACATATTTGAATAATAACCAACTGTTTTGCTTTACGGCCCTACCTCTCTCTTATCCAAAACTCACAATCTAACTAAAAATACACTGGACAAAATTTAGTGATCAATATAAATGATTCCAATATTTTCCACCACATCTCAAGAATTAATAAATGATTCTAATCAAAGGGAGGAGTGTATTCTTAAAGTACTATGCTTAAAAATAAAATTTCACAGTCTCTTTTTACCCTTTTCTTCCTGGTGTAGTAAAATTCTATCTGTGCTTCAACCCATCAATTTATGCTAAGAAGAAATGCACATGGGCAAATCTGAGATAGCAAATCCTTTCTCTGTGTTAATAGGTATATTTTTCTCTACAAAAGTAATATATGCTGTTACACTTGACACTCTTCTTCACTGTTTAGCAGTCAAGATAAAAAGAGCTCATAATTTTGCATACAACTTGTAATGGTTCATTTAATTTTGGTTTTCATTCTAAGACAATTTCCTATTAAAAATATTCAGAGTAATGAGGGTTTCAAAGGATGTCTGTTACTACTGAAATTCAAATGACTTCATTTCAAAAAATTTAATTTAAATAAATATAACTGCTTTATACTCCTTGGCAAATATTTTCATGCATAATACTTTTGATAAAGATGAAAATATACACATAAGAACAGAAGGATAAAACTAAGTCCTAATTAAAACTTGCCAGTATGATTGACTCTTTTGGATAATACTTAGATTTTTACAATTAACCCCAGTAATCTCATTGAAGACTGTTCTAACAGAATTGTTCCAACAGAAGTACAGGTGTTTGGGCTTTATGTAGGAGGTGGGAGATTAGTGAGTATAAACCGCCTAGAATGGCTTAAGTAAAAATATACTTAGGCATTATGGTACGTGCGTGTGTGTGTGAGTGTGTGTGTAGGTTTTATGCCTGGAAATGGATTGTGGAGTGCTTCCCTAGATCACTTTAAACTATTACTTCCCTAGATTACTGTTTTGCTGTGCAAAGCAGCACCTGAGTTTTACCCCTATTTAAGCTCCAAGTAGATAGGGGCCATTTGTACTATATCTTATTGCTCAAATGGACTACATTTAGCAAAAGTGCAAGAACAACATATCTACAGAATTCTCTTAACTCGAATAAAGGTTAATTTCAATAGAACGTCATTGATGAGTACTATTGATTTTTAAATAATGTTTGTCAGAAAAGTAGAAAGTGGGAGCCAGTTTGCCTATCCTTGATGTCAACCAGTGAAGGGTGTGTGAATCAAAAGAATATAACAATTTTATCAAAATTATATCTTTGGCTCTAATACAGACATATGGGAGTATAGGATTGAGCCAAACTAATCTGTCTCAGTTTCCCTATGTATAAAATAATGATGTTGCAAAGGATGAGGATAAAAATCATAGCTGGAGTGATATGTTGACTATGAATAGAATAATTTTCATACTTCTCTGTCATCATTAAAAATAGCTGCAGGGGTTAATTGTTAACACTTAAATAATTTTAATTCATAGAATAAACTATATTTAATATTTCTGTTGTTCTCATGAAAGCCAAAACACAAATTAATGTCCCTAACATTGCCATCACAACTGGCAGATGCAAGCATGCAGTGGTGACACTGTACTTTGCTTTAACATTTACATTGTTACAACATTTTAGTTGTAAAAGCAAGTAATGACAAGAGCAGTTCATTAATATATTCCATCTTCATGTGATAATGCAACACTTAACATTCTGTTCTGAATGTCTACAGAATGTCAAAATAAATAAATTGCCCCTAGTTAGCATAGTCATGTTATATTTATCACTGAAACAAGAGGAAGGACGTTGAATGCTATGACACTCTGCAAATGAAAGTTATTTATTTATCTTGGAATGGCTCTACGGTCTAAGATATAATTGGAGGTTTATGACTGGACAACAGAATTGTCCAATCCATTGCCTGTGCTGACATAGAAAACCTTTTTTAAAGTTCATTTTTATTTTTTACCTCATTTCAGTTCTCGAAAAGAAAGAAAAAGTCTCCTTGTAAATATCTCAGAGATTAATAAGGATGGGACACTGCTAAACTGTCTGCAATATGGCAAAACAGGCTGTGACAGAGGGATATGGAAAGCTGAATGAAATACATGAAGGAGTGGCCAGTCTTACATGGGGAAGAGTGATGTGTGATGGGTTTCCAAGGAAAGATGCTCAACCCAGATCTTGAATTCTGAGTGGAAGTCTCCAGATAGCCTGATGAGCAAAACCACTTTAAATGAGTGTGGCACTTATACAAAGAAAGTTGCCAGATGATGTTTACCAAAAAAAAGTTGAGATGAAATAAAGAAAAAAAAAATGAATGCAATTTAGTAGTGCCAAAAAAATAAATCATACTCTTACATATACATATCTTATGTAAAAATATATGATATGATATATATGTATATATATATGTGGGCTTATACATATATATACATATTATATATGCATATATATACATACATATATATACATATATATGTATATTTACATATATATAACTGTTTTGAAAGACTAAATAGTTTCATGTGATTAGAGCTCAATACATATGTATACCTAGGGGAAGAAGGAGGTAGGAGATTAATCTGGAAGATGACAAAGTTAGATTCAAGTTTGAATTTTTTTTTTTTTGTTTAAATTTTTTTTTTCAACGTTTATTTATTTTTGGGACAGAGAGAGACAGAGCACGAACGGGGGAGGGGCAGAGAGAGAGGGAGACACAGAATCGGAAACAGGCTCCAGGCTCTGAGCCATCAGCCCAGAGCCCGACGCGGGGTTCGAACTCACAGACCGCGAGATCATGACCTGGCTGAAGTCGGACGCCTAACCGACTGCGCCACCCAGGCGCCCCTCAAGTTTGAAATTTTTATTGCCTTGAAGAAGATAACACTGGCTGGTGGCATATTTATTTTATAATGTTTCTTTCATTTTTCTATATTTGAATTTATAGTTTTATTACTGTCATCGATTTCTTATGCATTTTACTCATATTATTGTATTAAAGTTTATTTCTTTATATAATTCTATTATTTAGTGCATGCTATTTCAAGAGGATTTTACATATGAGTAAAATGAGGGCCAGAGAGGTTATGTAGCTTATCTATGTACAGGTGCTCTACCTACAACAACTAAAATTAGAACCAAAATGATTACCCACTTTTCTAGAAATCTGTACTACTTTGCACTGGTGGTAGTTTAAAACAAACAAAGAAACAAACAAAAAGTAAGCCTATCACCTTCTTGTACACATTTTTAATCAATTTTACCATTATTTACATAATTACCTAAGTCACAAATCTGGGAGGCATATTTCATCACTCACTTTCCTATATCACCTCCATCACCAATCCAAGCAACATATTATAAATTATCAAATTCTGGCTCATATATAGAGAAGATATCTCAATATTTCCTCTCCATTCCATTATGCTCACCTGCATTCAATACTTCTATTGATACCATAATATCCTTTTTAATCTCTGTACTTCTAGATTCACTTCCCCTCCTTGCAACATACTTTCGTCAGAATGATCTTTTATAATGATAATCTAGTTGTGAAGTACCCATATGTTGGTCAGCATTACTATAAGCATCAATATTGGATTATATATATATGTGTTCCTCAATATAACCTTATTAAGCCTTTGTATCTTGGAATAAACAAACAATTCTGCTCAGAACACTGGGGCACCTTAAACCCTTTCATGACTACCTGGACATATCCTCGCTTGCATTTATTGATTTTAAGGAATAAAAACTAACTAGTGATGGCTTAGTAAAATCATTTTCTTATTTCATATAGCAAGGAAACTAAAGGAATATCTTTACAGGTTTGGCGTTGCAACGGAACAATGTCAGCAGGGGCCCAGACACCTTAAATTTTACTACCTCACTATCTTCAACAGATTGCCTTTTCATTCTCAACTTTAGCCTCAAATTCACAAATTGGCTGCATTAAATCCAAGCATCACATTCTCTCACCAATATTCCTAGTGGAAGAAGGAAACAGGGGCAAAAAGCTTTTTTGCCACAAGAGGCATGGAGCAAAATACTGTCAAGTATCCCTGCAGTGTTGCTTTTCCAGTGGCCATACCTTCTTAGAGCCATGGACATGGATACTACAGAATTACTTGGACATAAAATCTGGAAGAGGGAATGGGGATGTCATAAGTAGCTGAAACAAATGATTAACCTCTTACTGTAGTATACATTGCTATTTGAATAAAAGGAAGATGAATGAACATTAAAGAAGGGAAACAGGAAGAGACTGTAAGATGCTTATGAGATTTGAAATTGCATTCTTGTAAGTGGATGTGAGAGAGAAAAGAGAACATTAACTATAAAGAAATAATATCCCAGATTTTTCCAATACAGTAAAATCTTGGTTTGTGAGCATAATTCATTCAGGAAACATGCTTATAATCCAAAGCGCCTGTATGTCAAAGCAAATTTCAAGAACCATTGGTTCACTTGTGACCATTGTGACATTTGGCATCATGTACTACTCGTATTGCAAGACGTCACTCGTTTATCAAGTTAAAATTTATTAGATATGTTTGCTTGTCTTGGGGAACCCTTGCAGAGCAAGTTACAACTGTGAGTAATTGATACACAACATCAAATCCATAGATTCAGCAATATAGCTGGCTATCAACTGAAGCTGAATAAATAAATACATACACCTAGGCATACAGTAAAACTGCCTAAAATCTAACACCAAAAATTTCAATTAAAAGCAGACCGAGAATAAAAACCACATTACATTAGAAGTAACAACAATACTGAAAACTGACTTATAAAGAGAGAAATCACAGAAAAATGTCATATCTTAAGATGTTGAAATAAAAAAAAACTACTAGTCTTCCATTATGTACCTTCAAAATAATCCTTTAAACTTAAGATAAATAAAAGTATTTCTACAAAATTAGTATAATTCATCATAACTCTCTTTTGAAGCAAAATAAATACAAAATAGAGTTCTTTAAACAAAAGGAAATGATTCCAGACAGAGGAAGAGAATGGAAGAAGGAAAAATGGGAAAAAATGTGGATCAAGATGAATAATTATTGACTTAAAAATGCAGTAAAAATATATTTTATAACATCAATTACATGTAGACCTAAAATACACGGCAAGAATAGCAAAAATGGAGAGAAGGTGAGAGACAGGAATAATTATTATTCTTTTAACTGGAAAGTGGTAAAAGTAACAATACATATTAGGTGGCCACAATATCAAGGATAACTGAATGTATTATTATTTAGGGTAACAACTTAAGAGGAAAAAAACACATTAACAAGCCAATAGAGGATGAGGATTGAAATAATAAAAAATGTATACAATTAATCCAAATAATATAAGAAATAAGGAAACAAAGAAACAAGACATTAAAACAGAACATAAATAATTGCATAGTTAATCTAAATATTAATATGTAAGTAATTACATTAAAATAAATAAAAAATACTTCCATTTAAGGATTATGTCTCAGAGTCTTTACACATGTAGGTTTACTAAATTTTACTTCTCTTACAAATCTCAGCCTTTACATTCCCTACATACACTATTACGGGCATGTGTTGAAGTCCTAATTCCCAATACCTCAGATATGACTGTAATTGGAGATGAGACCTGTAAGGAATTAAGGTTAAAAAAGATCACTTTGGTGGGCTTTAATCCAATCTAACTGGCGTCCTTATAAGCAGAGGAAATTTGGACATAACAATGAGACACCAAGAAAGTGCATAGACAGAGGAAAGACCAAGTGGAAGGTACTGTGAGAAGACCTTAAGAGGAGAGGCCACAGAAGAAATCAAACCATGCTGTCACCTGACATTGGACTTCTAGACCCCAGAATTGTGAGAAATACATTTCTATTGTTAAGTCATCCAATTTATGGTATTTTGTTATGTCAGTCTTATAGCACTAATCTAAGTACCCAAGAAGAACTCTCTCTCTCTCTCTTTTTCCTTTAACCTCCAAAAATGGATTCTCTGCCATTCTTTTATGAATTGCATACTTTTTCCTTTACACAACAGTTTTTTTTTTTTTTGTTGTTGTTGTTGTTGTTGTTGTTGTTGTTGTTGTTTTAAATTTAGGTCCCTTTTTCATGAATCACATAGTAAATATATATTTTAGAACAATGTATTTACATGATTATTACATATTTATTTATCAACAATATATTCTTTATCTGATTCTTGAATATCTCTTTATCAATGCTACATGTATGATAAAAGCTCAATAATATTTGCTAAATGAATTAATGTATCCCCATGCTTCAGTATTAACAGCAGAATTTTAAAACCTGAATACAGTAAAAACAGTTAACATTACTACAATATTGAATATTAAACAGGGTTTGAGAAGCAACCTGTAATTTTTTTGGTAGTTACAGAAGTTTAAATGTTATTTATTAGAGATGTTAGTCAATAATGATTTTTAATTGTTACACAGTACCATAAATCACATTGTATAGTCCTGTATCTTCATTATCAATAATCTTGGCCAGTGTTGGTATCATCCTTTAAAAAACTCAAAGATCTTGCAGGTATGGTTCTCACAATAGTCTTATGAAAAACACAGAGACCTAACTCTCTCCATTTTGAGATTAGGAAAAAAAAACTGCAAATAAGAAAGGTTTGGAGTCTTGATCAACGTCAAAGAGCTAATTGGTGACATAATTGTCCCAAGAATACTGATCATCTGATTACTAATGTCTTCCATCCTCACTTTTCTTTAATCAATTTCTCATGCTGGAAAATAAGAACTAAAGTTGAATTAATTGGAAGGGAATGCTAAATATTCCAAATGATATTTCCATTACAATATTTTGCTTTGCCAATAAATAACTGAAATGCTGGGGACTTGGATGCTTTGTCCTTCTTAGGATGCAATCCTAAATTCAAGCAATCTATTTCTCTGACTCAACCTGTTGGAATATCACTTAAGTTACCTATATTTGTATTTGATAAAGTCTGCATATACTATTTGCGGATACTATTTTTGATAATAAAATTTAACATAAATTCTGAATGCAGATATATGGCTTCTAGTTACCTGCCCCCCACATACCTTCTCTGAGCTGAGCCTCTGCATTTAGGCACTCACTACACAGAGAAATGAGTCCATTGTTTGTGACAGTTATTTTAGTCATTTTTACTTTTTAAATAGTTTCAATTACAATTTGCTTATATATTTCTCACAGAAATAATCCCAAAGCTTTTTTTTTAAATAACATTTTTGGGTTCTAAAGTTGTGAAAGAGTTAATTAATTTATAGGGATGTTACAGTGACTCTATGGATTCTTTTTTCCTGTGTAGATTAATAGACCATGTCTGTTAAGATTCTAAAAGGGCCAATTTTTGGTGAGAGAAAACAATGTAAATGTAATTTAAATTTTACAGAAGTTTAAGAAATGGTATCTCCACCAACACTGCACTTATATCTTGTTTAGAGACAGGATGCTTATTTGCATTTTGGTTTGTCTTCATATTTGCTAAGTGATTATATTTTGTCTTAAGGAATGGAAATTTTAGAAACTGAGAAATACTATAATTTTAGTTATTGTAGCAGTCTTTAGTATACTTGTTTGAAAGGAAGAAGTATGCAGTATTGGCAATAGTTTAAAAGGTTTTTAAAAAAATGTTTTATAGAGGGGCATATATGAGAAATCAGATTTCAGCTAGAAACCTAGGTTCGGCATATACAACTGACTAGAGCCTGTCACGCAAACATTGATTTAAATAATCGCTGACTCATTGCCACATCTTTAATATGAAGGGGAATGACACAAGAAGAGCTACGTAGTGGCATAATTGTCAATCTGTCATCAGAGCAGTCTAAACTCCTAGAATGTTGCTACTTTGAGGTGCATTGATATCATGTAGATCCCCATCTATACTCACCCGTCATGCATATAGAAAAAAAGAAGCCGTTAGCTAAGTCGTTGATTTGTTCCAACAGCTAAAATAGCAGCAGTGTCTAATCTCAAAGCCACATCTCTATGCCTATTGATTTCCATTTCATCTCATTATACTCTAATGACTCCCAATAACTTGGCATCAGTTTGTTCTTAGTCTAACATCTCAGAAAACATTAAAATACTTGCATTTTATGTCTTAAGTTATCACCTCATTTAAAGTATTATAATCTAAATCAATCTTGGGATATAGTGTTCTTGATCATGGTTTCCTGGCAAAGGCAGAAAAAGCAGAGGTCACACAGTCAGAAGGTGGGAAGGTGGCACCTTTGGGCAATGCCAGATCACCTCTGCTTTGATCACATGGGTGGTCTACAGGGTTATAAGGAAGCTGAGGGAAAAAACAAAACAAAACAAAACAAAACAAAGCCCCCCAAAAAAAAACAAGCATAGGGAACAATTTATCTTTTCACTCTGTTTGAATGAGTCCCTGCATGGAAAGGGTTTTTAATCACCACGTCTGAATGAATAGTGAAGGTAGCATCTGTGTTAAAGCTGAACAAAAAATATACTGGGAACATGAATGGCTCTTTTTTCTCATGCAGCTAGGTTTAGATTTATTTTTACTGGAATTTCCCCTCCCCCATCTAGTTAATATCCTCAATCATTGCTTAGTTCAGTGATCTATTTGGTAGAAAGTAGAGGCAGAAGACAATATTCAGTCTGATTCAAAGAACAGAGCCCATGTAGTGATATCTGAAAATCATATTACACTCAGTAGCTCCACATCTTTCAAAATAGCCTTTTAAAAGAAAGTTAAGAAAAGACAGGAACTAACACTTTTTCCAATGTTCACTAGATGTTAACATTTTCAATTTGCCACCTTTTTCACAGAATTCCTTTTCAGAGAACAACACCATTGCCCCAGCAGTATAAGAGGACTTGCCATTTTAAAGACTAAACACTATTATGGGTCGTTTCAAATTTTTTGATATATAACCTCTTTGTGTGTAACAGGAAGACCACCAGGGTGGTGTTATATCTATTTCTCTGTTCTGTAAACAGTACTACAATTCAAATGCAATTATTTAGGCAACATAAAAATTCTTACACAAATGATTACTTTATTTTTCATATTAAGTCTGGGGGTAGGTAGGGAGGAAATCTAACCTCTACACAGAAATACAGAAATACAGAAGAGTTTACTGATTTTCTCCAGGATAAGATATTGAGTCTAATGTCTCCAAGTACATTGTTTTTGGCTAAAATTACAAGTGTCATTATGGCCTGATAATTCTCTGAACTCCTCTCCCTTCTTTCTAAGCCTCTCCCTATATTGCTCCTGCTCTCACTATTAAGAGTTGACTTTCATGGGGCTCCTGGGTGGCTCAGTCAGTCAAGTGTCCAACTTGGCTCAAGTCATGATCTTGCAGTTCATGAGTTTGAGCCCCGCGTCAGGCTCCAGCTCAGAGCCTGGAGCCTGCTTCTGGTTCTGTGTCTCCCTCTCTCTCTGACCCTCCCCCTCTTGTGCGCTCTCTCTCTCTCTCTCTCTCTCTCAAAAAATAAAATAAAATAAATAAAATAAATAAAAAGATTAAAGTCAGCTTCCTTAGAGTAAAGAAATGCATTTTACAGAAGCTTTTATGGACCAACATTTGAATAAAAGAGGTATGTTACTTCTATGGGAAAGCAATCCCATATTTTTATAAACTTTTTGCCCCAAATTTCCTTTTAATCTATGATAAAAATGGCATTTTTCTTCTCAGGTAGGAGACCTATACTTCCTGACTCTATATATTCCCTCCTGTGTCTGGGGGGTAGGGGGACAGTCTGGATATGTGTTTTAAAATTTTTTTTTTCAACGTTTATTTATTTTTGGGACAGAGAGAGACAGAGCATGAACGGGGGAGGGGCAGAGAGAGAGGGAGACACAGAATCGGAAACAGGCTCCAGGCTCTGAGCCATCAGCCCAGAACCTGACGCGGGGCTCGAACTCACGGGCCGCGAGATCGTGACCTGGCTGAAGTCGGACGCTTAACCGACTGCGCCACCCAGGCGCCCCTGGATATGTGTTTTAATATCACAATGCCTTCAAGCTTGAATTTTCATGAGTTTCTTTATCTCCTTTTCTGATTAGCTACGAAACTCTAAATACTTACTCTGCATAATGCCAGCTTAGTTTGTGAAATAAGCTGTTTTACACACAGTTAAAGCAACTTAATTTCAGCATTACTGACTTACAGAAGTACCGTTATTCCAAGTAAATATAATTTTTAATTTCTATTCTTCACAAGGTACTACCAGTTACAACAGTTTACAACTCAGTCTCATGGAATTTGTCAGTTTTCTTTCTAATAGGGCTGGCCAAAACAAGATCGGCCCATGTCCATATGTAATGTATTTCAACTGTTGCATTTTTCTCCAACAAAGACATTTATACCTGCTTTATTGCTGAAAATAAAATTAAATGTCACTCAATTTCCAAAGACACAGTGGTAATTTGTAAATGAAAAACAGCAGCATTTTTGTGAATTTATTCTGAAATATTTGCTAAATATCTAAAAAAAAATAGATCGAATATCCTATACATTGGAAATTTGATTTTAGCTATGTCATGAGATTTCTCACAATTGCTTTCAGCATTTTTTATAGTCAGTGAATGTTTGAAGTTGTGTACCCCCAGTAGTTTAAGCTACGTTAGGTCATTGGTGGTCATGGGTAAGCACTTGCTCCACAAATAAAATACATCATCTCTTCATGTCTTCATCCTCATATCCGCATTTTTTTGTCCCAAACATGAAAACCATCTTACTTAATAACCTTAACACAGATCGATTTAGACTTACAAATACCTGTTCCTACAAATACAGTACCATCATAATCATAACATAAAATTCTAACTATTAGTAGAGTCAAGCTGACAAAGACCTCAATGTTTTTCCATTAAGAGCAGGTTTGGAAGTACCAGTTATGTAAGTTTGGATGAGATTCTTCCTCAAAACACTCAGTGAAACTAGTTTCTAGACTAGCAAGGAACATTTTGCCTGTACTATTACATAAATCCTGTGGAAGTTCACAAAATCCCAGAGATATCATTCTCAGATCTGTAATGAAGAAACTAGCTTAATCAACATTTACAAATATGTAAATATTTTGAAAATTGATACAAATTATCATTTTAATGAGTAACAATTTTCCCTCAAGCATTGATGGAAAATTCTCTTTGTTATGAAATGAAATTGCTCCTAACCTACATAATAATACCTAATAACAGACCAGGGGTTTTCATTGTAATGTATGGATGACCTCCATACTTCCTACTGAATAATTAATTTACTGTAACAGATAAATTTCTAGCAACTGGATTCACTGAATTTTTACAGTTTCCTGTAACTGCAAAAAAAGCTTTGATAACACTTCATTAAAATTAGCAATATTAGAGCAAAATATGCTATTCTTAAATGCCCTGTACATGGGTGGCCAATGGAGGTAAAGAAGTAAGCCTCGGAAACCTGTTATACTATTTTATACATCTTTTTTCTTCTGTGGGCAATAGATTGCATGCATATGCAATACAGTCTATAACTCTATAGATCATATAAACCATTTTAATCTTGGTTCTATGCTAATTTTAGACAGTTAATATTTTTAAATCACATTTTATTTTTATACTATTTTTATTTTATTTTATTTTTTAAGTAATCTCTATCCCTAATGTGGGGCTCAAACTCATGACCCCAAGATCAAGAGTTGCATGCTCTACCGACTGAGCCAATCTGGCACCCCTAAATCACATTTTAGAATTATAGTGTCCTAAATTATTATTGGTGCTTCTGACAGTGAGCATATCAACTCTGTAAGGTTTACAGACTCTTCTATATTCTGACCAGCATAGAATAGCCCATCAACTTTAATGGACAAAAGTATCCTAAGGCAGCAAAATTTGTATATGTATCCAAAAGATTTTTTAATTTAATTTAAATTTCACTTTAATTTATTATAATATCCTGAAAACAGTACAAATACAAAGATATATTCAAGTGGATAGCATATACTCACTGGCTAAAATCAATTTTAAAATGTCCTCACCACAGCATTCTGCTTTTTCCCTCTTTTTCATTTTTTAAATTTAGGTCTAACAAAGAGAAAATAAAATGCGGTTCTTAAATGACCTATTTTATGAAGTTTGAAAACTGAATGTACCATTCTCCCCTCCTGTTATGTTATGAATTAGGCCCCCTCCCTCAAATCATAGTGTCAAGTCCTAATTCACAGTTTGAGTGTATTTGGAAATAGGGCCTTGCAGAAGGTAATTAAGATTGGATGAGGTCAGAAGGGTGGAGTTCTAATCCAATAGGATGGGGTCTTCATAAAAAGAAGAGACACCAGGGACACACAAGAGAAAAAGTAGATATGAGGACTCAGCAAGAGGGTGGCCATCTGCAAGCTAAGGAGAGAGGCATCAGGACAAAGTGAAACTGTTGGCACCTTGATCTCAGACTTTCAACCTCCAGACACATGGAGAAATTTTAATTGTGGTGTTTAAGTCATCTCATGTGTGTTGTTTTGCTATGGCCCAAACAGACTACAAAGACACTTCATAGAACATTTCATATACCCAGAAAGTTACCTTCTTGCTCTTTCAGGGAGTATTTCCCTCTCCCTGCTTCCCCTCTTCCCCCTCACCAAATGCCATATATTTCCATTGCCATAACTTCTTTTTAACTACATAGTATTTGTATTCCATAGGAATCCTCGATTTGTACATTCTTGTGTCTGGATTTTTAATTTCTGTTTGTTTCCTTAAAATAATGCTTTGACATTCATCGATTTTGCTGTGTGCAGTAGTACTTTGTTCCTCTGTTACCATACTGCCTCTTTAAATCTAAATTGATATAATATATTTGATATCTAATGTTTTAGATCTATAAAATAAGGAGGTAGAACCAGATGTCTTTTGAACATTAAAATTCTGAATTTTCAGCATTGAAAATGTATTGCCATTATCCACTTTGCTTCCTTTTGCTTTTGATATCATCAATCATTGAAGAAGTTGACACACTTTGAAAAGATATAAGGATCTGGAGGGCTAGAAGAGTGCTTTCAGAAAAGGTATGGGACTTGGGGAGATACAATGTAAAATATATATATAAACCAATTTAGGGTTTATAAGTGAATTAAGGAGCAGAACTTAAAATTAGACTTAAGGCAGAAATAAATGGGTAAATGTTAAATTATTTACTATGACTCATTAATGAATTTACCCATGCTATCTATGACTTTGAGAAGAAAATAGTATGTTAACTATACAGTAGAACTGAAAAATATACTTCTATTAAAATAATGCTACGGTAAACATTAATGTTAAGGCAACGAAAAAAATTGATGTGACACAAATTCTACATAAAAAAAAGAAATTCTACATTTATTCTTTGTAAACCATAGTCCATAGGAACATAAATTATCAATATAAGAATACATTAAATATAATTGCCATGATAATAGAAAGAAAATAATTCAATTCTATCTAGAGCCATCAGGATCACTGCTAGCATATAATTTCTTTAAACATTGTTTTAATGTTTATGTTTTGAGAGAGAGAGACAGAGTGCAAGTGGGAGAGGGACAGAGAGGGCGACACAGAATTGGAAGCAGACTGCAGGCTCTGAGCTGTCAGCACACTTAACCGACTGAGCCACTCAGGCACCCCTAGCATACAATTTCCTATACGTGTTTTAACGTATAACAATTTGGATGATTCCTCAAAATATTTGCACTTATATACTAACAAGATTTATTAGTGATTATAAGTAGATAAATAGATGGAAAAGATATACAGGCAGAGAGAAAGATGAATAGAGAGTAATACTAACAAGTAAGGATTTTAATAAAATTATATACCTTACTATATTTATAATATAAATCTTGATTAATACCTAATATATGTGGAGATGAAAAGACTTATAATATTGAAGAAATAAAGATAAAGAGAATTTACTCTCATAAAATAAAATCATATTAGTTTTAATGGTATCTAAAATATTTTAATGGGTTTCAACATGTTTTTCACATGTATCTGTAGTTATTATTTATTTTTACCATTAAAACATTATTAAGTCCACACTTTATGTTATTGAATTGCATTTTCTTAATATAAAGCATTAGGAAAAAAATTTTAAAGAAAAAAATCTACAATAAATTTTTTTTCCTGTATAATTGTCTCACATTAACATTTTCCCATATGTTCATATCTTTGTTCTTTAATATAATCCAGAAATTCTGCATCTGGAAAATGATAATTCCCAGATTCACATTTCAAAGCAAAGGAAATTAAGGTGCTAATTGCAGAAATCTAATTTCAGGGAGTACAGTTATCACCATACATTTAGAAATGCAAACATCACATAAAGAGGAAATATCACTAGATTTCATTTAGGAATAAAACCATTCTGTATAGAAATCTTTTTTTGTTTGTTTTTCGTTTTCCTTCTATTTGCCCTGAGATTCCCTAAAAAAAGATTATTGGGCAGTGTTTTTGTACTTTTAACTCACTAAGTGGGCATCAATGATGGACAAGTGAAATCAAGTATGGAAGGAGGGCATTACATGGATTCATTATTGATATGAACATATCTAAATTTATCTGATGGCTTGATCTGGAGGTATTGTACTTTAAGAAGCCACAGACATTCCTTACCAAGACAATCCTACAAAGCAAAGAAGGAGGAAATATTTATTCGCCTGCCTATTTCTTTCATTGTTCAAAACTTTTCCCTATAGGGATAACTCCCCTGGACTTGCGTACTGTGCATGTGTGAGTACGCGCTGAGACTTACTGTAGTAATGCTAGCAGGGAGGGTCAGGGGCATGATGTGAGGGGAAGACACGTCACACATGTGTTAGGTTGGCACAGCACACACAGAATTGCCTGCTACAATGACCCAGAGACACTGCTGCTACCAAAGACAAAGGTGGCAACGAGGATCTGAGATGGTGCCTACGAGGGGTCTGATAAACTAAGTGATTAAAAAAAAAATTCTGGTTGTTTCCTCAAAGTATAATGGGTGTATTTTACAGGAACAATCTTGATTGCAAGAAATTTGAGTAAATTTATAATTTTATTAACAAAGCAGGATAGCATAAAAATTTCATAATGTATTAAATCCAAATGTTAGAAACCTTTAGCTTTTGCTTTGACATATAAAGAGTTTGGAAGTTCTCACTCCCATCCCCATAACAAACAAACGAGCAAGCAAACAAAGCTGAACACACTGAAAATCAACAACTTTTTTTTAGATCTATCAGAGAATTGAGGTCACCGAGCAAACTACTATCTTCAAAACTGGGAGACAGATAAAACAATCACAGCTTACTGGGAGTAGAAACTCAGGAGCAAAAATCCACTCCTGTATCCAGTACTAGCAGGTACACTTAACCCATAATTGACAAATTTTGGATTCTCAGTGTTAGTTTGAGAATTAAAAATTCTAAGGGGCAGTCTTAGAGGAAGCCCCACACTCTCATTAATGCCACCACTAAGAGCCCTATCAGGTTCTCATAATAAAGATTGGAGAACAATTTCCTCATGCTTGCCATAGGGAGTGGGAAAAGGTAACCATTTTTTGAAGTTTTATTTTTAAGTTATCTCTACACCCAATATGGGGCTCAAACTCACTACCCAAGATCAAGAGGCACATGTTCCACTGACTAAGCCAGCCAGACACCCCAGTAACCATTTTGAAATAATCATGGAGCTTTCTGTTTTACAGCTGCCTTCAAAGGAAACTACTTTGCCAAAGCCTGACTAAGGTGGAGAAAGGGAAATACATAAGTCTATCCCCCTCTAGTCTTCCTGTATCACCTACATTGAAGATGGGGACTTATGAAGGTCATAGCCCAGGAATACAGGCCCATTAAAAGATTGAGGCCAAATTACAGGAACACAGAACACTTCCCTTTCATCACCTCTCACCAAAATACCATCAAGCATCCTGGAAAGTAACAGAGGACTGAAGATGGAAGAACTGCAAGGCTCAGATTATACTCAAGAAGGAATTTCTAGTAAAAGCTAAAGACTATTGGGATAACAACAACAAAAGAACACTAGAAGAAATTGAAGCCTCAAACATATACAGTTAGAGAAAACAGTAAATACAGTGTACCTCCTAGGCAAATTTCCATAAATTCTCATACTGAAGACCTATTTACTTTAGTTCCTCTGACCAAATACATACTTTCTGGCCTTCAAAATAATAATAACTGTGATGACAACAACAACAAGGCATTCTAAAATGCAAAAAAATCTCTGAAGACACAAAGCAAGCAACAAAACTAGATTCAGATACAACATAGATTTTGGAATGACTACAGCAGTTATTTAAAATAACAATATATAATATACTAAAAGCATTTAACAGAAAATGTGGACAACATATGAGAACATATGGGCAATATAAACTGGCAGATTGAAACTCTAAGAAAGAATCAAAAGGAAATGCTAAAAATATAAATAAAAATAAACAAGGTAAAGGAAATGAAGAATGTCTCTGATAGGCTCACCAACAGAATAAGCATGTCAGAGAAAGGATCAGTGACTTGAAAGATATGTCAATGGACAAATCCCAAACCGAAATGTAATGAGAAAAAATAAAACACAAAACAAACAAAATACCACCAAAGGAGAGGGGAAAAAGCAGAAGAAATATTTCAAGTAATAATGGCTGAGAGTTTTCCAAAATTAATGACAGATACGAAACCACAAATCATAGAACCACAGATAAGCACAAATTAATCGAAACACAGTCATTTTTAAAAAGCTACATAGACATATTAAATTCGCAGAAAATCAAAGAAAAAAAAGTAAATCTTGAAAGAAGCCAGAGAGTAAAAAAGCAAAGCAAGAATTGAAGAGTTGCGGCAAGATGGCGGCTTAGGAGGACGCTGGGCTCACCGCACGTCCTGCTGATCACTTAGATTCCATCTACACCTGCCTAAATAACCCAGAAAACCGCCAGAGGATTAGCGGAACGGAGTCGCCGGAGCCAAATGCAGACGAGAGGCCCACGGAAGAGGGTAGGAAGGGCGGCGAGGTGGTGCGCGCTCCACGGACTGGCGGGAGGGAGCCGGGGCGGAGGGGCGGCTCGCCGGCCAAGCAGAGCCCCCGAGTCTGGCTGGCAAAAGCGGAGGGGCCTGACAGACTGTGTTCCCACAACAAGCGCGACTTAGCGTCTGGGAGGTCATAAGTTAACAGCTCTGCTCGGAAAGCGGAAAGGCTGGAGGACAAAGGGAGGGAGAGCTGCTGAGCCCCCTGACAACAGAGCTCAGTTTGGTGGGGAACAAAGGCGCTCGCCAGCGCCATTTCCCCCGCCCATCCCCCAGCCGAAATCCCAAAGGGAACTGGTTCCTGCCAGGGAACTTGCTCGCTCCGCGCAAACACCCAACTCTGCGCTTCGGCGGAGCCAAACCTCCGGCAGCGGATCTGACTCCCTCCCGCAGCCACAGGGCCCCTCCTGAAGTGGATCACCTAAGGAGAAGCGATCTAAGCCTGCCCCTCCTGCCCCCGAGCACCTTGCCTACCCACCCCAGCTAATACGCCAGATCCCCAGCATCACAAGCCTGGCAGGGTGCAAGTAGCCCAGACGAGCCACACCACCCCACAGAGAATCCCGCCCCTAGGAGAAGGGAAGAGAAGGCACACACCAGTCTGACTGTGGCCCCAGCGGTGGGCTGGGGGCAGACATCAGGTCTGACTGCGGCCCCACCCACCAACTCCAGTTATACACCACAGCACAGGGGAAGTGCCCTGCAGGTCCTCACCACGCCAGGGACTGTCCAAAATGACCAAGCGGAAGAATTCCCCTCAGAAGAATCTCCAGGAAATAACAACAGCTAATGAGCTGATCAAAAAGGACTTAAATAACATAACAGAAAGTGAATTTAGAATAATAGTCATAAAATTAATTGCTGGGCTTGAAAACAGTATACAGGACAGCAGAGAATCTCTTGCTACAGAGATCAAGGGACTAAGGAACAGTCACGAGGAGCTGAAAAACGCTTTAAACGAAATGCATAACAAAATGGAAACCACCACAGCTCGGCTTGAAGAGGCAGAGGAGAGAATAGGTGAACTAGAAGATAAAGTTATGGAAAAAGAGGAAGCTGAGAAAAAGAGAGATAAAAAAATCCAGGAGTATGAGGGGAAAATTAGAGAACTAAGTGATACACTGAAAAGAAATAATATACGCATAATTGGTATCCCAGAGGAGGAAGAGAGAGGGAAAGGTGCTGAAGGGGTACTTGAAGAAATCATAGCTGAGAACTTCCCTGAACTGGGGAAGGAAAAAGGCATTGAAATCCAAGAGGCACAGAGAACTCCCTTCAGACGTAACGTGAATCGATCTTCTGCACGACATATCATAGTGAAACTGGCAAAATACAAGGATAAAGAGAAAATTCTGAAAGCAGCAAGGGGTAAACGTGCCCTCACATATAAAGGGAGACCTATAAGACTCGTGACTGATCTCTCTTTTGAAACTTGGCAGGCCAGAAAGAATTGGCACGAGATTTTCAGGGTGCTAGACAGAAAAAATATGCAGCCAAGAATCCTTTATCCAGCAAGTCTGTCATTTAGAATAGAGGGAGAGATAAAGGTCTTCCCAAACAAACAAAAACTGAAGGAATTTGTCACCACTAAACCAGCCCTACAAGAGATCCTAAGGGGGACCCTGTGAGACAAAGTCCCAGAGACATCACTATAAGCATAAAACATACAGACATCACAATGACTCTAAACCCGTATCTTTCTATAATAACACTGAATGTAAATGGATTAAATGCGCCAACCAAAAGACATAGGGTATCAGAATGGATAAAAAAACAAGACCCATCTATTTGCTGTCTACAAGAGACTCATTTTAGACCTGAGGACACCTTTAGATTGAGAGTGAGGGGATGGAGAACTATTTATCATGCGACTGGAAGCCAAAAGAAAGCTGGAGTAGCCATACTTATATCAGACAAACTAGACTTTAAATTAAAGGCTGTAACAAGAGATGAAGAAGGACATTATATAATAGTTACAGGGTCTATCCATCAGGAAGAGCTAACAATTATAAATGTCTATGCGCCGAATACCGGAGCCCCCAAATATATACAACAATTACTCCTAAACATAAGCAACCTTATAGATAAGAATGTGGTAATTGCAGGGGACTTTAATACACCACTTACAGAAATGGATAGATCATCTAGACACACGGTCAATAAAGAAACAAGGGCCCTGAATGAGACATTGGATCAGATGGACTTGACAGATATATTTAGAACTCTGCATCCCAAAGCAACAGAATATACTTTCTTCTTGAGTGCACATGGAACATTCTCCAAGATAGATCATATACTGGGTCACAAAACAGCCCTTCATAAGTTTACAAGAATTGAAATTATACCATGCTTACTTTCAGACCACAATGCTATGAAGCTTGAAATCAACCACAGAAAAAAGTCTGGAAAACCTCCAAAAGCATGGAGGTTAAAGAACACCCTACTAACGAATGAGTGGGTCAACCAGACAATTAGAGAAGAAATTAAAAAATATATGGAAACAAACGAAAATGAAAATACAACAATCCAAACGCTTTGGGACGCAGCAAAGGCAGTCCTGAGAGGAAAATACATTGCAATCCAGGCCTATCTCAAGAAACAAGAAAAATCCCAAATACAAAATCTAACAGCACACCTAAAGGAACTAGAAGCAGAACAGCAAAGGCAGCCTAAGCCCAGCAGAAGAAGAGAAATAATAAAGATCAGAGCAGAAATAAACAATATAGAAACTAAAAAAACTGTAGAGCAGATCAACGAAACCAAGAGTTGGTTTTTTGAAAAAATAAACAAAATTGACAAACCTCTAGCCAGGCTTCTCAAAAAGAAAAGGGAGATGACCCAAATAGATAAAATCATGAATGAAAATGGAATGATTACAACCAATCCCTCAGAGATACAAACAATTATCAGGGAATACTATGAAAAATTATATGCCAACAAATTGGACAACCTGGAAGAAATGGACAAATTCCTGAACACCCACACTCTTCCAAAACTCAATCAGGAGGAAATAGAAAGCTTGAACAGACCCATAACCAGCGAAGAAATTGAATCGGTTATCAAAAATCTCCCAACAAATAAGAGTCCAGGACAAGATGGCTTCCCAGGGGAGTTCTACCAGACGTTTAAAGCAGAGATAATACCTATCCTTCTCAAGCTATTCCAAGAAATAGAAAGGGAAGGAAAACTTCCAGACTCATTCTATGAAGCCAGTATTACTTTGATTCCTAAACCAGACAGAGACCCAGTAAAAAAAGAGAACTACAGGCCAATATCCCTGATGAATATGGATGCAAAAATTCTCAATAAGATACTAGCAAATCGAATTCAACGGCATATAAAAAGAATTATTCACCATGATCAAGTGGGATTCATTCCTGGGATGCAGGGCTGGTTCAACATTCGCAAATCAATCAACGTGATACATCACATTAACAAAAAAAGAGAGAAGAACCATATGATCCTGTCAATCGATGCAGAAAAGGCCTTCGACAAAATCCAGCACCCTTTCTTAATAAAAACCCTTGAGAAAGTCGGGATAGAAGGAACATACTTAAAGATCATAAAAGCCATTTATGAAAAGCCCACAGCTAACATCATCCTCAACGGGGAAAAACTAAGAGCTTTTTCCCTGAGATCAGGAACACGACAAGGATGCCCACTCTCACCGCTGCTGTTTAACATAGTGCTGGAAGTTCTAGCATCAGCAATCAGACAACAAAAGGAAATCAAAGGCATCAAAATTGGCAAAGATGAAGTCAAGCTTTCGCTTTTTGCAGATGACATGATATTATACATGGAAAATCCGATAGACTCCACCAAAAGTCTGCTAGAACTGATACAGGAATTCAGCAAAGTTGCAGGATACAAAATCAATGTACAGAAATCAGTTGCATTCTTATACACTAACAATGAAGCAACAGAAAGACAAATAAAGAAACTGATCCCATTCACAATTGCACCAAGAAGCATAAAATACCTAGGAATAAATCTAACCAAAGATGTAAAGGATCTGTATGCTGAAAACTATAGAAAGCTTCTGAAGGAAATTGAAGAAGATTTAAAGAAATGGAAAGACATTCCCTGCTCATGGATTGGAAAAATAAATATTGTCAAAATGTCAATACTACCCAAAGCTATCTACACATTCAATGCAATCCCAATCAAAATTGCACCAGCATTCTTCTCGAAACTAGAACAAGCAATCCTAAAATTCATATGGAACCACAAAAGGCCCCGAATAGCCAAAGGAATTTTGAAGAAGAAGACCAAAGTAGGAGGCATCACAATCCCAGACTTTAGCCTCTACTACAAAGCTGTCATCATCAAGACAGCATGGTATTGGCACCAAAACAGACACATAGACCAATGGAATAGAATAGAAACTCCAGAATTGGACCCACAAACGTATGGCCAACTCATCTTTGACAAAGCAGGAAAGAACATCCAATGGAAAAAAGACAGCCTCTTTAACAAATGGTGCTGGGAGAACTGGACAGCAACATGCAGAAGGTTGAAACTAGACCACTTTCTCACACCATTCACAAGAATAAACTCAAAATGGATAAAGGACCTAAATGTGAGACAGGAAACCATCAAAACCTTAGAGGAGAAAGCAGGAAAAGACCTCTCTGACCTCAGCCGTAGCAATCTCTTACTCGACACATCCCCAAAGGCAAGGGAATTAAAAGCAAAAGTGAATTACTGGGACCTTATGAAGATAAAAGGCTTCTGCACAGCAAAGGAAACAACCAACAAAACTAAAAGGCAACCAACAGAATGGGAAAAGATATTCGCAAATGACATATCGGACAAAGGGCTAGTATCCAAAATCTATAAAGAGCTCACCAAACTCCACACCCAAAAAACAAATAACCCAGTGAAGAAATGGGCAGAAAACATGAATAGACACTTCTCTAAAGAAGACATCCAGATGGCCAACAGGCACATGAAAAGATGTTCAGCGTCACTCCTTATCAGGGAAATACAAATCAAAACCACACTCAGGTATCACCTCACGCCAGTCAGAGTGGCCACGATGAACAAATCAGGAGACTATAGATGCTGGAGAGGATGTGGAGAAACGGGAACCCTCTTGCACTGTTGGTGGGAATGCAAATTGGTGCAGCCGCTCTGGAAAGCAGTGTGGAGGTTCCTCAGAAAATTAAAAATAGACCTACCCTATGACCCAGCAATAGCACTGCTAGGAATTTATCCAAGGGATACAGGAGCACTGATGCATAGGGCCACTTGTACCCCAATGTTCATAGCAGCACTCTCAACAATAGCCAAATTATGGAAAGAGCCTAAATGTCCATCAACTGATGAATGGATAAAGAAATTGTGGTTTATATACACAATGGAATATTACGTGGCAATGAGAAAAAATGAAATATGGCCTTTTGTAGCAACGTGGATGGAACTGGAGAGTGTGATGCTAAGTGAAATAAGCCATACAGAGAAAGACAGATACCATATGGTTTCACTCTTATGTGGATCCTAGAAACTTAACAGAAACCCATGGGGGAGGGGAAGGAAAAAAAAAAAAAAGAGGTTAGAATGGGAGAGAGCCAAAGCATAAGAGACTGTTAAAAACTGAGAACAAACTGAGGGTTGATGGGGGGTGGGAGGGAGGAGAGGGTAAGTGATGGGTATTGAGGAGGGCACCTTTTGGGATGAGCACTGGGTGTTGTATGGAAACCAATTTGTCAATAAATTTCATAAAAAAAAAAAAAAACAAAAGAATGAATGAATGAATAAATAAATAAATAAAATATATATTCTTTATGTAAAAAAAAAAAGCAAAGCAAAACAGAACAAAACATAAGTACCTAACCTACAAAGAAACAAAAGAATTTCATCGATTTCTGTCAGAAATTCTGTAAGCAGGAAGAGAGTAGAATTAAGTATCTAAATTGTTGAAAGCAAAATCCAAAAACCTAGAATTCTAAATTCAGTGAAACAGTCTTCCAAAGTGAAGAAGACAAGAATACTCTGTTATGGAAGGAACTGTATTCCTCCAAATTTAGTATGTTGAAACCTAATGTGATGATATTTGGGGATGGGGCCCTTGACATGCAATTTGGTTTAAATAAGGTCATGTGGAAAGGGCTTTAATGATGGGATTAGCCCTTGTAAAAAGAAACACAAGAGTGCTTGCTTCCCCTCTTTCTCTCACTCCACTCACATGCAGCCAGGAAAGGGAATGTGAAGACAAAGCTGGAAACAGACGTCTGCAACCTGAGGAGAAAGTCTTCACCAGATGCCAATCCTGCTGCTACCTTGATCTTGGACTGCTTACCTCCATATTATATTTATCGTAGTAAATTCTGCATCCAATGTGGGGCTCATACTCATGACCCTGAGATCAAGAGTCGTTTGCTCTACCAATTGAGCCAGGCAGGCGCCACCCGCCCTACATTGAGTATTTTTTAACAGTTCTATGCTCACATTTTGATAATTTAGATGAAATGAATTGACCTCTTGAAAAACAATGTATCAAAACTCAAGTGATCAGAAATGGATACTCTAAATAGTCCCATATATATTTAAGAAAATTTTCAACCACATGATTAAATGGTTTCTAAGGCTAACTCTAACATTTAATGAAGAATTTACAACAATATTTTCTGGAAAACAGAAAGACTACTCCCTAACTCATTCTATTAAGCCACCATTGCTCCTATATAAATACCAGATAAAGAAACTAGCAGAAAGGAAAACTACAGATCAACATATTTCATAAACATAGATTTGAAAATCTTCAATAAAATTTAGCAAATTTAATATATTTGAATATATTAAAACAATTACACACCAAGACCAAAATGAATTCATCCTACTTTGGTGTTTGACATTCAAAAGTTAACATTCAAAAATCAATGAAATACTGGTAAACCTAGCCAGAGCAATTGGGCAAGAAAAAGAAATCCAAGATATCCAAATTGGAAAGGAGAAGGGAAAATTATCTCTATTCAGAGATGGCATGTTCTTATATATAGAAAGCCCTAAAGACTCCACAAACAAAACAAAACAAAAATCCTGTGAGTATAACCCAGTTTAATAAAATTAGAGGATATAAAATGAACATTAAAAAATCAGTTTCACTTCTATATACCACCAACAAAATATCTGAGAAGGAATTTCAGAAAATAATTCTTTTCACAATATTATTTAGAAAAATAATAATATACTTGTGAATAAATGTAACCAAGGAGGTGAAAGAGTTATACAGGGAAAACAAACAAACTATAAGATGTTGAAAGAAAGAATTTTTTTTTAAGTTTATTTATTCTTGAAGGACAGAGAGAGTATGAGTGGGGGAGGGGCAGAGAGAGAGGAAGACACAGAATTCAAAGCAGGCTCCAGGCTCTGAGCCATCAGCACAGAGTCTGGTGCAGGGCTCAAACTCATGATATGTGAGATCACGACCTCAGTGAAGTCAGATGCCCAACTGACTGAGCCACCCAGGTGCCCCTGAAAGAATAAAGATACAACTAAATGGAAATGGATCCCATGTTCATGAATTAGGTGACTTAATACCATAAAAATGTCTATACTACCAAAAATGACTTACAATCCATATCATATCTCAATGGCATTTTTTTACAGAAATATAAAGACATTCTAAAATCCAAATGGAACTACAAAAGACCCCAAATAGCTGAAGCAATTTGAACAAGAAGAACAAAGTTAGAGGCATCATATTTCTTGATTTTAAAATAAATCACAAAACTACAGTAATCAAAACCCTATGGCACTGATATATACATAGACATATAGACTAATGCAACAGAACAGATAGCACAGAAATAAATCCATACACAATATGGTAAAATAATATTTGATAAGGGTGACAAGAAAACACAATGGACAAAGAATATTCACTTCAACACATAATGTTGGGAAAACCAGTTATCCACATCAAAAGTATGGAACTGTATTTCTGTCCTAGCATATACATGAAAAAATAGTTCAAAATTAATTAGTGACTTAAATGCAAGATTGTAAACTATAAAACTCCTCATTGAAGGTTCAGGAAAAACAAAACTTATTGACATTTATCTTAGCAATAATTTCTTGGACTCAACACCAAAAACACAGGAAACAAAAGCAAAAAAAAATCAATAAAAGGATTTGTATCAAACTAAAAAGCTTCTCTATGGCAAAGGAAACAATCAACAAAATGAAAAGACAACTTATGGAATAGGAGAAAATATTTGCAAACCATATATGTTAAAATGAGTTGATACCCAATATAAATATATATATATGTATATATACGTATATATATATGTGTGTGTGTGTATATATATACACATATATATACATGTATATATATACATATATATACATATATATACACATATATATATATACATGTATATATATACATATATATGTGTGTATATATATGTATATATATACATATATATATATATGTATATATATATACACAGAACTCCTATAATTCAATAGAAGAAGAAGAAGAAGAAGAAGCAGAGGCAGGAGGAAGAGGAGGATGAGGAGAAAGGAAGGAAGGAAGGAAGGAAACAACCTGATTACAAAAATAAATAGACTTTTCTTCAGAAAATAAAATAGACTTTTCTGCAAAGAATACATACAAATGTCCAACAGGTATATGAAAATGTGCTCAACATCACTAAGCTTCAAGGAAATGCAAATCAAAACCATGGTGAGATGTCACATCACACCTATTAGGATGACTATTATGAAAACAAAACAAAACAAAACAAAACAAAACAACAAAAGGCAAGTATTTGGAGAAAATAGCAACCTCATGCATTGTTAGTGGAAACAAAATGGTGCAACCACTATGGAAAGCAGTGGTTAGTTCTATCAAAAAATTAAAAAAATGAACTATCATAAAATCCAGCATTTCCACATCTAGGTGTATATCCAAAAGAACTAAAATTGGGATCTCAAGGAAAGATCTACACTACCATGTTCATTGCAGAATTTTCATAATAACCAAGGTATGGAAGTAACCTAAATGTCCATCGACAGGGAATGGATAAAGAATGGTATATACACAATGAAATATCACTCAGCCTTAAGAAAAAGAGAAATCCTTACATTTGCAACAACATGGGTCAGCCTGAAGGGTCTTATGTGAAATAAGCCAGACACAGAAAAGCAAAAACTACATACTATTATTTATATGATGAATCTGAAATAGACTAATATATGAAGAGAGTAGAATGTGGGTTCCCAAGAGTTAGGGAAAGGTGAAATATGGAAGTATTAATCATATAGTACAAAGTTTCAATTAGTCAAGATGATTAAAATCTAGAGATCCACTGTATAGCATAGCATACCTAATATTGTATTATATTCTTTTTTAAAATTTATTTATTTATTTATTTATTTATTTATTTATTTATTTATTTACTTACTTATTTAGAGAGAAGGGCAGAGGCAGAGAGAGAGGGAGAGGAAGAAAATTCCAATTAGGCTCTGTACTACTAGTACAGAGCCCAATGTGGGACTCAAACTCATGAACCATGAGATAATTACCCGAACTGAAACCAAGAGCTGGATGCTAAACTGACTGAGCCACCCAGGACCCCCTGTACTGTACTCTTAAAAATTGGCTAAGAAGGTTGATTGTACATTAAACATTACTGTTACTCAAACACACGAAATATAATGAATAAAGAGGGCAGAGGAAACTTTTGGAGGTGATGGATAGGTTTATGGCATAGATAGTGATGAAGGCTTCACAGATGTATGCTTAAACATTTAATTTTACACATCAAGTATGTATAGCTCTTGCTATGACAGTCATACCTCAAAAAAGTGGCTTTAAAAGAAAAAGAAAATCAAGGGAGCCTGGGTGGCTCAGTCAGTTAAGCGTCTGACTTCAGCTCAGGTCATGATCTTGCGGTTTGTGGGTTCAGGCCCCGCGTTGGGCTCTGTGCTGATATATCAGAGCCAGGAGCCTGCTTCAGATTCTGTGTCACCCTCTCTCTCTGCCCCTCCCATGCTCATGCTCTGTCTCTCTCTGTTTCTCAATGATAAATAAACGTTAAAAAAAAGTTAAAAAAAAAGAAAAAGAAAATCAATTAGTCCATCTCACAACAGGTTAAAGAAGAAAAGTCATCATCTTAATTGCTGCAGAAAAAAACATTTAACAAAACCCAATTACCTCTCATGACAAAAACTCAGCAAAGTAGGAATAGAGAGGGAAACTTCCTCATCTCAAGGATATTTACCAAATTCCCAAAAGACATTAAACTTAATAGTGAGAAACTGGTTGATTTCTTGTTAAGACTGGGGACAGACAAGAATTTCTTCCCAAAAAACAAAACAAAACAAAACAAAACAAAACAAAACAAAACAAAACAAAACACCCATGAATTTCTTCTCCTGCTCCCCCTATTGAACATTATAGTGGAAATCCTAGCTAGTAAAATAAGGAAATAAAAGGAATACAGATTGTAAGGAAGAAATAAAACTGCATTCAAAGTTGACATGATTGTCTACATGGGATTATAGAATTATAATCCAAAATTAGAAATAAAACCGGAGTTCATATTAATATAAATAAATGATTGAAAAAATTAAAATGAAAAAGAAGAGATAAATCTCACATATTGGAGACACCCAATAAATTGTATAGATACTCTACCCTAAAAGAAAAGAACCATAAGTCCCCACTCATTGAGTATGTACTATGCATGGGAACTTCTTTTCATAGAATTCAGTTTGGAAAGAGGAGGAAATAAAAAACCGTGTAACATCATTATGGAGAAACTTGGTAAAAACTACTTCAACCACATGATCTAGGTCAACATCAATCATCTTAAAACCTGTAGATAGTATGTATCCTTATTACAATATGATGAAAAAAGCAGTTTACCTGTGTGACCTTTCTCCTAAAACCCTATAAGACCAATCTAATCATGAGAAAGAGCTCATACAATAGTAACATAATTTAATTAACTTCATTAAATATTTTAATATTTTATTATTTTTATTAAAGAGTATGATAAAGTATATTAAAAAGTCTAAAACTAAGGAGAACACGTTATGGTTAATGACTAGCTAAATATAGTATTTTATGATATTCAATTTAACTATTTTCACTTAAATTCAGTAGCAGAACTCTAAATTGAATCTAATCCAGTGTGTGACATTTATTCCAATTCATTTATAAATAGAAAACATTAAATTGATTGAAATCAAGTAAAACAATTTTGACAGGTCTTGATGAAGTTTTTGTCAGCTTTCATTTCAATGCACTTAAACTTAGAATATCAAAAGAAACTGTAAATCTAAGTGAAATCATAATTGGTGTGAATACCAACAGGAAGAAAATGGTAAATTTAATTCATGCCCAAATGAAACCATTTCAGAGCACCCAACATGCACACATACAGTATGAGATTGAGTAAAAAGTCTTTGAAATTCAGACTATTACATAGCAAATTATTTAAAATATCTTCATTAAGAATTTCTGTTTTTAAATGCTCTATTTAAACACACTTCAGGTAGAGTTTTTGTTTTGTTTTGTTTCTTTTTAGAGTAAAGTTAATTTCTTAAAATTTTTAACATTTATTTATTTTTGAGAGAGAGAGAGAGAGGAAAGAGATAGAGAGAGAGAACAAGCATGGGAGGGGCAGAGAGAGTGGGAGACAGAATCCAAAGCAGGCTCCAGGCTCTGAGCTGTCAGCACAGAGCCCTATGTAGGGATCGAACTCCTGAGCTGTGAGATCATGACCTGAGCCAAAGTTGGATGCTTAACCAACTGACTGAGCCACCCAGGCATCACCACGTTTTAAAAAATTTTTTGAGCCAAGTTAATTTCTTTAGATTAAAAAGGAAAATAAATTGAAAAAAGGTGATAAGGAGATTCTTTACATTGCTTAAGGGAGCTATAATCAGCAATTATAAGAGCACCTGCTTAGTACAAGCCTTTCAACACAAATATTAGAGTAATAAAGAAATTTAATCAGGTATAATCATTCCTCTTTTTTTAATCCTTCTTTAAAACCATGGCATTCTCCATGTGTAAATTAAGAAAGATAGGTTTTTGGGGAGCAAAAATGTGTGATTTACTTTTTATTTATTTATTTTTTTAAATTGTTTTAGTGTTCTTATTTATTTTTGAAGGAGAGAGAGAGAGATACAGAGCATGAGCGGGGGAGGGGCAGAGAGAGAGGGAGACACAGAATCTGAAGCAGGCTCCAGGCTCTGAGCTGTCAGCACAGAGCCCAACATGGGGCTTGAATTCACAAACTGTGAGATCATGACCTGAGCCGAAGCCAGACGCTCAACCGACTGAGCCACCCAGGCACCCCATGTGATTTCCTTCTTAAACAGAGGCTATGGATAAACAAAATCCAAATTCCAAAATCTAGCTCAACTTGAGCAAGAAATTAGCAGAGGGAATGAAAGGAGACAAAAATGATAAACTTCAGGACTAAAAGAGGGAGCACCTCTACATTTCCTGTAGATACTAATAGAATAATAAGATGACATTATGAATAATTTTATGCCAATAAATTCAACTGTTAAAATGCTGTTAGGCTGAAAAATTAATGTTAAAATACCAACCCCCTAGCACCTGAGATGTGACCTGATTTGAGAATTGGGCAATTGTAAACACAATTAGTAAAGAGGAAGTTACATTGTAGTGATGCAGGCCCTTAGTCCAATATAACCGGTTTCCGATATAAAAAGAATGTCACCTGAGAAGAAAGAGACATGTACAAAGGAAAGATGATGAAAAAATACAGGGAGAAGTTCCACACTAGTAGTGATTACCTACAGGACAGGAAGAGCTTGGAATAGATCCTCTCCAAGAACCCTCAGAAGGAATGAACACTGCCAGCACTTTTAACTGGGACCTGCAGTCCTCAGAACTGTAAAATAACAAATGTCTATTGTCTAAACCACCCAGATATGGTGCTTTGTTATAGCAGCCCTAGCAAATTAATACAGATGAAATGAACACAATCCTTCAAAGGTACAAGTTACCAAGACTGGCACAAGAAAATATGAAAAAAAAATGCAATAACAATTAAATTTTTAAATTCAGAATTAAGACATTTATACAAAGACTCAAAGACAAAGAGCAGATGATTCCTGGTGAAGCCTATTATTTAAGGAAAAAAGTATATCAAAGCTGTATATTCTTCTTCAGAAAACAGAGAAGGTTAATGCATTCCCCAACTCATGTTGAAAGAGTGCTACAGAAAGAAAGAAAGTTATACTGATGTCAAAATCAGAATAGAAGGTCATTGGAAAAAAAAAAATATGGGGAAATGTCTCATGCAAATGAAACAAAAATCCTTGACAAAATTTAAACAAATGAAGTCCAATAATACAACAAAAGATGTTGAATCATTATGGGAATTTCATGGTGGTTTAATGTCTGAAATGAACAACTTTAAAGAAAAAAATAATACACAAGCAGAAATTTAAAAAGAAGAAAAAACTGCAATAAGGGAAATCAGGCAAAAGCAGGTTCTTTGAAAGGGATGACATCTTGGGGCACCTGGGTGGCTCAGTCGGTTGAGTGTCTGACTTCGGCTCAGGTCATGATCTCACAGCTTGTGGGTTCGAGCCCTGCCTTGGGCTCTGTGCTGACAGCTCAGAGCCTGGAGCCTGTTCCAAATGCTGTGTCTCCCTCTCTCTCTGTCCCTGTCCCACTCATGCCCTGTCTCTCTCTCTCTCTCTCTCTCTCTCTCTCTCTCTCTGTGTCAAAAGTAAATAAACATTAAAAAAAAGGGATGACATCTTTAAAAGTTTACAAAATTGATAAAGTATTAGCAAAACTTACAAAGAAAAATTTAAAAAAGAGACATTACCAATATTAAAAATAAAATATTGGACTTCACTACAAACATTACAAGAATATTAAATACATATTATAAATAATTTTGGAATAATATTTTTAAAAAGTTAGATGATTTGAACCACTTATTTGATATAATCTCAATTAAATAACAACACAAGTAGAATATTACAAATATAATTCTATATCTTTTAAATAAATATGATAAATATGAATACTGGAAAGAAAGACAGAAAACTTGCTCTTTTTAAAGTGGCATGGTTGCATAACTAGAAAATACAAAAGAAGGTACAAACATCTAGAAAAATATTCACAAGATACTGAAAATATGAAATAGTGCTAAGATTTTCTTATACCAGAATACAGTATTTTTATTGAAATCTCCCAAGCAACTCCTATTTAAGTTTGTGTGTACATATATGTTCTTTCTTTGTGTGTGTATATAAATCAATAAACTATGACTATATATGAAAATGCAAAGGCAAAGCACAGCCAAGATTATCTTAAGAAGAATAAATTTGGAGTATTTTACCACTAAATTTTAAACGCTATTCTATATAACAGTCGTTAGTAATGAGCTATTAGCCCAAGGACAGGCAAACATATTGATCACCAGAAGAGAGGTATAGAAATGAATTCTCATATGACAAAGTACTTAATTTTTAACAGCTTATTGAGGCATACTTGATATATACAAAATATTGCACATATTTAATCTATACAATTTGATGTTTGCCTGTGAAACCATCATTTGCAATCAACTAATAAATATATCCAATACCTCCAAAAGTCTCCTTCTGCTCCTGTGTGTATATGTGTGTGTGTTAAAGACAATTAACATGAGATGTATTTCAACAAAATTTTAAGTCTACGGTACTTAAACTGTATGCACTATGCTGTACAGAGATCTCTAGAACTTACTCATCTTGCATAACTGAAACTTTATACAACTGTGCAACAACTCCCCATTTTCCCTTCTCCCTGACTCTGGAATCTCCATTCTGTAGTCTGCTTCTATAAGGTTGACAATTTTAGAGCCCTCATGTAAGAGGAACCATGCAGTATTTGCCCTTTTGTGACTCATTTCACTTAGCAAAATGTCTACCAGGTCCTTTGCAAATGGTATGATTTCCTTCCCTTTTAAGGCTTACTGGTATTCTATTCTATCTATACACAAAATTTTCTTTCATCTGTAGATAGACATTTCATTTGTGTCTATATCTTGACTACTGTTAATGCTGCAATGAACGTGCAGTTGCAGCTATCATTTTAAGATTCTGATTTTGGGGCGCCTGGGTGGCACAGTCGGTTAAGAGTCCGTCTTCAGCCAGGTCACGATCTCGTGGTCCGTGAGTTCGAGCCCCGCATCGGGCTCTGGGCTGATGGCTCAGAGCCTGGAGCCTGTTTCCAATTCCGTGTCTCCCTCTCTCTCTGCCCCTCCCCGTTCATGCTCTGTCTCTCTCTCTCCCAAAAATAAATAAACGTTGGAAAAAAAAAAAGATTCTGATTTTGACGATTTTCAATATATACCCAGATGTGGGGATGCCGATTATAAGGTAGTTGTAATTTTAATTTTTGAGGGACTTCCAAACTGTTTTCCATAATAGCTGCACCAGTTTACATCCCCAACAACAGTGGGAAAGAGTTCAATTTCTCCATATTCTCACTGACACATTCTGTTGTTGTTTGTTGAGAGTAGTCATCTGAACAGGTGTGATGTGACATCTCATTGTGGTTTTGATTTGCATGTCCTTGATGATTAGTGACATTGAGCACTTCTTTATACACCCGTTGGACATTTGTATATCTTTGAAGAAATGTCTACCTGTGCCTTTGCCCATTTTGTAATGCGGTTATTTGCCTCTGTGTGTGTGTGTGTGTGTGTGTGTGTGTGTGTGTGTGTGTGATATTTGACATTAACTCTTTAACAGATATATGAATACCAAAAGCATAGGCAACAAAAACAAAAATAGACAAGAGGGACTTCCTTAAACTAAAAAACAAACAAATCAAAATAAAACAAAATAAGAAAATTTCTTCATAGCAAAGGAAACAATCAACAGAATGAAACAGCATCTTGCAGATTAGGAAAAAGAAATATTTGCAAACCATGTATTTGACAAAGGATTAACATCCAAAACATATAAAGTTAACTACATGTATTACAAAGGCATACTGTAATTCATGAGGGATAAAGGAATGGTTTCAAAAAGTGATGATAATGACCCAATCTTCTCTGTTTGCAAGATTGTCCTGCGTCATAATTTTTCTATCTCTACAAAGTGCTTTCCAGCTTCTTCATGACTACATTAACAACTGAATGCCCATTTAAATTTTCTTCTTATTCTTTCTCTCCTTTTGTTCTTTCCCATTATCTTTCTTTTGCATCTTTATGTATACTTTTCTCTATTGTTTATATTTTAATTTTTATGTGCTTTTAATTTTTAGGAAAATACGCTCAATTGGTAGTCTACTCTCAGTTATAAGCATTTATTGGATCTACTGGTATTTTTTCTGGGAGCTAGAAATTACCCATCCTACTATAAAATCACTTCTAAAGCAGTAATTTTGACCATGATGATCCAAAATCATTGCATCTCATTAAACATCTACATAGAATTTATAGAACCACTGCCCAAGTGCCTTAAAAATCCGAATTAAGGTGTATGTATGAATGCTGAAAACAATCACATGACTTTATCTGTTGATGTTAGTAATATAGATTTAAGTTGAAATAACAATACTATGTTGCATCATGTTTCTCAGTCAACAATTCTTTTGCAATCCACACTATGTTCTTCTATTTTTCCTGCATGGGAAAAATAGGCAATATACATGTAAGTGGCATTTGCTATCATTACCTGTTAATATAGTTTATAATGTATCCTTAGTCTTGAGAAGTCACTTTTAAAGTCTGAGCCTTTAAGCTTTGATACAAGCAAAATTTTAAGTAACATACATAAAATTATATAATTCATATAATTATATATTATAAAAATATTATTTTATTACATATTTATTATTGTTATTTTCCCAGTAATCATTTTAATAAATGAAAATAGGGCTTATTTTTAAATTTGCATATTTTTAAGGTAAAAAAGGTAAAGAATATGCATGGTAAAAGTTACACATGTGCATATATGACCTTTCTGTTCTATTAAACACTTTAAAGGGAATTTGAAATAGTTTTTGAACACTGCTACATTTTTGGAGGTGAATATTCTTGGATGAGTAAAAATTTAAGTCCCTTTTACCATTCAACTCCAACTTCATGTTAGGACATCTTGCTTTTCAAAGAAAATAGGCACAATCCATCTTAATCACCACAATTTTTCATATTTGTCTGTATTCAAAGGCAAAAAGTGCTACACTATATTTTGTTTAAACTTAGAAGCAGCTGTTCTAACATATGTTTCATCATTTTGAAGATGCCCTGTATATTTTTATCAGAGAAAACAAACACCATGATGTTATTATCAGCCAGTAACATTTTGCCTATCAAATATATGCAGAATATATGTATGTATAAATTTGTTCACTAGACTTAAAGTAGATATTGCAGAAGATGGCATCAAAATTCCTTTCCAGCTCCAATACGTTATATTTCCATTGAAATGTCATACTCAATTTATACTCTGGTTTTCCCTGTCACATATGTCTCATCTCACTGTTGCTTTTAAGCATTTACTCTCTCTTCTAACTTGTGCAAATATTCTGCTCATTTTCCTTTAATCCACTTACACTCAATCTTTCTGAGTAAACTATTCTTTCTCATTAGTGACAACTCAGGGAACTGAGTTAGTCTCTCAAAATCTTTGATGATTTAGCATTTAGACCATATTCAGCGCATTATCATGGATATATTAAAAGTCCACATGGATGCCCTATTGGACACTATGGCCTTGCAGTTACTTTACATCTTCATCTTCAATGATCACTGTTCACATATCATTTTAGCCATCTACATCCGTGGCCAACTGTCAACCTTGAAATTCCCTGCAAATGTTTTCATTCTATCCTTCACAGTTTCTCACTGGAAATATCGTATATTTTCTCAGGTTACAGAGTTTTTATTCCAGACACAGCAACTAACCCTAGGCACATTGTTTTTCAACACTGAAACTCATCTATATTCTATTTTTGAGATTTATCATGAATTTTGGTTGAAAATGTTGTGTCTTTTATCACAAAAGCAACTCAAAAATGGGCTAATAGACAAAGTTCTGAAGGGAACTCCAAACTTTCTACCATCCATAGCATCTCCTGGTTTTGAGAGGTAGAATGGCTTCTCCAAAATTAATTAAAAATGATTTCTGAACCAACCTTCCTCTCCTCCTCTTCTTCTACACCTAAGGCAGTTTGGTCACTGACTGAGCTATCACCAGAAAGGGATTAACTTCTCACAGCCACTTCCCAAATAATAATTAGGAAAAGGGGTTGGGTATTAATTACGTTGCCCCATTTAAAAAATCAAAATTCCACCTGACCCTTCCTGGCTATGGTGTTTATTTCCCTTAACAGCCTGGTTGTTATAACCAATGTGCTGTAGCTTAGCCAATGAAGGCGTGGGAGTTTCATACTTAGTTCTGGATTAGCTACCTATATTCTTTTGTTGGATTTCACGTGAAAAGGATACTGAGCGTTTGGTTAAGAATCCTGATCACAAAGCTCCCCTATAGTGTTTTACATGGTCCAATGAGTAGTACATCATATGTCTTTGTAAGTTTTATAAAAATGTACTGGCCTTTTTGCAGTTGACCCTTTTACACAAAAACTATGAAAGTAGCAATAACTGAGAAAAAGGTAAAGTTATAGCCAGTTAACGAGACACATTGGTTTCGCAAAAGTGGAAAGAGGACAAGAATCCATTCACCTGGGAAGGAGATATCATAGCCCCCTGAAAATATAAGAGAGGGAAAAACATTGATCTTTTGTCATTCAAGGTCATTCCGGGAGCCTGCATTAGGAGGAAAGCACTGCAGTAGTATCTTCCAAATTATCGCAAATACCCAAGTATAATTCTTGGGTCTGCTATTTCAGCAGGGTGGTTCTGACATGATTTGTTAGCCACTGTCCTTAACATTACTCAGAAGCCTATCAGAAAGAGCACAATACGACCCCACCTCTGGCACCTCTTACAAAAAACACCATTCTATACCTCCAATAAGTTTTCCTACTCTTTTTTTTTTTGTCAGCATCGCTCACTCATTCTATAGGGCAACTGGATGCTGACAAATGTTAGTGTGGGTAAATAATTCAGATTTGACTGCCTGTGCTTAGGCCATCTCTGTAACAGGAAACAATAGATTCAACAATTTCAACTGAACCAGGATGCTGAGAGCCTATCAGGCTGACTAGAGGCCACATTGGAGGCACTGTCAACCTCTATTTCCGAGAAAATAGTCCTTTTGCAATAATTGTAACCAATACATTACTTCCAAGGTTGCTATGTGTCCCCTGAGAATTGTGCTTCTTATGTAAAAATAAGACATCAACTTGTCTCCCTCCCCAAAACATAATGACTTACATATTATGAGTGCTTAAAAGAGACCTTTAGGTATTTACAAAAATACCACTTCCAAATGGAAGACATTTGGGTCAGCCTCTACCCATTGGTCAAGTTTATGGGTAGTAAAACTGCTCTACACTTCCTCCTTGAAGGATAAGGTAGAGTTTGTGATTTTCTTTTCATCTGGTTGGGTATAGGAACTTAGGGAACATGTTTCAGGTTCCCTGAGTTTGGCAGGCTAGCCTTATTTTATTCTTGGAGTCCTGCTAATAGTAGCCTGAATTAAATGCTGTCTGAGACAAGTGAAGTGATTTTGTCCCAAATTCTGGCATTCTGATTTAAAATAGGTGATAAAATAGCATATTCATGGAACAATTTTTACCAGAAACCAAAATACAGTAGAAAGGAGAGATGAATATTGTTGGAAACAATTCTCCCCGGATGTCTCATTTTCTCGCATATCTTTAAACGGAGGCATTGATGGCTTTTGTTCTGCACTACTTTTTTTTTCAGTAATATACCCAAAGAATTCTTAGATGATAGACTTTGCTTCCTTCCAGAGCTGAAGTCAGGGTTGTTTACTATTCAGTATATGAAAGATAATGTCTCTTTCTGGGGAAAAGGTCAGGCAGGTTTGCTCATGGCCCATTACAAAAGATGCTGCATAGGCTTAGGGCCATTCTGCATGACCCCTGTGGGAATTGAGAGACAAGGGAAACTGGTGTGGACATGAAGATTGTGCAGCCTCCCGTGTCATGAGTAATAAAGTTCTTTGATTCTGACCCAGCAGTCAGAATCCTCCACCATCATTCATGAACCTATACAAGCTTGTGAGCAAGTAAAATTTCAGACTTTCCACAGTTCTTGACATTAACTTTATATATTCAATCTCAATATATATGGAAAAATTCACTGTCTCTTCACAAACATTTGTGGTGAAATATATGCAGAGCCAAATGAAAGCTGATAATACAATCTGAAATTTGATTCCCTTTTCCTATGTCTTCAAATTTATTTTATAGCACATTTTCATGCAAGAAAAAGTCATGTTAATTTTGCTTTACTCTGCATATAAATTTGCATTTGTTTTTATATAAAAATGACACATCACATTACCCTTCACATTGTTTACCAACTGAACTACTTAACTTGCTCTCTGAGCCTCCCTAATTCATGAGATATTGATGAACTTGAATGTTCACTGGCATAAGCCTCTTTATCTAGTGAGCATAAGTCATTAATTCCCTGATGGTTGGTTTGGCTAAGATTTTAAATGGTTGCTACAGGGTGGTTGTGATATTCATCATCTCAATACCAGATTTTCTGATTCTCTGGAGTCATGTTAAAATCTAGTAATTTCATTTTGAGGAATGAATGCCTTGCACAGTATTCTTTTTTCTCTTTGCCCGATTGCTAATTTTTCAAAGCTCCCAGTGGTACACTTAAAGATGGTCTGCCCCTGTCACATGCCCTGGGAATCATGAAATAATGACTTCTTGGAGATTCTAACACCTTCTTTATTAGCCTGTTTGTAAACATATGAATGGTTGGCAGCCTTCACATAAGGCAATCACCTGACTCTTCCCTTCTTTACATCTGGATGTTTCCATTTTTAATGGATTCTAAGTTGGAATTTAATTTTCATTAATATTAAGACTATTATCCTAGATACAAAATGTCAAGATATATAGAAATTAGAATTTTATAAATGTATGAATTTTAAACTTTCTTAATTGATGCATTTTTTTTTGCAAACCTATTCACTATCATCAGCCATATGGGATAAGCGAGTAGCAAAAAAGATCACTTTCTTCACACTTAGAAGTGCTCCTGGGAATGGAGAAAATGTGAGGGCATTTAGAATATTTGATCATCCCCTTGGTATTTACTACCCAGAGTAAATGCATAGGTAATCATAGATTTATATTAAGAATTTGGAATCAAATACTATGAACCTCTCAAAATAGTTGACATAATTAAGTTCACCCCAGATATTAAAGTAAGCAAATCCAATGAATAACTGATAGAGCTTTAGAATGTGTTGAAAGTTCTATCCATGTAGAAATATATTTAATACTACGTGGTTATATTTTAAAGTGGAACAATGAAGAAACCATCATTTTTATTCATTATCAATCTAAACATAATTTCCAAAATGATTTATAACTTTATTGTTTTAAGTCAAGTCATCCCTTTTATGGTGTTTGCTTCTGAGGCAAAAATAAAACATGGGAAAAACTTTCTATAAATTATGTTATTATGAAAAATATGTTGTTAATGTATTCTGGAGTATCCACAAGACTAAAATTCATTTTAATAGAAGCGAAATTTAATAGAAATGGCCAGTGAGTTATTTTAAGTTTCTCTGTTCAGTACAATTATTTAGAATATGCTCCTACTAAAATATCATCCTAGAGTATCTGGAATCAGTGTAAGTACATATAAAATAAGATATTTGGCCTTCAATATGTTATGGATTAATACTTGATAAGTGGTCATTGGGACACAATAATATATACTGACATTTGAGAGAGAGAAACAAAGATATATAGGGAAGTTTAAAGAATAGAACCAAGGAGTGATTGATGAAGGAGAAGGCATTTAAGATAAACCCTCACATGTGTAAGATTTTGAAACCTAGAAATTAAGAAAGTATGTTTCTCTAGAAGAGAATAATTCTAAATATTAGAATATTTCAGCTCTTAACATATAATTCTTAATTGTTAAGAATATAAAAAATAAAGTAAAACATAGACCCTCTCAATGACAATTGATCTTTAAGGAATTATTTTGGGAAGAATATAGAAGACTGAAAAATTCCTTACTGCTGATACAATTGAAGGCAACAGGCACAATATGGGGACGAGAAACAAGCATAAGGTAAGAAGACAAGAATTAGGCACCAGCTTGAAGGTGATGTACTGGAAAGTAATTTTAGTCTATTGGTGTTTTGTGCTACTCAGGAGATTCCTTTAAGCCAACTGTTTCTGCTCAGGAGATGTTGCCTTGTGAGTTAGAACATAGGGAGAAGATTATTATATTTTCCTTTCATTTGATCAGGTACTTCTTTTAAAGGCTGCCTATAAAAAGATGGGGTGCCATTTTCATGTCTAATTTTAGGTAAATAAAAATGTGAGTGTTTAGTAGAATGTCTATCATATTCAGTAAATTAATAACCCATATTTTCTTTATCTACTTGAGTAAACTTTGTGGGGAGTAATAGATATGCCCTGGATCTGAAAATGCTACCACCACAGGGCCATCTGGCTAATCAGATGTCAGTTTTCCCTTTTTGTCAGAAAATTAATTTTTCTGGTAGAAAGGGAGCATTGCTAGAAAACTTTCAGAGATAAGATAACCAAACTCTTATCAGAATTCTTGTGTAATAATGCTGTAAAATGTAAAAATTCCATCAGTTTCATAATTCCTTTTCATTTAGAGTACTTGAAGGTGAATCAAAAGTATGTCTGACTTAACAAAAAAGAAATCATGATTTTAAAAATATATGGTATAGGGAAATATTAAAATTACTCATGGATATAATTATAAGCTTTGCCACTTAAAACCCATGACATTGAACAGAACTGCCTCTTCTTTTTTTTTTTAAATTTCAGTTTCCACATACATAAATCATATCAACCTTACAAAAAGTCATAAGATAAGATAATATATTTCAATCTTCTAGTGCAGTATGAAGCATTCTTCAGAGACCTCCTTTGCCAGCCAGGTGGGTTTTACAGAAGCACATCTTAGCCTGCAAATTTGATGAAGGTAGGAATCTTCATTCTTAATACTAGCTCTTGGTTACATAGTACACATAGCAGGGGCTCCATAAATATTCATACAAGGAATAAATGAATAATGCAATGACCCAAATTCAATTTTAAATTTAGAAAGCGTTTATATTAATTTCTCTGAGTTAAATTCTGAAATCCATTTATTAAAATTGATTGGTGATTTTCTATTTTGATATTTCAGAGATATGGAATCACAGTAGAAAATACATCTGCATCCCTTACTTCTAGTTTCTGGGTGAGGAATGCACATAGGAAAGTCTCTATAAATAGATGCAAAATGATTAATGCTATCATTCAATTTAGTTCTAAATTAGGAAGGCTTATGTTTTAATTCTAGTGAGTTCAGTTTTGATATTCCAGAAACTTGGTTATTAAGTGTGATATGTAGTCTTCCAAGTATTTTCTCCTCCTCCTCCTCCTCCTCCTCCTCCTCCTCCTCCTCCTCCTCCTCTTTCATCTTTTCCTTCTCCTTCTCCTCCTCTTCTTCTTCACCATATTTTGATTTTGTACCAATGTTATATTGTGTCAAACCTTATATAATACCTATCATTGCTTTTCTAGTATAATCAAGAATTAGGTCTGGAAAATAGAAAGTGAAAAATTGTATTCAATAGAAACATACTGAACTTGTATAAATCCTGCCAATGCCATATTTCACAGTACACATGCAATGTGATGTGTATCAACATATATTTTGAAACCTTGTTGAGATAAAATGCATACAAATGTTCATGATAAAGATTAAGGAAATTCACTCTGTTGTATCTAATAATTGATGTATTTTATATGTAGTTTTAGAAACTGTCTCCTTTTATCCATTGCCATTGTTTCTATCTTAGCTAAGGCATGTCTTGTCTAGATTACATCAGCAACCTACTGATTGGATCATCACCTCCAGTGCTGCCTGCCAACAATGCATTATCCATACTCTTCCCAAAGTAATCATTCCAAGACATACAATAAATCTAAGTCTCCTACTTGTATTATTCAAAAATATCCTTCAGGCAAAAAATCTAAATCTTCACTTTGTAATGCAAAGACATTTATAATTTGGCTTCTGATTAACACTCCAATGTCATCTTATAACAGTCTTTCTGCACATAGAGACACATTGGCATGTCTGCTCATATGAATATATCACAGTGCCTTGAGCACTCCATGATTCTTCATCCCTCCGTGCCTTGGCATCCATCGTTCCTTCTGTTTATAAAACATTCTCTTGCCTCTACCTTTCACTCTCAGGCCTGCAATCATTTACCTTCCAACATGCAACAGAAACATCATCATTAAGGTTTCACAGAAATTCAGAGACAGTCTTACTTGCTTCCATTTTGTTTTATTTTTAAAAATTTTTAATGTTTATTTATTTTTGAGAGAGAGAGAGAGGAGAGATCAAATGGGGGAGGGACAGAGAGAGCGAGACACAGAATCCGAAGCAGGCTTGAGGTTCTGAGCCGTCAGCACAGAGCTCGACGCAGGACTCGAACCACAAACCATGAGATCATGACCTAAGCTGAAGTTGGACACTTAACCGACTGAGCCACCCAGGTGCCCTCTATTTTATTTTCTGATAGCACTCTCTCTCTATATATATGATTCTTGAGCACTTTTAATTTGGCTAATAAGACTGAAGAAGAAAACATAATTTTACTCAGTTTATATTAATTCAAATTTAAATAGATATATCTGGATAGTGATCATTCTATTAGACACCACAGAATTAGAAGAGAGGCTTAATTTCATTGTTATGCTACTAACGTACATATATTAGCTTAGGCAAGTCATTTAACATTTCTGAATATCACTTACTTTAATAATAAAGTGTACAATGTAACATTAATATTATTCACAAAGTTTAGAGATGTCAAAATTAGAAAATATATTATTAATAATAGCAATTCATTATTATTATTAAAACACATTATTCATAGCAATGCATTATGAAGTGTTAGTTATGATGACTGAAAGACCATGAGAAATAACTTCAAAAAAATATACTCTTCTACTATCAATGCCTAAATCTACACTTAGTTATTAGTTTTCTTTATTTAATGCTCAAGTAATTGACAAATTGGTGAACAACCTATTGATTTAGTAATAGCTAATTAATATTCCCTACATAAAGTCATTGTACTATGCTGCCAGTGCATAATTCAATATCACACATTGTTGGAGATATACTGAATATAAAGGCAATATATAAATAGGAAATCCAATTTCTCTCATTAACATGATCTTCCCCTCACTGAATAGTCCCATGTTTTTCACGCTGTATTGGGTTTTAAATAAAATCAAATTTGAAAAATATGTAAATAAAACAGAATTTTCAAGTCACTTAGTTTTATCATTTACATCATTTCATGTTTCTCAATTTTTAATGGCCACTTGAGAAAAACCATAGGATATTAAATTTAAATCTATTCTTCAGCAGAAAATATTTAATTACAAATATTACACTATTGAATAACTGTTGGCTATATCTATCTATATTGATGTCTATGTATCTATATATGTATCTGTCTATATCATAAGAGATATATATATCTTAAAGAAGGTGATTTTTTTAAGTTTATTTATTTAATTTGAGACATAGAGAGAGACAGAGCAGGAGAGGGGCAGAGAGAGAGGGAAAGAGAGAATACCAAACAGGGTCCATGCTGTCAGCACACAACCTGATGTGGGGTTCTCCCATGAACCATGAGATCATGACCTGAGCTGAAACCAAGAGTCAGACACTTAATCAACTGAGCCACCCAGGTGCCCTTTAAAGGAAATGAGTTTTAAAAGGTTTTTATTTTTTATTTTTATTTTTTCAACGTTTATTTATTTTTGGGACAGAGAGAGACAGAGCTTGAACGGGGGAGGGGCAGAGAGAGAGGGAGTCACAGAATTGGAAACAGGCTCCAGGCTCTGAGCCATCAGCCCAGAGCCCGACGCGGGGCTCGAACTCCTGGACCGCGAGATCATGACCTGGCTGAAGTCGGACGCTTAACCGACTGCGCCGCCCAGGCGCCCCAAAAGGTTTTTATTTTTAGCACACTAAATTTGGCAACTTGGAAATCCCTTTCTAAAACCTTTCTGCAGATAATGTCTGCGGCATGATAAAGTAGGGTGCTTTTCACTCAATGTGAATTGTTATTGGACAGAAATATTAAAGTTGTTTCACAATTTTTATCTTACTATATTAGTGATGAACTTATGAATTCATAATATTTTGAAAGCTTATTATTATTAACAGAAGGGACAATATAGACAACTCTGTTAGACCAGATCATTGTCCATGCAGGTATGACTGTATTTGGTAATATTCAGAAGTGAGAACATCATGTTAGGATTTGAATTGTACAGTTTTTTGTTTTACCTTCATGCCACTGTTTTTAATCATGCAACACTCTAGAATTCTTTTTTATTTAGAATATTGAATGTACAAGCTAAGGTTCACCCCACTGAGGAAAGAAAGAAATTTCAGGTGGATATAAACATTCAGCTGCCAAATTTACAGTGATTATTTCATTACTTTAAAAATTGAATAAAAAAGCTGGGACATTTATTCAATTTACTTAGATATACAAATTACACTCTATGAAAATAAGATCAGGGGCACCTGGGTGGCTCAGTCGGTTAAGCGGCCGACTTCAGCTCGGGTCATGATCTCACGGTCCGTGAGTTCGAGCCCCGCGTTGGGCTCTGTGCTGACAGCTCAGAGCCTGGAGCCTGTTTCAGATTCTGTGTCTCCCTCTCTCTCTGCCCCTCCCCTGCTTATGCTCTGTCTCTCTCTGTCTCAAAAATAAATAAATGTTAAAAAAAATTTAAAAAAAAAGAAAATAAGATCAGTTATAATTTGCATTTTCTGGCCATGATGAAGTAACTGATACTAGAAAATTGGGACAAAATACATGGAAAAAAACTATTTTTAGAAATTGGAAAACAGACAAAATGAGATTATTATTCCTAAGAGTTCTTATGCTAATCCAGGTGATCTACCTGGCAGCAGTCTCTAAACACAAAGCAAAGAAGGGGTAGGTGTAACAACACTTTTTTTGAGGGGAGTGGGGAGATGGTGGGTCATGAATAAAGGTGCTTAGAGCTTGGTATTTTCGGTGAAGACAGACAGAAACAAGGGCTACTTAATCAATGAAAAAAATATATCCATATAATTTATATTTATATCATCTATATCTATATCTATCATCTAGGTCTATCTATCTTTAGGGATACCTTTGAGTCTTTGGCTGTACAAGGACATTGTACACAATTAGATTGAGGTTAGACAATGATAGGCAAAGAACAACTATTAAGGAACAGTTAGCTTGAGTACAACCAGAGTTTATAAAGTCCTGGGAGATGTTGGTTGGAGTCTCAATTAGCCAGAGTGAGGAGACATTGTTGAAAATCTGAATATAGCTAAAATAATCTTAGAGTAATAACTATCCTTACTGCTCACTAAAAAGTTTAAAAAGGAAGGCTTACATGATTCAAGTTGATGCACAAAGTAAATCAACTGCTTGCAAAATACTTTTTAAAATAAAACTACATAAACTCACAAATGCACTCATATGTGCACACACACAAGCACACACGCCAAAACATGCAGTATACAATACAAGTTAATAGAAAACCAGAGAAGCACAAGGTGTAACACACAACTATGGTAAAAAAATAGAAACAGAACTAAAACTAAGAAGTAATAGGATTATCAGTCAAGGAATTTAAAACATATATTATAAATGTGTTTAAGAATTTAAGGTAAAAAGAACATCATGAGTATAGAAATGGATGATATGAAAACAACAACCATGCAACAAAACACAGCATTTACGGATCTCAAAAAGCAACAGCTGAAATAATAATAATAATAGTAAAAAAGAAAATTCTGGACAGGTTTAACATAAAACTGGATAACACAGAAGAAAAGATTTTTAAACTGAAAAAAAAGGGGGGGAGTAATATAGCTTTCCAAATTTAAGTATCAAGGTAGGTGGGGAAGGCTGAAAAAACAACAAAAAAACCTAAAGAGACATTCGTTACCTGTGGGAAAATATAAACTAATTTAATACATCTATACTAGGAATCTTGCCAGTAGAAGAGGAGGGGCAGAAAGAATATTTGAATAAATAATATTCAAAAAAATTTCCAGACTTAAGTAAGAAAATCAACCCATAGATCAAATAAACTTAGTGACTAATAGCAAGATAAACACAAGAAGTACACATGAAACACAGTGAAATAAAATTATGAAAAATCATGGATAAAAAAATCTCAATGTAGCTGGAAAGATAAATGATAACATTACATATAGAGAAAGAAAAGAATAAGCAATAGAACTTATCAAAAGTATGCAAACAAAAAAATAATAAAATTATCATTTTAAAGTGCTAAAAAATCCTCTCAACATACAATTATATGTTCTGGTATCAATTGCCTATTGCTGATGTCCATAACATAATTTGGATTTAATAGGATAACTTGTTGAGTTGCCTTAAATTCCAAAGCTTTTTTGCTACTTTAGCAAAAGAAGCAGTAATATAAAACACAATGGGATAAATTTACACATTCATCAACCATTTGAAAAGTCTCTTCTGCAGTGTTTGTTCAAATTTTTTCCATTATTCACTAGGTTGCATGTATACTTCTTACTGATTTTTATGGTATATTTTATTATATACTGGGTATAATGAATATACGAACTGAGAGTAACTTCTATTCAGTGCATTGTCTTTCATTCTCTTAATTGTATACTGGATAAACACAAGTTCTCTGTTCTGTTCTTTTTGTTCATTTATTTATTTTTGGACAATATTACATTGTCTTATTCATTGTAACATTGAAATGGATATTAATCTGGAAACATTCAAATTAATTTTTCTTCAACATTGCCTTTCTATATTTTTTAATGAATTTTAGAAATATCTTTTTGATTTCCATAAAAATAACCTTAAGGAACTTTTATTGGAATTACATTGAATTTATATGTTACCTTGTGAAAACTGACATTTTGGGGCCAATCTATGAATGATTGTTTTTCTTCCTGTATCTTTTGTCAAATGATTTCTAAAAGTTAAACTACCTCTCTATTCCTGAAATAAACCCAAGTTGTGATATATTATGATTTTTACATACCCCTGATTTCAATCTGCTATTTTTTAAGATTTTAAATTATTGATCATGAAAATGTTTATTTTTCTTCAAAAACATTTTTATTAGATTTCAGTAATAGGTTGAGTGCCAACTTGTAGTGTTTCTTTACCTTTTCATACAGGTGTAAGTTCGGCACTCCACTGGACACTGTTAAAACCAGAGAAGATTAGAGAGAGAAGTGGAATGCCAAATAGTCCCACTTCTGACCACCTCGTTCTGACCTGCTGAGGCTCTATAGGCATGTAGACTCAGCTCTTACTGGACACTACTGACACCAAGGGACAGAGTAAGCCTAGCCCTATCTAAGGAATAGCCCTCTCATTGCTTCATCAGGTAACCCAATTGCTGAGTGGAGGTGGAAGGTGATGATGATGGAATACTGATTATCTCTGATTGATGGAAATTAATTACTCTCTGGTTAATACATAAGAAATAAAGAGATAAGGAACCAAGATATACATTTTCACTCTGATTTATGATGAATTCATTGATTTACTATTAATATTTATACATATATTTTATGTTTGTAAAATATATCTGAAAGTTCAACAGAGCAGAAGTATATGCCAGTCACTTTAAACATGTTCTAACAACAGTAGTTCCTTTTTTTTTAAAGATAATATACTGTAGAAATAGGGAAAAAAGCACAAGAAAATTAATATAAATGTTAGCAAAATAAAAAGTATGTTCATAAAACTCCAGTACTTTTGACAGCATTCAGCCTGAGTCTGGGGAAAAAAAATGTATTTTTCAGGCTTTTAAGTCACAAGGGAAAATTCAGCTCAGGTTCAGAAGGGAGATATCTGAAGTGACTTCAATGTTTTGCCACTAATTAGTCATTTTGAGCTCAACGAGTTTTCAAGATTGACTTAAAGAAAATGAATAGCTATTACTTAGTCACTGAAAATTAATGGGGGGAAAAAAGAAAGCAAAGACGATTCTACTTGTTTGAAAAGATTTGGGATTTCTGCAATATCTCCTTAGACCTAATGTCTACACAAAGCATCTGGATTGCTATTATTTTTCTTTTTTTTTTTTTTTTAATTTTTTTTTCAACGTTTTTTATTTTATTTTTGGGACAGAGAGAGACAGAGCATGAACGGGGGAGGGGCAGAGAGAGAGGGAGACACAGAATCGGAAACAGGCTCCAGGCTCCGAGCCATCAGCCCAGAGCCTGACGCGGGGCTCGAACTCACGGACCGCGAGATCGCGACCTGGCTGAAGTCGGACGCTTAACCGACTGCGCCACCCAGGCGCCCCGCTATTATTTTTCTTAAATCATGTTTGGTAACATACATAATGCCACGGACAAACATATTATTGGATTCTATATTTAAAGAAAAACACTTTTTCTAAGACCTTTACCTCACACCTAAGCAAAAAGCAAAATATAAAGCTTCACAACACATGACACTTTAGTCTGAATGACCTTAAAACTGCACATGTCAACGTGCCAAATAGAAGATGCAGACATTTAGCTAGTATCATCAAATTCCTTTTCTATAAAAAATGCAATTAAAATGAGAATGAATTTATTAGCAGCAAGACTTCTAATAAATGGTATATGATGTAACTTTATTAGCTAAGATTCTTTTTCAAGAATAATTCCTACAGAGTATTAGATGTTAACATATATGAAAGCCTTGTATTTTTCTGAAGCAAGTCATGCTGATAAGTCTTTGCCTACAGTTTTGAAAATAATGCAGGTGAAACTATAGCAAATTGTTTTATTGGCATTAAAGTGTGTCATCCAATGAGATCAGACTTGAACACATCAAATGTGTATTATTAACAAAAGGATCAAATTAATACTATGTTTTATTGTTTACATTCAAAAGATAAGTAGACTAAGACAAATATGATTTGGCTATATTTTCTTTATTTTTTTCCACATTTATTCACCTTTGAGAGACAGAGAGAGACAGAGGTTGAGCTGGGGAGGGACAGAGAGAGAGGGAGATACAGAATCAGAAGCAGGCTCCAGGCTCTGAGCTGTCAGCACAGAGACAGTAGCGGGGCTTGAATCCATGAACCCGTGAGACCGTGACCTGAGGTGAAGTCGGACACCTAACCAACTGAGCCACCCAGGCGCCCCTGGCTATATTTTCTTTAATAAGAATGTTTATATAATTGTGGGAAGATAGTACAGTTTGAGTGGCACTTGTAGTAATGGTTTCAAATAAAAAAATAAGTAAAACCTATATTATGTCCAATACACAATGTGAGGCATTTAGTTAGGCATCAGCAAGGAGAGATAAGGTAGATTCTGGCCACACTCTGGGAGCCACCCTGAGGGTTAACAGCCACCTTCAGAGCCACCCGAAATGGCAACCAGAACAGGAAAGGCCTACTTAGAGCTGGCTCAAAAGCCACAAAGGGACTTCTCTGAGAAGCTAAGCATGCCTCAAAAGGTGCAACTTGCCCTAAGGTCACAGCAAAAGCTCATTAGAAATTCATAAATATACAATACCTACATAAATACAATTATAACAGAATGCATCATTGGTAGATGCATGCACACTAGCCAAAATGTCATATAACCACTGTCTGTCAATCAAAGCTAAATTTACATATTCAGAAAGCAGGCTTAAAAGGATGCAGCTAGAGCTTCTTGGGCCATTGCCACTCTTGCTTTGGGAGTGGCCAGCTTTCTCACTTGAAACCATACTATACTTACTTACTCCATAAACTCCCCATTTGGGTCTCAAAGTCTTCAATTCTTTGGTGCATCTGGGACAAGAACCAAGCGACTAGGTAACAGGAATACACATAAATGTTTTGAGGGAATGAATGTTGTATACTGAAATTTGGTATAGCCTTCACACTTTTTTATTTCTCCTACTTTTTCAACTATTCCTACTTAGGGGCATATATGGTTTCTTTTTTCAATGATTTTTTTTCTATGGTGACTTTACTCAGAAATGTATACTCATCTGCCTCTTACTCTATACATATCTACTATTTATGGTGTCAATGACAATTACATTGGTAGACAAATAAAGAGATAGGCAGAAACACAGATAAATTGATTCCATATACATGCATCAACTATGAACTGTATTTATGGTTGTGTCTTAGAAAGATCCTTTAAGCACCTCAAAATTGAAGGGAAAATGTGCTAATATTTTGTCATGTGGTAAAAGCTATAAAGGTATCATTTGATTATTTCCCATCTATATATTAATTATACATATCTTAAGATAAATCAATTTATTTGAATGTAAAAGCATTTGATTTTATTATAATTTTTAAAGGTTGTTGTTATATATTTTATTTATTTTGAGAGACAGAGAGAAAGTGACTGAGCAGGGGAAGGGCAGAGACAGAGGGAAAGAGAGAATCCCAAGCAGGCTCTGCACTGTCAGTGCAAAGCCCAATGTAGGGCTCGAACCTACAAACCTCAGATCATGACCTGAGCTGAAATTAAGAGTCAGACACTTAACTACCTAAGCCATACAGGTGCCACCAAATGCCAAAACATTTTAGGGATTAATAATTTTTTTAAATAATAAGACTAATATTTTCATATTTTCATTGAATTTATGGGTTTATCTTAAATTATTAGAGAAAAATATCGGAGAAAAACTGACAATAAGTTCTGCACTTTTTTGGAAATACATGCTATTAATTCAACTTACATCAAAAATAGAATAAATAAAAAGACAAACATAATTTTGATCTTGAGCTTATTTTCAGAGAGTTTACTGCTGCCACAGTAAACAAAATTATCTTCTTATTGAAAGAACTGAGTAAGACTAGATAAAGAAAGTCAGCCTATTATAGAAATAGCCATAAACCCACCAGCTTCTTTTTTAGTTAAAAGCTTAAATTCAGAAAAAAAAATTAAACATTCCAAGCACAAGATATAAAAAAAATGCTGTGTAAGAATTTCTTCTTTTTTAATTCTAGCGTTAGCCTTTGCTCATCTTCTAAACAGGACAACCTTACAAATCATTTGTGAATCCTGTTGTCCTCTCAATGAGTTTTCAGTGCAAATACCACCTAATTTGCCTCTCATCTCTGATTCTAAAATATGGGTCTGATGTAATGATGTAGCAAATGAAGCCACCCAGAAGGTATCTGATGGAGAATTTGTTGTTGCAGCAGATATTTTTGCAGGGGGACTTATATGAAGCCCTGGAAATTTGTGTGGTTTGTCTCAAGTAGTAAAACTTCATTAGTCACCACAACCTCATGGCTATATCCTCTGGAGAAAACTTATAAAAATAGACTGTATAAAGAAAATAAAGCAACTGTTTCATGAAGGACTTTGTGAAACACAAGTTTTATTTTTCTCTTTCTTTCTTTCTTTCTTTCTTTCTTTCTTTCTTTCTTGCCTTTCTTATTCTTTCTTTCTTTCTTTCTTTCTTTCTTTCTTGCCTTTCTTATTCTTTCTTTCTTTCTTTCTTTCTTTCTTTCTTTCTTTCTTTCTTTCTTTTCTTCCGTGTGTGTGTGTGTGTGTGTGTGTGTGTGTGTGTGTGTGTCGAGGTAACAGTGTGAGAGAGAGGAGGAGGAAGAAGAGTTTCTATATGCAACAAGACATTGCTTGGCAACCTTGACATATCAGGGAACAGAAGAACTTTATCATAGTCCTTTGTTGAAATGGAGGATTATGACAGAAGTAGCTGAATGCCATCTCAAGTGGCTTCTGAGACAGGAGAAGTCAATGAGGAAAACTGGAGCAGAAGCACACAGATTATTTGTGTGACAATTCTTGAGACACCAAAAAATACTTTGAAGTAAGGAAACTAAAGGAATCTGATATTCTACCTTATGCAGATAGGGAAATGGTTGAGTGAAATTTGTCGGGTTACTCTTGATGTGATATTTATACTTATATATAGAAAACAAGAGATCACATAAGTAATTAAAATTATACTTATTAGAAGACATTTAAATCATTAAAGTACTTTCTTCCTTAGTTACTCTTAAACCAAGTAAGATACTAAATGCATTCACAATAATGGGAATCACCCCATTTTTGCCACCTAGTATCCTGAGTGTGGATACCTAATTGTGTCTTTACTCTTTTTTCACATCAATAAAGTAAAAATGACCACACTGACTCCAATTCACGCCATGAAAGCACACTGGAGAAAGGTTATTTTGTGAATCTATTAATTTAAATCTTCTATGCTACTTTTGTTTTCACAATTTAATGTAAATTTACATCACTCATTCATTCATTACCTCATTCATTACTAATTGTGAGCTGTTTGATGACTGTACATCATCATAAACATCCTTTTTTACACTGACAAAACATTGGTACTTGTGTTGTATTCTCTGTAATGATAAATTAAGGGTAAATACACAATAACATTTTGTGTTAATGAGTACCAACAAATAACCATTATTATAATACCATCTGCCCTTGCCATTACACCATCACTGAAGTACTAGCAGTTATTAGGGATGATCCTTTCCATTATTTGAGATCCAGATCTATAGAGAAGATTTCACAGTCAATGTAGTTGAGTCAAATAAAAAAGATAGGTTATTTCTGCAATTGGGAAAATAGAACATAGAATTTTATAGTAATTAGATAATGTATAAAATGGATCAGATTCTGAAAACATTTTAAGTCTATTCTAGATGTTCTAATTATGTTTTGATTCATTCATTTATCCATTATAATATTTATTAAGTTATCATTAAGTACAAGCTTTGAGTCATAAAAAAATACCACAAGATAAGAAGGTAGCAAAGTTGAAACAAAATACGGCAGTTAGCATTTTTGCAAAAATTATAAAGCAAAAAGACTTATAAAATAAAAATGCCTTTCCAAAATTCTCAAGGATGAACTATAAACGGGTGCAAAGTATTATAAATCTTATTAAATCAGGATCTATTGTTTGACGATGTTTTCCTACTATATTTCGTCTTTGAAAACCAACTATTCATATTAAGAGATATTAAAAAAAAACAACTACTTGCATTTAAGGAAGAAAAATCTGCTCAATACTTTGCTTCCTCTTTGAAAGAACCCCAACAGACATCAACTACCTAAAAGAAAAAAAAATAAACTGAGTTCATGGAAGCAGCATTACCAATTATGAAGGGGAAAATTATCAGTAAAGGACTATTTTGAGAACACTTCATTGTTCAAACATTCAGCTCTGAGAAACCTCTGAGACAGCAGTAATAGTCTTTTAATATAGCGACAGAAATGAGGAACAATTACAATCCAGCCACTATGCCAGATGGACCAGTGAGCAGGTCTCTCAATCCTATAAAGACCCTGAGCTCCTACATCTTGTCATATATAGTTCAGAGAATTAGGAGCACAAAGGCAGGAAGAGCCTCCCTCTGCTCCCCCACAAAATGACAGAAGGACATGTGATCTAATCAACCAAACTTGGTTGGTGAGACTTTCAGAAATACTACTTGCCGATCAAAAAGAATGAAATCTTGCCATTAGAAACAATGTGAATGAACTAGAATGTATTATGCTAAGCAAAATACAGAGAAAGACCAATATAATATGATTTCACTCATATGTGGAATTGAGAAACACAACAGACAAACATAGGGGAGGGAAGGAAAAATAAGATAAAGACAGACAGGGAGGCAAACCATAAGACCCTCTTAAAGACAGAGAACAGACTGAGGGTTGCTGGAGGGGAGTTGCATGCGGCGATGGGTTAAATGGATGATGGGCATTAAGAAGGGTACTTGTTGGGATAAGCACAGGATATTACATGTAAGAGATGAATCACTGCTTCTGAAACCAATATTACACTGTATGTTAACTAGAGTTTAAATAAATAATTAAACAAAAAGAAGTACTACCTAAATTATATCTCACAAGCACTATAAACTGAGAAGAAATTGGAGCTTATATTTATGGCTACTTCTAAAAATGTAAAACCAGAATAACAGTGACTGTATTTATTGAGTTTTTGGTACTATCCTAGGTGCATTATGACTGTTACTTCATTTAAATCACATATTAATCAGGAAAGTAAGCATTTTTACTTCCATTTTGACGAATGAGGAAACTGATGCTCTGAAATACTCCATATCTTGAATTATTCATAATTTTGGCTCCAATAGTCATCCTACTTCACAAACACAAACTTTCACCATATGAAAGATTCAGAAGATAGATGTTTAAAGGGAATTGAAATACATGAGGACAGAAGACAATAACCCTCCTAAATAGGGGAGACTTGAAGGCTGATGGTGGCCTCTTGATTCAATAATATCCCTCATTGTTTGGATACTTTGCAAAACATGATATCATCCCTTCCCTTCAATTATTTAATTGAAATACAGAAATACTTGGCTAAGGGCTGTATTCAAGATTAAATTCCAATTAAAGATATGGCAGTTCATGTGAATATTCCAAATTGTACCACTTTCAAATAGAGTGTAAAATTCCTGAGGACAGGAAGAATACTTTTTTTTTTCATATGTAGCTTCATAATCCCTATTCTGGCATTATGGGAATACAAGACTCTTCAGTTGATTTGTTTAAATCATTTTTTCTGTATTGATTTCAGAATCCTAAAGAAAGGAGTTAGGCTTAATTCTCACAAGCACCTTTGAGGGAGCCACTGGAATGGATTATTAGCTCAGTGCTCTGCCTGCTATTAAAACATTTTATAGAGGAATACAGTATATTTTAGTGGCCCAGAGAACTGTCTTCTGCATCTGACTCCCTTTGTTAACATTCTAGTTCTAGCCATACTAAATCTGCCTTGGCAAATTATATAACTTCTCAAAGTCTCTGTTTTGACATCTATAAAATGGGGATGATAACCATATTTATATATAAATAATGTGATTGTAAATTTATGCATACGATTTATTTGGCATACTGCTTAGCACATAGTAATAAGTTAGGAATTGTTCATATTATGTTGCCCTCAGTCATCAAGAGTATCCTAGAATTTTTCAATTTGGTGTGCCTATATCTTTCCTACTACTGTTGTACCAAATTACCACAAATAGTGGTCTAAGATAAAACAAATATATTATTCTATAGCTTCAGAGATCGGAAGTATGAAGTAGGTTTCAGTGAGCTTAAATCAACTTGTTGATAGAGGTGCATTATTTCTGGAGACTCTACAGAGAATCTCTTTTCTCCCTTTTTTCTAGCTGCTGGAGGCCTTCACATGCATTGGCTCATTGCCCTTTGTTCCATCATCAAAGTCAAAAGCATAGGGTCTTCAACTCTCTCTGACCCTCCTGCTTCCTTCATTCATCCATAAGGACTCTTGTGATTATAGCGGGCTCATTGTGGTAACCCAAGATAATCTCTTCATTTCAGGATTCACTCACTCATTCATTCATTCATTCATTCATTCATTCATTCATCTATTGGAGAGAAAGAGAGAGAGACAGAGAGAGAGAGAGAGAGAGAGAGAGAGAGAGCACAAGCAGGGGAGGGGCAGAGAGACAGAGGGAGACACAGAATCCAAAGCAGACTCCAGGTTCCAAGCTGTCAGCACAGAGCCTGATGAGAGGCTCAAACTCATGAGCCATGAGATAATGACCTGAGCTGAAGTAGGACACAACCAACTGAGCCACCCAGGCACCCATCTATTTCAGGATTCTTAATTATATCTGCAAAGACCCTTTTTCCAGGTAAGGTAACATATTCAAATGTTTGGGGGATTTGAAAGCAAATATTTTTGGGGGCAAGGAGGTGATTATACCACAGTGCCTTGGTGCATTCACCATGGACTTTATCCCTTCCATTAAACTCAATATGATACATATATGTCGGTAATGATGAGACGTACTAAGTTCATTACTTCAACACAGTAATCGTGAGACCTAGTTTGGGTATATTTTAAATAATTACTAAATTCTATTTAGGATATTTTATTTAAATGTAGACTATTTGGTATAACATATATACCATTTTACATTTTAGAATTTATAGTTTCCTTAAAGAAACTCAACTGCTAAAGGTAAGCAAAAATTGATTAAGTGCACAAGCATAAACTCTTAATGACATCTCATTGATACCCACTTAATTGTTCCTGTATCCTGGGGATGTCTCTATGAGTGTTATTCCATTATTCAATAGGGGAAGGTACTTTGTGAATGCTATCAAAATCAATTACTGTTTGTCCATTTTGGGGGGCCAATGAGGCAGAGAATTAACCTCCAACTAATTTCCAAAGTCATTTACGATCTAATGGTTAAATCATTTACCGCCACAGGCACAAGACCTGTGGAACATTTGCAAAAATGCAAGTCGCAGGGTGCAAGAAATAGATAAGTTGTGTCACGACAGCATTTAAAATATATTTGCCCATTTATTTTAAGCTCTTAGAATCTCCTGATAAACATTTTAATTTTTTAATTAATTTTTTTAAACATTTATTTATTATTGGGAGACATAGAGCGTGAGCAGGGGAGGGGTAGAGAGAGGGGGAGGCATAGAATCTGAAGTAGGCTCCAGGCTCTGAGCTATCAGCACAGAGCCCAATGTGGGGCTCGAACTCACAAACTGCGAGATCGTGACCTGAGTCAAAGTCGGTCGCTTAACCAACTGAGCCACCCAGGCACCCCTAAATATTTTAATTTTATTATAAAATGAGTTTCTAAAGCCAATAAGAGATTTCTGTGTTCTCTAAAGAAAACTAAAATCCTCCAGCCACCTGGTTAAATCATTCCAAAATTTACATTAATGCTAAAATTAAATGTTAATGTCAAAATCTGAATCTAGATTTAATATAACCTTAAATTCCCTTGATGATAAGCATGAAACACTCTTGTGAATTCTGGCTTCTATAGATGATGGATTACTAAGAAGAAATTATTTGCTTAAAATGAAGAAAAATGCATTTCATAAGGTGCTAATAGATTTAATGCTCCAACCTTTTAAGTTCTAAGATGCTGAAACAGATAATTAATGCTCCAACCTTTTAAGTTCTAAGATGTTGAAACAGATAATATAAATATATAAAAGTTCTACTTCAGTAAATCATTCTGTGGATTTTATAATTTGTTTTAAAATTTAGAATATTAAAAGAGAAAAACCTAGTGTTTTCTCATTTGCCATGTAATGAGCATGGAAGTCATCACTTACATCTTTACAATAACAAAAACAATAACAACAACAACTGAACAAACCAAGAATCAACAACTCTTCTTCAATCCATCAGATAATTGAGGTCACAGGGCAAACTTCTACCCTCAAAACAGAAGAGAGAAAGCCAAATATCTGACCACAACTTACCAGGAGTAGAATCCCAGGAGCAGAATCCTGCAGCTGGAACCAATATTGGCAAGACGATTTTAAATTATAATTGACAAATGGCTGGAGTCTCAGTACAGACTACCTTGAAAAGTATTATAGGACTATAGAATGCCCCCTCACACATACACTTTATCCCCACATCAATGGCATTTATGATGACAAGGGATTACAGCTAAAAAACCCCACAAGGCCCAGACCCTATTTAACGAGTCTAGAAAAATTCAATGACAACGTGAAATAAGCAAGTGCAATAGAGAAATTTTTAGCTTCTAACAGCATAGGTACAGCAAATAGTAAAAAGAATAACAAAAGTTTAACTTCTGGCCAGATAAACATAAAACCTTATTCTAAAGGTCAATATACCTCAGTTCTTCAGTTCCTTTTATGGGATACATCACTTCTAGTTTTCAAGAAAAGTTGAATTCTAAGGAATGCTAAAATACAAAGAACAGAATCTGAAAAGACAAAGCAAACATGAGATCCAGAATCGACATAGCAGATTTTGGAATTACCAGAACATTTACAATAGTTGCAATTTATATGCTAAGGAATCTAATGCAAAAGTGGACAGCATGGATAATATAAGCAGAAAGATGAAAACTATATGACAGTATCAAAAGGAAATGCTGGAAATCAAAACACTGTAACAGAAATTAAAAATACACTTGATGAGCTCATCAGTGGACTGGATATGACCAAGGAAGGGATCAGTGAGCTAGAAAATGTAGCAATAGACACTTCCAAAACTGAAATGCAAACAGAAAAAAGAATGTACAAAACGGTGTTCTATCCCCAAGAACAGGGGAGGATTTCCAAAAGGTGTAATATATGTGTAATGGCAATACCAGACAGAGAAGAGAGAAAGAGATATAAATATGTGATGTAATAACGGCTGAACTTTTTGTAAAAATCAATGACAGACCTCAGACAACAGACCCAGGAAATTCTCAAAATAGTTAATTTTCTAGCTATTTAAGTTCTCATGTAGTTCTCTTAAATATCCCATGAAGTAATTATTACTATAGCTATCTCAAAGAGGACTTGGAGAAGTAATGAACACCTACAAGGGAACTACAACATGGGGAGCTTGTTACTTTCAGCCTCACAGTTATATTTTACATTAATTTTACTTACTGCTGGTCAGTACTCTTCTGTCTGGTCCTTCCATTTTTCCAAAATGACCTAAAACTGGCTAGCCATTTAAGACTTTTAATGATTAAAATTTCAGAAAACTAAAGATAATCAATGTGTATTTTCTGCATGAATATCTAAGTGGAAATCATGTATTTATAATTTGTAAATTTATAATTAAAATATATTTCATGTAAAATTATCCTAATTGCTATTTAATTCCATCAAGAAATCATTTTATAGAGACACAAATCAGAAACATCTCTACAATGGAATATTAAAGAGAGCTACATTGCTGTTTATCACTGGAGAGTGAAAAAGTGCATAACCTTACTTTTGGGTGCCTAACCTGTGGGAGCAAAGAGAAGAAATATTTGAAAATAAATTTAACCTGACTGCATGTAGGTAATTTAAGAACAAAAGGTGCAGTCTGTTTGAATATCTCTGTAAAATTTAGAAAATTCTGTTTCTTCTATAAAAGGACGTATTTCTACTTCAGTATAGGGTAATAAATATATACTTACATAAAAATGCTCACTGAGTAAAAATAGGCTAGTGATAAAAATACTAAAAAGATGTCTGGCAGTTCAGGATTTTAAAAAATAATAGAGTTTAACAGTGGGATCATTATCAATATTTCTATGAAATCTTCTTTATGCATTCTGGCAGACTGCTAAATTGATCAACATCAGCCAGAAAAAGAAGATAAACTAATGAGGATACAAGTGAAAGGAAAATGATTATCAGGTCAGAGGAAAAAAAAAAGAATAAATGAAGCATTTGTTGGAATGTATTTAGACTACTCTTGCCATAATTGGGTGATCAAATGAGACTTGAAATATCTACATTTTCAAAAGACTGAAGATAATAGGGTTTTTCTACATAAATTACCAGATACAACGTTTTCTAATACCACCTAGTGAATTTTTAGGTAATTAATTTAGAAATTTAGTTACTTATTATCTGAGGCTTTTCTTGCTTAAAGTTATCATATTGTGCATGGAGAAAGAACTCTTAGGATAGTTACTACCTCAGGTAAATGTATTTAGAGGGATCACTAGTAAAATTGGAAATGCTAAATACAGACATAGAGGAGATGACCAGAATGGGTTCCTCAAATATGTTACAACACTTGAAATGCTCACTGTTAAAATCAATAGCATATTACTGAATAAAGTTTGAGACTGAACTCTGGGTGTCTATGACAAAGCTGCACTCATAATTCCCAAAAACTCTCAGCAATTGGGGGGGGGGCATAGGGAGCAGGGATGTTATGCTGGAACAGGGAAGTCAGAAGTTGGAATTCTAAGATGCTATAAAGCTCAGGTTTTTCCTAAAATGGGAGAGAGTGAGGAGATAAATGTATGTCTCATAAACACTGTGCCAAAAACAGCTTTTTCAATTTTTTTTTCCTGAACCAATCCATGGGGATTTTAATATAATAGCCACCAATACAAAAAACTAACAACTAACATTCATCACAAAACTAACATTCACCAAAAACTTAGGGGCGCCTGGGTGGCTCGGTCGGTTGAACATCTGACTTCAGCTCAGGTCATGATCTCACAGCTGATGAGTTCGAGCTCTGCGTCAGGCTAGGTGCTGACAGTTCAGAGCCTGGAGCCTGCTTCAGTTTCTGTGTCCCCCTCTCTCTCTGCCCCTAACCCACTCGCATTCTGTCTCTGTCTCTCTCAAAAATAAATAAACATTAAAAAAAATTTTAAAAAACTTAATGTAATAAGTTTAGTAATTATGGTATATCAAACATACTAACGAGAAAATTTTAAAAACGGCTTAACTTTTCATAAAATCAAGGTACTTTTAGATTTTCGTGGGCTGCTTTGGCCTATGACACCCTCCTCCCCCAACACACATACCTACACATCCCATCAATATAGTTTATTATTCTTCAACTAGAGAGTTACTTCATAAAAAAATAAAAATGTGCAAATCATTTACAAGTGAATCTGTAGAGTAGTAATTTAGTACATTTTAAGAGGAAATTTGTCTTGTGATATTTAAATTATGTATTCCAATATATACACTGAAACCATGCTCTCATTAAATGATGTACCTACTAAAAAGCATATATGCTTAAGATAACATGAATAATACTTCAAATATTAAAAAATAAGTAAATTAAGTAGCTATTGAACATATTCAAATCCATTCCATTTGATGGTAATATCATCTTGAATTTGATCCTGTAAAGTGAAACAGATGGCAAAAATAAATCGCTTACACCAACACATATCATGTGCAAAAGGTTAATTGAATTGCCCTATCATCAACTCAGAAAACAAATATGCAATGCTAGTCTCAAAACATTAGACATAAGCCAAGGTTCTTTTTCTTTCTAGTTCAGCTCAACTAGTGTGGTGGCTACATTAATTATAATTATTTTAGCTCTATTAGAAACGAAGATTTAAAAGATTAATTTATTTTAAAAATTAAATGTTCTTGGACCTCTTAAAGGAGCATGTTATGCACATGACATTGCAAATGAGATTCAGATACGCTTACAATCCTTTAATATGATTGATGAGACACCCTTAGCTAATGACGGTGGCAATCTGTTGATCTGTTCCATGTGCAAAAGCCAATAAAAAAATTTTTAGGTCTGAGAAGCTCTCTTAGGCACAATTTAACCTGGAAAGGACACTGAAGCCATTAAAAATTATGTGAAGTAGATAATGATAATGTTGGCTCACAAAGATAAGAAAAAAAATAGTAAAGAAATCCAACCCTGGGTCACAAATTTCAACTCCATAGTCAGACATCTCACTTGTTAAATTATCACACTTTCTTTCTCTTTTAATAATTTTTATCCACTTATTATTCCTTTATGTTTCACTTTTATAATTTTAATTAGTGCTACAAATATAAATACTCTTAAATTCTCACCTTTATGTGTAGGATTTGAAATAGGTATATTATTTTAGTGTGTGCATATGTGTGGATATACATGTGCATGTGTGAGTCTTTAAGCTTGAAGACTGTCTTCAAGTTCTTTATTAAAAGGTTCCTTATCACACTCATATTTATATCTTCAGTACCTGTGATAGTGACTGACATCTAGTAGTTTGTTTAAATGATTTTCCAATGAATACATTAATATTTAAGTTTTTAATGTGCACCAATTTCTAGAATACTCAGCAGTACTGGAGGGTATATGACCATCTTAATTAAATTGGCTTCACAATATCTTTTCCAAGGTCCATATTCATATTTTGGAATTGCTAATGGACATTACATGAATGACCCAGTTGAACTTCAAACTTAAATTATCTAAAACATACTACTCCCCCAGCCCCCCACATATGCTGTATTCATCAGTGTCCTACTGTTAAATCCAGTCACCGAACTCGCCTTTGACTACAGCTCTATGAGTTTCTCAACTACTGCCTAAATGTGACTACAAACTAAATTGGTTTGGTCCATTCTACTGCCTAAAGATGTTGATTTGGCTTCTACAACTTGTCTTAGCTTAACTGGAACCATACTTTCTTTTTCTCACGTATTTCTACTTCCAGTCTCCATCATTTTTTGCAACATGTTCTGCAGTCTTCTACTCGCAAACTTTTCCTCAGTGTTCCTTCTCCTTACCTCTATACCTTCCATTTACATTCGTATCACTTTTTCAATCTCCATCTAAAATGCCATGGTCTCAGTTGGCCGTTCAGCCATTGATCTATTTTTCCTCTAAGATCCTACTGCCCAAGTGGTTAGCATGTGACAGGCACTGCGTACTCCACTTTGAAAGTCATGCTCTTGCTCTGCAAAATCTTACAGCTCATAAATAGGATATGTATGGAAATAAAACTGAATGGACTTATGTACTGAGTCTAATTAGAAAGACTTATTAACTAGATCCCAAACTTTTCATTAACTTCAGTAATCCCTGACATATTATAAGGTTGTCTGCCAAAAATAGCAAACTTATAGATAACTGTATATACTTTGTTCTGAATTACACAGGTATTGTTTCAGGGGATACTTTTTTTAGGGAGGCCATCAGTAGCAACAGCAAAATATAAAGCATACTTGAGAAATCTGTAATTAGAAGTATTATTTCTAATGCATTCCAGTACACGTATACATATGTGTATATATACACACATAAATACAGGAAATGATATTTCATAAAATTGAAAAAATTATTTTTAGGAAGCCTACATAGTCTTTCAGTTGGAATGTATTTCTCTTTCCCTCATATTACCAATTTGCTGTCCTATAAAATTACCTTGCCTCTCTTTCCTCTTTTAACAAAAAACTCCTAGAAAGAATAACTGGTCACCACTTTTTCATGGTAACAGCTCTTATCAAGTTATCCAATCATACATCTCTCTTCTCTGTCATCATTTTATTTCATCCTTTAAGGTGCAATTGCTATAGTAAAATAAATACTGCTTCTTTTGGCACTGTTGTTTCTTGTCTTTACTGGAAATAGTTTTCCTGTTTTTTTTTTCTTCTTCATTGCCTGGTTCATTATTTTTAACTGCACAATGTTTAATAGTTTTAATTGTGTAGAACTCCATCTTGTTCTTTGCTTTTTCTTGCTTTCTCTTTCTCCCTCCCTCCTTCCCTATATATTAGGTCATTTTCTTATAGACTTTTACGTATCCTTATGGCTGATGACTCACAAACTAATAACATTTTCTGATATTTACATTTAATACGCAATTATATTTGATGTCTAACAAAAATCTCATCATTTACCTGGCGAAAGAACTTTTCTCCCCCAAATATAGTCTCAAAACTTCATTCTGTACCATCTCATCAAATAGAATCATGATCCACCCACCCAGTTTTTCATGTATTCAATATAAGATTTTTTTTCCTTGCTTTCCTCACATTTTCTATCCTTTTCCCACTCCCTGTGTCCAATTCATGAAAAATGGGTGTCAACTCTCACCAAAATTTAATTTCCAAAATATACCTTCTTTGTCATATATCTAACATTTTAGCTTTGTTATCATCATTTCTCATGTGTATGAATCAACTGCATCTTCACAATCTTCTTGCCTCTATGTTGCTTCTCTCCAATGGAATTGAATTCTCTCAATTATTCTTTGAATAGCACAACTTACTTTGATAGCACAAGTTACTATCAGTATAAATTAAAATATATCTAGTCCTTTTTAACATAATTCCCTTCAGTGGCTTCTCAATGCAACCAGAACAACAAAAGAATCCAAGTCATTTCCATGAACTACAAATTATTGAATAATTTGTCCTCATCCAAGCATTTTCCTTCTCTTTTGTGCCAGTTCATTACTGCGCATCTTTAATATATTAATAGCTAATTTACTCTGTACCCTCCTTTCAAGAATGTTTGCATAGCAGACGGCTTTGGGTAGCAAACATAGAGGTACCTCCCTCCCTAGAGCAAATCTGAATGATATTGCAGAGTAATATAGATAACGTTCCCTGCAGAGGATAGGGAGGGATGTGTTTGCCAGCTGTCCCTACATAATGTTGAAGTTTCTAATATCAAGATTCCTTTTCTGTAGCACTCCCCACTCAGTGTACACATAACATCTGCCCCTCATCACACTGCTCTGTGGAACTGACACTATGCCATTCTGGCTCCTGCTATTGCTATGAATAATAAAACTGACCCAGGAGTCTTACGTCTTTTATTGATACCTATACAACCTTGACAGACTAACTTGCTGGCTTACAAGTAAGCTAAAATATCATGTTCTCACACTTCCTGACTTGATAATTACATCTTCATCACAATATCTAACTTTCAGTTTCCCAAATAGTAATCTTCTTTCCTATGCCAATTTCTGCACATAGTTTTCTTCCAGCTGGAATGCTATTTTTCCCTCTGTATGACATGTTTAATTCTATGAAAGTCTCCACTTCGATAGCACATCTCTAACAATACTATCTAAAATATGTATTCTTCTAGTCCCTCTATTTCAACCCATGTCCGTACACTATAATTTGCATTTGTCTTCCTGTTTTTCTCTTTCTGTATTAGCAACTAGCATGAGAAGCAAACAATATCAGTAGGCTACTTTGGCTTCTTCAACAACTATTCCCTAAACGTTGCCTTGACATTCACAAGGCACCCCAATCCTGTGTAGGATGACATAAGTTACTGTAAATAGTCAATATATATTTATCTATTCTATGTCAATTCCAATTGAATCCAAAGTATATAGCACTCATAAATTTAACAAAAATACCTAGAGAAGAAAAATTGTAAAATAAGTCATCTGGTTGGATTTTACATAATATATGCATTAGTTGGTATATTTCTAAAATGTTAGTGATAAACTTATTTCCTTCAGCTAGATATTGAATGGCTTTGTTAGTTTTATATGGATTTTATTAAAAAGTATAATGTAAAGAGTCAAGTTTTTATGTGCTAATATAATTTAATATTTCATTTGTCATCCATATTTTCTTTAAAGATAGTTAGAATAGCTTACTTACGGTGAAACACATTGTTCATGCAACAATTTTTGAAGTGGATTGAAAAAAATTGTGAGTGAGTGTGTGTATAATTACTTAATACATGGATACTAATACAGATAATATTGGGACAATAGAATCAAACTTAGATTCTTAGTAATAAAATAAAACTCATTGATAGATGATGCATGTACTTTTAAAATAAACATTAATATGGTAACTGAAGAATTTATTTTCATTTGATTCTTTCCTATTTAAGAGCGTAAGATAAATACTATAATTAGCTTCGTTCAAGAAAAGGCAGAAGAAATCCAGCAAAAAATTCTCAAGTGAATATTTATTCACTTATCTTGAGAATGAAAATTGTGAGCTTACACCTGTCAATTATGGGCTCAGATCTGCAGTAGAACTAAAAGTGGAAAGAAACTTTGTCTTTATGTTGTTTACTTAATCATTCTCTAGCATGAAATAATTTAATTTATTCTCTGTTAAGTAAACCATAGAGAACATTTAGATATTAATCTAGAGAAAGTTTTATTTTATGTATTTTTAACGGACATTTAAAAACTTTTATCTTAATCATCGAAACATTTATTTATTTGTGTATTTATGTATTTATTTATTTATTTAATTTATTTTTAAGTAATCTCTACACCCAACCTGAGGCTTGAACTCAGGATCCTGAGACCCAGAGTCACATACTCTGCTGACTGAGCCAGCCAGGCACCCTTGAAATATTTGTTTATTAATATCTGGCATTTTAAGACCTCTTAATTTGGGGGGTAGCTGCTTTTTGTTTGTTTAAGACTCCTTCCTCTAGCCAAAATGAGTTTCATATTTAAATAATTTAACATAACATTATTTATAATATAAAATATAAATGTGTGTATTGTGTCATTGCAAGCACAGATACATAATGAACTCCTAATAATTCAGATAACAATTCCTGTGTTATTATAAAAGTAAGTTCTTAGAAAGTTTAGTAGAGCTTCTGATTTTCAAAAAGGCTAAAATTTATTAAAAAAATATTTTCTAGTAGTCTTTTTTTAGATTAGACTAGTGACAATATAGTTAGTTTTTCTTCCACTCTTTCACTATACATGAAATGTTTTTTCTCATTTTTAAAAGATCCTCTTGGCTGTTCTATCATCCTAAGAAAACGTCAAAACCATCATTTATCAAAAATCCCTTGAAGTAAAGTTTTCTTGAGGATAAATATCTTCATCAGGTCTGCGATATTTTAATATCATATTCTTCCTGTTATAATAGTGCACTCAGTTCTACACGGAGGACATAGAAAAGGCATATCTTAATAAGTGAAATTAAGATATCCTGATTTTCTATCCTGCCAACCCATCACTATGTTAACATAATAACTTAATTTAGTTTTAATACATGTGGCATATATTTAAATTATTAGTCATAGTTAATATTTATATAGGGCTTACTGTGTGTCAGGCATTGTTAAGTACCTTTTCATTTATATTTAACAAAATCCCTATATATGGGAGCTCTAATGGTCTCTGTTGAACACATTGGGAAATTAAGATTTATAAAAGCTGTGTGTAAAATATCGATGGCCGTTAAGTGTTTGGACTTGGTTGTTACAGGTGACCTAATTCTCGAGATACTGCCAAATGGAGGAGGAAAGGATTAGCAATACCAGACATCACACACAAAAAAGTGTAGCTAGTAAGCCTTCAAAGTAAATACCTACCCCTACTGTCTTAGAGATGTAGAAAAGCTCTAACCCTATTGTTAAAGAGATGCAAATTCAAAATGACCTATTAGCAGCTGCTCATCATATCACTACTCAAGAATCTGCCTTTCCTAGTTTCTGCGCAGCTATTAAACACAGCCATGCCCTCAGCTAAATTATAGTTGTCAGACTAGCCCATTTTCATTTAAGGCAGGAGTTTTTTTGTTTTGTTTTTTAACCTCAATCCAGGAACCAATTATTTATTCCTCCTTTAAGTCTATCCAAGGATACGGTTCCTTGGTTTTGGTCACTGTACTCCTGCACTATTCCCCATATCAAAGACTAATATCCTTGTCCTTACAAGGTGTTGCCAGAAAAGATTTTCATCATGTGCCCCAGTATATAAAACCATAACTGGCTCTAATGCTGCTGGTGTTCCTTCTGGGGTCTAATAAGTGACCTATTTTAGTGACCTGTTTTGAATATTAAATCTGATAGCATCTAGGATCATAACATTACCTAGTTTTTGTGATTTATTTTATCCTGAAAGCAGAGACTTGCCTTAACCAGTTGACTACATTTTGTCTGTCAATTAACCCTGTTGCTATATTCCCATCCCAGCAAAGCTCTTGACGATGAGTAAATGCCAGTTCCTTCCTAAATCTAGTGTATCATTATATCATCTTATAAGTAAATTACATACTCAGCCTGGCCAAACTGAAACGTTTGAGCCCTAGCCACAAAATATATTGTAGGTACTTATGTTTTAAAAGTTTTTTTTTTTCTTTTTGGGTCATGATGTATGACTTGGAATTAAATATACCTACTCATATAAACAAATGAAAAACTGAAGAAAATGTATAAAACAATTGGTTTTAGACAGTAGACAGTACAGTTCAGTAAATCTTTTTTGTTTGTTTCATGTTTTTATTAAGTTCCATTATTAAATTCTAGTTAGTTAACATACAGGGTAATATTGGTTTCAGGAGTACAATTTAGTGATTCATAAATTACATATAACATGCTGTGCTCATCACAAGTGTCCTTCCTAATACTCATCACCTATTTAGCCCATCCCCCCATTTACCTCCCCTCCAGCAACCCTCGTTAAGAGTCTCTTATGGTTTGCTTCCCTCTTTTTTTTCTCCCTTCCCCTATGTTCATCTGTTTTGTTTCCTAAATTCCACATAAGTGAAATCATACAGTATTTGTCTTTCTCTGATTGACTTATTCTGCTTAGCATAATACACTCTAGTTCTATCCATATTATTGCAAATGGCAAGATTTCATTTTTAATGGCTGAATAATTTTCCATTTTGTGTGTGTACACATCTTCTTTACCCATTCATCAGTCAATGGACATTTGGACTCTTTCAGTAATTTGCCTATTGTTGATAATACTGCTATAAACATTGGGGTACATGTACCCCTACAAACAAGTATTTTTGTATTCTTTGGGTAAACACAAGTAGTGCAATTGCTGGATCATAGTGTAATTCTATTTTTAACTTTTGAGGAACTTCCATATTGTTTTCCAGAGTGGCTGTATCAGTTTGCTTGCCCACCAACAGTGTAAGAGGGTTCCCCTTTCTCCACATCCTTGCCAACATCTGTTGTTTCCCCTGTTGTTAATTTTAGCCATTCTGATAGGTGTGAGACGGTGTATCTTGTCTTGGTTTTGATTTCCCTGATGATGAGTGATGTAGAGCATTTTTTCATGTGTCTGTTAGCCATTAGTAGAGTTCAGTAAATCTTAAAAAAAGGGAAGTATACTAGGTGAACCTCATGTTCTGACTGGCTTTTGTCTAGGAAAACTACTTATAGTAGATGATATTAATAACAATTTATTCAGAGAATAGAAAGAGAGAGAACTTTCCCATACCTGTGCCTGAAATAACAATGTACCTTTTCTTATTTTTATGTGTTTTACACATAAAACTCAGGTAACACCCAGATGTCAATTATCCATTAGATAATATGGACATATATACAAAGCCAAGACTTTCATCTTGTAATGAAAAGCTGAATTTGTCACTGTATATTCACTACTAGATATTGCTTAATGTCTAAAAAATCATTATAAATATAAACCATAATAAATCCCAGATTGGTTAAAGCATTCATTTAAATAAGGAAGTGGAAATTGGCAATAAAAAATAAAAATAAAAATGTGGTTATAACATTGATTTGTTGAAAGCCTACAAACATTCTCCTTTACTTCACCATTGTACCCACTCCATCAAACTGTTTTGAATATTAAATCTGATTGCATATGTAAATAATTGGGGAAAAGGTCTATTATATTAGAAAACACTCATTAAAATGTATGCTTTTCTTGCTCTTGTTGACCTTTGTGTACACCCTTCATCCTCTGTCTCTCTCTCTCTCTCTCTAATAATATTAACAGGAGCCACAACAAATTCATTTTTCACCATGAATTTTGTTCTTTAGGGTCAACTTTGCCCAATATTCTTTGAGTTATATTTTCCAGAAATGATGATGGGGCCCTACACTCCACATAAAATCTTCCCTATTTCAGCTTAAATAATAGGCATGCAGTTTTTAATGACTGACTATGGTAATATTAACAGACATGTTAGATTTGAACGTATTACAGTATGCTTGAATAATATAAGGGAGGAGTCTTCAGTTGATTAGTGTTTGTATAAATCAACAATTGGAGTTAAGAAAGTGAAAGAGAATTATCCCTTGTGTAACTACTGGGAATCACTAGTGAGTTATCAGGCTGGAGTCTGAAACAGAGATCAGAGCATATAAATTGTACAGAGAAATTGCAAAAGAATCAGAGACAATCATTATGGATGGCTGGCCAGCTAGGGAACACTGAAGATCAGGGTGAGGGAACACTGGAATAAGTATTTGGATCTAGACTGATGGCAAACACCCAAAAACAAACAAAAAACAAAATAAAACAAAGCAAAACAGAAAGACAAAAAACAAACAAAAAACAAAAAATAAAAAACAAAAAAATGACAAAAAATCCAGGACAAATCTGAAAAACATTCTAGCAGGTAGGAAACTACCTAGGGTCTCTGTGTAGGTGGGTCTGTGTGTAGGTGGGTCTGTGTGTAGGTGTGTGTGCGTACGTGTGTGTGTGTGTGTGTGTAGAGAGAGAGGGATTGTCTTTATGTTGAACAGGTTTTATAGTTAACCCAAGTCTGCTCAGCTCACATGCTTTGTCTTGCAAACTCAAACAACTCAACCAGATTTAAAGAGAATGATAAAAGAGGATGGAGCAGAGGTAGAGGAGGAGCAGTTAATAGTGGAAGAATGTTGGGAAAGTAAGATTTCTTGTTATATGAAACTGCTCTGTTCAGAAACAAAATAATGGACCTAATCAATGCTTAAACTGTGTAGATTATTGGTCATTAGGAGAACCTGTAGGCCAATAAGGCCTACGATAGGGGTTTACTAGATCATATTCAGCCAGTCACAAATAAAAAACGATCTAAATTATGAACAAATGAGCAGGTCCCTATCAGTCCATGGTTCCTTATGTGTATGTGTGTGTGTAAAATACACGTATTTAACCATGCTTATATACTATTATGCTTCTTACAATAAAATTGCAATGGTGGACATTTTGCTTTTGCTAATATTGTTCAGTATTGATGCTATTGACAATGACACCAATATAAATCATACAATGTATGTGGAACAGCTTTAAAAAGAAAGAAATCTTTAGACAAAACTGAGTGTACTTGACTTTTGATTACTACTAACAATCTCACATTCAAAAAGCCAAAGTCTATGCCATTTTTTTTCTTTTTACCCTCATAGGCATTTTAGTACTTGAATTACCAGAATGTAAATTATGCATCTACTCATAAGTACACTGCATAATTAAATTTATAAGACCTGCATCTAAAATTCACTTGGCAAAAGTATGTGAAAGTCCTGCAGTCTCATCCTATGTATTGGAATGGGACAGACATTTCAAAGTGAATGTTCTCTTGACAATCACATAGTGTGAGAGTATATTGCTTACTAGTGATACTATATCTTATTTCTGAGGTCTAACAAGAACTTTTCAGGGCAGCAAAAGATTAGAAAGGTAGGGTGGCTTTTGGGAATGTCTGTTTACTGAAACTCTAAAAAAATAGAAGTGTTAGCAGTGAATAATGATCAGATTCATATTAAGACTGTGTTGCTTGAAACCAAACTGCATACTTTTAATATGAAATATATTCAAAATCTTAAATTCCTCCCAGTCAGAGTAAAGAATAACAGCCTTGATAAAGCAAGTATTTTGGCATTATTAGTGTTAGCTTACCCTAAATTCATGTCAAAAGGGAAAAATTAATCCCGAGTATGTTTTTAGTTGTTATTATTTATATATCTTACACATAGTATTAATAGTTGTGCCTCTACTCTTGCATTTCATCAAAATAATATTATGAACATAAGCTAATATATTCAATTTCTTAAATTAAAAATTTGAAAATTTACCTGCCTCACGGTGAGAACACAACTTGATATTGTTAAAAATATCTTAACACATATTTTTATAAGCCAAGAAAACCACATAGAGTTCACATAAATATGGACTAAATCACCAAAAATATTTCAATATTACTGTAAGTATAACTGTGAAAAATAATTATGATGATAATAATATGCTATTTATTCAGATGTGCATCATCAGTCCCTTTCCCAGGACACATGCTTCTATCCAGCAATCTGAAACAGATTTTATGGTCTGTATGGATAATCTAAACCCGTAATAGATGTTTCTGAGTTTCTTATCCCACCAGATTTCCTGCTAAGCAGTTGTAATTTTCTCTTCTCATTGAGGGTAACAATGAAATATCAACCATCTTTTCTACCCAATCCCCCGATAAAAATATGATTCAAGCTGATTAATTCTCAAGGTAACATGCTCCGAATATTTTAAAGGAAGTAGCGAGGCTTAGCTTCAGTCCCACAATGGGACTGCTGCTACTATTTCCATCAGGCAGTCCCTTGTAGTTGCTCTTGGTAACAACCCAGCAGAGCCCTTTGTCACTCCTGCTGGTGACAGTGGCCGCCAAGTTAGCTTGGATTTGCTGTTTACACCAGCACTGGTTCTTGATGGAGGCATTTTTATCCAGAGCAGCAGTAACTCCTGGAGCTAAATGTACAGCTTTCACTATACATTCCTGAAAAGTCCCTAAATTATTTGTGCTAGAGATTGAGAGCACCTTTCTCAGTAATTCACTGTGAAGAGAGCACTCACTCAAGAGTCCCCAGTTCCATGGCAGCTACTTCAAGATACATATTTAGATAGTATACATATTATTTATATGTCAAATTACATTTATACAATACACATATATGTTAATATTCAAAATTCCCAAGTGTTACATTAGAAAATAATCCCTTCATTCTCCCTCTACATTTCTTCCAATAGTCCTCATCCATATCCAATTCCTTTCCAATTTCAGGCATACTTTCCTCCCGACCCTGTTTATAGATGAGAAAACCATGTGTCAGCTTACCAGTGGGAGATCCATTAAGAACCAGAATATAGACTACATGTTTCAGTTTCCACTCTCTTCCTGCATTTCTCTCTTCCACTTTCTTGCCTTTTATACTTTATGAGATTAGCATCACTAGTTTATAATGCTATTGTATATCAGTTGCTATATATCCCTACAAAAATGTTTTAAAATCAAGCTTCTCTGTTTGCTTGAATATAAAGGATTCAGTGACAGGCACTCTCTACCAACTCATATCCACTTCCTCCTTACATTCTAGTAGTGTCTTAGTTTTATAATTTGAATAAACAGTGTGTCAGACACTGTCTGACAAAGAAAAATAAATAAATAAATAAATATAAATAGGTCATATGAGCTGTGAAACTTCTCGGAAAACTTTATGTCCCTAATTAAATAAGAAAATGATTATTAACAAGAAGAAGAAGAAAATGAAAGAACAGAAAAAAATAGAGAAAAATCTCAATCTCTCTTTCTCTACCTGTCTTTAGATATACTTTTGCATGAACACCACATTTGGAGCTGCAGCAGACATTTTATAATCATTAAGTGTTAGCCTCAGCAAGAAAGTTATACCAAGAATGGGAGAAACCCACAAAGAGCTTGGGCCTTATATGACATCGCTGATAACCTGAAATGATTGATCAACCAGCAATACTTCTAGTATGATGGGAGAAAAGAGTCTGGATAGTAAACTACCTTTACATATTTATTCTCTGCTTTGAAACTAATGCTTATGATAAAGAGATTAAAAATAACAGTAAAATACCCTCAAGGGAAATAACTTTTCTAAAAGAAGAGTCTTGCCATACATTTTCTAGCAAGATGTTCTAGGAGGTCATTAGTAACTGTAACACTGAGTCCTTACTTAGCCCCTGGATTATAGGCTTATACATACTTGAGGACTTTGCTACAATTTAATTTTAGCTTCTTTACTATAATGACTATTTCCTAAACTATTCTTTGGGATTGAAATTAAAAACTTTTGAAAATTTACAAGTCATATAAAGCAATCCTATAAATAGTTATCATATAATTTAGAACTTATTTTTATTGTTTTCATTTATCAGTTGCTAATAGCTAAATTTAAAGTCTTTTTGTAAGGGTAAGTTCAATCATTTATTCAGTTTTGGCCACAATATTTTTGTTTATACACTATTACACATATAATAACTACCAATGACATCTCCATTAAAAGTATCTCCCCATTGAGGATTTATCTATACTTATAATAATTGATTTCTAAGAGTGAAGAGAAAAAAGCAAGAAAGAAGAAGAAAGAAATGTAGAGTATGAGGGAGGGAGGAAGAGAAGAAGAGATGAAGGAAAAGTGCAGTGACTTGGCACATGTTTTTGTCTGTTTTATATTTTCTGTAAAGTGAAACATGGGACTAGATACAGAATATCTTTTTAATAGACACTTTCTGCATTATCTTTAAAGTGCAAAAATGTCCAATTGCCATTTTGATAAGTAAAGTCTTAGAGCAATATTTTTACCAAATGTAAATAAAATCTCATGGTTGAAGGTATTTTTTAATTATTGGGGAAAGAATAAACACAGATGCATGTTATTGAAGGTGACTAGCATGTGTGTGTTTGTGTGTGTGTGAATGGTTTCTACACACAGCTCTCACGAAATGGTCTTTGGAAAAATATCTGAAAAAAACCCTAAGAATTGTCTAGCAGGTATAATTCAGGACAAACATGGGTTAAAGGTTAACATATGATTCATTTGACCTCTTTCATTTCTTTGGAACAAGCTATTTTTGGTTAATTGATTTTCACAGCTCATTGAGTCATGTTCACCTGCTAAATGTCACCTTGTTTTTTTCAGTGATTGTTTGCACTTGAATGGTCTGTATCATCACTTGAAGCCTAGTTTGTATCATAGTGTTAATTGTAATTTCTATTTGAGGTGTAAATATTGTAATCTTACTATGTCTGCTTTTCTTTGAAATGTTAACACATTTCCAATTTTACTGGGTCAAGTCAGCTTTCCTGATAATGATTACTTGGAATCAACTAGAGCACAGAAAACCCTCTAGAGGTACATGGTTGCTTGAAATCCAAAATGAACACAAACTTTGAAGAGAAAATTAGATTAAAAAATTTTAATGGTTTGCATTACCTAATAATATGCTTATAGTAAAATGTTTCTCACCATCTTTGGTAACCAATGACAGCAAAATTGCATCTATCTAGAAGGTGTGACAGACTATTTTAAAGAGTGTAATGAAAATGTATAGAAAACAATGCTAAATAGAGTGGAATATAGATTTCACAGTTTGAAATAGTATTGTCTTTTAGGACGATGACGTCCAACATTGCATATAATATATCAGAATAATATGAGTATCTTTGATAATTTTCAAATGGCTTCCACTGCTGTAAAACATCTTTGAAATTTATTGATATTTGGCTTATAAATTGAGTATCTCATTTTTGAATCCTTGATTGAATATTAAGCTAATCAGTGTAAGAGATAGAGATATATAGAATTACACATTAGAAGCTTAACTAAAGAATCAAATTAGAGGGGCGCCTGGGTGGCGCAGTCGGTTAAGCATCCGACTTCAGCCAGGTCACGATCTTGCGGTCCGTGAGTTCGAGCCCCGCGTCGGGCTCTGGGCTGATGGCTCAGAGCCTGGAGCCTGCTTCCAATTCTGTGTCTCCCTCTCTCTCTGCCCCTCCCCCGTTCATGCTCTGTCTCTCTCTGTCCCCAAAATAAATAAACGTTAAAAAAAAAAAAAGAATCAAATTAGAGGAAAAAATAAAGTTCTTTTATTTGCAGAAATAAAATGTGAATAGGCAGAACTGAATGATAAAAGAAAATGAGTACAAAAATAGTTTATGTATCCTCCATTGATAGATATTGCTAAAGGAATAAAGTACAGTATTTCATCAAAAATTAATAGCATATCTGGTACCTAAATTACTTTCAAAAATTGGAAATTCTAAACAATGGAAAGATTATGTGTAGGTATTGAGGAAACTACAAGTAACTGAGACATAAATGCATTTATATAAAATATTAACTATATTAATATTGAAATATATTAAATATGCAATGTGTATGGGTGTACACATTGTGAATGATGTCAAGAATGGCCATGTTGTCTATGACTTGGCCATGTGAATAAAATCTTACTCCCATGATCCATATGAGCACAAGAAATCCTCTAATAGTACATGATTTTGTGAGTCCTTGCTGACCATCTTTACCTGCCCTATGTATAAGTTAGTCACTCTCCTTTTATTACTTACTAGGACTCTGAAAGAGTTCTATTATAGTTTTATTCACACACACACACACACACACACACACATCCCGAACACACATTTACAATAACAGCTTTACATGCTCCTTTATTTTCTGTGAAATCTATGAAGAGTGAGACAATTTCTTATTCTTTTTTAGATCTTTAACACTTGTAAAATGCCTAGTAAATTAGGGAGGGACAAGTAAATAATTGTTAGATAAATACATGAATTAAATATATCTTCCCAGAAAATATATGTATATAAAGATAAGCTGCATAAGTCAACTAATATCTATTCAGGTTCAAACTGGTCTTGTTACTACCCTGATGAGAACAAACCAGTGATCATGCCAGCCTAAATGGGTGAAATGGAGTGGTGTTTTTTTTTCATCTACCATCCAGTATCATATTAGCCATTCAATAAGTAAGCAAGTGTCAGAAATTAACAACCAAGTACATAACAAAGTTAAATGTCACTTAGCATTTCTAGTCATTTGTACTGACATAGGAAGGGTAGAATGAGTGAATTGTAGAGATGTACGTTACAAAATTTGGAGTATTTTCAAAACCTGATTCATCCTTTCCAAGTCACTGTAAACAAAAAAGTTGACTTTACATCATTGAGCTGTCCTGTATATTCTGTCTTTGGAAAAGCTTTATCTGTCCTTTAACTTTTACCATAATACAAATATTTACCTCAGTCACTCTGAATTACCAAAGGTCTTATAAGTTATTATCTGACAGTGCTGGTGAGGAATTTTCCACTATGTCAAAGTGAGGAGGTCAGAAAACCCCTTCTACAAAAACAAGCATAAAAATGGACAAAATTTACCAAAAAAAAAAAAAATCAGCACTCTGGACATCAACCCAAGGCTTACAAATAATATGAGAAACATTTATTCTTGAGAAATAAGTTTCTGTTGTTTGTAAGCCACCTAATCTGTGTGGTACTTTGTCACAGCAGCCTGAACCAGACTGACACAGGAATACAGATGAGCAAACATCATTCTCAGCCTGAATCTACAGGTTGCAATGACCTATTGATCAGAATTAATTTGTCACTCTTGTTTTGGATGGGATTATCACTTCTTCTCAAAATCACAAAGCTGGTATCTTATCTTTCTTGACTTCAATTCTCTTTCCTCATGTACACCAACAGCACAAAAATTCAATATCCAATATGTCTTTTTACAACTATTACTTCTTCTGTCTTTGTTATTCATAGCTTACTTGCCAGGCACACATTTGTATTTTACAGTAACAACCTTGTAGTCTTCTGGCCTCTAGTTATTTTTCCATTCAATACATTCTCCATTCTATAGCTGGAGTGATCTTTGTAACATGCTAATCTACTTTTCACAAGTAAATGCTCTTCTGTGGTTTCCCATTTCACTCACTACATAGTCTCATTTTCTTTTACATGGCTGAAATGCTATATATGTCTATGTGCATAAAGTTCCACCTCATAATCTATATGCCAACTAGCTTAAACCAGATTGTGCCATATTCTTGCTTACTTCAGAGCTTTATATATGTTATTTTCTCTGCCTAAAATATCTACTTCCCTATCTCATACATATTTTCCCCTATTCCAGCTGACTTTACCTGGTTAATCTATAATCATCCATTTAGATTTAGCATAGATATAATTTTCTCTGGGAAGCCTCCTTCCTTATAGTCCTTTAAAATAAAAGCTCCTGCTATTTACCAATCAGATCTCCAAAGCATTGTACATAGCAAATGTTTAATAATTATTTAAAGGATGGATGAATGAATAAATGAATGAACAGAACTTTGAATATAGTATTAAAATTTTAGTTGAGCAAAGTTTAATGTTAAGTTCTGTGAAACTTGGCATATTGGTTAAAGTATGTGCACATTTCCCAGCTCTAGCCAACTTCATATGATTAAAACCATAAATTAAAGAAGCAACTTGCTGACACTTTGTCAGCATTCAATCAACTCCCCCCAGTGATTATCTAATTTTCTTCTCAAATAAATTTTCTCCTTCCACACTCCCTCAGGCGATAGACTAAGTAAACAGATGAACCTTGAAGTGAATTCTGTAGGACATTTAAGCTATTTTAGTATGTAAAAAAACAATTACAAAGTTTAGAAATTCATATTCTTACTTCATTTGTATTTACATCTCTGTACCTGTGAATGAAAATCACCACCATAGTGTAATTTTGTTATTGATTGATTAAAATTTGTCTTCTATTAATAATTTACTTTGGTATTATAGATAACTAGGAGTTGGTATTTGGTATATTCTTCATTGATAATAAATATGTTCTGAAGGTCAAGTCATCAAATGACTTTATGAGCCCAGGAATAAATTATTAGCTTAATATGTTGTAATTCTCATAACTAAGATATTTAAGAGCTCCATAGTGAATATATCTGGAAAGGCAGTAGGTTGAGTGCTGATTAATGAGCTCTTCTATATGTGAAATGATAGATTTTATTATAATTACATAGCAAATAAATCTTATATATTAATATAAAAACTACAAACACCATATTGAAATCTTTGAATTACATACATATCTATTAATAGTGACTAATATTAGTAGTGCCTATTAGTAGTGACTAAATAGTGTACTGCATGAGGTAGATATTTACATTTGTAAATTATTTATTTATTTTTTATTGTTTAGTTATATGATGGTAGCTATGTCCTCTAGTAAATAGAATAATGCAGAAAGGGTACACTAGCAGTTTTATTAAGGTCAGATGAGAAACATTCAAATAATACTTTTATATATTCTACTATACTTACATTATAATTCTATTATACTTGCTCTGTCTCTTCAAATTATGTTTTTTTTCCTTTTTTTCCTTTTTAGTATGCTTTGTAATTTTTCTTGATAACAGGATGTAACATGCAAGGTAAAAGAAAATGTTTCACTAGGCCTTTAGTAATGTGGTGGTAAAATGTGGGGATAAGGGAAGCAGCCTATAGTCCTGTGATAGGGTCTCGAGTCTGTCAGTGAAACTGTGCTTTTGGACTGTTGACTTCACAAATGTTTTTCAGTATTTTTCTCTTTCTTCTGGTTGGGACAGGATGGCAAAAGTGGACTGGGGATGGATATTTCCCTTGTCCCAGGTCTGCTATGCTGTGATACAAACACCCCAGCAGCAGATGAGGCAGGCTTCGGTTAACTAGTTTCTCCTGAAGGCAGGCCTTGTTTAGAACAGAATGCTCTGGCATCAGGAGATTTTTCTGTAATATTTACTCTGAGAACCTGGCTAAGCTCTCAGAAATAAATCTCATAAAACTGGGAGCCCTTCTATGGCTGGGTCCCCCTGGGGTTTTTAACTCTCACTGGCTTCCATGCTGAGTTTTCAGCAATTTGCCAGTTAAAGTTCAGGTTTTCCTACCAACGCACTGGTTCCTGAAGTTTATCGGCATCTCTAGTAAGCAGGAATCCTGTATTCACCTGTTTCTCTCCAATCACAGTCGTTTGCCCTGTTACCTCCCCCTTCCTTTTTATTATTTTGTTGTTATTCTTGCCTTTTTCTTTAAGAGTAAGCTCTACATCCAAGGTGGGGCTCGAACTCACTATGTTGAGATCAAAAGTTGCATGCTTAATTGACTGAACAAGCTAGGCGTCCCCTCCCCTTTCTTATAAATCTAATAATTGTTGATTTTTCATGCCATTTAGGTTTTTGTTATTGTTTTTGTTTATTTGTTTGCTGTTATGATGGGGTGGCAACCTTCAACTCCTTACATGTGGAATCAGAAAACGAAGTCCATTTATTTGGTTTTCAAACACTTCTCAGCTTCTATAAAATGAGAGGCCTGTTTTATTTTTAAAAATTGTGGATGGCATAGGAAGATCATAGTTTTAAATATTTGAAGTTATAACTCTGATCTTATTTTTTAAGTAATCTCTACACCCATTGTGGGGCTCGATCCCACAACCCTCATATCAAGAGTCACATACTCCACTAATGGAGCCAGCCAGGCTCCCCATAACTCTGATTTTAGAATATGCTACAGCTGCATACAAATAAATCATAAGTCTTATTTAAAAAAAAAATTTAGCTGAAAATCATCATTCATTTATTAGGTTAGAATTATCACCGTTCCATAATTATTTCTATTTTATTACGTTTTGCCTAATTTTTACGCAATATCCTAAGTATTTAAACATTTTTCTCCACTTTAAAATTATTAAATTAAGAATATGTGATCAGGGGCGCCTGGGTGGCTCAGTCGGTTGAGCAGCCGACTTCGGCTCAGGTCATGATCTCGCGGTCCGTGAGTTCCAGCCCTACATCGGACTCTGTGCTGACAGCTCAGAGCCTGGAGCCTCTTTCAGATTCTGTGTCTCCCTCTCTCTGACCCTCCCCCGTTCATGCTCTGTCTCCCTCTGTCTCAAAAATAAATAAACGTTAAAAAAAAATAAAAAAAATAATATGTGATCAAAGCACAATCAAAATTGTAAGTCAAAATACAATCAAAATCAACATGACACTATGTGGAACATTGTATGTGTCATTAGAATTTGTAAAAAAAATTGCAATAATCATGGATATTCTATGCTTTTCTTCCTTTCTATTAGCTAGAACTATAATACAAGACTATAGTTATTTAAAAAAGAAATATGAATAATGAAATTAGATGTTGAATAAATATATTAAGACAGTCTTGAAAACAGTGTGTTTATAATCTCATTTATTTACAAATACCTTTGCTTAATATCATCCTTTCATGTGTTTTCTTGAAATTCCATAACTTCTTATAGTTTAGGAAGTATGAGTACTCTAAATTTTTCCCAATAATAATATCACTAGCTCATGACCATATCAAATTGTATCTTGTTTTCTTTCATTTATTTTTTTTAATGTTTATTTATTTTTGAAAGAGAGAGATACAGAATGCAAGTGGGAGAGGGGCAGAGAGAGAGAGGGAGACCCAGAATCTGAAGTAGGCTCCAGGCTCTGAACTGTCAGCACAGAGCCTGACGTGAGAATCTGTGATCTCAGAGCTAAAACTGAGGTCGTGACCTGAGCTGAAGTTGGACGCTTAACCAACTGAGACACCCAGGTGTCCCTTGCTTTCTTTGATTTAATGATCACAACTTTGGTGAAGGAGAGAAATTACATGACTTACCCAATTTCCAAACTGAGAAAACAGAGGTTAGGCTGAAACTGAGATTTTCTGATTCCAACTATAGCCTCTGTCTATACCACATTTCATTATCATATACAGAGGTGTCCAGGTGTCAGGATCAGATGACAGAACAAAGGAAAGTATATCGAGTGGTTCCATCATGGTGTGTGTGTGTGTGTGTGTGTGTGTGTATACTGCCAAAGTAGTTCTGTGTAGCTGTTAGGGCTCTACATAGCAGTACACACAACTATTCTTAAGCAATAGTGGGGAGGTTGTAATTAAAATGCAAGTAAATTTTAAAAATGATGAAAGGCACATTGCAGCTGTACAACACCATTTACTGCTTTCCTGATCAAATTGCTGTGGCTTTTATTATTTAGTAAACCTGTTTTTGACATTAGTGTATCTTAAAGTAATGTAAAAGTTATAATAAACTACAGTACAAGTAAACTACTAGATTCAGAAAGATGTTTCTAGTTAGCAGAATCTGATGGCCTGATGATTAGAGCTGCTCCAGGTTATCTTTGAAAATATTAGGGTTGCCTATTGTGAATTATCACTTGTTGCTAAAGCCTTTCTTGATCCCCCTACATAAAGTCAATTCATAATCCCTTTTTCCTTTCCAAATGACCACAGCACATTACCAATACCTCTGTTATAACTTGTGGGCTCTTAGGCGAGTCATCTCTTTCCTTTCCCCCATTCCTACCTCGTTCCGCTCCAAAGTAGGTAGAAATAAAGCTCTGAATTATGCAAGTCATTCAGTAATGGTTAGCCTTTCAAGTGGTCTCTTGAATGGGTCCCCGCGTCCTCCAGAATAGCAGAGAAATGAGAAGGTTTCAGGCTGTTCTCAGTTAAGAAGCCTCTCTCTCTCACTCATTACCCACCCTGCCTCTTTTGCTCTCTAGTCTCTCTAGCTTATATCCCTCCCCCTTCCCTGACACAAAAAGCACAAAAGGCTGGGGCTGGGCCTCTATCCTTCTGTCCTAATGGTTCAGGGCAGCAATCGAAGATCAGCACTGTGCAAGGCAAGAGGCAAAGCTTCCTGACTCTCTTGTGTGTTTGCATTTTCTTTCTGCATGCTGTGTTTTTTCAGGGAAGATTTTTTTTCAGCAGTTATTTCAGCAGTTATTATGCGGAAATATAAAGGACTGAAGGGCAATTAGATGTTTACAAAAATAAGCAAAAAGAGACTATCTGGACTGCTTGCTTTCTTAGCCCCATTGTGGCCATTATCCTCACAAAGAGACATTCTCTATATGTTCCAATGTCAATCACCACAAATGTATCTTGAGATTAACAAGATGATAGTCAAAAGTCAAATAGAATCTATTTTTTTCTTGACCTTGTCATTCATATATATAAAATATAATAAACACATGAACATTTATAGGGGCACCTGGGTGGCTCAGTTGGTTAAGTGTCCAACTCTTGATTTCAGCTCAGGTCATGATCTCATGGTCCTGAGACTGAGCCCCATGTTGGGCTCTGTGCCGAGCATGGAGCCTACTTGAGATTCTCTCTCTCTCTCTCTCTCTCTCTCTCTCTCTCTCTCTGCCCTTCCCCCATGCTCACATGCTCTCCCTTTCTCTCTCTCTCTCTCTCTATCAATAAACAAATAAAAACAAAACATTTATATAATCAGTGGCCTATGAAGGATAGAATTTAAGGATTTAAAAATCTGTGTTTCAGGATCTATTTTTTTCACACTCCAAATATTTTACTTGTGAGTTTTATTATGATCATTTTTAAAACTTTTTTAATGTTTATTTTATTTTTGAGAGAGAGGGAGAGAGAGACAGAACATGAGCAGGGGAGGGGCAGAGAGAGAGGGAGACACAGAATCTGAAGCAGGCTCCAGGCCCTGAGCTGTCAGCACAGAGCTGGTTGGGGGGCTCGAACTCACGAACCATGAGATCATGACCTGAGCCGAAGTCAGATGTTTAACCAACTGAGCCACCCAGATGTCCCTTATTATGATCATTTTTTCACATTTAACTTTCCTCTAAGACACAGAACATATTATTATCTATGTGCTTTTTTCAGATACCTACATATGCTACAGATAGTTGATTCTTGCTGAATGAAAATTCTAAAGCCGACTAAACTACTGAATAGGCTACTAAATGCACAAATAAGTGGGTATGATAGTAACCTGACTAGTTCAATATCAACATGTATGTTATTCTCTGTAGGGGCTGAGGACGCTTTGAAAGCAGCTACAAAGTCACTGTAATTGTGTACACATGCCATATTTTAGAGATTACTGCTAAATAAAGATCAAGTTAGTGTTTGTATTTCCCCAGAGAAAATAGAGAATTGAATCTCCAAGACAAGTTGTTGCCTTACAGGTAGTAGAGGAGTTTTAATCTGCAAAGAGAAGAAAGAGAGTAAGAAATTTAATCTTACACTGTTTCCAAGCTAAATCGACTCATCCTTTTAGACATATTCCTCATACTGCTCACAGAAGGAAAAGGGGGAAAGTAATTCCCAGCCCTGCTTCCCTCTCCCTAGCAGTCTCTGTATCAATGACACAGGCCTGCAGACCCTCGCTGTGAATGGAAAATATTAACCTCATTCTCTCCAAACACAGCAGAGGCCTCACAAATGTCCTTCCTCACTTTGGTACCTCAGGCTATGTTCAGAACAGCTCTGCAATGATAGTGTTTAGACTATAGGAAGGGTCACCAGAATGATGTAAGCCTTCGTAAAGTGGCTGTGGTGATGATTTTTAAAAGAATCACTGCCTGTGAGTTTGGAAGTGCATCATCTTGTCAGGAAAGGTCTAATGTGCTTTTTGATTTGTGAAATTTGGATGTCACATTTGGCAATAGTGGGATGCATAGTTAAAAAAAAAGTTGACAATCATCCCTAGTCATTTCATTTTCATTCACATTTAGGTGTGTGAAATCATTCTAGGTGGTATTGAGACTTTTATCCCAAAGTATTATAAAATCAGGCAATCATTTTTACATACTAAAATATGCCGACAACTTTGCATATTTCATTTTTTAATTATCATGCCAAAAGACGCTGATTTAAATGTTAAATAATACATAGCTTACATAATATTTTAAAAAATACACCTAAAATGTTTTAGTATTATAAAAAGTATTGGCATCAATTTGTAATCCTTAAAATCAGCCTGGAGTTGGTATTCAGAATTCCTTTTTATTTTCTTTTTCCTTTTTTCTTTGGTACTGAATATAAAAGGACTAATGTTAGTGAATCAAATCCATACTTTATACCCCAGGAAAACAAGATACTGGAACAATAAACTCCATCACAGTTTTGCAGATCAGTGTCTCATTCTCAGACCCCAACCCCTCTGGCTATAGTAGAGTGGCAAAGGTGACATGATTCCTCTTCTTAATGTCCCTAAACATCCTATCTCACCCTGTACTGTTTTTGCTTTTCGTTTGTTTGTTTCCTTACTAATGGTCTTTGGAAAACTGAAAGCTTCATATTCACTATTTCATTGGTGCCTAGGTTGAGACAGATCTCTCTATCTATAAACTCTTGTCACTTGCTTTTCTTCTGGTAACATCTTGAGCAAGACAGGGTAGAGAGAAAGGAAGCAGTGAACCTGATGAGTATTTGACAGGAGGCCTTAGAAAACTATTACTTGAATGGTCACCTTATACAAAAACACACTATAAATAAAATGCTTGGCAGATCATAGTTTAAGTTAGGAGATTCGTGAAGTATGATGCAATAAACTCAGTACTAAATTCTTCTTTCTACTTTTATATATCAGGAAAGTAATTCCTACGTAATAATTGACTGAAAATTCTGTCAAAATGTATGAAAATAAAACAAAGTCCTTTACCAAAGAGATTATGAAAGTCTACCATAAAGTTACTTTTCTCAAGGTCAAGGTGAATATACAATTCGCAATACTTTCCAACAAAACTTTAAAGGATCAGAATAGATATAGTAATTATTCTCATTTTTTTCAAGGTATAAATAGCGGGTATCCCAGAAATTGATGTTTCTTTTGTCATTTTGTAATTCAATATTGGATAATATGTTCAAGCTCTATTCTAGAAAAAATAAATTTAGAGGAGCAAAGGGATATTAAGAAGGGTGAATCTAATTTAGAACGGCTTTATCTAGCAGCTTGCTAATAGGGGGATATTGATAAACTTTTTACCATTTTGAAATACAATGATTTCTCTGCCTTATTTTTTCTTTTAACAATAATGTCCATTTATAGCTATGTTTTGCATGGCATTTTCTCCAGAGATATGATATTTATTTGTACTTTTAAAAGGTACTTCTGGGGCGCCTGGGTGGCGCAGTCGGTTAAGCGTCCGACTTCAGCCAGGTCACGATCTCGCGGTCCGGGAGTTCGAGCCCCGCGTCGGGCTCTGGGCTGATGGCTCAGAGCCTGGAACCTGCTTCCGATTCTGTGTCTCCCTCTCTCTCTGCCCCTCCCCCGTTCATGCTCTGTCTCTCTCTGTCCCAAAAATAAATAAACGTTGAGAAAAAAAAAAAAAAAAGGTACCTTCTACTAAGCATCATAAAGTGAATATATGAACTTGGTATAAATAGAAATGGGGGCTCTAGGTCAGCTACCAAACAAAGGCAAGTCTTTGATAATTAAAAAAAAAGTCATTGCCAGCTATAGGAAAAAGGCAGTTAGTTGACAGCTATAATATTCATCTAGTGCAAGTCATAATTTGCACGCAAATATGTAATTTTGATGTTATAATCTTCAATAAAGAAATGTTAGCGTTCGAGCTATAATAGACTCATCAACCAATGAGGGGTAATATCAACATTTTTTATTGTTTTTAAAATGATTATTGAGTTGGACAGGTGTAGATTTCACAATAATCGAGTTGGGATATCTCCCACCTGATAAGTTATTTTCCCTTTGCCTGATTCTGCTGCAAAATGTTTTCTTCAAGCTAGCTCTTCTGCCCTGAAAGCTACTGAGTTGGCTCATGTTTCTAAACACTGATTCATTTAGATATTGCTCTGTGGAATACAATGGTGCTGAAGTGACTTGCTCCAATTTGAGAGAGTGAGTGAGTGAGTTGAAGTGAGTCAATTCGTGGTTATATAACAGTAATCTTAAAGTTTAGGAAAGAACTCTAAATAGCTTCAGCCAGCCCCTTTTCTGGGGCCAGATCATCAATAGTTTAATTATTTCAAAGAAAGGTCCTTTCGACACAATTGTATTGTAATTGAACTGTAACTGCTCACCCTAATTGTCTACTTTGCACTTTTATTCACAGATGCACTCTGTAATGGCAATCATCAAGAAATTTCTCCCACATTTTTTGGTCTCTAATTCAGATTATCAGGCTAGTTGTAGAAGATATCTCATTAACTACTCCATGTAAGAAAATGTAGAAGCAAATTTTGAAATTATTTCCAATATTTCCAATCCAGGTCTTCCAAAAATATACAACAAATGACTTGTTATTTTATTATGCAATAATTATTTTTTAACACTTAATAAGGATACTGTGCATACATGAAATATATACCTGCTCAACAATTGATGTCATAAAATCTAACAAGTTCATATTAATGAAATTTTTAATAAGAAATCTGTAAATATTACTCACTGCAAACTTCCTTTTATAGGAAAACAGATATATTAATTTCAGGAGGAAGAATGTTTTCCTTAGCTACAGACACTAATGATCCAGTTCTTTATATATGTAATACCTGCTAAAGACACACATAGAATTGTTTTTGTTTCTGTTTCCTTCATTTTAACAGCCCTAAATGTCCTTATCTTTTTTCAAGTTTTTATTTATTTAAATTCCAGTTAGTTAACTTACAATGTAATGTTAGTTTCAAGTGTGCAATATAGTATTTCAACACTTCCATACATAACAATGCACAAAACAAAGGTCACATGGCCATAGTGCCTGAAAGCCCAACCTCCATCACTTCCAAATAGTGTGTGTGTATGTGTGTGTGTGTGTGCATGGAAAGGTAAATACATGTTCCTGTGTGAACTTGTTTGTGCAAGGGGTGGAAATATGGGGCTGTATGGAGATAACAAATATTATGATAAATAACCGACTTTTCATATCAAATATCAGGCTGTGATAGTACTCTTTCAGGCTTAGTGTATGATCCCAACAAGCATTTGAGAGATTTAGTAGGGGCCATTCAGTATAATAAGAAATATATTTGGTCTGTATCTCTGATTCCTAGCACAGAGCTCCTGTAACCCTTGGAATTTTCTGAGTCACAGGAGTGTCTTTTGTTATTTATGAATAACAAGCCCTTCTAACCATTATGAACTTATGTTAATAGGGTGACTTAGGATGAGGTTCCTAGATAGCTTCTAGATGGGGCTGGTCACAAGAAGACCAAGTGATGAGAAAGTGGGATCTTTGTTTTTTTTAAATTTTTTTTTCAACGTTTATTTATTTTTGGGACAGAGAGAGACAGAGCATGAACGGGGGAGGGGCAGAGAGAGAGGGAGACACAGAATCAGAAACAGGCTCCAGGCTCCAAGCCATCAGCCCAGAACCTGACGCGGGGCTCGAACTCCCGGACCGCGAGATCGTGACCTGGTTGAAGTCGGACGCTTAACCGACTGTGCCACCCAGGTGCCCCAAGAAAATGGGATCTTTGAACCTTATCTACCAAACTCTATTGGAAAAGGGAGAGGGTGGCTGGAGATTGAGCTGTATAAAATCTTTTCAACAATAAGTTTTGGAGAGCTTTTGGGTTGGTTACTCAGTCCAAAACTGCTGGGTATAATTGCATTTTGTATAATTTGCAAACACATACAGGTATGCTTTATGAGGCTTCAATTTGGGGGCTCTAGCTTGTTATTTTGTAGGTTTGCCACTAACTTAAATTTAATCAGTCTTGTAGAAGTTCTGTGTAACTCATTCTCTTCTGAGCTACAAAAAATTGAAAACCTTGATAAAAATATACATGGGTGTTCCTTATATAATTGTTCTAACATGATTACTGTACTATACAAATGCATGTTTCAATAAAGGAAATGCATTCAACCCCAAACTCTTATAAAATTCCCGGTGCTTAAATATTTTTTTTTAAGACTTAAGCATTTGTAGCTTTTCTCAGGAATGTTTTTATTGGCACCCATGTATGCTCGTATTTTGTCTACCTGTGCAGCTCCTTAACAAGATCTAGAGAGCTCCAAATGAACTAAAATTACAGTGAGTTCTGAAGTTGTTTTTATAAAGTAAACATGATTTCTAAAGATGAATCAAATCAATAATTTGGGAACTTGCATACACCATAATATCAGCATAAAATTATAGTTAAAAATTGTACTTTTAATAGGTTTAGCCCTATTTTGAAAGCTTATTTAAGTACTGCTAATCTTACAAATTCTTAAGTGTATTTTATATTTTAACATTAAAACAGTTTTAAGGCTGTTAGTGTTTATATTTAGAAAGTTGATTGGATTTTAATGTCTAAAGTACAATTATACATGTATAAACATGGCAATATATTTTGATTAAAGTTCTGAAAGGTTAAAAAGTGTAGATGGGTGCCTGGGTGGCTCAGGTGGGCTAAGTGTCTGATTTCGGCTCAGGTCATGATCTCACAGTTTGTGGGTTCCAGCCCCACATCTGGCTCAGTGCTGACAACTCAGAGCCTGGAGCCTGCTTCAGATTCTGTGTCTCCCTCTCTCTCTCTCTTTTCCTCCCCCACTAGTGCTCTGTTTCTGTCTTTCAAAAAAATAAATAAATGTTAAAAAAATTAAAAAAAAAGTGTGGAGACACAGTGGGAGGAAATAACTGAGTAACATTAGTAAGATATATTTATAAAATACATGTTGAGAAGGGATTGGGAATAATGAGCTAGGTTACTGTGAGCATTGGTGAGAAGCATAATGGGGACTATGGCTCTGTGGAAGTGAGATTAGAGAGGAGTCTATGCTTACACCAGACACCTTGCTAGAGACGAGGATCAACATGAAGGCTGGCTGCGAAGAATGAAGACAAGTGTGATGACAGAGCCTGGCCAGGTGCACTGTAACATTTCCAGATCTGCAGGACTGTCCTCCCACCCACCACATTTGCTTCATCTGCACTTTCAGATGTAATCATTGATCATCCATTTACATGAAAGATGTTCCTTTCCTGTAATACACTCCATATGTGTGCAAGAAAAAAAGTACACACATATGTTTATAACAAATTTTCTTAATCCAGAATCAGTTCCAAATGTTCTTGAAATAAAATCACAATGGAAGAAAAGAAAGAAAAAAAAAAGAATGATGTGTGGCTTTTAACTATTATGGGATTAGCTTAATTCTTTCACTTCTTATCCAGTTCGTGTGCTGGATGTGATAGACTGAGCTTTAATTCATGATTTACATTCTAATTCCATCTTCTAAAGTTACTCTCTTGAAAGTAAATGGATTTCATCAAGCCTAAGTGCCCTAATTCAGATAACAGAGAGATTAATATTTCCTTTACAATATATTGTGAAAATCAAATATGATTTTGTACAACATTTGACACATTTTTTAAACTTCTACTTTCCATTTTTTTCCTGATTAATTTGTATGTTTTCATGGCTGATATTTAGCTGGAATATACCAATGTAGAAGTATGTTCAGTATATTTATGCTTGGCATCATTTGGTTATTTAGTGCCTTTGACAAGATTGTATGTGTACCATTATTGCTATTAAATATTCTCAATATCACTCTTCTATATTTATTTGATTTATTCATAGGAAGTGAAAAGCTATCTATATATGACTTATGGCTTATACATGGAGAATAGAAGTGAAGAGGGACAAGTTGGAAAAATAGAGAATACTGATTTTTTTTAGTAGACATATATATGAGCTCAAATAATCATCTACCAACGTAAAAGTAGTTTATGTTGATGGCAGACATATGAACAACATTGTCTCCAAAGACTTTTTTTTAAGTTTATTATTTATTTTGAGGGGGTGGGGGAGTGTGCTTGTATGTGTGAAAAAGTAAGGGGCAGAAAGAGAGGGAGAGAAGAGAATCCCAAACAGGCTCCACACAGTCAGTGCAGAGCCTCACATGAGGCTTGATTCCATGAACTATGAGATCATGACCTGAACTGAAATTGAGTTGGAGCTTAACTGAACGAGCTACCCAGGTGCAATACCAAGGTCTTTTTTGAGACTAAAATTTTGCAAACTCCTGTCTCAACATAGACTGTTCTTTATGTACTAAATTTAAGACTGATATAGCATTCTAGGTAAGAAGAAAGAGAAACACAAATGAGACACTTCATGTTATTTGATCTCATTAAGAACGTTAAGGTCTAAAGAAAAAAGATGTATTTTATACGTTTGAAAATGAAATTCCAATCGTTATTAAATTATAAATATCTTCAATGAGGTAGGGTCAGGAATGAACATACACATCCAATATTCATTGTGGACATAGAAACATCGCTTGTTTAGGAACATAGCCACGGGAATGTCTGCTGGCTCGGTTGAGTGTTGACTCTGGATTTCAACTCAGGTCATGATCTCACAGTTTCTAGATTAAAGCCCCACATCGCGCTCTGTGCTGACAATATGGTGCCTGCTTGACTTCTCTCTCTCCCTCTGTCTCTGCCCCTTCCCTGCTTGCACTCTCTCTTTCTCTCTCAAAAAAAAAAGTAGATAAAACTTTTTAAAAAATGTAGCCATAGATATATCTATGCACATACTCCTTGCCTTTGCTATACAATACACACACACATACTCACACACACAGCTCTGATAAAATACACAAAATGTATTGGTAGTGAACGCTGAAACAGTACTAGATAATTAATAAGAAAAAAATAATGTTCCTTGCTCTTAGAAAAACAAGATTTTCCCTAATGTCTTTGTATATGCTAATATAATTCTTTGGTAAAACCATTCTCCTTTTGTTCTAGTCAATAAAATATATATAATTAAAAATTTTAAAAAATTGTCTAGATGAAATTGACATGATATCCTATATCATTTCCTATAAGAAGAGTTTCCTGTTTCATTTTGCATTTTTACTAACTACTATTTATGTAAATTTTATTCAAAAAGTAAAGGAAACATAAGTTTTGTTTTTCAATATAAAGTATTTAGCTATCACTTGCTTTGGTAGAAGAAGGAAGGAAGGAAGGAAGGAAGGAAGGAAGGAAGGAAGGAAGGAAGGAAGAAGGGATGAAACAGCAGAGAAGTAAAACTGATGAAATCTTCAGAATGTAAAGCAGATATATTGCTGTGGCAGTGATCTATGTTGTGTTTATTCCATGGGGGGAAAATGGTAAAACAGTCATGTTTTTCAGCAAATTGTGTTTCTATTGATTTTAAAGAACTAGTGAATATTCCAAATGTTCTACAATCTATTCTGCAAACTCCTATTTAAATTCATGTGGAATAGAAAAATTATTGCACAGTAAAAAGTAAAAACAATACCTACATCTTGGAGCCTACAGTGATAAAGGTGAATTTTCAGTTTTTCTTTTAACTTCTGAGAATATAATTGGACACAATTCATTCCTATAGGTCCTTTACCTAGGCAATGTTTAATGGAAGGAGCTGTGATTTTTCAAAACAAAACGGTATCTTGGCTTGTCCAATATAGTGGCTATTAGACATATGTGGCTATTTGAATTACAAAAATTTGAATTTCAATTACTCAATAGCACTAGCCATATTCAAAGTTTTCAATAAGCCACAATGCTTAGTGGCCACCATATGGGACATGGAAGATTTATAGAATATTTTCATCATCACAACATTAGTACAGACCTTTTGTTCCATTCAATCCACTCCACTGGATTTTGGATGCAGATGCGTCCATGTGTATCATCTAAGAGCGTTTAACATGTTAAGCTTAGTTAGTCTTAATTTCTTGTGTGATTGATTTTTTTTCTTTTGGTTGGCCTTCCATGTGAGGGGTTGAGCCAATCTAGTCAGTACTTGAGCTTGTTTTCAATTTTGTGGGTGTTATGTGTCATCCTATCTTTCAAGTTCTTCTAATGTACCTTGTGTTTTGGATGAAGGCTGGGTTGCCTTGACCCATTTTCTCAATGTTTCTCTTCCACAGCAGCTTTAAGTGCTCCCTGTAATCTTGCACCTCAAAGATGTTTTCTCTTCATGCTCCTGCCCCTTCCCTAACTGTTGACTGCAGTTTTTTGTTATTTGGAATTTTATTTTGCTGGCTCAGACTTAGTGTTGGTCATGTGGTACATCCTTTGGTGTTGGTGATGAGGGCGAATCAGGGATCTCATCTCTGCCAGGGGCAGCATTATATGACAGTAGGGGCCCCAAAAGGTGAAGTTTTTTTCTTTTCTGTTCTTTTCCTCTTGTTGCGATGGGCTTCACTTAGTCCCTGAGTATGGCAGGGTTTACCATGCTGGATCCAGTCATTTAAGGCTTCTGTTCTATAGAAACAATAGGGAGTTGGAACTTTGAGTCATCCACAGCAACTGTTCCTTGATGCTCCTAAGTCTGCATTGTGTCTTTTGTCCTGTAACCAATATTAAGATCCTATAGTTAAATGTGTGTAGATTCCCCTTGTTCATTATGGTCCAAGATTTCTATTCTCTCAGGTTATTCCATGCTCAGCTCTGAGCAATTCATTAAATATTTTAGCTGAATTATTCTTACCAGTTTGTATGACACTCACTCTCACTGTGTGCCTTAGGTACCAAGAGTTCACATTTGCATCTCTCTTTGGTAGTGTCTCTCTTTCCTTAAATTTCAGGTTAATTGGTTCTGCTGTGTCTTAGTTGGAATTGCCATTATGAAATGCCATAGACTAGGTGGCTCAAACAACAAAAATTTATTTTCTCACAGTTCTTGAGGATAGAAGTCCAAGATTAAAGTGCTAGCATGGTGGGTTTCTGATAAGAACTCTCTTCCTGGCTCGTAACTGGTTGCCTTCTTGGTGTGTCCTCACATGACAGGACAGAGGGAAAACTCTCTGATGTCTCTTTTTATAAAGGCACGAATCTCATCACAAGGTCCCCACTCCCACAACCTCCACTAAATTTAATTATCTTTCAAAGGCTCCATCTCCAAATACCATCTTATTGGAGGTTGCAGCTTCAGTTTATGAATTTAATGGTGGGGGAGGTCATGATTCATTCCATAGCATGCTGTGACTTTCCAACTTGCTGCATCCTAAGTAGAAGTTGAAAGGAAAATGTACACTAATATTTAAAAGCACATATTTTTAATTTCAGCTTCTCTCTAGAACCTTAGGGTAAAATATGATGGTGATCATCAACGTGTGTTATGTATATTTTCATTACAGAGAAAAAATCTGCTGTTGTTGTTGTTTTGTTGTTCAAATATGACAAATATTTTGTTTTCTTCTCATTTCCCCAACATATAAACACCTACCTAGAAACACACGTTTACCCAGATACATACACAACTTATCATTGCCTACATCTGCTTTTTCAGAGCCTTGCAGTGAGAGCCCCACATTGCATTTATGTTTTGATTTTCCAGTTCAGTATTTAGTAGAGAAAATATATGTAATTTGGATATTTGCCTAAAGTGGTCTGTATCCACCATATTTCTTCTGTTGGATTGACTTCTACAAGTTGTTTTTTATTGTTTTTGTTTGGTTGGTTTTGTAACTGTTGTTTTTCAAGCAGCTCTGTCTTGTCTCCCAGTGTGAATATAATGATATGGTAAAGTAAGGCAGTTATAAAGAGCTAGAAAGATAGCTCTTATAGAATTCATTTGATTACTCCTCAAGCCAGGTCTTAGAGAGCTTCTGCTGGACTCACTTCATCCACCAGAAAGTGCCCACTTTTGGGTTTTGGGTTGTATTGAGTTCAGGCCAGAGGATGCCAGAGGGATACAAATGGTAAACTGAAAACTGTTTTGGTGGTACTTCAAATTCTCATTTTTTCCCTTGATCTGACTTCTCATATTTGTATTTTTCAGCTGTCCCTGTGTTCTTCCAGGTTTTTTCAATCAAGTTTAGTGGGAGATAAAAGGAGGTATGTGTTTATCTTAACTGGATCTGGAACCCTGATATTTATATTTTAAATACTTTAATTATTTTTATTGTAAATATTTATAGAATTAAATATTGTTTTATAATTCTGATGAAGTGTGTCAAGCTTTGTGTACAGGTTTATTGCTAAACCTGCAATAAAAATCACATATTATTATAATGTTATATCTGATAGATGCTATTCTCTAATACTGGATACATAAAGTTGATATCCTATGCAATTAATTCTTTTTTTCTAGTCAAAGAATAATCTTTTAATTCTTAATATGTTTTCTTTTATGTTCTAGGAAGGGGGAGTAAAACAGCTGAACAGGAATCCATTTATTCCTTCTACCAGAGGAATGTGACCAGAGAAATAAAATAAGAAAGCATAGCACCTGGTTTAATCTTTCTGTCAATTGGACTTCCAAATAAATAGCATAAACATATTTGCTGACAGAAAAATACTCTATCTGTAAAATGCTGTTAATTAAATATCACTGGCTTAAGAATGATATCAAGTAAATAAGACCCATGACCTATGACTCAATGAGGCATGGCTCCCTGGCAAATCTCACTTGAGATATATAGTTCTACCCAGTGTAAAATTGAGATGCTTTATAATGTAAATGTTCCCCAATATGTGATGAACTCCACAAACCTCAATTAGAGGCCCCATCTATTCTGGGCCAGAGATTCATATCTAATGGGTGAAGGAAGAACCTGGGGAGCCCCTGAATGTTCCAGACTTCCCTTTGCTTTGTCAGAGAATATTGATCATCCTATTCTTAAAATTATTTAGTAAATTTTGATACTGATTAGTATCTACAATCGGTGTGTGAATTGATAACCAAATCAGCACGTAGATGACAACACGTATTCCAATTTTTAAAAACGTGTTTTATTTTGTTTTTGAGAGACAGAGCATAAGTAAGGGAGGGGCAGAGAGAGAGGGGACAGAGGATCTGAAACTGGTCCCGTGCTGACAGCAGTGAGCCCCATGTAGGGCTCGAACACACACTGAGAGATCACGGCCTGAGACAAAGTCAGATGCTCAACTGACTGAACCACCCAGGCACGCTGCACATATTCTAATTTTTAAAAATGGTTTCTTATTATTTCCCTTGTCATTCTTTATTATATGGATCTTCATTGTCTTTTATAGAGTCTTTTTTTTTTTTAATTTTTCTTTGGTAGTTTCTTGAGAGAGAATCCTTCTTCTCATGAAAGGGATATTATAGGTGCTTCCTTCTTCCTGGTTGATGTTCTCCTAAAATCTGGGGCAAAAGTTACATAATCTTTAGAAATGTGTTTCTTACCCCAATTGCTCCCATTATTGTAAGATAATGAAGAAAATGGAGAATTTTCTTTTTCCTACTGGAAAAGTGCACATCTTTAGTTCCAGATTGGACACAATCACTTGGGCACAATACTTATGAGATGGTTTTAATGATAGGGTTCCTTTTCTATATTTTATTACAAATATCTTTTATTAATTAATTTTATTTATTTTTGAGAGAGAGAGAGCAAGTGCACACATGAGCGAGGGAGGGGCAGAGAGAGAGAATCTCAAGCAAGCTCCATGCTATCAGCATGGAACCTGATGGGGGGCTTGATCTCATGTATCAGGAGATCATGACTTGAGCTGAAAACAAGAATCTGAAGGTTAACTAACTGAACCACAAAGGCACCCCTAGGTTTTAGTAAAAATATCTTACAGTTTGTTTTATAAATATAAGACCTCAGGTGATTTCCTTTTTTTTTTATGAGTACAATATATTTATGGTAAAATGAGAAGTAATGCTTAACCTCCTAATAGGTGTATACTTGAAAATTGTTTTTTTTTCTTTTTAAACTCATAACTTAAAAAATATCTTACATAATTAGAGAAAAATATAAATGAAAGACAATTTATAAAAATAAAATCCTTTAATGTTTTGACTAAAATTCTCAATTACTCCTTTATTTCCCTCGGCATCCATGTGAATGTATTTTATGACGGGCTATTTAGTGTTCAAGTTTAAGTTTAAAAGTTCTTTCAAGAGCAAAGAGAGGGCATGGTTACAAGACATAATTGTAGACTGAATGGTAGACTCTTAGAAAGAAGAGCGGCCTGAGGTAAAGGCCCCAAACCACTACCTGCCTGAGGCCCTGGGGAGACAGTATGGAAATAAATACCCCTACTTCTTCATCTTTTCATTCTGATCTCTTGCTAGCATAGACTTTACTCAAGTAGCAGTCAGGGGGCAAAATAGCTGAGTTGAAACAAACCAAGAAGATCAGACTCCTGATAACTTATAGTGGAGTGGAGAAAGGTGGAGAGGTGATATGGAATACCCAGCACTTTTCCTAATTAATACGTAAGTCTTTCTACTCTCAACTTCAAAGAGTGTCTGTTTTTCACCGGTGAGGATCCCAGATCATATTGGCTTAACCCTAGAAGCGCTTTGTGGTAGGATTTAGGGACTCTGCAGATGATGGCTTTCATTTGGAACAATTTCTCATCTGAGTCAGCTTCTTATTTCCTTCATGTTTGAGAGCTGCTAAACATAATTTCAGTGTCGTCAGATTTTCTCCATATTCTATCTCGACAGGAGACTCTATTACCTTGTCTAGACTAGGCTGTACACAGCAATGAGAGACAGACAGTTTAGTTGGGGTCCCAGACACTAGACTGTTTGCTGCACCAGCATCAAGAACCAAACTTTAGCCACCTGCTCGTTTTCCATGTTCTCAATACAGAACTGGTTTATTTAAGTGATTTTTCCTTTATTTATCAGATAGATTTAATATTCTTTCCACTCAGCTCCATACTCAGACACCACCTGTACGTTTTCCGTATGGTTGCATTATGTTCAGGAATTCAACTCCCTAACTGGTACACAATACAAGCTAGAGTTACAAAATTGCTAGAAAAGGCATACTCATAGACATGTGTGTGTCTTCCCACACTTCTCAGACACTTAAGCCTTGGTGAGTCTCCAAGAATGTAGCGATGTTTCCCCATTTTCACTTTATGAAGATTTTTCTTAAATTTTTTATTACATTTATTTATTTTTGAGAAACAGAGAGAGACAAAGCATGAGTGGGGGAGAGAAGCAGAGAGAGAAGGAGACACAGAATCTGAAGCAGGCTCCAGGCTCTGAGCAAGAGGCCAGCACAGAGCCTGATGCGGGGATCATATTTAAAGAATATTATAGTCCGCAATAGTAGTTTTCAAACCCATTAGATGTACTCATGAAATATTTGCCAAACAGATGTTATATTGAGTCATAGAATGAGTCTCAATAAATTTCAAAGGATCAAAACCATGCAAAGCATGGTCTTTGAGCACAATGGCATTAAACTGGGAAATAAAACCAATTCAATATATGTTGAAATTATGGAACTGACTTATGAATATAGTATGATTTATATTTAAAGTGACAAGAAAAATAGAAAATATTGTAATATAAATTAAATAAAGGAAGTATGTAAATTTGGGAATTTATTTAATGATGTCCTAGCCTCAAATGCCCATCTTAGAAAAAAATAAAAATTAAAAGTGTAAAATCAATTATATTAACTTCCATGGTTTTTTTTTAAACTTTTTTTCAACGTTTATTTATTTTTGGGACAGACAGAGACAGAGCATGAACGGGGGAGGGGCAGAGAGAGAGGGAGACACAGAATCGGAAACAGGCTCCAGGCTCTGAGCCATCAGCCCAGAGCCCGACGCGGAGCTCGAACTCACGGACCGCGAGATCGTGACCTGGCCGAAGTCGGACGCTTCACCGACTGCGCCACCCAGGCGCCCCTTAACTTCCATGTTAAAGAACTATAAAAGGAAGAGCAAATTAAACCAAAAGTAAATAGAAAAAAGGAAAAAATTAAGGTCAAAATGACAAACATGATATAAATGAAAGCAACAAAACTATAAAGAAAACTAATGAAGCTAAAACAAGTTATTTGAAAATAGAACTAAAATTGATGAACTCTTCTCAGTACAGATCAAGAAAAAAGGATTGAAAAATACAAATTACCAGTATTAAAAATGGAAGGAGACCTATCACAAGAGATTCTACAGATATTAAATGAATAAAAGGAAAATTAGAACTAATTTATGACAGCAAATTTGGAAGCTGAGTTAAAATGGGCAAAAACCTTGAAAAACAAAATTTATCAAAACAGACATAGGGAGACTAGAGAATTTAAATAACTTCATATCAATACAATTAAATTTAAACCAAAAAAAAAGCTTCCATAAAATACAACTCTAGACCTTACTGACTTTATGAGCCCAATCAATAATACTGTCTAAACTCTTTCAGAAAATACTAGAAGAGAAAACAAACCCAAACCTATTTTCAGATGCCACCAGAACCATGGCTGCAAACCCCACAAATTTACGAGAAAGACAATTGCCAAACAACATATTTGATAAACACAGACATATATTCTCAATATAGTTTTAGAAGTGAAGCGCACCAATTTATTTTTATTCAAGCTCAAAATCTGCTTTTATCTAATATATACACGTATGTGTGTGTGTGTATACATATATATTTTGTATGCCAATTAATGAAAAGGGAAATAACTCATGCTAGTGAGTTTCACACTAAGAATGCAAGATTGGATAGAATATGAAAAGCAATCAATGTAAATAACCATATTGTAGAAAATAGGGAAGAAGTATCATATATTTTTTCTCAATAGCTACTGAAAATGTACTTCCAAAATTAACACTACCCATGATAAAAAACAGAACAACAACAACAACAACAACAACAAACAAAAACAAAAGCAAAAACAAAAGCACCTCTATGCAAACTGGGATCAGAAGGAAATGTTCTCAAACTGATAAAGGATATCAACGCACCAGTCACTTTCAACGTTCCTAGTAGTTTAGGTACGTAGAATGTTCTTCTTTAGAAATATCTTTTCCTTCTAGCTGAACGTTTAAATCCAAATTTATTCAATTCTTGTGTTTTAGTTTAGACTTCAAGACACTGACCACAATTTTCTTGATGCTAATTATATTTAATATCAACATGAAAATGAGTATGAAAAGACCTCTGCACCCACATTTTGCTAGGCAACATTGCAGATAATACCTCTGAAAGAAATTAAAATCTACTATCAATAAATGTTGCCCCTCTGGGAATCCTGTTCTGGGAAAAATCTAGTTATAATTATCTATTTTATCTTTATAAACATTAATTCAAAAATCCTATAAAATTAAGTTCTATATTCAGTAAACTAAAATGTCTCCTTGGTACATTTTAAAACCCATTTCCCAATGTGTTTATCTTCTCTAAAAGCCACTCAATTGAAGTGATTAAACACACCATCACTATTACCACCAGGGTCACTTTCTTCTGCTTCAGTGCTCTGTAGGTTCATTATCAAGCAATTGCTACATCTCTAAGATGGATATATTTTTGGTGGTGTTCCATCTCCTCTAAATACTCATAAGGGAATCATGCAGTTACCACATTATTGTAAGATTCTCATTCAATTATGTGGTTTGCTACTGGTTTATTAAATTAATATCTGTAGGTAGTCTGAATCATGTTTCAGTGAATCAGAAAAATGTATGAAAAAGAGTTTTAGCTCCTAATATTTTTTTAGCCAAAAAACTCAATGCCTTGGTATTACAAACACTCGCTATAATAGCTAAAGGTAAACATTTCAAATTAGCTTACTGTGGAGGCACCTAACTCCTATGAATTAATTCCCCAAAGATTTTTAGAATAGTCGGCCTGAGATCTTTACATTTCTGCATTTTGATTTTGGTGCCAAGTCTGAAAGAAAGAAAAGCATATGTCATTTTCAGGCTCATGAGTTATTTCGCTTTTCCTCTTTGCTTTATTTGCCTTTTTTTAATATCAAAACCATTCATCTTAACAGTAAGGTTTTACAAGTATTAAGTTTTTTGTTTTGTTTTACAAATATTGGTTTTTTAATAGACTTTAGAGACACGAATTTTGAGAAATAATATTATTGCAATTCTATATAATTCAATTTCAGTCATCATTGTCATGATAAATAATTTTATATTCATCTGTTCTAATCTGGGCTGAACAAAACAAAACAGTTCAATGCAACTCATAGATTGAAAAGTGAGACCACAATTGCATTTATTTGTTAATGGACGCTTTCATTTCCCTCAGTAGCAGTTTTCATCAAGGAAAGAAAAATAGATTAGTTGTTCCAAAGATGGAGTGAAACATTCTTTAAGCAGATATCAAGTTCAAAGAAGACTTGAACAAAAGTGTTAGGAAGGAAAATAAAATCCTCAAAGAATCACAATACATAAGTGGAATGGCTCTTGACTACTTCCTAATGGCTATCCTCCATCCATGTTGCCTAAACTCCATCTTGCATTGCTGCATTCTATCTGATGAATAACAGGTCTATGAAAATATTTATAAAATAAAAACTTTTGCCTATCAACAGAGAATATACCGAACCATTGCTAGGCTTTAAGTTTATATTATACTTTTGTTATTATTCATCTCACATAGTAAATGAATAGGGGTAAAAAACCTTTCATCTCTGTACCCAATTATCAGAGCAGAAACAAACACTGCATAATGAAAACCAAACTCTTCTTCTTTTTTCCCCTGTTTTCAGCTATAAATGAAGTCATTTCAAGAGCAGCAAATGTCTTATTTGAATTACAAGAAGGTGAGACAAAATTTTTGGAAACTGAATTTTTATTTTCCTTTGATTTCTGGTTCACACATAACTTTGATCATCTCTTTACATCATTAGTATTTTTTAATATGTGGAAATGAGAGCCTGAGATATCTTTGGGTGCTTAGATTTTCTCAAGCCTCCAACAATATTGATAAAACTGAAACATTATTAGAAAAGTCACAACAAGTGACATACATACATACATATGAAAAAGTTGGATTAGTTTTCTGAAAGAGAATTTCCTTTCCTCCCTTCCTTCCTTCCTTCCTTCCTTCTTCCTTCCTTCCCTCTTTATGAATTACTGCCTTCTAAGTATTTTAATAAATAGAGAATGATGTATTCAGGTTTAATGAAAGAGCAAGAAGTAACTGAACTGAAACATTCTGAAACAGTTAACCAACTATAAAAATAATTAAAGATAAACTAAGAGTTATTCTTTTTACCTCATATTATTGTGTCTTAAACACTATGGTTATTAAAATAAAAATGCATGACACTCTTGTGAGTCACCTTTATCAGACTGATAGACCTTCAGTAAGGAAAATGGGCCAGCAAGAGTCAGCTCTTCTCGAATGAAGCAACTATGCTGCGCATGTCAACCAGTTATTACGAAGTGAGGTAAAGAACCACTTAGTAAAACAGATTATTCCAGGTTGGTTGTATCTTCAGATGGTTAGACATGAAAAAAATGATTTCCAAACAAAATCTGAGAGGTAGAAAATTATTTTTAAATGTCTTTTTTATACCTAATACTGAGGTATAAATCTAACAAAGTCCATACAGAATATAGATAAGAAAAAGCCCTAAAATACTGCAAAAAATAAAGGAACTAAATAATTAAGAGATGTCATGTTTATAAATTATATGAGTCAATGTTAGTAAGATGTCAATTCTTCTCAACTTGATCTATAGATCCAATGCAGTATCAATCAAAATTTCAGCACCTTATTTTGTAGATATTGATAAACTGTTTCTAAAATTTATATGGAAAGGAAACAAAGATTTAGAATAGCCAGAATAGTATGGAGGAAAAAAGAACAAAGTTTCAAGATTCCTGGCATTATGAGATTTAATAGAGCTACAATAGTCAACATACCATTTTATTGTGGAAATAATAGAAATAGATAAATGGACCAAAATGGAGACCGCCCCCCAAAAAACACACAAAAATATAGTCAATTGATTTTTGACAGAGGCAAAAAGGAAATTCAATATAGAAAAAAAAAGTCATAAATGATAATGAAATACTTGGACATCCACATGCAAAAATAAAAAAAAATATTAACATAGGTTATATCTTACATAAAAATTCTCAATATGGAACAAACAGTTAAAAATAAGATGAACACTTTAAAACTTTTAAAAGAAAACTTAGGTAACAGTTAGGACCTTGAGCATGGTGATGAGTATTTAGATACAATAACAAAAGCACAATTCATGAACAAAAAAACTGAAAAGTTGGACTTTATTAAAATTCAAATCCTTTGCTCTGTGAAAACCCCTTTATAAGAGAATGAAAAGATAAGCCATTACTGGGAGAAATATTTGGAAATTACTCACTGAACTCGTATCCAAAATATATGAAATCTTGAAACTGAAACCATAAGTAAATAACACAATAACATAATAACATAACATAACATAACATAACATAACATAACATAACATACATAATGTTAACATACCTGCACAGACACCACAGGAAAGATATATGGGTAACAAATAAGCATATGAAAATGTATGTAACATCATTTGGCTTTAGAGAATGGCAAATTCAAATAATTAGTTATTAATAGACACCTATTAGAATGGCTAAAATATAAAAATAAACTTTACAATATCAATTGATAGTGTGAAGCAACAGGAAAACACAGCTATTATAAGATACAAAAATCATGGTCTTCCATATTTACCCAACTGACTTTAAAACATATGCCCACACTTGGGGCACCTAGGAGGCTCAGTGGGCTAAGCATCAGACTTAGGCTCAGGTCATGATCTCATGATTCATGAGTTCATGTTGGGCTCTGTGCTGAAAGCTGGGAGCCTGGAGCCTACTTCGAATTCTGTGTCTCCCTCTCTTCTGCCCCTCCTTCACTTGCTCTCTGTCCCTCTCTCTCTCTCTCAAAAATAAATAAGAACATTAAAAAAAAACATATGTCCACACAAAGGACCTATGCATGTATGTTCATAGTAGACATATCTGTAATCACCAACAACTGCAAGAAACTGAAATGGCTTTTTAGTGTCCATGTAAACTGTGTAACATAACAAGATGATAATATTCAGCAATAAAAATTAGCACTAAACTTGTGATCATTTATCAATATATAGAAATACTGAATTATTATATTGCCCACTTGAAACTAATATAACATTATATGTCAATTATACCTCAGTAAAAATGAATATTGATAAAATCAACTATTAGAGCATTTTAACAGTTATCAGTAAGAAATTACTTAAAAAATAGCTGTCAAGCTACACAAAATTATTATGGCGGAATCTTAGTTGTGATTGATAAGCAGTCAGTCTGAAAAGGCTACATGTTATATAATTCCATTTATATGTGTTTATAGAAAAGGCAAAACTAAAGACTGTTAACAGATTAGTGATTTCCATAGGTATGGAATGTTGTAAAACTTCAATAGAGGAAGCACAAACTGTTTATTCTTTTTGGATGGTAAAACTCTTTTGCATGATACTGTAATAATGGATACTCGACACTATACATTTGTCAAAATCCATAGAACTGTATGGCACACAGACTTGAATTATAGTGTGTGCAAATTTTTAAAAGTCATCTAGAAGATAGGGGGATTCCAGCATAGAATGCAGACTATGACAAATGATTCCAGTTGTACTACAAAAAATTTACATAATTTCATTTGAGTGTATAGGCTGAAATGGTGAATGACCTAAGTAACTTTGGAAATGAGTAGAGAGCATAAAAGATGGTCCTGGAGAATCTTGTAGTGCCCAAAAGTAAATAAGTACTGAGAAACAAAAGCACAATTATGAAGTTATGTCAAGAAACATGGGAGCCCACCGAAAGAGTCCCCAGTAACCAAAGCTGGAAAAAAAATGAGTAAAAAAATAAATACTGCAGTACTGGATTATAACCCAAAGTATAAAATAAATATCAGTGAGCCCATATTGATAGAGATAAATGACTGAATAAGTAAGTAAATGGGGGAAAGAAACAAGTATTTTTTTCCAGAAAAATTCCAAATACTTTATATAGATACTCTTCCTTCAATGAGATGTAGCAGAATTCCTATTCTTCATGTGTTATCTGCCCATAGTGACTTCCTTCCAAAGAGTACAATACAGAAGAATCTTCTTACCTGTGAAAAAACCTGATGAATACTACCTTAGTCTGGTGATCAAGTTTAACATCAACAGTGCTAAATCATTTTGATAGCATGTGTACTTGATATGATGTGATGTGAATGTAACCTTCTCTCTGTGGTCTTTCTTTCCAAAATCCATAACCCCAGGATAACCATGAAATAAACATCAAAAAACTCCAAATGAGGAACAGTCTAAAAAAAAATCTGACTTGTACTCCTCAAACCTATCAAGGTCATCAAAATCAAAGAAAGTCTGAGAAACACAATCTGGAGGAATCTATAGAGACATAATTACTAAATGTAATGGGCTGTTTTGAATAGGATCTTGGAACAGAAATAATACATTAGGGAAAAACTAAGGGAATATGGATAAAATATGGACTTTAATAATCTACTGATACCAGATGATTTGTTGTGGCAAACATACATTATTAATGTAGGAAGTGTTAAATTAACTAAATAAGAAGATCATTAGATTGAGGTGGCTCTAATGCAATGGTGGTTTATGTAAACAGACCACTATCTAAGCCCATAAATGCCTCAAAGCACAAAACTGAAATCTAAGGACAACCAATCACAAATAGTCAACTTGGCTTTAAGTTACAGCCAGTCAGTAATTTCCTTACTTTGCTTTTGTCTTTCCTATATAAAAGTCTCTCCACAGGTCCTGTTGGTACAATTCTAACCACTTCAGGCTTAGTGCTCCCTGAGACTAACAGATTTTTACTGAAATGAACACTTAAAATGTTTCACATGTCTCAGTTTATTTTTTAACAGATACTAACAATAGAGGAAACTGAGTGAGGGGTTTATGGGAACTCTCTGGAAAATCTTCCCAATTTTTCTGTAAATCGAAAACTCATATTATCTTGCTTTTTTAAAAAAAAATGAGTTTCTTAAGACTCTAGTAATTTACACAACATTGCATTTTAAGAGATAGATTCAAATTTGATCCAAGATCTTTTCTATTCCAAATTTATATTGTACAAAACCTGTTATTAATAAAAATATTGAGTAATTTATTAAATACTGACTGGTCCATGTAAGCATGCTTGTTGGGATATTAGTTTAAGTGAGCTAACTTAATTCACAGAAGGTATGTTTTATTTCTATATCACCTTCATGGTTCAACCTATATAATATATATATAATATATATATATAATATATAGTTCAACCTAATTTATATATATATATATATGTGTACATATATATATATATGTATACATGTGTGTGTGTGTGTGTGTGTGTGTGTGTGTGTGTTTCCCATGCTATAACATGGGGAGGGGGCTTTTTATTGAGTATAGTGAAAGTAAAGGCAGAGATGTCACCAGTTTCTCTTTCTCCTAACTTCCATCTATGCCCTTGTGAAAGATGTTCAGAATGTAATTGTTCTATATCAGTATGATTGTGCAGCAGATATAATTGATATTAATGCCTTCTTTTGTGGAATGTGTTTACCTGATTTGGGCTCTAAGTTTTAATTGGTTGACTTTATCTTACTGGATAAATCTCAGGAAGAACTTGGGTCTGAGTATGTTATCTGAGTAAATAAGATATGCACTATAGGGACCCTAATCCCTTCCTGGAGCTCTCAACCTTTATATCTCTTAAAGCCATAATACAGTCTCCCAGTCTCTCACCATCTCCAAAATTATAATGCTATCATGAGTGGGGCTAGGAGGTTTCCCACAGGGGGAAACTGTGAGATAATAAATGGATATGGTTTTATGTTATTATAATTATCATTATTTTTATTTATTTATTTGTTTGTTTGTTTGTTTATTTATTTATTTAGAAAGAGTGAGAATGTGCAAGTTGGAGAGAGTCAGAGAGAGAGAGGGAGAGAGAGAATCCCAAGCAGGCTCTACACTTTCAGTGCAGAGCCTGATGTGGTGCTCGAACTCATGAACCAGGAGATCATGACCTGATCCAAGATCAAGGGTCAGACGCTTAACCAACTGAGCCACCCAGGCACTCCTTGGATATGGTTTTAAACTGCTATACTTGAATTTGTTACATTACAATAAAAACTATGCTATTCAAGTTATGTCTTAGTATTATTCAAATGAAGTATTTGTTTTTCAGTAGAATTTATAAGCATTGTGACTTTCTTATTAAATATATTCTTAGTCACTTTGGGCATTTTTGAATATAATATTTTATTACCTCAGTTTCTAGATGGCTAAATATTAAATGTTGAACTACACTGGTAGTGGGTTGCTGGGAGAATATGTCTTCCACATTCGTAGGATGAATTTTCCCTAAGCACCCTTCACTCACTGCCTCATCCATTATCCTTTCATTATTTAGGTAAAGTGAATTCCTTATCACAGAATAATGGAAATAACTAGTACGTGTAACTCAACTCTCTCCATCCTTCTTCCTTTTGGGAGTTTGGTACATACAGAAAGGATAAGTCAAGTCAACCCCTAGTTGAAGAGACAGACTCTCATGAAGAGAAACTTGACATTGATCAGATTCAGCATGAGCATGCCTACTTTTGCTGTCCAGCTAAACTTCATTCTTTATTATCAATCAGCATTTTTAGTAAAATAAGTGATACTCTTGTCCCTGTTGGTACTTCTTGTCAATCTCCATTGATTTAAACCTCAGATGGAATACAGTTGTGATATTAATTGTGACTACCTCAAGCCTCAGCAGCAGACTAGGCAGAACAAAAAAAAAAAAAAGGAAAGGATTTATGTTTATTCATTAAAAATATGTATTTTATTTTAGTTAGCTTGCTACTTAGAAATTAGGTCTTGATGTCAAGTGACTTCTATTGTGTTTTGTTGTAGCTGGAAAGTGCACTGGACAATGATCTATGGCTGGCTTTGTTCAACAAGCAGGGGGCCAGTGCCTGTCCAGACACAAGAAGGAGGGTTCTCTCCTGCTGGTCTCCATGCCATCTCCCAGCTCTAGAGGCAGGGAGGAGAATACATTAATTTGTTGAGCTTCTTCTCTATTCCAGTATGCCAGGAGACCAAGGACATTAAGAAAAATTTATTTCTGTGGGCATGGTTTAAATAATGATTTGTTCCTTTCTGATATGCTGCAGCTTTAACTGACACCTAATTTTTTTTTTCATACAGGAGCGGGGGACGGGAGGGGAATGTCTGCACTTTTTCTCCCTGTTAGATTTCAGTAAGTTCTGAGGTCTCACTCATACATTCTAGGTCTAGCACACTGCTGTGCTGGGGTCAAAGGCTGCTTTCTTGGGAGTTAAAAATAAAGAGAAGAAATACTTGAGTTGCCGAGTTGCCACATTCACAGAATCCTCTTCTTACTCCCTCTGCATTCAATTTACTTAAAAAACAAAAGAATTTTCTGTGAAACCTGACTATAATCCCAGCCTATGATTTTTCAATGAAGGTGGAAGGCGCTTGAGAATGGGGGTAGTAGTACTGAAACAATCTGAAGAACAAGAAAGCTCCAAGTCAGACCAGTCCCATTTTACTTTTTCTCATCTTTATCAAGCAATTATAAACTGTCAAGATTCTGTAGATAGGATGCTTATTTAACCAAATATTCCAACTTTTTACTATTTATTTATTTTGAGAGAGAGAGATGGGGGAGGAACAGAGAGAGGGGGAGAGGGAAAGAGAAAATCCCAAGCAGGCGCTGGGCTGTCCGTGCAGAGCCCAACATGGAGCTTGATTCCATGAACCATGAGATCATGACCTGAGCTGAAATCAAGAGTTGAATGCTTAACCGACAGCCACTCCAGTGCCCCTGGATGATAAATTTATAGTCACCTTAAATACAGATAATTTTTCCTAATTATTTCCACAGTTAAAGTGTAGGAAAAAGTTATTAAGATAGTAGGCATTGATTTTCTTTGCAATTAACCTTTAACTAAAACATTGTGAATATTTTTATATTTAATGAATTGTAGAGCAGCAAATTTATATTTTGATGAAAATTTTAATATATGACTCATTATTTGGATCTATCAGTCTTCTTTTTGCATTTATTGTTAAGTAATAGCTAAAATGTATGTATTGTATTCATGATCCTCTTTATATACTTCATATTAACACTCCTTTTTTTGTGAGCATCACAAAGTTAAAATATTTTCACATATGTATTATAATAATAAATTCTTAGCTTGTCATTGTGTGAGAGTCTGTACATCTTTGTTCTTCTCACAACAAACCTCAGGAAAGTATTTTATCATTTTTTTTGCCATTTTACAAGTTCCAAAGTTGTAATAAAAAGGGTTAAAGAGCTTTACCAAAGACACACAGTGAGTGAGTGACAGAACCTACATTCTGTAGTCTGTTTTACCCAGGGGCCTGGGCTCTGAATCACCATTCTGTATATGCCACCCTGTAACCTCTCTGTTCATTTGTCTAATATAGCACCTAAACCCAATGCTTCTCTGAGACTTCTATCCCTGATGAATTTCCACTGTTTTCCTCTTTTTGAGCTCTCCTAACTGTATTCTCTAGAACCCCTTATATGCTCAAGCTCTTGACCTAAGTCCTTTCCTATTTGTGCGCATAACTGAAACTTGACTCATCTGTACACCTCTACTTCCCTTCAGTGTTACTGAATAGTCTCTATGGAATTTCTCCACATGCAAAAGTGCACTGTCCCATTAATCACATCAGAATACAGAATGATTATATATTCTATGTCAGGCTTTAGAAATGTACTTGAGGGGTGCCTGAATGGCTCAGTCAGTAGAGCATGTGAATCTTACTGGGGTTATAAATTGGAGTCCCACATTGGGTGTGGAGATTACCTAAAAATAAAATATCTTTAAAAGTTCATTTATTCATTTTGAGAGGGAGAGAGACAGCAGAGAGGGAGAGAGACAGAGTAAGAATCCCAGCAGCATCTGCACTGTCAGTGCAGAGCCTGACACAGTGCAAAGTGTAGGGCTTGACCTCATGAACCGTGAGATCATGACCTGAGCTGTAAACAAGTGTTGGACACTCAACTTACTGAGCCACTCAGGCACCCCAAAAATAAAATCTTTAAAAAAAGAAGTGTATTTGAACATAAGTTAAAAAAAACATAGGAATTACAAGCAATGTTCTCTCCTGCTTACCTGTCTCAGTTCTTGAGATTTTACATTTCCATCATTCCAAATCTGGAATGAATGATAATTTGCCAATTTTCCTAATGGCACTTTGGTTCAAGCTGAGTGAATGCTCTCCCCAGTTCTACCTACTGTGACCAGGGTAGTAGATTATCATGTAATTGTACAAATACAATCATCTTGAGCTACTTGGGCTCACGCATAGGGATAAAATAATCTCGTTATAAGGATGGGTGGATACTTCACTAGCTGGTTGGTATTTAATGAGTACAGAGATGTTATTGACTTTTATCTCGGTCAACATTTCCTTCTTAATTCTCAAGCGAAGATCCCATTTCCTCATGACATCTATACCATTAGGTGAGTTGCAACAAGGCTCTCTGCACGAGAATTAAAAATCCATTTCCAATTGTTGTCATTTCAATTGGTTTTCTATTGGTCCATAACAATTACCACAGATTTAGCATCTTCATGAGACTTATTTATTAGTATCTCAGTTCCTGTGAAATAAAAGTCCAGCACAGCATGGTTTTGTTACTTGCTCAAGATCTGATAAGGCTGAAATCAAGCTATCAGCTGGGTCGTCATCTGGGGCTCTGCTCCTATTCCACCATCACTGCTTATCAGCAGAATTCATTCCTTTCTCACATATTCTATGTGTCCCTCTCCATCTTCAAGTAAGCAACAGTGGATCCTTTTCATGTTTAGAATCTCGCCAACTCCCCTTCTGTCACATCTCCCCCATTTCTTTTTCTGACTTTCTCCTTTTCCTTTAAGGACTGAGCTAAGTAATAATCCAGGATAATCTGTTTTAAGGCCAGTTGGTTAGTAACTTTAGTTATAGACTCAGTTTCTTTTGTCATGTAACCTAACATAACCACAGTAGTGACACTGGGGGTGCACAGCAGGGACAAAAGTTCTATCACACTAAAACATAAAAAGGTGTCCTAAATGCAAGACAAAACAAAACAAAACAAAACAAACAATGGTAGAGAGGTTTTAAATAGATTTTATGAATGGAGCATATTCCTGAAATCAATCTGATAAAAATAGCACAAGAAAGGAAATAGTTGTCCTGGAGCTAATAAGGGGAGTTGGTGGTTGTCTTTTGACCTTACTACACTAACCCTTCAGGGGTTAGAAAATTATCACACATATAAACTCTAAATGAACTTTTCTTTCTCTGTCTGTCTCTGTCTCTGTTTCTGTTTTTGTCTCTGTCTCTATTTCTTTTTTTTAGTGTTTGAAGTTATTTTAGAGGTAAATGGGGAGAGCAAGCTAAGGGTTATGAATGCATTTATTCATTTATTCTACAGATAAATCTTTTATTTTTTATTTTTTATTGATTTATTTTTTTTGAAAGAGTGATAACATGAGTGGGGGAGGGGCACAGGGAGTGGGAGCAAGAGAATTTTAGGCAGGCTCCACACCCGGTGTGGAGCCCAACACAGGGCTCAGTCTCACAACTGTGAGGTCATGATCTGAGCTGAAATCAAGAGTTGGATGCTTAAGTGACTGAGCCACATAACATCCCTCTTTTACTTTTAATTTAGACTTTTTCATGTGTTTCAAAAGCATTAGTACTAGATTTTCAGAAGCTATCCAAGAAAATTGTCACCATTAGGCATTCCTATCTCTCTAGCCCTCAGGTTTTATTTCTCTTAAGAAACACTTAAACCATCTACCAGCTATCGCCAAACTACGTAAAATATGCATTCCCTTTTGATTCCAGTCCCTTTATGTGACCAACTTCCCAGGGACAGTCCTAAAAATTTCTAAGTCTATATAAGCATCACCTCAAGGCTTCGGCCTGCTGTTTTGTAAGAATATTAAAAAAAAATTAATGTTTATTTATTTTTGAGAGAGAGACATAATGCAAGTGGGTTGGGGGAAAGAGAGAGGGAGACACAGAATCTGAAGCAGGCTCCAGGCTCTGAGCTGTCAGCACAGAGCCCGATGCAGGGCTCGAACTCAGGAGCTATGAGATCATGACCTGAGCCGAAGTCGGATGCTCGACTGAGCCACCCAGGCACCCCTTGTAAGAATATTTTTGAAGATTATGTTTGTAGAGGAGGTGAGAGCATAAATGAACTCCTGGTTTGATTTCATTTTAAAATATTTATACTAGTAGAAGCCAAAGATAGTAGATATATTAAATTAGTATACCTATTAAAATGAATACATGCAAGTCTCCTAAATACAGAGATTAGTCATAAGTGACTAAGGAAAAAGTAGTTAAATTGGACTTTGTTAAAATTAAAAGCTTTGTGCTTCAAAGAACATGACTAGCAAAGTGAAAAGACAACACATAGAAGGGGAGAAGATATTTACAAACTGCATATCCAATGAGGGACTTGTATCACATTGTTTCCATATCTACTGGTTCTAGCAGTAGTTGTTCTGTGGAGTAGAGGAAACTACCTGTGTGTGTAATGCATATCAAATGACACATTAGCTAAATCGTCCTCAATACATTTTCATTTATTAACTTGGTGATTATTTATCTTCATTAAACAAATAGGTATTTGAAATCTCTTACTATATTACTTTCTAATAATGATTGTGTTATCCCCAATATCATACAGTGTGTCCTATATTAATTCAAGTGATTTTTTTCCTTTAGTTAGAGCAAGGTTTGTTGCCCACAGAAGCTATGTTTTCTAGTTTCCAAAACACATTTTCCATAATTGAGGAAATGGTTTCCAAGTACTATTTATAGAAATCATGTTGACTTTTGTGGTGGGTATTAAACAGGGGTTTTTTAAAATCCAAAGGTCAGAACCAAATTCAAAGCAGCTTACTCTAGCCATGGGAAGGGAAGAATCAATCATCCTTTGGATGTTAAGCACTAGAGTTCGAATGGCATGAATCCCCCATATGCTAATTTCTGGATCCAGTGCATCAACCTTATTTTCCAGGCTATCTTCTCTATATTGTGAACGCTTGGCCACTGTTAGTTCCAGGCTTATATCCCTAAATACTTAAAAGGGAGAATTTTCTTTCCTATACAAAAAATTTAGGAGAGAGAGAAAGAGAGCAAGAGAATGGAAGAGGGAGAGAGGGAACCATTCCAGGGAAGGCCTTTGGCCCAACTTGGATGTCACATTGCCTTGTACTAGCAGCCACTGCCAGGCTGTGAAAGAGGAAGGTGCTTCTCACCTGGTGGCCATGATCGGAGCTTGGATAATAGAAGAAGGACTCTGAAGGAAGAGTGCAGGTACAACCAGAAAAGTCACTGAAAGACTTCATGCCAGCTGCACAGCATTGAACTGACGTCTATCAGAACACACTTTCATTCTCTTTTCTCTTTGGTTTTTAACTTTTCAAAAAATAATTATTTTCTACTTCACAATGTTCGTGGGTAAGGTGTCTCAAAAGTGTTACAAAAGGAATGAATAGGTCTGGGTAAAAGATCCAGTTGGACAGGGGATTGAGGAGCCTTCACTGAAAAGAAGGACCTCAATGTGGGATTTAATAAATATATAGCATATTTGGAAAACATAACAAAACTAGCAAACCACCTCAGGGACACAGAAGGTGATTAACGCTCATTAGGACTGTTTGTACAACAGTGGAGATATTGACCGGACCCTGTGATTGAGTTGGTAGAATAAACTGAGGAATGTAATAAAGTAAGGTAATTTCTATGAATTAGAACCACAGGGCCAGAGGACTGCCATGATCAGGTGAAAAACCAGGTCTGACCGCATGCAATCAGATCCAATGGACTCCTATGAACTTGTCCAGAGATTCTGGATATTCTGGGACACACAGATAGCTTATGTCTTTATGGCTATCTGTGTGTCCCAGAATATCCAAAGACATAAGTAAAGTTTTGAAAGGCAAATAACACTATTCCAACACTGTGTATCATTAAGTATTTATCACTTACTATGGGAGCACTATCATGGGTACTTTATTATTACAATGCAAGTAAATCTCAGGTTGCTCCAAAAAGATCTTTTCGTTAAACTATGAAATGACACTTCAAGAAAAATAGTGGGGTATAGTAGCATAAAGACAAACACGTTTTAGTAAACTAACTAATGATCTCTACAGATGAGTATATATTATTAGACAATATACATTTCCAAATACAAGTACTGATTTGTCCTCGTACCTAAATGAAAGAGCCTGGGGCTAGAAAGCCACCTCTAGGATGTTTTAATCTCACAGGTACCTTTGCTTTATTTTATTCTTCTGCCAACCCTAAGTTAAAGTGGCACAGAACAAATGCTTGGCAGTTTGGAGTGCACAGTCTATTGTTCCTGAAGTACCATCTGGCACAGCAATCTCGACTGCAGAAAGTACTTAATGACCATCCGGACTGACGGTTATAATGGATGCATCTCTGCTACTCTTGCAAGATCTATGAGTAATTCTAACCAGACGGATGACAGTCACAAATCTCAACAGAGTGTTCAGTTGTTTCCAACTCCCGAGACCTTTTAAGATTGTGAAATTTAGCAAAGGAAGCAGACTGGTAAACAAAGTTAGAACATGTCCTCATACATAATGAAATATTCAATAAACAATGAAGGCACATTACCGAGAGTCGAATTCTTGTTCAGAGCAGCACTGTGACATGACTTCTTTGCGGGAAGCCAAAGGGAACAATTCACATGCTCACATTTCATGTACAGAAGCCAGTATTGCCTTGAACTCCCTCAAATAATGGCATTTCTAGCATAAATTCCATGTGTGAACCAAAACATTAATAACGGCAAACACAGAAAGGAAACAAAGGAAATCAACTGGAGATAATAGCACAGTGTATAGTGAGACTCTTGGAACTACAGAAATTATACTTGGATAGTAGTTATACTTGGATATGTAAATACTTATTCCTGACTTCTGCATTCTCAGTCCAGATGCCTTGGAGGACTTGCAGAAATTGGAATCTTACAGTTTCAACATGGAGTCAGAAATCTCAGAAGGGAAAGAAATACCTTATATTTTGCAAACTTCACTTGGCATAGATAAATCTGTATCATATCTTAAGAAGCTAATCCAAGTTAAGCCCAACTAAAAAACAAATCACCTTTACTTATAGAACACTGCCCTGAAATAATTGCTGATAATAATGGAAGAGTATCTAGTTATTTCCTAAGAATAGATTGTGCAACAAAACTGCATTTAAATATTTATAGTAAAAATATTAAATTAATACACAGAAACTAGTCAGGCTGTATGAAATAAATGTCATGTTCATATTTGTAGATATTATTACAGATCTTTTTCTCTTTTTTAATTTTTTTTCTTTTTTCTTTTATTTTCGTTCAAGAAGCGTCTTCTATAAGCATGTGTTAGGTCATGCAAAGATTAAAAGACATGAATCTTACCTCAAGGAACATACAATTTAGGATTTACATGGTCTGAATATTTCCCAGTAATGTGGACTAGATGGATACACCAAATCATCCATCTTTTCTGGAGTTTATCATCGTGACTAATGCTGAAGCTTTGAACCAATCAAAATAGGAATTTGGCTAAAGAAAGTCCGCCATCATTAGAGAGAACTATTTTTAAATGTACAAGGTACATCTGCACTTTATTTTGACCTAATTAGCTTCATGCTATATTCTAAAAAGAGCCACACAACAGAGCTCTCAAATACAAAAAAAAGCCTGAAATTGGCTTAACTTGCAGGAGGAAAGATTTCAAAACCATAGAGATGTTCTTGCTGCCACTATTCCAATTGGAAACAACCTCAGTCAGTGAAAGTTCTGATTAATGAAATAGTCTTGCGCCACCCTGGCCATCTATTGAACATTCAAATGGCTTTCAGGTTGGTTTGTGAGTTTGGACACGGGGCTTGCTCTGTATCCCATACCACCCCCCCTCCCCCGCCCGGGCCTCGTGCACTCTTTGGTAAGATCCTAAAGAATTCACACCATATCTTATTCATTAATTCAGTATTTGAAGCATTGAATACAGCACCTAAACTGGAAGGTGGCACATCATAATGAAGTCCAGGCTGAGGATACACCATAAGATGAATGGGACAGAACATACTATTAAAAATCTGCTCACATTGGATTACATAAATAGCTCTTTATAGATTTTGGATACTAGCCCTTTGTCCGATATGTCATTTGCAAATATCTTTTCCCATTCCGTTGGTTGCCTTTTAGTTTTGTTGGTTGTTTCCTTTGCTGTGGAGAAGCTTTTTATCTTCATAAGGTCCCAGTAGTTCATTTTTGCTTGTAATTCCCTTGCCTTTGGGGATGTGTCAAGTAAGAAATTGCTACGGCTGAGGTCAGAGAGGTCTTTTCCTGCTTTCTCCTCTAGGGTTTTGATGGTTTCCTGTCTCACAACAAACTTAGGGTTGATGGGGGGGGTAAGGGGGGGGTGGATGATGGGTATTGAGGAGGGCACCTTTTGGGATGAGCACTGGGCGTTGTATGGAAACCAATTTGACAATAAACTTCATATATTGAAAAAAATTAAAAATAAATAAATAAATAAAAATAAAAAAATAATAAAAATAATAGTATGCCTACCTCTTCTTAGATTTTGTACAGGAATCCTAAGGTAAAACATTTTATCAGTAGTAGACTTGGAGATACATTAGTTCACATGATATCAGAATATAATAATTACTACATGCTAATTATAAACATGTTCCATGCATATACATTTTGCAAACATGACCCACTTAAATATGATTCCATATTCATACTTAACTAATTTTTAGTTTTAGTTTTATTTCTGTATTTTCTTACATTTGCAACTTTTGTATGAGTGTGTATGAAAATGTGTTTGTGTGTAAGGATTCATGTATACTTCTGTATTTTCAATGTCACAAAACTGTAATTGGTTCTCCAAAAAATTGTTAGAAATGTAATATATTCATACCTCATTAATCTCACAGTTTGGGAAATAAGTATAAGATTTTCTTATAACAAAAAAGCCTTCCTTTAATGTAAAAATATTATCAAACTATATAAATCTCTCAAAAATTTTGTCTAGACTTTTGTTTACTTAAATAATACATTCTGAGTACTGTGTGTGTGTGTGTCTATTTTCCTTTTATTTTCCTCTACTACCTCTTTGATTAAGGCCTTAATAATCTAGATTACAGCTATCACCCTTTAATTCCCCAATGTGTCATAGCATTTCTCCACACCACTATAGATCCTAAAGCAATATTTCTATACACAAAATAGAATTTAAAAATTAAAATATGAAAACAAAACTACAATAATGTGTAAATAATGTATTTCAGGTTCAACTGAGTGTTCACTATTGGAGAAAAAAAGATTTAGGGGACTGAATTTTTTTTTTGTGTGTGTGTGTGGCTTCATTCAAATATAGAGAATGCTTAACAATATCAATACCAGCAGAGGTACACACATTTTTGCTCTTAAATTTCAGTATTTTTGTTCTTGAAATGACCTGGTTAAAGGTTGCACATTTCACACTCTAGCTCATTTCTGTACAGTTTCAGTAACAAGAAAAGTATTTCCAAAATACTGTGGTCAGCTGCTGGCCTGTGCCAACCTAATCTAATTACTTGGCCAGGATCCCTTGTGTTTGCACTATTGGTCTTTCTTTCGTGCAAAAGTTAGAGGTTCACTGTTTTGCAATGATGGGTGGCAAAATAAGATGGCGGACTTTGATCTTCCCTATTAAAATAACATTTGGAGATGATCTGCTGAGGACAGTAAAAGCCATTGCTCAGGCCAATATCAACTTTATTTAAGCTCCTAATTCTCTAGAACAGATTTCTTGAAAGCTATGAGTTTACTGATGTTAAATATGACCTTTAAGGAATTACTGACAATATTTTAAGTCCCATGCTTTTATTTCAGGTTTTCTAAATCTTCCAACAGACCCTTATTTATTGGCTTCTTCCATCTGATTTTTATAGTCTTTTATTTTGTTACTCCTAGGAAAATACATGAATCTATTCTTTTATCTTTTCTTTTTAATTGGTACTGGCACATAAACATGCTTATGTTAATGCAACTGACTTACCAATTCAACAATTGCTTTGGTAGAGGATTTAAAAATTTATGCTAAAATCAGTCTGTGTAGTCATATTCATAGCTTACTATCCTTACAGAACATGTAAAAGAAGAAACCATAAAACCTATGTCAATACTGTCCAACTCTGTCTAAAGTGTTTTTTTTTTTTTGAAGAGTAAAACTATAGCAACGTAGTTTCTGGAAATAAATTTGGTTTTAATACCACAGGGCTCCAGGGATCCTTTGATTGTCTGATTTAGAATGCTAGCCTAAGCAGTGTGAAAATTAAAGGTTGAAATAGCTCGGTTATCCATGACATTTTACTGCAGTGTTACTGCTGTGGATATATAATAGATTATTAAAATATTTGTTTCCCTAGTGGGATTTTCATTCCTGGTGTTTTGATTGTGATAAGAGCAGTAATCCTTTAACTCTCCCTTTGGGTATAATAAAATTCTTCCAAGTAAATGATAATCAATCATAGATTTCAAATAAGCCGGACAAACTTTAACCACTGCAGAGAGAGCTGACAGCTGACATTGACATTTCTTGATTCCCCTTGTCTATTAATTTTATTTTTTACCTATATTTATGTTAGTACAGGCCATTTTTGTTTTACTGTGATAGGTCCAACTCCCATGATAGTTTGCATTCTATCTACCCTGTGAGAAAAACTACTGAGTATTGGTAATAGACTTTAACTGATTTATTTCTGTTAAAACATAGTAAGCCAGCTCTCCATTGCAGAAGTAATTAATGGCAAAATGAAGCTTAACTGTAGTTACTGAAATATCAGAATAAATGTATACACATTTGTTCACATACACAGTTACTTCTATTGAACTTCAAAAACTGTTTTAAGGGGCGCCTGGGTGGCACAGTCGGTTGGGCGTCCGACTTCAGCCAGGTCACGATCTCGCGGTCCGTGAGTTCGAGCCCCGCGTCGGGCTCTGGGCTGATGGCTCAGAGCCTGGAGCCTGTTTCCGATTCTGTGTCTCCCTCTCTCTCTGCCCCTCCCCCGTTCATGCTCTGTCTCTCTCTGTCCCAAAAAATAAATAAACGTTGAAAAAAAAAAAGATTAAAAAAATAAAAATTAAAACAAAACTGTTTTAAAATCATCTCTCCTATCAAGAAGGGTTTCTTGAATTTGCAGAGTTTGTTTCTGTATTTTGCAGTAAGTAAACTGTCATGACCTCTTATTCATTCTTGGTAGTAATTTACTAATTACCAACTTTGAGTGTTATTTTCAGTAGAGTGTGTAACATGGATGCATACTGTCTTGCCCCAAATAGATGGACCTAAACATACAGCTGCCCTGAGCAGGCTGATAGTTTGATGTCTTTCAAATCGATAGCCTTTAAATATTTAGTCAATACTTACTTCAGTGTAAGTATTACTTTGGAATAGGAATAGGAAAAGATTATATGAACGATGTTACACCGATGAGAAAGACACACACACACACACACACACACACACACACACACATACACACACACAGGGGGAGAGAAAGATTATTGTTGCCTTCCTTCCTAACCACACACATATTAGGCAGAGATATAAGTTAGAAAAAGTAATAAAAATACAAGAACACTCTTATCTTAGGGATAACAAGCACATCTCTAATATATATAATAACCCCTCTCTATCTCTACAAAGAGGTATTATTTACATATATATTTATCTCTGTTTTCATATATATCCCTAATAAATATAATAAATATATTTGACTTGGTAACCTCAGGAGAATTTTTTATTTTAGCTAATATTTAGGTCACAGATATTCAATGTCAGCATTTTAAAAGATCAGGAAATATGACAACCATTGTAGGAGTGAATACAGATTTTTATGTAATGGTAAGTAGTAATTAAATAGACCAAAGGATATATTATTGGGAAGGTATTATTATGTAGTGATTTATTTCATAATAATTAAGACACAGTGGGGCCTGCCTTTTTTATTTTTTCACCTACGAACATTATACTTTCATTATAAAATATCCTTAAAAGTATAATTGAAAATAAGTAGTCACAAGGATTGTTTTATCTTAAAACTCTCATTGATTTATCTGGAATTATTGCAGTAAGTAGGTTCTAATCAGAAATGGGTGATTATGAAATGTAAGGAGGAACCATGTTTCCAATAATTGGGGAAACAAACTGCACTAATGAAATCCTAATATATTCTTTAAGGTTCAATTCAAATATTATCTTCAGCCTTAAATGTTCTTTAATTTCTTTTAAGAATTTTCTATTTCATCTCTACTTCCATAACACACTGTGCAGGTCCCTTTCACAGAACTTATAACTCCTCATACATCTATTTTCCTGATGTCAAGGACAGAAATTAGTCATGTTTTAATAGGGTTTGTAGCTCTATCCTTTGCAACTTCTGAAATTTTTTCTAACTACCTTCATTTAAGAATTTGCTATTTCTTCCTCTCTACTTCCATAATGCATTGCCCATCTCTCTTTTATAGCATGTATAGCTCTTTTTCATAGACCTATCTTTCAGACTCCAAGGACAGAAATTACTCATGTTTTAATGGGCTTTGTAGTTCCAGATTCTAATTCATGAATGCAGTATAGATGTTTTTCCACAAAGGATTTGGGAATATAAAACACAGCAATATAAAATATTGTTTGAATGCCACAATTCATACCTTATACACAAAATATCCATGTGAACGTGTGAAAGGCACACCTCTAATATACATACAAAATTGACAAATGATTCATATAAATTGTTCCTTGCCTTTGGAATCCTTCAGAGATGTTGAGCATTTATAGAAAAACTGGAGAAATGAGAAAAGACTGTTTTAGAAATCTATTTGTAGAACTGTTGTCCTGCATCACATACCCACAGTGGAGGACATATGACTGGGACAATGGTGTCTTCTAAAATCCAATGTTATGAGACAAGTTTCAAGAGAACCACTTGGAGATTTATGAAATATCTTCCCTCCACTGTGGAGAGAACATATTGGTGCCTGACTCATGACTGAAATTTAAAGCACATCTCTGAGATCTACCTTCCATGGAAAGCTAGATGGTAAAAGAAGGGTTGAGTTGGTTAAATGCCTGAGGGCAGGGAAACTGAAAGAGTACTGCCATTTTGGTAGTAACCTGGGATCCAAGAGATTCTTGAGGCATGGGGTAAGTTTACCATGGGCAAGAAATGGCAATGAAGGAGAGATGAGTGTGGTCATATCTTGTCCTGCCTGACAGAAATGCCTGGAAGAAATGGGATACACAAGAGAAAGAAGAGAGTTTTGCATACATTGAAAAGAGTCATACAAGTCCTCTAGCAAGATCATTAGAGCTGAGGAGACAGGAGAACAATAGAGAATTTTGGGATAAACATTTATAGTGCCATAAGCCAAATTAGAATTGCCCTATCCCTCCCTACTTCTCCTGTAGGAAAGTAGAACTAAAATCAAACCTGCAATTTGGTTAGTGTTGTGCCAGAGGAGAGTAGAGAGCAGATCATCTCTGCACTGAAACCTGAGTCCTCTATCCTTAAAGTGACTAAAGCTGAAAGAAGAAAGAAGATTTAACCCAGAGCTAAGTTGTAGATTATGATTAGTACAGAGGACTAGACATTTGCATCCATTAGCAACTTTGACACAGTTAGGACTATTGTAGTACTTGAGAATAAGCAGAGAAAGCAAAGGCAAGGATTTTAATGTAGGGGTAAGGAAGATGACTAACATTAAATGGAACTTAAAAAGTCTACAGAATAAAAAAGTAGTATTGGATTTTGATTCATCGTAAGTCGCACTGGTTCAACACAGGTTGCAGGTAGAATACATAGGTTAAGTAGATAGTAAGAGAAACAGGCCAAAGACCAGATAATCTTGTGTAAGTACTAAGAATGCATTCCACACCATGTTGAATAATGATTAGAAGTAGGTCACCAGTTTGCATCTCTGCTAGATCATCCTGTTTTTGAAAAATCTCATTGATGATTTAACAAAACCAAAACTGATCTGATAGTCATCGTCTCCAAACTGTGGTGTTTTTATACTAATGAACGGAATTTCTTTATTTTTTGAAACCTGTGATTTTTAGCTGCTTTTCTATTCTCATCTCAAATTCCAACTAACCACCAAATTCTACCGATTATACTTTCTGCTCATTCCTTGAACCATTTCATTCTCCCCATCCCCATCCCCATACCTAATTCCTTAATTTAGCCTTCTAACATCTTTTGCATATACCACTTCCTAACTGGTCTCCCTGTTTTCAATTATACCACAACCCCACATGATCGAAGTTGAGTGAATTAATCACATGATATCCCGCTTAACACATGATCATGTGGTAAGTGTGTTTAAAACTGTATAGAAGCGTACTTTTGCCCTAAACATGGATTTTAACCACATGAATTACAAGTTTCTTAAAGACCTAGCCCCTGTTTCCCTATCCATAGTCTTTTCTCACCAATGAATTCCTCACTCACCTTCTGTTTTCTCGCCACACTCTCATTCATATCTATGTATTTGCCAGTGGTATTTTCTAAACTGGAAACATTATTCGTGGTCCTTCTGTTAACCTGGATAACACTATTCATTCTTCAAGACTCAGCTTCTACCTCACATCCTCTGTGAAGCTCTTCCTCATCTCTTATAATGAAACATGCCCATCCATGTCTTCTTGTATCACTTAGATTCACTTACATAAAAAAGTAACATTTCACTGCACTAAGAAACCTATTGCATATGCTCCCATCCCTCCAGCATAAGCCCTAAGGAGGCACAGAATAGTCTGACACATACACCTCATATTATTCCTGATATATATTTTACACACAGCAGAATTGTTAGTCATTTTGGGGTATTAAAACTAAGAAGGCCAATAAAAAATGTATCCTCCAAATGGCCACTGGTCATGATCTGAGGCTTGCCTTAGCACTATGAGTAAGATTTTATATTTATTGAATGTTTACTGAATGTCAGACACTATGCTATAAAAATAGTTCGTAATGATCACTTTAAGACTTTTTAAGAACCTAACAGGTAAGTACTATTGCTGTGTATAATTTGCAAATGAGAAATGATGTTATCCAGGTTAAAGCTAAATAATCGTCTTTCCGGGATTAAAGCCCACATACAATATGATCTATATTACTTGTTTCCATGCAAACAACTCATATTTCTTCCCTTCCATGTTGTAAGTATATTTTGAATGTTTTCCAATGCTTGAGACTTTAGTGCAATGCCACTAGGTCCAATCTGGGTTTGTTTCTGCAAAGAAAATGCTTGAGACTGCTTATTATATCCAACACTACTCTCTTTTTAATTCCTTGTATGTCAGGAAGTTGTAATTCCCCTGCCCCCCAGAAATTCTCTGATTGATTAGATACTTCTGCACCCCCTTCTGAGACTTAAATGAAAGCTCATCACACAATGTTTACCTCTCTCAGTCTATCTCCCAGGAAACTCAACCCAGCCCATGTTTCTATAACTCTGGGTTGTAAAACACAGGAGCCTAGTAACTCATATAATTTATTGATTACATGAATCATTAATAGTTTCTAATAAAGAGGGGCACTTGGGTGGCTCAGTCGGTTAAGCCTCTGACTTCAGTTCAAGTCATGATCTCACGGTTCATGGGTTCGAGTCCCACAGCAGGCTCTGTGCTCACAGTTCACAGCATGGAGCCTGCTTTGGATTCTGTGTCTCCCTCTCTCTCTGTCTCTCTCCTGCTCACACTCTGTGTGTGTCTCTCTCTCAAAAATAAACAAATGTTAAAAAAAAGTTTCTGATAAAGATTTTGTTTTTTCTTACATAAAATCTCTGGATTCACTTCTGAAGTCCAGCCTTCTTCACAAGTGAAGAAAAATTTCAACCCATGCTGTTGCCATCTAGCCACTGAGGTTTAGCAGCTATCCTAAATGGCAGGGCTGTGTAATTCATAAATTATGAAGGAGTCAGAAACAAGCTATATTAACGTTTTAAGATAACTGAGGTTTATTTATTCTCAAAATAAGAGACACCCAACGTCTAATTCCCTTATTTCATGTGTTCCAAGAGAAAGACCATCAAAACTAAGAGTGACTAAACAACATTAACAAATGTCTAGCAATGCCAAGAAATTGAACAGGAATTCCCTGACTATAATTAACATGCATCATACTTTTTATAAATATAGCAGTATTTCTACTAAATTTCCTCATTTTGGTGACAAATATAATTTTATTTTAGGCAAACGTATAACTACTAAGTTCAGTGCAATTGTATAAAGTGTTTTGAATAATTATATTTTATATATAAAAAGGGCAAGAAAACACCTTGTTTTCATAAAGTGAGCTCAGCAGTTGTAGACCAGACAACCTAGAATTTTTATCAAAAATTATTTATGATTCCTAAAATAAGTTATCAAGACTTTTGTATTTTAGGACCAAAACATAAAACAGCATGTTTGTAAAACCAAAATACTGCAGATGTTGTATTAGGCGGTTATTCAGTCTTTTGGGGGTAAGGATCCTAAATCAGTTCATTTTTATTTTTATTTTTATTTTTATTTTTATTTATTTTTTTACCATATCACACTATACACTACATATATTTATAGAATTCACATTTTCCTTAGAGATTCTAAGGAACAGGAAAAAGGATATCTCTCTACATAAAAAAGTAGAACCTTCCACACTTTTTAAATATATTTATTTGAGATGTATGTCTAAGAACATCTATAAAGTAAGAATATATGACTTGTAGAGAAGTTCTTATATTGGGTTTCTTGGGAACTTGATTCTGAAAGAGATTTGCAGAAATTAAGTGTAAGTGTATTTCTCAGCAATATTATTACCTATAAAGAGGAGAAAGAAACAGGAGTGGGTAGATGGAGACAGTGAAGTGTAACTCATTCATAAGAAAGACTTAAGCTTATCTCAGCAAGAGTGATGGAGCTGGGATGGCCCATCAGAGTTGTCCAAATTGAGGCAAGGGAGGAAGGCTAGTGTCCTTAGAATTTAGAACCCTTGTTAGGGAGCTACTTGGGAGGTAGGGTAGGAACATCTTCCATTTCTCTGATAATGTGCACATTAGGGGCAAGTTGTACCAGGAGGAAGATGCTGAGGAGTTTGTGACAACCAACTTGTCTGTGTTGCTTGGGTCCTCACTCAGAGGGGGTGTCATCTGGGAACACGTGCTCTTGGATCCTTACCAGTCCCCTGCAACTGAGGCCTCTCCTGTCTGCCTCCACACCCTAATTCCACCCACCTGGCCAGCGACAGAATCCATTTCTAACCCTACCAATCAATCATTTAAAAAAACTTCCATTTACTGCATAGCACCTAGGCAAAAAACTGTCCCCAAATTCAGCTTGTATATTTGGCATATTAAACTTGACATTATGATAAAGAATAGTTACACATGTAATTACAGACATGATTACTTATGTGTCTTACTCTTAGAAATTATTAATTCTTCACACCAGTGTCTTATGGTACAATTCTGATGTCATCCAAAAAATGCAAACTAAACCTATTCATGAAAGTGGAAAAAAGTTTTTCTTTCATTTTTAAAATGCTTTAATGGTTGGTGTCTGTACAACATGTGATGTGAAGACAGGAAGAATAGCAAGCGTACACAGTGAAACATGGCTTTCAGAGAACAGGTTGTGAATGAATAAAGTTCAGACAGCTTCCATGATTTACTGGGTACCAGACATGTGTAGGTCACCTCCATTTCAAACCTGCCCTCCTCCTCAGCTGTGGCATCCATGTGCTGCTAATACTCAGACACCAGGTTGTTCATGTTGCTCTCAGTCTTGGTGAACTCCATCTTGTCCATGCCCAAGGCCAGTGCAGGAAGGCCTTGTGCCAGAACATGGTCAGTAACTGCTCTGATGTGTGCCTCAGAAGGTCTCAAGTGACACCTAAACTGCAGTTGTAACTCTAAGGAACTTAATTATCTGGCATGCTATATAAAGTGTTTGGAATAGGGTTAATTAGGTTTGGAAGACATACCCAAGTGAATGCATACAGTTTCAGAATAGTTTATGTTAAGCAAGTCTTTCTAGAAATAATTAAGTGTAGTGTTGATTATCTGGTTTGACCATCTCCAGCGTTTAATAATAAAATTATAGCATTAGCAGTAAGAACAAATTCCTTACATTTCTAGTCTCAATAGTCTTGATACATGTATTTAGTCTATCCCTTATCAAATTATTTAATGACCTGGTTCAAACAGTATAATTTTAAAAACCTGCAAGATTAAGGAACAAAGCATATTTATATTATACACTCTTCAGTCTACTATTTTCACTTATATTTAATTAGCACCAATACTGGACTTTGTAGTAAAAATATGAGCTGTTATTCATATCTCTAACTTGATTGCAGTATGGATTCATACAATTCAATGCTAAATACTCACATAATTCATAACAAGTTCTGATTCATAGAATAAAATAAAATTAGAGGTTAATGTCATTCCTTAATGATGCTCCTACCAGGCTGAGAAAATAACAATAATTATTTGTGGAACCCTGAAAGGCACCTGGTCTTTATGATGAATATTGGCCTAAGAAGTCTAAATTTGCAATTTGTGATGGTGGAACATGATGGGCAAAAAATGGCAGCACTATTAAGATGACTGCTCTTTGAAAACCTACAATTGTAAAGATTTACCCATCCAGGCAATAATACATTCCTTGGATTAATTAGGATACACCAGTTGGAAAGTGTTCAAGATTACACATAGAGTGAATATTAGAGTGTTCTAGTTGTAGAAAAGCCTTAAGGTTTCAAATCATTACATATTAAAAATAACTTCCACCATCCAATCAGAAGGATATCTGGAAACTGCCATATTTAGGGAATTTTTTCTCAGAGTATAAAATATAAGAAAAGTGGGAGCTGCAAATACTAACTGGGATGTGGATTTGACAGTGTTACTGGGCACATATCACATCTTAAAATTTTCCCTTGTTCACTGACATGATATCTGGGGCAAACTTATCCCACAAGGATTGGTTATTCTTGACATTTTGGAAAGGAAAAATGTTTAAAGTATAATTTAAATTTAATATGATTTTATGTAAGTTTTAAAACATCCATTGGACATGTTGCCTCACTAAAGTGGAAGATAATTTGTAATAATCTTTTCTGTTAGTTTTTAAATTATTTTTTCATAACTATGTGTATCAATACTTGAGGAGTAGAATATAGCCTTATTTTTATCCAATACAAACCTACTTCATTTTATCTAATGATAGAGAAGTATGAATGGAAACTTTTTTTTTTTTCCTCAAAAAAGCTACATACAGTTTCAGTGGATCTGAAATAACACTCAACTAGGACCATGCCTGGGATTCTTCTGTTAATAAGGTGACAGTAATAGAGAGGCTGTTTGACCAGCTGCTCAGACCAGGTCTCATCTGGTGTTTCAATCTTATTAAAGTATTCTAAGCATAATACTGGTCTTCAGGTTTGTTAAATTCAGAATATCACCATTATTCATCTAAAGGTACTGAGTTCATGCTTAAATTAACTAATTCAAAATTAGAAAATCAATGTATTAATAAGTAACTTATATATAGAAAGATATATTCTATTTATAATTTCCCCCAGTGAATACGTTCAAGGAGGTATCTAAATTGCAAGACCTGTGAGCATCATTTTTAGCCAAAAAAAAAAAAAAGATTATTCATGACAGCACTGTGAACTGTCTTTTCAAAACTAGGAATAATTCTTTCTAGAAAACTGACATCTCCTTACACTTCCAGGGCCACTTATTATCCTAATTCACCAGCACTCTGAGCCAGGATATCAGAGTGCTGCAAGTTAATTAATTTCATTTATTTTTAAACATTTAAGAGTGTCATCTTTGGTGGAATTTTGGAGAGGCCCCAGTCCTTTGAGGAATTATGAGGATACCCTGGTCATGTGCTCCTTTTCAAAGGTTTCTTCTACACTTACCTAATGTCTTTCTGTTTATGTTTATTCTCACTGAATTCAGTTTCATCAGGCATCATTTAGTAGTGAATTAAATTTTAGAAGTGTGCTGTATTTACATCATTGTTCATTCTGTACATTATAACCCCAAAATACCTCCACTCTACCAATCTTTCATTGGCGTCATTAAGAAGTTCCCAGAATATTTGATGCAATCTTCATTTCATAGCAGAAGAACACAGCCTTTTACTTCTTGCTTTCACTCTGTATTCTAATTTCCAAAAATGGATCTTCATTATTTTAATTACATGATACAATTTGACAACTAAATCCAAGGGTATCTTGCTCATCTCCAAATTTAGGAAGAGGAGAATAATTAACAACCATAAAAACAAAATGATGTTAACAATAAAACACCCTTTTACCAATTACGTTTATTATATGCTATGAGATATTTATTTAGACAATAAGTTGATACTGGACTTTATAAAAGTTTATGAAGCGACACATAAAGATCTAGATCTCATATAAAACGCTTCAAATACCTTATGCTTGAGGTAATGGCATTAAATCTTTCTTGTGTATCTTTACAAATTTTGTATATATATCAAACAAATCTACGATGCCAAATTTTTCAAGTAGGTATTAAATGATTATTCTATACAACTAATAAATGACCTTTTTTCCATTTAATTGTGTATAAATTGACATTCTCACATTAATATGCATCATTCTACCTTATTTTTTAAACAGTTTTTTAGTGTTCCATTCTACAGAAGTTAACATAATTAGATCTTTATGAATGAACTTATTCCTGGTTTTTAAAAATGTATTAAATAATGCTATAATAAGCAGTCTTGTTCACATATCTTGATGGACTTGTGCAAATTTATCTTTAGGGCATATTTTTACAAGATAAATTGATGAGACAAGGAATATATATATGTATCTTGAAAAGGATGATTATTTGTCCAATCACCCTCTAAATAAACTATTCTTATCTACGTTCCACAACAAAATACCAGAGGCCTGTTGTCTCATATGTTCTTAAGCATTTATGTTTCAACTCAGGTAAACAGCGGCACATAATGAATTTTAATCATATCTCACTAAAAGATAAGCCAATAGTACACAGGGCCAATACATCTCAGACCCTCCTTTCATTTTTCTTTCTTCCTTCCTCTTCTCCTTTTCCTTCATCAACATATTCTCTTCTTAAGCTCATATATAGTCCAGGATATTACTTAAAGATTACAATTCATTATATTTGGTTTTGATTTTATAATTTTAATAATAAAAAACTATTTATTTAAAATCAGATAAATGAGCAGTCACAGAGAATGTATTTGTAAGATTTTCCTCTGGACTGACTATGCACAGCACCATACTGGGTTTGTAAACACATACACAAAAGACAAAACAACAGGTTTGTAAAACCAAAATACTGCAGATGTGGTATTAGGTAGTTATTCAGTCTTTTGGGGTAAGGATCCTAAATCAGTTTGTTTATTTTTATTTTTATTTTTACCACATCACACTATACACTACATATATTTACAGAATTTGCATTTTCCTCAGAGATTCTATGGAACAGGAAAAAAGATCTCTCTCTACATAAAAAAGTAGAACCTTCCACGCCTTTTTTTTTTGTATATTTATTTGAGATGTATGTCTAAGAACATCTATGGAGTAAGAATATAAAAAAGTCCTATTTTGTGATTATGATGATTCCTGCGTGTAAGATTTGATGTATAAAAGGAATAAAAAAGTTATTTTAAAAATCACAGTACATTAATTCAAGGTTTGCACTTATTAAAATTGTATTCTGAAGTCTAATGGGGTATAATCAGATATTAATGTTTTAAATCATCTCTGGTTAGCTTAAGGAACAAGTTGAGCCACATACTTTTGTGTCCTCATGGGTTGAAATTATCCAAGTGTTTTAATTTAAGAGTGAATGCTTGTAAATATACCATTTGAGTGCCTAATCATATATAATTATTTACATGATAGATAAATACACTTTTGCTACTTGGCAGACGCAATAGTAAGAAGTACAAAAAATATGTATACTGGGATCACAAGGATATTTTTGTTCTCCAGGGCTGATATAGTAGACCAGCGCATAAGCACAAACATATATTGCTTGGAGGAGTGGTAGAATTAATACATAGTGCTTTTTCCAACTGAGAATGTAAGCCAGAAATTGAGCTGTGCACCTAAGCAATCATTCTTGGTTTAAATTTGCACTTACCTCAACAAGTGACTAGTCATTAGTGAGACTGCTAATCCCATAAATGGAAAGGATGTCTGATTCCAATTTCTCTCAGTAAATAGATTTGCATTGCCAAGCCAATTCCAGGAAGGTTTACAAAGGGTTTAACGTTGCATGAGCTTGTTCAGGTAAGGATACATTAAAATAAACCTTCACTTTTTCTTCAATAGAAATAGTTTGATTCACATTGTATTTACTTTTTCAATGTTAGCAAACCTTAGAGAGAAGCAGATCATCTGGAAACTTATTTTGTTCAGGCTGTCAGAGATAGAAAATCTACATTACACAAAGAGCAAGATCTTGAGGAAAATGATCCTTAATATGAACAACTATTTCATATACCAATTAATTACTTCAGTTTTCCCTTTAATAGACGTTGCAGGTGTTGCATAAATTCTTCATTATCTACATTATGGTGATGCTTTCATAGTGTAAACATATGTCATAATTTATCAAGATGGTACATTTTAAATATGTGTACTTTATGTTTAAATAAACATGTAAAAATATTTACACTGTATTTTTGGTTTGTTTTTAAACAGCAAAACTCAATTTCCTCAAAAATCCTATAGAAAGTTTGATGTATACATAGATATACACATAAATTTTATGGATTTAAGTAGGGATACCCATGCAACTTCTTCCTTTCCCTTTGCTTATGATCTCTGAGACAATCCTAATGAAGCCAACATCCTTCAGACTCAGGGTAGAAAGCTGATATATTATGTTGCTCTGTTCATGGAAGGCATAAAATACAATTTTTCATAAAAGTATTTTCAATAATATATTGAATAAGAAATTAAGGTTTTGAGACATAAAGGCCTAAACATTAACTCTGCCCAAATAGTTACTTATAAACATCACCTTTTTATAGTACCTAATGTATTACTACTATGGTCCTCAGAATTTCTTCCTGAAAATCCATAAATTTCTTAAGTCCTCTGTAAAATGTGACTTTTATTTACAGAAGAGAAGACAAAGCTTTTGAGAAATCATGTACCTTCTCCCAGGCATTTGGGTAGTAAAGGATAAAGCAAAGATTCAACCCTTATCTATCTCCTCCAAGTTCCCTTATGACTTGTGTGTATATGAAGATATCCTAGACGTTCAAAGACTTCAAAATACTGACTCATAGAACATCAGAGTTGAAAGAAATATTAGAAATAATTATATTAAATCTCTTTAATAAATAAATTGGAGGCAGACAAAATGTATACTCTGAGGTCTTACTTGTTATAATGGAACTCTTTGGATTCTCTCCACTCAACCTACCTTTCATTATCAAAAAGACCTATCTGCTTAGACCTTGCAAATGGGTATAAAAAATAATGAAAGTGTGTGAGTTAGAAGCTACTTGATTATTTTGTTTTATTTTTGTTGTTTGTTTACTCTTAAGTAGAGTTGATTTCCTGAAACAGGAATATGAGACTGGAAAGGTTCGCTATTCTTTTCGATTCTCAGGTTTCCTCTTATTCTCTAGATCATCATTTCTCCCTTCACTGCTACTGAAAAATTAAGTTTAATTGGAGACATTTTTTTTAGTTGATGACAACAGAGCAATGGCTACAAAGAGTTTTGGAAAAATTAAGTCAAGCCTATAATTCTATGCTAAATGATAGAGTAGGTTAACAAGATAAAAATATTTTCAGATTTTCAAGGGATCAGCATGCCTGAAAGACTGTATTGAGTTTCCGTATTGGTCTTTGTTCCAATCTAAATTCACTTATTACAAAAATGTACATCAGATAGACATTCTCAAATGCCAATATTTGTGATATTCTTACTCATGTTTTAATCTATATTTTCTCTATCACATTAAATAGAGTTAAATAACACAAAGAAATGCATTCACACATAAATACATACACACACTATCACACATACAGCTTGTGTACGCATGAACAAATAGTCTCTGTAACAAATATAATTGTCAGTACTACTTCTTTATAGTGTTTTAAGTTGTTATTTCATACTAGATCTCTACTACTGATTAATTCACTGGGACAGATGTATTTTTGACGTAGAAAAAAACTGAATTATTCAGGACAAGTTCAGATCCATTTTACCGAAAGTTAAAGATCATTTTAGGGGCTCCTGGGTGGCTCAGTGGGTGGAGTGTTCAACTACGGCTCAGGTCATGATGTCACGGTTCATGAGTTTGAGCCCCACATTGAGTTCTGCTCTGACAGTATGAAGCCTGCTTGGGATACTCTCTCCTTCTCCTCTCTCTCTGCCCCTCCCCCAATCATTCTCTCTCTCTCTCTCTCTCTCTCTCTCTCTCTCTCTCTAAATAGATAAATAAACTTAAAATGAAATGAAATACTCTGTCTCCTTTAAAATTATATCATTCGTTATTCCTTTTTCTACTTTGACCAAGTCAATATAGAAATGCAGCCTTTAAACAAAGATATGGTGCAATATAATCAAGTGGAGTTTTTACAGGGCACATGCTGGCTTCTCAAAATATTGATCTCCAAAAGTAAATGGAACAACACATTGATCTAGGAAGAACAAAAAGCAGGGGGGAGCCAGATAATGGGTGAGGTACTCTTCTTCACAAAGAATAGAGCACATCTTGCAGAGACAATTGAAGGAAGACTAGAAAGGTGAAAGTGTGGAGAGATTTTAAAGTGAAATGAAGGGAATTTTTAGAAAATAAATCTTACTTTAAAAGTACAAGGTGAAGCCAACAGCAGAGAATAGAGTTTTGAGGAGAGTCCCAGAGAAAGGAAAAGCACATTAGGGTGGAGTTTAGTTCTGACTTATGTCTAAACAGAGGGGATTTGAGGAAGTCACCCAATCTTACTAGGTCAGTTTTCTCATATGTTCATTAAAAAGCTGGTCTGTTCCAGTGACAATCATGTTCTACTCATAAAACTGGCCCCAAATTTAACTCCTGGAGTTTATCTTGGGCAGAATCTATGGGATCAAACAACTTATAAAGTTCTTTCCAATTGTAAATTACCAGTATATTTACTAAGATAAGTTGTATTAGGATTACTAAATCAAGGAGTATCTCAGGTCACTTTGATGACAAGAAAATATAATAAATTGACTTTACAAAAAGGAATGAAAGTGTACAGTGGTGCTTAACCTGGATACACTATTTTGATAGATGGTACAACCATCCACAAATTCACAAAGTCCATAAACCTGGGAATCATTCCAGTCTTTTTCCTTTGACTCTTTCCTCTTTCCCTATTACCACTAAACACTCACAGGTAATCAGTGTCCAACTCCTGACAATTCTACTATTACCACTAAAATCTGCCCCCAAACCAAACAACTAATGTTCAGTTCCTCCTGCCTCCAATCTTACAATCTACTTCATTCTCTCTACTATTAAGACAGACAGAGATAAATCTAAAAGTCAAATTGGACCTCACAAACACTAGGATAAAACTTCCAGCATTCCTCATTTTGTAGAGTCACACTGTCCAATATGGTAATGCCAAATCACATATGACTACAGAGTACTCAAAACTGGGCTAGCCCAAATTAAGAATATCTGTGACTATAAAATCTATCCCACATTTCTAACACTTTGTAGAAATAAAAAAGTAAAAATGCCTTTTATTTTGTATTTTGATTACTGATTTGCTAATATTCTGTATATATCAGTTTAAATAAGCATATTATTACAATAATTTCACCTACTTTTTAATGTTTCTACTAGAAAATTTAAAATTGCATATGTGTCTTATGTAATATTTCTATTGGACAGTATTTTTTTGCACAAATGATAACAGGATTTGGGGACCAAGTAAAAGTCACAAATGTAGTACATCTTGCTCAAAAAGGACAAAAAAAAAGTGCTCTTAAAGGTACTAAAACTTCCTTTCTTCCATGGCCTCTCTCTCAACTTGTTATGGATTTCCTAAGTTGCTATTTAATATTGCATTTCCTTCAGCATATACAAGTGTTGTGCAAGGGCACTGCTGGGCAAAGAGAAATGCAGACCCTCATGACTCTGCTCAGCTGCTACCCACCAGCTACTGGGTTACCTCTTCTTACTGCACTGGTTAGACATCCCTGAAATTGGTTGGGTCTTCTAGAGGATGGTTGTCAATCTGTGAATTATGGTTGATTGGTATGACAAGAAATGATTTCACCGGTTTTAATGACAGCATTTCAGTAAAATAAAATAGAATATATCAGGAAGAAAGAGTAAATAAAATGTTAGGGTACATAGAAATTAGTGAAATGTAAGTATTATTTTGAATATGTGTGTGTATGTGTGTGTAAGAGGTCATATAATAAAATCTGTATTTTCCACAAGTGGTGGTCAAAAAAGTTTGAAAACACTCAAGTTACCACATAAATGGCTTTATAATTCTGACCCTGCCTGTACTTCTATTCTAAAATGTTAAATTTCAGCCATAGTTTCCTGCACATTCTATAAACCATTCTTTCCAAGAATAATTCTACATGCTGATTTTGTCTCCTCATATACCCCAGTCGGTCCGGCAAAATCTTACTCACTTTCTTTTTTTATTCTTAGTTAAAATACCATCTTCTCTGTGAACCCTTCCCACAACTCCTTTATACTGCCCTCCCCTTACTGTTTTGAACTACAGTTTGGGTAGATCTCTAATAACTGGAAAGAGGTGATAGCAAGACAATCTCTAAAAACTTGAAAGGTGGCAGGCAAATAGCATCTTTGACCAAATATTGTCACACATACATTTATTAGCAAGTAGGAACCAAACCTAATACAAACTATTGCGTGGGCTTAGGGTATCTTGGCATTGGGGTTTTTCAAAACACTGTTAATGAAAAATTACATAAGGCAAATGTGACTACATTTTGGGGGCGGGTTTTGGAAACCAAAACTCTGTGGACTAAGTCCTTTAACAATCTAACTGGAGATTGATGCCTGAGTATATTACATATAAGGCCAACTAGATTCTTAGGCCCATTTCCCCATGCTAAGGAAAAGTGAGGGTATCTCTCAAATATCTTAGGTGGGACACACACACACACACACACACACACACACACACAAAATGTACTAAATTCTTAAGAAAGCCAATTGCTAATTTTCATTAGCTAACTAGTCATTAATTTCACCAACACAAATCTAACTGTAGTAAAGTCACTGGTGTAGATTAAATAAGGATAACTGAAGCATGTAGCAGCTGTGTGTGGAGATCATTCCGATTAAAATTAATCTGGATTGTGAATTATTGATTAGGTAGAACCATACTTAAGCAGTAAACCACCATGTACATAATAATCTATGGATAAATTATTTTTCAGTTAATGGAATATAATACAAAACTAGAAAGTATGGCTATGGTCAACGTGGCTTGACTGTTGGAGGTCAATTATAATGTGTTTTAAAATTAGTTCAGGTCACAGGTATACTAGTACCAATAGATATGAAAGTCCAAAACATGGAAGAATTCTGATGATTAGTATACCAATAATCTCTCTCTCACCCCCCACATGTATATCTATATATCATATATCTATATCTATATCACCTATATCTATCTATCTATCTATCTATCTATCTATCTATCTATAACTTAAAGATCACAGATTTTTTTTTCTGAAAGTTCTTCAGACTATTAAAACCTGTGCTCTACCTTTAGGAAAATTAAATTGTCTCTCTTCTATGCACCCAAAATGTTAGGATTATTCCATGATTGAAACTTATTGTTAGTGAAAGAGAGGAACACAGTGTTTTTTCCTCATTTTTGATTAAGTCCACAACAGTATACATGTTATCATACCAAGATGAGTGTGAGTTGAAATCCATCCTTAAATGAAAAATTACTAGGTTTTCTAGAGACTTTTTCTATGCTTCATGGACCCCAGGGCATTATCATAGATTTATGAAGTCAGATAAAGTGAAAGTAGAGTGATTGGTAAATAATTTTATTTGGAGAGAATCCCTACCCTAATTAGAATCCCTACCCCACCCCACTTTTTATGAGCAAAGAGAAGGTACTTCCCTATAATTCTAAAGCTAGTGAAATTTATGGAAGGAGCAGGGAGACCTTCAACATACCTGAAGTGTTCCCTGTCTTTCAGACACACCTAAGTTAGTATCTCATAACTGTGAAAATCAAAGTAGACAGAAAACTAGGAACTTCTAGAAGACAAAAGAAGGGCTCTTTGAAGTAAAGCCAGAGAGTGAGGGTTGTTGCTTTTCTGGAATTGGCCTGGTCACCCAGAGTTTGTCAGGGAAAGGGCAAAGGAGAAGTGAACGTTTCCTATGCACCAGATGTGGATGCAATGAGATAGGGTCATGGAATTGGTGGAGGTGGACAAAAAGAATTCAGAGTAAGAGCCTGGAAATGTGATCCTTAATGTGCAGGGGCCACAGAAAGAGCCTGAAAAGGCCACCCGAAGTAGTTACTCTTCAGCCAAGGTTAAAGGAATTTCTAGAGGAAAAAAAAAAAGTCAGAAACTTTTGAAGAACTTAGGGATAGTGAAAGTTGACTTCCCCAAGAGTCAGGAGCATTCAAGGAAGCTGTTTAATTTTTTTAACATTTATTTATTTTTGAGAGACAGAGAGAGACAGAGAACAAGTGGGGGAACAGCAGAGAGAGGGAGACACAGAATTCAAGCAGGCTCCAGTCTTTGACATGTCAACACAGAGTCTGACACAGGACTTGAACTCACAAACTGCAAGATCACGACCTGAGCTGAAGTTGAAGGCTTAACTGACTGAGCCACCCAGGCACCCCTAAAGAGGCTGTTTTAAATGTCTCCATGTTCTAAATGAAACTGGTTCATCATTACTTATCATCAGAGAAACATAAATCTAAGCCACAATGAGATACCACCTCATACCTGTCAGAATGGCTAAAATTAACAACTCAGGAAATTATAGATATTGGCAAGGATGTGGAGAAAGGGGAATACTTTTGCACTGTTGGTGGGAGTGCAAACTGGTATAGCCACTCTGAAAAACAGCATGGAGATTCCTCAAAAAGTTAAAAATAGAACTACCCTACAACCCAGCAACTGCTGATTTGAAGGGGGCATATGCATCCCAAAGTTTACAGCAACACTATCAACAAAAGCCAAATTATGGAAAGAGCCCAAATGTCCAACAACTGATGAATGGATAAAGAAGATGTCACACACACACACACACACACACACACACACACACACACACTGGAATATTACGTGGCAATCCACAAGAATGAAATCATGCCATTTGAACAACATTGGAATTAGAGTGATTATGCTATGTGAAATAAGTCAGTGAGAGAAAGATAAATATATGATTTCCCTCATATGTGGGATTTAAGAAACAAAACATAAACATAGGGGAAGGGAAGGAAAATAAAATAAAAACAGAGAAGGATGGGCACTGAGGAGGGCAATGGTTGGAATGAACACTGGTGTTACATGTAACTGATTAAACACTGGGTTGTACTCCGGAAACCAGTACTACACTGAATGATAACTAACTTGAATTTAAACAAACAAACAAACTTTGGTTCATGTATCACTTTAATGAAGTAGCATTAATGTAGTATGACTAACCAATTTTTTTCTGGCTCACAACAAGAATTCAACAATGGCACAGGATTTTCTAAGATCATTCTATTAATTTTCTAGTGTTTCTCTATTATTTCCAATGGCCAAAATGAGGGTGTACCCCTCAAGTCTTCCATCAAAAGAACCTGTTATGAGGAGTTAGTTAGCAGACATCCTGCAGCCTTGGTATCTGTCATAGCACTCATATTCAGATGTGCCCTCCCCAGACTCTTTCCAGAGTAAGGACTAAGAAGAGTCAGGTACTACATCTGGAATATTCATATCCATGTAGAACTTATTTTTTTATCTTTATTTTAAACTTTATTCATTTTTGATAGACATAGCATGAGCGGGGAAGGGGCAGAGAGAGAGGGAGTCACAGAATCTGAAGTACGCTCCAGGGTCTGAGCTGTCAGCACAGAGCCTGAAGCGGGGCTCAAACTCACAAACTGGGAGATCATGACCTGAGCCGAAGTCAGACGCTCAACCGACTGAGCCACCCAGGTGCCCCTCCATGTGGAACTTCTTTAGAGGGTATTCCTTGCTCTCGGGTTCCTAGAGCTGGATTGAAATGTTCTCAAAGCAGCACCGCAAATTGGTTCTCTTTCTACTCAATTCTGCTTTCTTCCAACTCTCCACTCACAAACGCCATACCTCTGTTCACAAATGTTGCTCTCGTAGGTTGCTAGAAAATGGTTACTTCTAAACGTGAAGAAAGAAAACAGCTCTAGACATTTTAAGCCTAAGTCTTAGTACTGATGAACCAAAATTCGAATTCTACTTGTATGATACTTGTAGCTCTATTTATGTTCCTCAAATTATTTGAAATGGTTTTAATGTCAGTGTGATTGATCTCTCATGTTAATTGCAATGTGAGCAGAGACAGAAATATTTGGTCATTGTGATGATTACAAATCACACTTATGTTCACTAAAGGATACCATCTACTATCTATCTAGCCTTGATATATGTATACATGCACGTGTGTGGGGTACAGAGTGTGTGTAAGTATGACCTATATATACACAGATGAAAGTGCTCAATACAAAATCTTAATATCTGCTTCGCAAGTATTACTCAAGTTAAATAAGTGACATGTGGAAATGGTTACCTTTATTCTGCCTGTGCCATCTGTGTAACCTTTGCTAGGCTGTTGTAAAATAAGTGACACTTTAAATTCATGGTAATGGGAACAGTTGCTTCCTGGTTTCATTGAAAGAAATGTCTTTATATCAATACGGTATTCCCTATATGTTCATTATTACTATTTAAAATCAACAATTTTACTGTTAACCATCCTGTATCTTACATATTTAATGTAACACCATTTAAATTGGTAAGGTCAGAACCTAGCACGGGGGACAGTGGAACAGTAAGCATGGAGATAAATCTTCTAGCATTGCAGCTTCTAAAATAAGCACAATGTTATGCTAAAAATATTTAAAGGTGGCTCTGCACTGGAAATAACACAGTATAATGAAACAAAAGCCCCTGACTAGTCTGATTCAATAACACATACTGACACATACATACAAACTAGCAGAAGATAAGAATTAAAACCAATGAAATAAGAAAACAAAACATAAATGCCACAGATAAAATTAATGAAACCAAACCTAGTGCTCTGAGATCAGAAAGATAAGACTGATCAAGGAAAACAGAGAAAAGAGAAAAATGACAATATTAGGAATTAAGGGGGAAGGTGGACTTCTATAGTTTCGATTGCCATTAAAAGAAAAACAAAGAAACACAGCACCAGAAAACATGAAATGCTTAGGTACAAATATAACAGAATATATTCAAGATCTATATGCAAAAAAATATGTAATACACTGACAAGAAGAATCAAAGAATGCTTACATAAATTAAGATGTACCCTCTTTTCATGGAATAAATTATCAATTAAAAGGCCATTTTCTTTTTAATTTTTTTTTCAACGTTTATTTATTTTTGGGACAGAGAGAGACAGAGCATGAACGGGGGAGGGGCAGAGAGAGAGGGAGACACAGAATCAGAAACAGGCTCCAGGCTCTGAGCCGTCAGCCCAGAGCCCGACGCGGGGCTCGAACTCACGGACCGTGAGATCGCGACCTGGCTGAAGTCGGACGCTTAACCGACTGTGCCACCCAGGCGCCCCAAAAGGCCATTTTCTTCCTAAATCAATCCATCAGTTTTATTCAATCCCAGTAAAAATCCAAGAGGCTCTGCCCACCCTCGCCCTCCACGCAGCCAACAAAGAAAACTGAACTGATCTCAAAATTAAAACAGAGGAACTAAATTAGTCAACACAATTTTGAAACAGAAGAAATTATTTGGAGGATTCTCATGATTTAATTTCAAGAGTTGCCAGAAGCTACCATAAACAAGATAATGGGATATTGACAAAAGGAAGGGTACAACAATCAATGGAAAAAATTATAGGCCAAAACTATATGACTACATATATTGTCAATTGATTTTCAAAGAAGTTGTGAAGTAAACTGAATGGAGAAAGTATAGACTTTTCAACAAATTGCCCTGGAACATCTTGACTACACACACACACACACACACACACACACACACACACAGTGAACATTGCAAATGCCTCACATCATATAAAAAAATAACAAAATGATTATAAACCTAAATATGAACTTAAAATCATACATCTTTCATAAGAAAAGATAGGAAAATATGTGATCTTGGCTTAGACAAAGATTTCTTAGGTATAATTCAAAAAGCACAATGAAAAATAAAAAGAAAAGCTGGACTATCAAAATTAAAAACTTCAGCTCTTCAAAAGAAAATAAAAGAAAATAAAAAGAAAATAAATAAAGAAAATAACAAGAAAATAAAAAGACAAGCCACAGACTAGAAGAAAATATATTTTCAAAACACACAATTGATGAAGGACTTACATATGGAATATATAAAGAGTTAGCAAAATGCAATGTAAAGATTTAAACAGACAACTTCATGAAAGAAGGTATATGGATTGCAAATAAGCAAATGAAAGATACTGCTTTCCATGGCCAAAGTCCAGGTTCTAAAATGATCTGGCCATTGGCAAACTATTCCATCTGCTTGCACCAGGTTCCTGTTGCCACATTGCTTCCAAAAACACTGGAGTAAGAATAATTTCCTCCCTCTGCTCCACTGATCCTTTCTCATTTTAAAAGATAAAACTGAATAAATAGTGACGTTATTAATCATAGGTTTAACGGATTTTCAGTATTCCTGAGTAGTAAAATATAAGGTGAAGTGTTTATTATTAGTAGTATAATTTCTTGGGTTTATACCAAACAAGTGTTCAAAATTCAAATTAAATACAATATATCAGAATTTTCTTTCAGAAAATGCATGTTTGTCTTATTCAAGGAAAAAATCAATCTCAATTCATTTTGGTTTAAACAAAGTTGATGGCACCTAAAGAATAGTATGATCTGGAAACATTCTGACTCTGCCAGGACTTCATCAGTGGCATGAGAGATAAAGATTCATGAATGTTAATGGTAGATGCTAAAACAAATTCTTCTTCTCCCTGATTCAAAGAGGGATGATAGGGATGGTGGTCAAACAACTTAGGAAATGAGGAACCATATTAAAATCATGTTAATAAAGAATCACTAATGCTGAGGAAGCAAAACATTTCAAAACTCAATAAAATTGAGTATTTGAAAACATCTGTAAAACATTTCCTGAAAAAACTAAACCCAGGTCAATGACTTTGGACTTAGGAAAAAAAAGTGGAAAAAGCTACATTAGTATCAAGTAACATGTTTAAGCAAAGTAAGATGATAAGGTCTTAAATTAACTATTCAGTCACATGAATTTTATAACAGATCTTACTCCCCAGGAGTGTATTGATTATATAGGAATAGCCATAAATAAAACACTAATAATTGTTACTATGATTTAATATGTACTATTTCAAAATAAATTATTATATACAACTGTAGTAACTAACTAACAAAATATCAGAAAATAGAACAACTCAATCTTGTATGCCATAAAAATGTAAGATGAAGTATTATTCATTCAAAATTTATAATACATAAATTTCTAAAATACAGAAACTGATCATAACTGTGTTTGATTTCAACATAAATTTTAAATTATTTACTGTATTTTTATCTCCAAAGTTTTTATTTGAAAATTTAAAAGAAATAAAAAATCATCCTAATGTTCTGGTTGTTTTATTTGCTAATAAAAAGTTGTTATGAATAATATTTTCAACATCTAGTTTACACATTCAATGGGTACTCAGCATAATTTTACTTTTAAAACATAGCGAAATGAGATTATTTTTCCTAACGAAAGCATTTATGTGTATAGCATAGAGTCTCTTACATCTGTGTGCATATTTTAAACTTGTGATTTTTCTGCATATACATGCTAAACTTTTGTAATTACCTGTTTTGTTTTCTGGGAAAATCTACCTAGCATCAGTTTACTTCTTTATTTTATCAGCCTTTTTTCATTTCACAAATTTCTGACAGAACTGTGTTTAATTCTAGGTCAAGTCCTTTGTAAACTAAGGCAAAATAGTCTTTACTATTTAATAGTTTGCTACCTAGAGAGGGGAGAAAGAAACATTTAAGAAAGAAAAAAATATATATATATATACTGTGAAAAGTTGTTTTATGAAGTGACAGATGTTTGACATCCACATATTTGAATAATTTGTCATACTTAAGCCATTCATTAAAGAAGAAATAGGGGCTCCTGGATGGTCCAGTTGGTTGAGTGTCCCACTTTTGATTTTGTCTCAGGTCATGATCCCAGGGTTGTGGGACTGAACCTTGCCTCAGGGCTTAAGATTCTCTCTCTCTGTCTCACTCTCTCTCACTCTCTCTTTCTCTCAAATAAAAATTAAAAAAAGAAAACATAAAAAATGAAATAGAATACTACTCAAAGAATAAATTCACCCAATCAAGTCTAAATGATAACTCCAATGGTAGTCAGAATTAAGCTCTATATTTAGAACTAAGGCTAAATGAAATTATAGTAAGCAGTATAAATATTTTAAAAGTAACTTGAAATACTATACAGCTTCCAAATTACTAGAATGGGACACAAAAGGAAAAGAGCAGTCTAGATTCTCCATGAGAGAAAAACAATGGAGAAGATGCAGAATCAATAATATTATAAATAAAATACTATTTAACTGAGTATAAATGAAAATGAGTTAAAATCCTATAAAAAATAAAACTCCTCTATTAATCCTTGAAGAACTAAAAATTGACATGAAAATACACAGAGAACAATGATAATAAAACAACTATGTAGTAGGACCTATGAAATCACACTAAATCATTTAATGGAAAATTCACTGCTTTAAATTGTCACTTTACTAGGTAAGAAATTAACATGAAAGGATTAAGAAGGATATCTATCAGCATCCTTCACCATATTAACAAATGAAAGGAAAAATCAGTTATACAACCACATCCATGAAATTTTACTGCAAATTTAAAGGACCATTTTGTTTCTAAGTTTTGGGAGGGGGGTGGAGAAACAGGCAGAAAGAGAATCCCAAGCAGGCTCCACACTACTGGTGCAGGGCTCAACACAGGGCTGGATCTCACCACCCATGAGGTTGTAAACTGAGCTGAAATCAAGAGTTGGATGCTTTATCCGACTGAGCCACCCAGGTGCCCGTAATTTTTTAACAAGAATTACTAGCAACTACTTGGAATGAATTATAAGTTTGGATTTCTTCTCCTCTGTTTACTTCTTTTATAATTTTCTATTTTCATTTTCTTAAATTCATTTTGTTGCATTGAAGTACCTCTGTATATTTTTTTCAGGAATATTCACAGTTAAAAAGCTTTCTTAGTCTTTGAAAACCTGAATATTTCCATCTTCTTAGTTCATTGAATTATTTAGTATAGAATTATAAAATCAACTTATATCTCCCAAAAGAAAGAGTTGTACCTATTGCTCTGTTGTTATAAGCAATACATTGATTATTTAAAAAGACTAAGATAGGGGCTCCTGGGTGGCTCAGTCAGTTAAGAGTCTGACTTCTGATTGGGTCATGATCTCACTGTTCTTGGGTTCGAGCCCCATGTTGCCCTCTGGCTCTGTGCTGACAGCTCAGAGCCTGGAGTCTGCTTCAGATTCTGTGTCTCCTTCTGTCTCTGTCCCTCCCCCACTCATGCTCTGTCTCTGTCTCTCAAAAATAAATAAATGTAAAAAAAGTAAAATAAATAAGAAGACTGAGATATATACACATATACATATATATTAATGTGTGTGTGTGTATACACACACACACACACACACAAATTAATCATTGTGATTTGCTATAGTAATTTTAGATGGTATTGTAAGAATAAAAAAGTTTTCTTCTGTTCTTAGTTTGCTAAGAGTTTTTTGGTCATGTTATATTTTTATTATTTCTTGATTTATTGGTATTTAAAGAATATTGAGGTATAACATAAAGTGTTATGTTAGCTTCAGGTACATGATATAATGATTCAGCAATCTTATACATTATTCAGTGCTCACCATGATAAATGTATTCCTAATTCCATTTATTTATTTCATTCATCTCTCACTCTCCTCTCCCCTGGCAACCACAAGTTTTTTCTCTTTATTTAAATTCTGTTGTTTTCTTCGTCTTTTTTTTGTATGTTTGCTTATTTTGTTTCTTAAATCCCACATAAAAGTGAAGTCATATGGTATTTGTCTGTCTCCATCTGACTTATTTCACTTAGCATTTCACTTATCATTATACCCTCCAGATCCATCCATGTTGTTGCAAATGGCAAGGTCTCATTCGCTTTTTGTGGTTGAAAAATATTTCACTATACACACACACACACACACACATGCACATACACACACACCCTATCCTTTCATTTGTTGATGAAACTCCATACTGTTTTACACAGTCGCTGCACCAATCTGCATTCCCACCAACAGTGCACAAGTGTTCCTTTATCTAAACATCTTTGCAAACAGTTGTTATTTCTTGTCTTTTTTATCTTAGTCATTACGACACATGTGGGGTGATATCTTATTGTGGGTTTGGTTTGCATTTCCCTGATGATAAGTGATGGTAAGGATCTTTTCATGTGTCTGTTGGCCACTTGTATGTCTTCTTTGAAAAATGTCTATTCAGATCCTTTGCCCCATTTTTAACCAGATTATTTGTGCTTGGTGTTGAGTTATATAAATTACTTATGTATTTTAGATATTAACCCATTATTGGATATATTCTTTGCAAATATCTTCTCCCATTCAACAGGTTCCTTTGTCTTTTTGTTGATGGTTTTTCTCACTGTGAAAAATATTTTTATTTTGGTATAGTCCCAATAGTTTATTTCTGCTTGAGAAGATACATCTAGAAAAATGTTTCTATGGCTGATGTCAAAGAAATCACTGCCTATGTTTTCTTCTAGGAGTTTTTTTTTAAATTTTTTTAAACATTTATTCATTTTGGAGAGTGAGAGAGACAGAGCATGAGCAGGGGAGGGGCAGAGAGAGAGGGAGACACAGAATTTGTAAGTTATTTCAACTGTAGTTCAAAGAATTACTATTAATTTTATATAATCTGCTTACCTAAGTAAAATTATTATTTCTATTACTCAGAAGTCTCTATTAATAGTCCACAGACTTATAAGGAGGTGAATTAGAACACAAATTATTTTGTGTAAGGGTGATACCTTGTATGCAAAGGGAGACTGAAATTGAGAGATGCTTTATTTTGCGTCTGATCTGCTTGGTCAGACAAAACATCTTTTTCAGTTAAATTTTAAGAGAACTCTACCCGGTAAATGTTTGATTCTAGAGTTTTATTTATTCTATATTGGTCAATTATTTGTCTGATCCATTGTCCACAGAACATAAAAACATCCCTAGACCACTTCTGCTTTTTCCTTGAAAAAATAAAAGGCCCGCTGGAATTATAAATGCTGGGGCAGAAAAGATGACCACAAATAAGTAGTCTTAGGTGCAAACAGGTGTTAGAACTGCATGGGGTAAAACACTAGTTTTGACATAAGGAAGAGTGTTAAAAAGATCTTTTTTCAACTATTTTCGGATTGCTGTCTAGGATACCCTGACTGGTTTCAATCTCCCTGAACGAGCCTGAATTTGACACTAGAATTTAAGTAACAGTAGAGGTTTGGCCCATTTATAGTCAATTGTAGGAACTGTGAATTACCGTGAAGTTCAAATATGCCTAGAAGGGGAGATTCAATTGTTCAAAAATGAAGTCTGGTGGTCAATAATCATCTAAGAATGGTAAGCTGGTATACTGTGTTAAATGAACAAATCAGTAGAAAAAAGTGTTAAATCTAAGAGGTAATTCCAGATGTCATACATATCAAGTAGTTTTTGTTTGTTTTGTTTGTTTTTATGAATTAGGATCTCAAAGGTCTAAATTGTCTTCAAGGCTTTCTATTATAGGTTAATGTTTCCTGAGATTGTTGCCAGCTTCCATGCATAAGGGAAGGCTTGGAATATGTGTTTACTATTATATACCTTCCGAAGATGCTTGTGACTTCTTCCATTCTCTCAAGCTGCAAAATACCTCTCTGTCTTAATAAATGAGTTTCTGCGTATCCTTCCTATACCCAAGCTGATGATAGGGCCCTGTTCCCATTCTTCATCGAATTTATTTTAGGCAATAATCCTAGAATGACACAGGTGCCTCTCATTCACATTAACTTCCCTTTCACTTCAGAGCCTATATACCTCCTTGTCTACTAGCATCGAAAATATTTCCCATAACTGTTCTGTTCTCAATGCTAGCTTAGCACTGAATCAGATTTGACAAATAATCTTTGTCCTTGAACATGACCTCACCTTTTTTTGGCTTTTTCCCAGGATCTAATTAATATTTATGTTCTGTCATTGTTTCAGATACCACTCCACTTGTGGATTTTTTTTTTCATTCTCCACTGCTTTAATTTTGTGAAAAAAAATAATTCCAAGTATATATTAAACTTAAGCTGAATGAAAATTCTTAATGAAGGTGGTCTGGTGATTTTGTTTACAAAAACATGGCCACTGTTCCTTGGCCTTAAAATGTCAAAAAGGATACCTTAAATGGCTTTGTGTTTGCATGTGTCAGCACCAGAACATAGGGACTGACTCTGGCATCCACTGTCAGAAGTTCTTCAGCTACCAGAGTGTCAAGTCTCTTAAGCAGATCATTTCAAAGACATCACTTACACAAATTCTTCATCTCTGGATTTGCTTTGAGTCTTACATTTTCAGCATCATCTCCATTAAGTCACTGTGATGAAGTGTGTGTACAATTTGACATACCTGGATCCATACAGAGAGCTGGAGAATACTGAAAAACATCAGCTTCATAGCCAGTTTCATCCTCAAACTCCAGAAGAGTAGCTGATTCTGGGTTTTCATGATCATCCAAGAGAACTGGGGGGTAATTCTAGGCATTAGCCTCCTATGGGCAGTCAGAACTGTTTCCCCAGAATGAGGCACTCATCACAAGTTCTTTTCAGGGGTGAGATAACTGCCATACCATCATTCAACTGCCCTTTTTCTGGTGGTACTTTTTACAGTTCCCAAGTTCTACATTTACCAGTAGGATCCATGTACATTGCCTTTTCAAGCTTGACCCATTTTCCCTCTGAAATGAACTCCTTTGAAATAAAAACCTGTTTGGTATATTGAGAATTGGTTCTTGGTTTTCCATTTTCAAATCAGTTAGTTTTCAATGTCCTCAAGCAAGAAGTTCATGGCCAGGGTTTGGGGTAAAGGGAAGGTTATACCTTTGGAAAAGAGAATGAAAGAAGAAAAGACAAGTCCAAGGTAACAGTCTCAGAAGGTGCCAGTGTTTCACAGCCCCACCAAACCATTTCAGCCTTCTCTGCAATTTTAAGACAATAATTTGTGTTGTTTTCAGCCATTAAATTTATGGTGGTAGTTTGTTAAAGCAGCAATTGGAAACTAATGCAGATGGGAAAGGCAATCTTAAGAAGAAAAATCTGCAAAATCAAAGACTTGAGTCACGACCTTTTCAGAAAATGAGGGGGGTGTGGAGTGTTTTGAGTCCATATTCTGGTATAAGAAGGGCTGAGGAAGAGATTCATATCAATTGAGGTAGGAAAGGTTACTTAAAAACAAGACAAAGGTCTTCTGCATTTTTAAAGTAGATTTCTATCTTATAAAATAATTCTGGCAGTAATGAGAAGAAATACTGGAGGTATAAAGACCAAGAAGATTCTTATATTCACTATGATTTTACCATATTCTAGCCATATTAGCCTTTCACAAATGCTTAAAAGAACACAAAAGGAGGTAGATTTAGTTGAATCTAAAAATGTCCTCTACCATGCTTTTTTCTTTGTTCATAATGATTCCTTATTCTGTCTTCTTTTCTTGTAACAGTGAGCATAAAAAAAATCATTACAATATGAATAGCAGTATACTGTAATTTCTCCTAGGTAGCTTACCATACGGTACCTGTCTCTGTTATTTAATTTAACTTGATCTGTTGAAATTCAGGCTTGTAAGGGCTCATATGTCATACTCATTAAAATGTCATATTGTTTAAAGAATCTAATTCCAAAGAGATCCGCATACTTTAATAAAATAGGAAACATTTTTATGCTCTACAGCTAAGAGGTAAAAATTCAAAAAGTGCCCAATGAACAAAATAAAATATATTTTACATAATATTGATCATTAGGTAAAACAATAGGCAAGTCATTTTGCCTATTCAAATCTTTGGTTTCATAATTCATTTGTCCAGGAAAGTACAACTGATTTTGGATGAATACACTTAAATAACTAGAGCAATGTAATTTGGCATTTAATTTGTCTACCTATAACAATAAACAACTTAAAAAATAATTCGCAATCCCAAAGGATACAAAAGTAAAGAACATTTGCAATCCCAAAAGGATACAAAAGTAAAAATATTATTCACCATTAATAATAAAACGTGCAAATTAGCACAAACTTGACCTATTATTTTATGTTATCTAAAGCATAAATTTTTTAAGTTATCTAATTTAAGAAATGTTGCAGTGAAAATAGTATACATATTTTATTTATAACTGAAGAGTTCATTATTTTTACAATGTGAAATCTACATTTATTTTAAAAATCATCTTTGAAAAATTCAGAAAACTGAGACAAAAGTTGCATTTTTAATTACTTAATATTTTAATTTTTTTTTAAGATTTAGCTTTAAATGCAGTTGTAGCTATACTGAAACAATATTTTGGAATTATTATTAGTTTGTTTTGTGAAACAAATGACCACTCTTGATTTTAGGCATAGCGTTATCACCTGTTTCACGTGTTCAGAGATTTCTCCTTATTTCCATCAATCTTGTGTATTTAATTAATACTGCTGAAGGTTATAAGAAATCCCTTGAAGATATTTTGGTATCCTCAGAATAGCAGACAGGGTAGTTGGAGGCACAGAGAAATTTGTGTGATCTGAGGTTTGATTTGTATCCAGTTGCTTAGGTTCTCTAAGTATCTGCTATTCAAAATAATAACTTATCTTTTTATATGGTATCTATATTACTAATTCAATTTTCTATTCTTACTAAACTGGCTAGAATATTTAGAATACGCTAAAAATATTGTGTTAAGTAGAGGTACCAATATCTTACTCCTGGTTTTGATATTCATGACTAGTGCTTCGCTTTTATTATGATGTGCACAATTAAATTTTGGTAAAGTTTATCATATTTAAGTGCTTTTCTTATAGTCCAATTTCATTTAAATTTTTATTTGAAATATTTGCTCAAATTCATAAAATAGTTTTTATGTTTATTTTTTTAATTAGTCTCTGATGAAGGAAAATGAAGTATGCTTATTTTTTTTAATTGTGCACTATAATAAAGATACAACTTTATAAAGTTGTATCTCCTATTTAAATTTGTGGACGTGAGATTACTGGGTTCAAAGGAAATACATTGATTAGTTGGATATTACCAAATTCCCTTCCTTAGGCATGTGGCATGCCTCAGTAATTCATAGGAGTGCTTTTTTTCTCACACAGCCTTACCACAGAGTGAGCTGTAATATCTCTGTGTATGTATGTATGTATGTATGTATGTATGTATCTATCATCTGTCTACCTACCTATCTATTGATCTACCTATATATCTCATAGTTTATCTAAATTTTGCCAGTCTTGTAAGTGAAAAATATCTCAGTGTAAGTTTTACATTTCCCTTATATATGAAAAATTAAATAAATTTTCATGTATGCAAGGCCCTCTCTGCATTTTCTATAAATTTTGTTTATGTTTTTGCCTACTTTTTGAAGATTTTTTAAGACTTTATTTTTTAAATAGTTTTTGTTCACAAAATTGAAAGGAAAAATACCTTTGATCCACTGTATTGTCTTTGATTCTTTGTGAAACAGTAGTTAACTATATTTATGGTGCTCTTTTTCTAAGCTCTAAAGTCTGTTCTAATTTTATTTATCTGTTCTTCCACAAATACCACACTCTCTTGATTACTGTAGCTTTTTAAAAAAATTTTTTTACATTTATTTATTTTTGAGCGAGAGAGAGACACAGAGAATGGGTGGGGAAGGGGCACAGACAGAGGGAAAGAGAGATTCTGAAGCAAACTCCAGGCTCTGAGCTGTCAGCACAGAGCCTGACACAGGGCTTGAACTCACGAACAGCGAGATCGTGACCTGAGCCGAAGTTGGATGTTTAACCAACTGAGCCACCCAGGAGCCCCTTACCATAGTCCTCTATCTGTTCTTCTCCTTCAATATCATGTTGGCTATTTTGGTTCCTTTGCTTCTCCATACAATCTTTAGAATCATTTTTTTTTATATCCGCAAAACAATTTTCTGATATTCTGACTGGGATTGCATTAAATTTATAGATCAAGTTTGGAAAAACCGGCATCTTGACATTATTGTGTATGCTTATCCATGAACATGCACTATATCTCTATAGTTCTTTGATTTCCTGCATCAGAGCTTTTTGGGTTTTCCTTATATTGATTTTATATATATTTTGTTAGACTTATTCATAAGTATATCATTTTTGGTGCAAATGGTGTTGCTTTTAATTTCAAATTGCACTTGTTCATTGATGGCATATAGAAAAATATATTTTTTAAATATCTCTTTATTTTTGAATAGAGAGAGAAAAAATCATGAGTGGAGGAGGGGCAGAGAGAGAGGGAGAGAAAGAACCTGAAGCAGATCCCACACTCAGTGTGGAACCTGATGCAGGACTCAATTTTATGACTGTGAGATCATGACCTGAGCTGAAATTGAGTCAATTGCTTAACTGACTGAGCCACCCAGGCACCCACTATAGAAAAATATTTTGCATATTAACTTTGTGTACTGAAACCTTACTGTAATAGCCTGCTAACTTGAGGTTTTTTTTGTCATTTTTTTCATATTTCTACATAGACAATCATGTCACTACAAAGACAGTTTTATGTCTTCCTGTTAAATCAGTATACCATTTGTTTCCTTTTCTTGTCTTATTGCACTAGCAGGAACACTGAATTTCTCAGCATTAATTATGATGTTAGCTATAGGTTTTTTGTAGATAAACTTTATCAGGTTGAGGAAGGTATGCCTCTTCCTTGTTTACTGAGAGTAATGTTCATGAACAGCTGTTAGTTCTGTCAAATAATTCTTCTGCATATATTGATATGATCATGTGATTTTTCTTTCCATTTAGTTGATGTTAAGGATCGCAGTTATGGATTTTCAGATATCGAGCCAGCCTTACATATCTAGGATAAATTCCATTTGGTCATGGTGTAAAATTCTTTTTACATATTGTTGGATTCCATTTGTTAATATTTTGTTGAGAATTTTTACATCCTTGTTCATGACAGATATTGACCTAGAGTTTTATTATAATGTGTTTTTGTCTGCTTTTGGTATCAGACTAATGTTAGCCTCAAACAATGAGATCCATGTAGTCCCTCTGCATCTATTTCCTGAAAGAGATTGTAGAGAATTGGTATAATTCCTTAATTTTTTGGTAGAATTCACTAATGAAACAATCTGGATCCAGTGCTTTCTGTTTTGGACTTTTGAATTGGCTAACAGTCAACAATGTGTTGAATATTAATGTTAAGAGTAGGATACGCTTTACTTTTCCTTTTTTTTTAAATCTTATTGGAAATATCACTCATGTTACTGCATTTAGCAAGATTCTGGTTTTAGGGTTAAGATTATATAAATTACATAATTATGTGGGTTATGTTAAAAATTAAATATCAAATATTGTTTTCTTGAGGTTTTTTTTCCTCCACCAGGAACAGTTATAAATTGAGCAAATGTCTTTCCATCATCTCTGGAAACAACTAGATAATTCTCTCCTTAGATCTGTTAATATAGTGTGTAAAAAGAGTTAACGTAGCAGACCAAATTGCCATTCTTTGAAAAACCTGCCTATAAATGTGACCCTTGCTGGCATCTAGGAACTTGGATTTTGGGAGGATCACCATTGATTTAATGGATGAGTGGTTCACTGCCTAAATTCTCTGCACAAGCAATGGGGTTTACATTAACTCCTTTATTTTCATCTAGGAGTCTAGAATTTTGATAAATGCTGGACAGAATGCACATGTGTATCCAGCCTGTCTAGGAAACCCTGGATACTAAGTCCCTGATGAGCTTCCCTGATCGACAAGATTTCACAAACATTGTCAAAACTTGTTGCTGAGGGAATTAAGTATGGCCTGTGTGAGTCCACTGCAAGAGAACTCTTGGAAACTTGTACCTGTTTTCATCTAGAGTTTTTTTCATATGCCTTTCTCCTTTGCTGATTTTCTTTCTATCCTCTTACTGTAATAAATCATTGATAGTGCTGCTATAAACATTGGAGTACATGTGCCCCTATGAATCAGGGAATTACAGTTTTCCACAGTTTTCCATACAGTAGGGTCAATTTTGAAATCATAGTTTCCTAGAAAGTTCCCATTTCATCTTTCAAATATTTTGCAGAAAAATGTTAAGATTTTTAAAAATATGTATTCAATTTTCATTATTACTCCCCTCTTATCCTTTCTGATAACTTATGTTTTCTTTATCTAGTTATTGGTATTTTTTGTAAAAATTTTCTAAAAAATATAATTTTTATCTAGTAATTTTATATCAGCTGTCTTATCTCTACATTGTTGATTTTTTCTTTTCTACATTTTTAAATTTTTGCTTCATTCTTGACTCTTTTGCTCTTTTTGTTTCTCTTGTTTTTCTATCATCATACTATTTTTGATCTAGGAATATCATTCACTTACACTTTTAATATTTATTAATGAAAGGGTTTAAGATTTTCATATATTATGTTATAGAATGCTTCCATCCTCATTAATTTTTGGAAAAATAATTAATTTTAGATCATATTTTACTTTTCATTAAAGAGTTTAAAAAATAGAAAAGTTACAGAAATAACGGAGATATAGTTTACATACAATTATAATACATTACAAACATTAAAAAGCTCACTTGTTTTAAATCTTTAGATTAACCATGAACAGCTGCAACAATTGTGCAGTTTAATAGCTATAAATAGTCTTCACCTTTCACTAGAAAACTTCCTAAAACAGAATATGAAACAGCTTGAAACTAATGGGGAAATCATGTTTTTGAAATAGAACATCTTGACTTTCCTATTTCTACCTGATAGAGGCCAAAGAACTTCAATAGTTCACAGGCTATGCTGAGACAAATTAGAAAGAAACATAAAATAGAGATATTTGTGTAGAGTACATTGCCCAGAGATGCAACAAATTGGTCTTTCTAAAAATGATATGGTGCAATGGAGACAGCTAAGAGCTTGTTAGCAATTCCTACAGGTCTCAAGGGGTTTAAACTGTTCAGAAACAGAACAGAACATGGTTCAGTATATTTTCACAGACATTCGAAAGTTTTTGCAAAAGTCACTCTGGAAATCTTCAGGGAAAAACATACTTTGCTACTGTTTCCTGATAACTTTCTCTATCCTCAGAATAATCCTCAAAACCATCTTGGATTGGCCCCCATAGCCCATGAATCTGGCAATATTGATGGGAGCCATGCCATTTGGACAGCTTGACCTGACTGAAGCCATGTTAGTGGGTAAGAGTGTCTGTCACTTTTTAATTATGGTAGGCAAGTTTCCTGAAGTGACACTCATTGTGAAATATGTTCTGCATATTTTTGTCTTATTTTTTCTTTTTGTTACTTACCTGCATAGAAGCATCTAGTATTTAATGATGATTCCTGTATTTTTATGTCTTATATTTCTCTAGCCTCTTGATTCCCCCTATGAATGTATTCTCCCACATCATCTACTTCCTTATATGATCATTAAAAAAACCTTTCATTAGTTATTCCATGTAGTTTCCCCTCAGTAATTGATTAATCTTGTAAATCTTCCTGGTCAAGGCACCACCCTCTCTCACCTAAATTATTTTAATAGCTTCCTAACGGGCCTTTCTGATTTGTTCCCCTAGAGTCTATTCTCAACGTTTATTTATTTTTGGGACAGAGAGAGACAGAGCATGAACGGGGGAGGGGCAGAGAGAGAGGGAGACACAGAATCGGAAACAGGCTCCAGGCTCTGAGCCATCAGCCCAGAGCCTGACGCGGGGCTCGAACTCACGGACCGCGAGATCGTGACCTGGCTGAAGTCGGACGCTTAACCGACTGCGCCACCCAGGCGCCCCCCCTAGAGTCTATTCTTAACATGACTGTTTACAGTGTCCCTCCTTTGTTGAAATGCTTCCAATATAATGGCTTCTTGTATCTCTAAGAGATAAAGCCAAATTATTTAAAATGACCACCAAAATCCAACATGTTCTCTCTCTATATAGCCTTTCTCTCTAATATCTCCCTGACTTTACCTCCTACCACTTCTCTTCTTCTTTAGCATTTCACATTCCCTGGATGCAGTCCTAGAGGTATTACATTGAGTTGGCTGCCTGTTTCTTCAAAGCTTTTCCTCAAGGCAACGGAAATGGAGAAAGAGTTTGTGAGATTCTTGTAGAAAGTATATTATAGTTCCACTTAAAACATTGTGAATATTTAGTCATTTTTAGGGACTCTTTTTTCTCTTAATAAGTAACAGAAAATTTAAAATATAGTTTCAGAAAAAAAATATCGAGATCAGAAATCTCTGTTCACTTACAATTGTGGACAGTTATTTAAAGCATATATTTAAATTTCCATTACTAAACTTAGACTTTACAGTTACCACCTTGCAGTCAAAAGCTGCTAAATTATATTAGCTTACCAAGATAAACCAGTTAGCTAAAATAAATTTTGTCAAGGTTAATATTTTATTTGAAAAAACTATGCTACAAAGGACTCTTTCATAGTAAATATTATGTTTGTCCATATTTCCAGGCCTTTTTAAAAGATATACAGAAGCATTTCCAATAACTTATAAACTCATAGAATTTTAAAATCTCTTCAGAAAACAATTTTAAAGAAAAGGGGGCAAGTGGTTTTGGGGAAACATTTTTATTGAGTCTTAGATTATATTATCTTGCTTAATTATTATAAAAATCAATGTGAGTATTTTAACTCCTTTTAAGGGAAACTGAGTCTCAGAAAGGCAAAATGGTTCTTTCAATGCTACACAGCAAATATGTCTCAGAATTGGGACTTAAATCATTTGTCTCTAACTGTAAACATTCTGCTCTTCTCACTGTGCCACATCATGGTCTCTTAGACAATAGTAACTACTTTTTATATAATGACCACAAACATGTATTCATTGGTTTTAAAATCTTTACATATCAGAAAAAATGTATAATATCTGATAACATATTAAATTGAATTTGTTAAAATAATAAGGCATTTAAATATACACTATGATATATTATGTAGATATTTTAAGTGTAGCATTTTTTTCTTAAAGGAAAATTTTGGCAATTAGGATAATTTTAGAAAAAGACAATATTCTTTTCCTGGCGTATAATTTATATAAGTAAAACTCATTACTTTTGAGGTAGCTCTGTAAGTCTTGGTAAAAGTACTCAGAAGTGTAGTTATCACTTCAACGAAGATACAGAACCCTTCCATCACTCCAAAATATTGCAGCCTACCTCTCTGTGTTTCAATCCCTACACCCACCTCTAACTACTAATAATCACTGATCTGTTTTTATGTGTTTTTGTTGTTGTTCATACTGTTTTTCCTTTTCCAGAATATCATATAGTTGAAATCATGTTAAAGGTAGCCTGTTGAATATGGCTTTTTCACTAGCATAATGCATTCGAAATTTATCTATGCTGTTGCATCTATCAAGGTGTTGTTCTTTATCATTGCTGGATAAATACTTCATCATATGGATATATCACATTTGCTTATTCATTTACTTTTTCCTTCCATAATTTGGCAATAATGAGTCTAACTACTATAAATTTTCTGGGAAGATTTTTGCTTGAACATTAAGTTTCATTTATGTTGGATAAATACCTAAAAAAGGGATTGCTGGGTTGTATGTAAATGTTGCTTAAATTTATATGAATCTGCCAAACCACTTCTAGAGTGGTTGCACTGTAAAAGTAAATTTAATATTGTTTTATGACTGTACCTGTTCAACAACTGAATTTCCTAATATTAGTACCATATTTTAATCTACTATGAAAATCTATGTTCTAGAAAAATTCAGCAATTTATCCTAAATATTTTCTACTTAGTCAAGTTGACTTCACAGTATTTGGACTTGTATCTTAATAGTGGAGACTTCAGATAATAATAAATAACAAACTAGTAGTAAGTTGAAATATTTTTTAAATGAATGTGTTCAGTAATTTTCTCATTTAAATGATTAATATGTACTTCAAAAATTCTAATTAATTACAATATTAAAGTATTATAAATTAAACCTAAATCTTTTGAATAATTAGAGTAACTATATTAAAGCTGGAATTCAGAAAACTTTCTTTTAGAATAATGTTCAAACTTGAAATAAAGTAACAGTCAGATCTTCTTATGCAAAACAAATTTAGCAACGTTGATGTGACAGCCAGTCTTTCAAAACTACATTTTATTTTCATATGCCTATTCAAAGGGCATATTAATATTTGTGACAATTGGTCTTTTTCTAGAAAACTCCCAACATGTGGGACATTAATTATGGGCCAAAATGGAAATACAGCAACTTCTGCACCTGGAGTACCATTTCCCAAATGGATCTAATGTTGGTTGTATCACTGAAGAAAAGTCTCATTAGGATCATATGTGTGTCAGCCCTTTGCTGTTTGACTATTCTATGATTTGATCATGAAAATCTTGCTGAATGCAAAATATACCATAAATGTGATGTCTAGATCAAATGACCTTCTTCTCCCATAACCTCCTAACAATACTTGTGGTTGACCAACAACTTCATCTTAAAATGTAAGAACTGTTTAAATTACTTACCTCTGTGACTATTCCTTCTACCACAATTAATTCTTTTTACTCCCTAAACCTTATGGGCTGTTAAGTTTCAGTATTGATAACATAGTCTTTTCTCTACACTCCTAAAAATTTGAAATCTCACATTTTCCAAGTTTATAATTTATATTACCATTATCTCCTTTTGAATGAGTGTCTATGCCTATTTCTAATGATTCTTCTGAGCTTATGTTTCACGCATCCTTCAGCATATCTACCGTTTGCTCATAAGCAGCAGAAAATTGCAACATAAACCGAATACTTCATTTTATCTCATGAAATATGATTCTTCTCCAAAAGCTTAGTAAAATTCACCAAGTTACCCAGGATGGAAACATTGATCATTAATACTCTCTCCTCTCTTTTATCTACCCAACTATGATCCATCCTATCAGGTTTTCTCTCACCAAGGCTAATCTTTTCCAATTCTTTCTCTCTTCTTTCAAATATAGCATTCTACTTCAAGTCCTCATGCCTAGTTCCTTGATCATTTAATATCTCCTAATTGGCCTCATTTTTTAAGCCTTTATCCCTTCTTACTTTATATCTCTCCAAAGTGAATGTTCATTTACTCTGTATATTTCAACAACTGCTGTGGTTTCATATTCATAACAAAGTGGGGAAGAAATTCCATCACCTGTCATCATGATGTCAGTTTTTCTTTCCAGCTTAACTTCTCTCAGTTTTTAGAATCTCTGTGTACAAGGGAAATTAGACTGCTTAAATGTGCTTTAGATTTATTTTTAGTTCCTCTGTGCCTTTCTTATGCTTATTTCTGATTCCACTGTATTCTCGTGTGTGTGTGTGTGTGCACTCACACGTGTGCATATGTACATGTATCTCTAGAGCATACCAGTACTTTCTATTTCCTTCTGTATATTTTTACATACTTTCCAAGCTTTATACAATGGATATAATTTGCAAGAGAAATTATACATGATTCCTGTTGATAAGGAAAATAGGTTCAACAATAATCTTTAATACAAATATACCCTTATCCATCTTGAAAGTAAATTTCATTGCAATGAATCTTTCCCTAACCCCTTCAATCTGATACCATATATCTTTCTCTTTGGACTCCTACAACTCATCTTTAAAGCATTATAAACTTGATTCACACATGCAATTCTTCAGTAAGGTTAAGAATCATTAATGATTCCTTCCTGCACTCACACCATAAAAAACTGGTCAAACTCTTTGTGTATTTTTAAACATTTTTCAAACCTTCCAGTTTCAAACACTACTACCCAGGTGTGTATACCTAATATTACTTTGCCTGAGTTACATCCTAGCATTCACATTGGTTCTTTTTTCCTCTGGTTTCTTTTCTCGACAAAAGCATCCTCCATCTAAGATTAGATTTTGCATGTATTACTGACATATACCACAAATGTGGTTGAAAAATAATGAATCAAAACAAATAGAAGAAAATAGAGATAACATTGAATTTTGTTTACTCACTGGCTAGATAACTAAATCCAAATTCATTAGAACTACATACGGATTTTTCATATAAGCCATTCCTATAAATATCTTCACATATCTAGTTGAAGTTTTATAGATAGATTTTTGTTGAAAACAAAATATCTTGCGGGCACCTGAGTGGCTTAGTCGGTTAAGCGTCTGATATCGACTCAGGTCATGATCTCGCAGTTTGTGGGTTTGAGCCTCACGTTGGGCTCTGTGCTGATAGCTCAGAGCCTGGAGCCTGCTTTGGAATCTGTGTCTCCCTCTCTCTCTGCCCCTCCTCCACCCATGCTCTCTCTGTCTCTCTCTCTCTTTCTCTCAAAAATAAGCATTAAAAAAATCTTTTTAAAAAAGAACAAAAATCTTGGATAATGCTGAAGATTATCAATCATCTATAGCAGTTTTCTTCAAAATATGATTCAGGCATCTGATGATGTGCAAAGACTTTCCAAGAGATATGTATGCAGACATAGTCAGTTTTAATGGCACAATGTCTAGATCCTCAACTGTTATGTGTACTATTTTTTTAATGTTTATTTATTTTTGAGAGAGAGAGAGAGTGCAGGGGAGGGACAGAGAGAGAGGGAGACAGAGAATGTGAAGCAGGCTCCAGGCTCTGAGCTGTCAGCACAGAGCTCAATGTCGGGCTAGAACTCACAAACCGCGAGATCATGACCTGAGCCGAAGTTAGATGCTTAACCGACTGAGCCACCCAGGCACCCTGTATGTAGTCTTCTCTTACTATTCTGAAAATGAATCTGATGTCTTACAGGGTCTCTGTTCCCACCTCTTTTTATTTATCTTTTCATATTTATCCTTAACTTACCCATTCTAAGTCATATGAGGCATTTTTCCAGGGTGCAGAAAACTCCCAAAACACTGAGAAACATTAGTGTCTATGTTAAGAAACAGATAAAATAGAGCTATTTGTATGAATATGCATAAATCTCTAAATCATAATGTTGACTGAAAAGCAGGTTGAAGAAAATGGTTGCAAAATATTATCACATATAAGTGTTTAAAACTTAAAAAAGCATCATGAGTGGTTTACAGGTATATGCATATATACTATGTGTCAGAATATGTAAGACAATGTTTAAAATACATGATTTTTGGAGGCAAAATGCCTGGGATCAAATTCTATTCCAGCCCTTACTGTCTATGTGACTTCAGATAGCTGCTTGCTCTCTTAAGGATGTTGTTCACTCCTATTGTAAGATGGGGATACTATATTTGCCAGTTTATTGAATTTACATGATAATGTAAGATATTTAAAACATTTCTGGCATGTGGATAATACAAGATAATTACAACAATTTCTGGCATGTGGTACAACTCAATAGATACTGATTTGATGGTTGTTATATTAAAAAAATATGAACATAAACAATATATGCCAACTTTAAGATTGTGGCTACTTTTCCAGAATAAAAGAGAAAAAATTAATAGCGACAAAGTTTTATTTGTATCTGCTATTACACTGGACTGAGTGTGGAGCCTGCTTGGGATTCTCCCTCTCTCTCTGCACCTCCCCCCTCACTCTCTTGCTCTTTCATTTATTTGTTTTCCTCTTTTTTTCATAAATTGTTTCTACATTTTTTTTGTCTTCACAAAGAAAACTGAGTTATGAGACCACAATTTATAAAGAGCATTAATGACATAGTGAAAAGAGTTGGACCTTTGTATTTTAATTAAAGAAGACAACCACAGGGGCGCCTGGGTGGCTCAGTCGGTTGAGCGGCCGACTTCGGCTCAGGTCATGATCTCACAGTCTGTGAGTTCAAGCCCCATGTTGGGCTCTGTGCTGACAGCTCGGACCCTGGAACCTGTTTCAGATTCTGTGCCTCCTTCTCTCTGACCCTCCCCTGTTCATGCTCTGTCTCTGTCTCCAAAATAAATAAGCATTAAAAAAAAATAAAAATAAATAAAATAAAATAAAGAAGACAACCACAATGTGCTACCAGGGTTGGTGGGCACAGTTGGGAGACCAACTGGTATTATTTGTATTTTTGTAATATTTGTAATATTTGTAATATTTCCTTTCTTTGTAAATATTTGTAATATTTCCTTTCTTTAAAAAAAAACAATAAAATCTGAAGCAAATATCTTATTTCTGTATGAACTAATCTTAACTAGCTAACTGCATCTTCAACTACCCTATTTCCAAATAAAGTCATCTCCTGAGGTACTGGGCGTTAGGTTTCAACCTATGAGTTTTGGAATGACACATAATATCCAAATCATAATAGGAACACACCTAAAGAAGTATTAGGACTTCAAACCCATCCAGGCCATGCTTCTTAGTGGAAGACTTCCTTTAAGAGTTGGGAAATTTCTCAAATCAGCACCTCTGGCTTTAGATCTAAAAGAAAGGTTTATACATAATGGTGGGAGCAACAAGACTGAGTACAGTCCCCACATGCTTTACCTCATCACCACTATCCTGGGGCCAGAAGAGGAAGGAGGAAAGATGGAAAAGATAAGATCCCCATGGAGTGTTTCATATGAGAAAAATGTGAAAAAGGGAAAGTTTACATTATATTTTCTGAGGGTTTCTCAGGGAAGGGATTATGTTGTACCTGAAGATTGTCAAGGAAGAAGGAAGAAAAATGTTTCAAGAAGAACAGAGAGAGAGGTGCCTGGGTGGCTCAGTTGGTTAAGGTCAGAGAGAGGTGCCTGGGTAGCTCAGTTGGTTAAGGTCAGAGAGAGGTGCCTGGGTGGCTCAGTTGGTTAAGGTCAGACTCTTGATTTCAGCTCAGTCATGAACTCATGGTTCATGAGTTTGAGCCACCCTGTCAGGCTCTGCACTGAGTGTGGCATCTGCTTGGGATTCTCTCTCCCTTTATCTCTGCACTTCCCTCACTCAGTCTCTCGCTCTTTCTCAAAAAAAACCAAAACAAAACAAACAAAAAAAAACCACAGAAACAAAAAAAGGAGAGAAAAATGAGCTTTCATTTGTTTGCTTTCCTCTTTTTTTCATAAATGGCTTCTACATGTTTTTTTGTCTTCACAAAGAAAACTGAGAGTTATGTGACCACAATTTATAAAGAGCATTATTGACATAGTGAAGAGAGTTGGGCCTTTGTATTTTAATGAAAGAAAACAATCACAATGTGCCACCAGGGTTGGAGGGCACAGTTAGGAGACCAGGAACTACACCGGCCATAAGGTTAACATAAATTCAGAAATGAATAATTCTTGCTGTTTTTGGACATTATTTGGATTGAAGAGAGAAAGGATGATTTGCCATTAGGAACCAAATCAGCTAGTACTGTATTAAGACACCCAAGAAACTGTCACTCACAGTAATGCTGCATCATAGCTCCTTCCCTGACAGAGCCTTGCAGTTAAAGAGGTCAAGTAAGTGGAGGGAAAAAGAGGCATGAATTTAGTCAGAAGACCCCAGATCCAGGGAAAGTTGGAGATGGGAGTCCTTAACATACCTTCAGTGTAACAGCATGGTCCATAAAAGAGGGCATTTTGGTTCTTAAGACATTATTCTCTTAAATGTTCATATATTACAATGGGGAGGAGGATGGCTCCATTTACAGTAGGAAGAGGGGATTAAATGTCACTGTGAACTGTCTTTTCCTCCAAGAATTTCCCATGTCCTAGACCCAAGATTTCCAGAAAGGCCCCCTCCACCAAGGAAATGCCTTCAGGGAAAAAAAGATGAATTACTTACATGTTCAATGAAATAGACAGAGAAAGTTTAGAACTAAAAGTGAAGTTAAAGAAATGAAAGAGAAGAAGAGAATTGGGAACAACAGTTATCAGTTATCTCATACAGGTATACCAAGACTGAACAGGAGGATATATAGAAAAAAAAAGGGGGGGGGAAAGAAACCATGGATTTGTGAACTCCTACGTAAGTCCAAATCCTGATATTTCCAAATTTGGGTAGTGAGAATCTCTGGGAGAAGAGGGAATTTGGGGAGCTAGACAGTTAGGAAAGAGCAAAATAAATGTTATTAAGATTTTGTATACACTATGTATTTTTGTCCTATCAAGAAATGCAAATAAAATTTCTGGATTCTGTCTAAATTCTTTTTTCTCACTATGCTTTCTTAATTATAGTGCTCCCCAACTAAATACCATGAGTTTCTTCGTTCATGTACTTTACACAATGTCAGTTCAGTTTTTCTACTAGATTATTTGTTCTCATGATTTTTGCACAATAATTACCTAAAGTATACTGTGTCCTTTCATCAATAAACTCAATTCTGTATGTCAGTAATTTCCAAAAAATTAGAACTTGGACACAGTGAAAGTTAGTGATGTTACTCCTAAATAACTTCTGCCCCTCAAATAGTTCTTCCTAAAAATTTGGGAGTGCATGATAATATATCCATTCAAAAATCTCCGTGCAGTTCTGAAAGATTTTATTAGAAGGGCAAGCTCTTTGCTTCCATCCACAGGGAAAAATTCTTTCCAGTATTGTTATGGCAAGTAATTACCTTATTAGAAATCTAGAATTATCTGGGTGCCTGGCTCAGTTGGTTAAGTGCATGACTCTTGATTCAGCTCAGGTCATGATCTCACAGTTTGTGAGATCAAGCCCTGCATAAGGCTCTGTGCTGACAGTGCGGAGCCTGCTTGGGATTCTCACTCTCTCCCTCTCTGTCTTCCTCTCCCCAACTCGTGCTCTCTCTTTCTCTTTCACTTTCTGTTTCTCTCAAAAAAAAATTCTTAAAAAAATAGAAAACCATAACTCTTAAAAATTTAAATTATTTATATATTTTCAAACTTTCCTATTCTGCTTATATTTTATTTTACTTTTTTCTACTTATTTGCTTGTTTTGAGTTCAGAATAGTTAACATACAGTGACACATTAGTTTTAGGTGTAAAACAGAGTGGTTCCACAAGTCTGTACATTACTCACTGCTCATCATAATAAGTGTATTCTTAATATCTTCATCTACTTCACCAATCCCACACTCATATCCCCTCTGGTAAGCATCAGTGTGTTATCCACAGTTAAGAGCTTTTTTCTTGGTTTGTCTTTTTACTCTGTTCATTGGTTCAGTTTCTTAAATTCCACATATGTGTGAAATCATATGGTATTTGTCTTTCTATGACTAAACTTATTTTACTTAACAATACACCCTTTATATGTATCCATGTTGTTGCAAATGGCAAGATTTCATTCTTTTTTATGGCTGAGTAATAGTCCAGTGTGTGTGTGTGTGTGTGTGTGTGTGTGTGTGTGTACCACATCTTCTTTATCCATTCCTTTATTGGTGGACACTTGAGTTGCTTTCAGAATTTGGCTATTTTAAATAATGCTGCAGTAAACACAGGGGTGCAAATATCTTTTGAATCAGTGTTTTGTATCCTTTGGGTAAATACCTAGCAGTGGAATTACTAGACTGTATGGTAATTCTATTTTTAATTTATTGAGCAACCTCCATACTGGTTTCTGCAGTGGCTGCACCAGTTTGTATTCACACCAACAGAGCACAAAGTTTCCTTTTTCTCCACATGCTCACCAACACTTGTTTTCTGTGTTTTTGATTTAGACATTCTGACATGTGTGAGGCGACATCTCATTCTGGTTTTGGTTTGCATCCTCCTGATGATTAATGATGTTGGCCATCTTTCCATATTTCTGTTGGTCATCTGTATGTTGTCTTTGGAGATATGTCTGTTCATGTGTCTGCCCATTTTTAATTGGATTATTTTTTTTGGGGTGTTGAATTGTGTAACTTATTTTATATAGTTTGAATACTAACCCTTTATCAGATGTGTCATTTGCAATTCACTAGGTTATTTTTCAATTGTTGGTTGTTTGCTGTGCAGAAGCTTTTTTATTTTGATTTATTCTACAATAGTTTACTTTTACTTGCCTCAAGAGACCTCTAGAAAAATGTTGCTAGAGCTGATGTCAGAGAGATTACTGCTTGTACTCTCTTCTAGGATTTTTATGGTTTCAGGTCTCACATTTAGGTTTTTAATCCATTTTAAGTTTGTTTTTGTGTATGGCGTGAGAAAGTGGTCTGGTTTCATTCTTTTACCTATGGCTGTCCAGTTTTCCCAGCACCATTTGTTGAAGAGAAATACATAAAGCAGCTAATAACAAGCATAGTGGAATCGACAGTAATAATAGTCACAGTAGGAAATTTTAACACTCCACTTACATAAACAGAAACAACATCCAAACAGAAAATCCACAAGGAAACAGTGGCGTTGGATGACACATTGGATCAGATGGATCTAACAGATATAGTCAGAATGTTCCATCCTAAAACAGTAGAATACACATTCTTTTCAAATTCACAGGAAAAAAGTCTCCAAATAGATTATATATTAGGCCACAAAAAATTTTTAAAAAGATTGAACTCATAACATGTATCTTTTCCAACCACAACACTATGAAACCAGAAATCAACCACAAGAAAACATAAAGAAAAAAAACACAAATATACGCACGTTAAGTAACAGGCTACTAAATAATGAATGGGTCAACTAAAAAATCATTTTCTTTTCGCCTTTGTTGAAGATCAATTGTGACCATATAATTGTGGACTTATTCCTGAACTTTATTCTAAATTTTTTTTAATGTTTATTTTTTCTTGAGACAGCGACAGAGCATGAACAAGGGAGGGACAGAGAGAGAGGGAGACACAGAACCTGAAACAGGGTCCAGGCCTGAGCTGTCAGCACAGAGCCTGACACGGGGCTCGAACCCATAAATTGTGAGATCATGACCTGAGCTGAAGCCAGACACGTAACCAACTGAGCCACCCAGGCACCCCAGTGAACTTTATTCTACTCCATTGAACTACATGCCTACTTTCTGCCACTATCATACTCTTGATCATTACAGCTTTGTAGTATATCTTGGTATCTGGGATTGTGATACCTTCAGCCTTGTTTTTCTTTTTCAAGGTTGCTTTGGCTATTTGGGGTCTTGTGGTTCCATACAAATTTTAAGATTATTTGCTCTAGTTCTGTGGTAAATGCAGTTGTTATTTTGGTAGGGATTATACTAAATCTGTAGATTGCTTTGGATAGTATAGACATTTCAACAATATTCGTACTTCCAACCCGCATGGGATATCTTTCCATTTGTTTGTATCCTCTTCAATTTCTTTCATCATCAATGTTTTAGTTTTCAGAGTATTGGTATTTCACCTCCTTGGTTCAGTTTATTCTTAGATATTTTATTGGTTTTGGTGTAATTATAATGGGATTGTTTTCTTAATTTCTCTTTCTGCTACTTAATTATTAGTATATAGAAATGCAGTGGATTTATGTATATTGATTTTGTATCATGTGACCTTACTAAATTCATTTATCAGATCTAGAAGTGTGTTTTTTTTTTCTTTTTCTTTTCCTTTTTCTTTTGTTTTTGTTTTTGGTGTAGTCTTTAGGGTTTTCTATACATGGTGTCATGTCTACTGCAAAAAGTTTTATTTTTTCCTTACCAGTTTGGATGCTAGATATTTATTTATTTATTTATTTATTTATTTATTTATTTAATCTGATTCCTGTGGTTAGGACTTCCAATACCAGGTTTAATTAAAGTAGTGAGAATGGAAAGCTTTGTCTTGCTCCTGATCTTAGGAAAAAGTTCCATTTTTCACCATTGATTATAATGTTAGCTGTATTTTTCATTTTTTGTTTTTTATCTATGACTTTTATTATGTTGAGGTATATTTCCTCTAAACTTACTTTGTTGAAAGTTTTTAACATGAATAGTGTAGTTTGTCAAATGCTTTTTCTGCATCTATTGAAATGATCATATGGTGTTTATCCTTTCTCTTGTTGATGTGACATCATGTTGATCAATTTGCAAATACGTAGCTACCCTTTTATCTCAGAATAAATCCCACTTGATCATGGTGAATAATTTTCTTTAAAATATATTGTTGGATTCAGTTCGCTAATATTTTCTTGAATATTTTTACATCTCTGTTCATCAGAGACATTGTCTTAAATTATCTTTTTTTGTAGTGCCTTTATCTTGTTTTGGGGTGATACTGGCTTCATAGAATAAATTTGGAAGCTCTCCTCCCTCCTCCCTCCTCCTCCTCCACTTCTTCCTCCTCCTTCATTCACCTATGAAGCTATCTGGTCCTGACTTTTGTTTGTTGGGAGTTTTTTATCATTGATTCAAATTTACTGCTAGTAATCAGTTTGTTCAAATTTTATATTTCTCCTTGAGTCAGTTTTGGGAAGTTGTATGTTTCTAGGAATTTATCTATTTCCTCCAGGTTGTCTAATTTGTTAGCCTATAGCTTTTCATAATATTCTCTTCTAATCCTTTGTATTTCTGTGGTTTCAGTTGTATTTCCCCTCTTTCATTTTTGATTTTGTTTATTTGAGTCCTCTCTCTTCTTTTACTATGAGTCTGGCCAAAAGTTCTACCAATTTTGCTGATCTTTTCAAAGTACCAGCTCCTGGCTTCATTGATCTGCTCTACTTTTTTTTTTTTTTTTTGGTTTCTATTTTGTTTATTTCTGCTCTAATTTTTATTTCCTTCCTTCTGTTGGTTTGGTGTTTTGTTTGTTCTTTTTCTAGCTCCTTTAGGTGTAAGGTTAGGGTGTTTGTTTGAAATTTTTCTTGCTTCTTGAGGTAGACCTGTCTTCACTGTAAACTTCCCTCTTAGAACAGCTTTTGCTGCATCCCAAAGATTTTGGACTGCGGTGGTTTCATTTTCATTTGCCTCCTGGTATTATTTCTCAGTTGACCTCTTCATTGTTTAGTAGCATGCTATTTTACTTCCATAAATTTGTGTTCTTTCCAGATGTTTTCTTGTGGTTGATTTCTATTTTCATAGTGTTGTGGTTAGAAAAGATGTATGGTAGGACTTCAATCTTTTTGAATTTGTTGTGACTTGTTTTGTGGCCTAATATATGATCTACTCTGGAGATTGTTCAATGTGCACTTGGAAAAAAATGTGTATTCTTTTAGGATGGAGTGTTCTGAATATATCTTTTAGATCCATCTGGTCCAATGAATCATTCAAAGCCACTGTTTCCTTGTTAGAATGATGTGTCTGTCCACTTATGTAAGTGGGGGGAGGTTAAGTCCCCTACTATTACTATATTACTATCATTTCTTTTATGTTTGTTATGAGCTGCTTTATCTATTTGGGTGCTTTCAGGGGCGCCTGGGTGGCTCAGTCAGTTGAGCGTCTGACTTCAGCTCAGGTCACGATCTCACGGTCCGTGAGTTCGAGCCCCGCGTCGCGCTCTGGGCTGATGGCTCGGAGCCTGGGGCCTGCTTCCGATTCTGTATCTCCCTCTCTCTCTGCCCCTGCCCCGTTCATGCTCTGTCTCTCTCTGTCTCAAAAATAAATAAAACGTTAAAAAAATATTTGGGTGCTTTCATGTTGGGTGCATAAGTATTTACAACTGCTATATCTTATTAGATTGTTCCCTTTATGATTATATAGTGTCCTTCTTTGTCTCTTGTTACAGTCTTTATTTTAAAATCTTTTGTCCAATGTAAGTATTGTTAACCCAGCTTTCTTTTCACTTCCAGGGCATGATAAATGTTTCTCCATCCCTTCATTTTAAATCTGCATGAGTCTTTAGGTTTGAAGTGTGTGTTTTATAGGCATCATATAGATAGGTCTTGCTTTTTTTTTAATCCATTCCATCATCCTATATCTTTTTTCAGAGTGTTTATCCCATAAAGTAATTATTGACAGGTGTGTACTAATTGCCATTTTGTTACTTATGGTTGATTGTCTTTTTAGTTCTTTGTTCTTTTCTTCATTGCTCTCTTCTCTCATGGTTTGTTGACTTTCTGTAGTGATATACTTGGATTCCTTTCTCTTTATTTTTTTGCATATTTATTACCAGTTTTTGATTTGTGGTTACCATTAGGTTTATATATAACATCTTATGCATATAGCAGTCTACATTAAGTCAGTAGTCACTAAAGTTTGAATCCACTCTTTACTCCTCTCCCTGCCACATTTATGTATATCATGTCATATGATACATACTTTTATTTTGTGAATCACTTAACAGACTTTTATAGACATAGTTAATTTTACCGCCCTGCCTTTGTGCTTCCTACTTTTCTTACTCCTATTTATCCCCTTAACATTTCTTGTAGCGCTGGTTTAGTAGTCATGGATTCCTCTAACTTCTGTTTAACTGGGAAATTCTTTATTTCTCCTTCTATTCTGAATCATAGCCTTGCTGAATACAGTATTCTTGGTTGGATGTCCTTTTTTTTATTTACTTTTTTAATTTCCTTTCCTTTTGGCACTTTGAATATACCATGCCATTCTATTCCGGCCGGCAAAGTTTCTGCTGAAAAATCAGCTAATAGGCTTATGAGGTTTCTATAGAAGGTAATTATTTTCTTTTTTCTTGCCACTTTCAAAGTTCTTTATTTATTAGTACTTTTTTTGTGTGTGTCATTTTAATACTATGTGTCTTGGTGTGGACCTCTTTGGGTTGATTTTCTTGGGGGCTGTGTATCCTGGATCTGGATTTCTGTTTCCTTCCCCAGACCTGGGACTTTTTCAGCTATTAGTCTCCAAATAAATATCCTGCTCACTCTTCTCTCTCTTCTCCTTCCGGGCTCCCCATAATGTGGATGTTTTTACACTTGATGCTGTCACTGCACTCCCTAAGTCTATTTTCATTTTATTATTATTATTTTTCTCTCTCCTGTTCAGCTTGAGTGCTTTCCATTACTTTGTCTTCCAGGTCACTTATCCATTCTTCTGCTTCCTCTTGTCTACCTTTTATCAAGATTAGTGTATTTTAATTTCAGTTATTGAGTTCTTCATCTCTGATTGGTTATTTCTTATATTTTGTATGTCATTATTGAGGCTTTCACTGAAGTCCCCCACTCTTTTTTAAAGTTCAGTGAGTATCTTTATGGCCATTACATTAAATTCTCTATCAGGCAGTATATTACTTATCTTCATTTCGATTAGCTCTCTTACTGTGATTTTGCTCTACTCTTTCATCTGGGACACATTCCTCTGTCTCCTCATTTTTTGTGGCTCTGTGTCTGTTTCTATATGTTTGTAAAGTCAGCTAAATATTCTGATCTTTAAAGTAATGGTCTTATCAAGTATCATATGACTTCACTCATATGTGGAATTTAAGAAACAAAACAGATGAATATAGGGTAAGGGAAGAAAAAAGTAAAATAAGATAAAAACAGAGATGGAGGCAAACCATAAGAGACTCTTAAATACAGAGAACAAACTGGGTTGCTGGAGGGGAGGTGGGTAGGGGATGGGCTAAACGGGGGATGGGCATTAAGGAGGGCACTTGTTGGGATGAGCACTGGGTATTATATTTAACCGATGTATCACTAAATTCTACTCCTGAAAACAATACTATGCTATATGCTAAGTAACTTGAATTAAAAAATAAATAAATAAAGGGGGTGCCTGGGTGACTCAGTTGGTTAAGCATCTGGCTTCAGCTCAGGTCATGATCTCACGGTTCACAAGTTTGAGCCCCTGCGTCAGGCTCTATGCTGACAGCTCAGAGTCTGGAGCCTGCTTCAGATTCTGTGTCTCCCTCTCTCTCTGCCCCTCCCCTACTCATACTCTGTCTCTCTCTCTCAAAAATAAATAAAACGTTAACAGTTTTTTAAAAAAATTAGAGAAATAGTCTTATGAAGAAGAAATCTTGTAGCATCCTGCAGTGTAATGTCCCATATTCACCAGAATGTGGGGCTTCAGGGTGTCTCCTATGTGTATTGTGTGCTCTACTTTTATGGCTGAGTTGTGACTGCCTTCAATCCAATCATCTACAACGACTCCCTTTGCTTGTTATGGGCAGGTTTGGTGTCTGTGTTGTTAGTGGGCCAGTCTGAAGCTGTCTTGGTTGGACTTCAGTTGGGTTAGATAAGTCATTTGCCAGAAATGTGGTATCACTGAATTTCAGAGTGGTTTCTCTACATTGTCTCTTGAGAGGCTTTCATTGGTGGGCAGGCCTTGTAGCCATACCCAATGTCTGTCCCCAGCCCCCTCCTAGGACTGCAGGTGGACTGTTGTGACTGTGTGTTTATCTCCCCCTCTCTCTGGGACAAGAGTCATTTTGGAGTGGTTATGGCCCCTGTTGGGGCTACTTGCATACTGCCTGGCTTGGGAACCATTTTGGATGGGGTCTGGCCAAGGGCATATTAGAGGGGATATGTCCACAGAATGTTGGGTGAGGCTCATGGTACCAGTAAGTTCTGCACTGGTCCATGGCAGTAATGGACTTGTAGCCTCCTGGAAGAATTGTGGAGTCCTGAGGGGGCTGGAAAGGACAGGTCCACAGGAGAACATAAAGATGAGATACACTGTTAGCAAACTAGGTGGAGTGTTTTGGCAATACGCTGGTTCCTTGTAAATGTGTATTTACGCTAAAGAGCATGGGAGGGAAATGAAGACTGCCAGCTCTTCTTTTCTTGGTGAAGCTTCCCAAAGATACTTGCCCCTCAAGCAATCACTCTGAGGTTAGTAAATAAATTTTCCCATATACCCCAGGGGTTTTCAAACTGCTTCCTCCATGCTGTATCTCTTTGGGGCTGATTCTTGTGCTGTATCTTTAAGGGCAAGGACTCAGTTTCCTATTGTCCTCTTGGCTCTCCCAGAGCTGAGCCCACCGACTTTTAAAGTTCTAGGCGTTAAGCCCTACTGATTGTTATGCCCCTCCGGTTTTCAAAGCCAAATGTTATGGAGATTCATGTCCCCATGTGGGTCCTTCTGCCTGGGGTACCTGATATGGAGGTCCGGTACTCTTCCTTCTCATCACCTGTGGTGTCCCTCCCTCCCGGAGACAGTCCCACAGTTCCTTTTGGCTCCCAACTGTGTCTCCATCATTCCTACTCACTTCAATGTGGCCTGTTCTCTACATTAAGCTGTAAAGGGTCTGTTATGCCAGTTTCCAGGTTGTGTTCTGTATTATTTACACTGATGTGGATTTTCTAGTTGTATCCATTGGACATGGTGAACATAGGATTTGAATCTACCATCTTCTAAATTCTAATCCTCCACGGCTCAATGGATGGTGAAGATCTAATTAAAAATAATTTCATCAAAATAAATTAAAATATCAATTACATATTGAATGGCATTATTTTAGATACATTGGTTTACACTTTTAAGTCATCTTTTTCTTGTTACCTTTTTAAATATAGCTACTATAAAATTTAGAACTACACATGTGGCCTACATTATATTCCTATTTCTGTTGTAACCCAATGAAAGTCTTCTTTGAAATGTCTCTTCATGGTCTACTTGTGATACTGTAATTAAACTCACTTGAATAGAATCTAAAAACAAACAAACAAACAAAAAACAAAACGGGGGCACCTGGGTGATTCAGTTGGTTGAGCATCTGACTTCGGCTCAGGCCATGATCTCGTAGTTCGTGAGTTCTAACCCTAGGGCTCTGTGCTGATACTTGGAGCCTGGAACGTGCTTCAGATTCTGTGTCTCCCTCTCTCTCTGCCCCTCTCCTGCTCACACTCTCTCTCTCTCTCAAAAATAAATAAACATTGAAATATCTTAAAAAACAGAAACAAAAACAAAACAACAAACAAAAAAACCCACAACTTTCCACTTTACTTAATTTTGGTAAATGATAGAGCTAAAATGAGTTTGTAGTGCCACTGCTCCTTGAATGTATAAACATAGTTTCTCCATTTTTATATGGTTGGACTTTATATTTGTTTCTTCACCTTTTTTTTTTTTTTTTAATTTATTTTGGGACAGAGAGAGACAGAGCATGAACGGCGGAGGGGCAGAGAGAGAGGGAGACACAGAATCGGAAACAGGCTCCAGGCTCTGAGCCATCAGCCCAGAGCCCGACGCGGGGCTCGAACTCGCGGACCGCGAGATCGTGACCTGGCTGAAGTTGGACGCTTAACTGACTGTGCCACCCAGGCGCCCCTGTTTCTTCACTTTTAAAAGTCTACTATCTTTTCTTTTCCCTAAGGTATTACAAAGTAAGAAGAACCACTAAAAAATAAAAGTGGCTTCCCAAATATTGTACTGAATAAAGTCACTTATAGAGGGCAGAACAAATAATGCATAATGCATTTTTTCTCCGAGGAATTACTGTTTCAGTGGTTTCTTGTGCCACTTAAAACCTCCTGAGTAAGCTAAATACAAATCATGCGAGAAATTGACTAGATGAAATTTTCCTCTCAGAGGTTTGGATTCCATTCTTTGATGAAAACCATATTTGGGTTTTGTAGCTGCAGGAATACCCTCAGAGATTTACTCATGGGGATTAAAAAATACTAATATCTCAAAGAACAACTGCTCTGAAAAGCAGTACAAAACAGAGCAATAGACAGGTGTGTTCTCCAAAATTTGTTTGTATTTTTACAAGATAGGCCTACTTAAGAAATATGTAGTATTTTCAAGTTGCATTTAAACAACTTTATATGTATTGCTTTTTTAATTTCTCTCAGTTTATTTATTTTGAGAGGTAGAGAGAACAGGGGAGGGGCAGAGAGAGGGAGAGAGAATCCCAAGCAGGCTCAGCACTGACAGCATGGAGCCTGATGTGGGGATCAAACTCATGAACTGTGAGATCATGACCTGAGGTGAAATCAAGAGTCAAACGCTTAACTGACTGAGCCACCCATGCACCCCATTTTGTATGTATTTCTAAATTAAAGATTTTTCCAAATGCATAAATCACACCACAGTTGCTAATAATAATGTACACAAATAAGAAGTATAAATGTTTGAAAAGATGTTCCCAATCAAATATGGTAAATGTAAGAAATGACTTGAAAGAAAATAAGATTAGACCCATTATAGTATTCCCTACCACTATGTTAACAATCTCAATTAACAACTAAAATTGTTATATATATTGGTATCTTACATAGACCTGGGAATAAATTTAAGAGTAAACCGCAATCTAAAGAAAATACTAAAAATTACTGTCATCTGATGGAGGTTGTCAAACTCCCCCTGGTAAGATTAGATCAATCCACAGTGTACAGTATACTTTTTGGTGTTCATCATATTTAATTGTCTCTTTGATGACATAGTTACCATCTCTTTAAAAAGATTATTAACCCTCTATTTGCTCTCTTTTTTGTGAACTTTGCCATTAAAAAAAAATGAGCCAATGTCAGAGTTTGGCAAAAAAAAACCCAAAAAACAAAACAACACAAAAACAAAACAACAATAGCAATAACAAAGAAAAAACAAAAGTCTTTGCCATTTTTTAATGCTAGATTTTTATTTTTCTCAGTTATAACTGGTCATTAATGCTAATAATAAGATAGGCAAACATGTGTTAAGGAAAAGAAGCTTATTTCTTATTAGTAGCATGACTATGGAAAGCTGAGATGATTTTTTTGTCACATAAATTTTAATCCTAGATGAATGACTCCTTCTTGAACATCAGGGACCCATACTCATCCTCATTCATGCTGACTTCAACTGCTATAAATTATACTGATATTAATATGAATAAAGTTCATATAATCAAAGCATTGTCTCAGGAACTACTTAAACTGTCACTATATTTTCTTGGCTTTAAAATAGATATGAAGTTTAACCTGATAAATTTCACTTCCCTCTTACTTTGTACTTTGCCACATAATCCCATTTATTGGATCAATTTGTACATTTTTCCCCGACTTTTCATCATTGGTCTTATTTTTTTTTTTCAGGAAAAGACTGTAACAGGGACCCATGCATTTACTGACAGAAAAGAGGAAATACAAACCAAACTAACTCAAACAAGAATGCCTATGCCTATACATAGAAACCATATGGTCCACAAAGGAAAAAAGACAGAGACGACAAAAAAGATTATAGCAGATTTTCTCTGAAATTAAAATAGTGCCTTTTCCAAAGAAACCTATTCCAGGTGAAAACAAATGGTTTATTTAATTCATAAATTTCTCATCTACCCCATCAGAAAGTCAACACTGAGAGTGCCTGAGGCTTATATTGTTAAGTTTTATGGTCTTCTAAATGCAAGGTATTTTGCAAAAAGGTTCCCTAAGCGTCCCATCCCTACCTTCTAAATTTCTCAAATTTAGATTTGATTTTCCTAAAATGTTTATATAAATGGTTATATAATTTAATTTCATAATTATACTATTTTAAAAATATTTAGTTTATGTTGGCCCTTGGTATTATGTTTTTTCTATGTTAATGGATATATTTAATTTACTGATTATCACCTTTATATTTAGTTCCTGGGATACTTGTCTTCTAGATTACTGGGGAAAATGCCAAATAAATGACACTCTTTATGGTTATTCCCTAAGCACTATTTCCTATTATATTAACTGGGACTTAACGTAGTAAAAATCTATATATATTAAGCTAGTGTTTAGTGTTTGTAATTTGCGATTCAAATTAGTTTTCTACAATTTATAAATTATTTATTTTTATTAATATCATTGGAATTATTTTTTAAAAGAAAATCAAAATGTTTTAGTCCTAAAAATAAACTCTAAAAAAAACACCTTAAAATATTTGGTTCTGTTATTTATTAAATGATTTTTACGGGTAAGGGACTTGGAGGAATTAAAGAGTACAGCATTAAGGTGTCTGTTCTGCCTATCGGTTTGAATGGTTCCCCTGCCCCCCTGTCCCCTTCACTTGGTCCTTCCTATTGTTCCCTAATAAACTTTTCACAGTTCTAAAAAATAAAAAGAGAAGAAAAAAATAGAGGGAAAGAGAATGAGAGAAAATAGCATTAATTTCCCATTCCCATGGAGGAATGGTAGCAGCAAGAATAGGAGTAAAAGATGTCACCAGGAAATGATGTGATGGCAGGTTAAATGTCGACTACTAGGGGTGTTCAAAAAGTAACTTTTCACAAGTGCACAAAATTTGCTTCCAACAAGGAAAAAAAATAAGGTGCTATTTGGCTATTACTTACCAGCTACAAAATTTTTTTTATAGACCTTATGTATTATCTACTTTAAAAAAAGTTTTATTGACATATAATTCATATGCCATATAATCCACCATCTAAAATGTGGAGTTAAATAAATTTACCATGTTCAAGAATTGTGAAACCATGACCACATTTTAGAACATTTTCATCATCCCCAAAGGAAGTCCTGTGGTCCATTAGCAGTCATTCCCCCATTAGCCTTTGTCAGCCCAGCTGCATATAACACTAATCTACTTTCAATTTCTATGGATTTGCCTATACTGAACCCTTCATATAAATGGAATCCTTAATATTCAGTCATATGTGACTGACTTCTTTATGTAGCATAATGTTTTCAAGGTGCATCCATGTTTCTAGCATGTTATCGATAATTCATTCCTTTCTATCCTGAATACCTTTTTTTGTTGTCTGGATATAACATACTTTATTTATCTCATCATAAGTATTCATACACAAAGAGATGGATATTGGGGTTGTTTCCACCTTTTGGCTCTTAGTAAAAATGATTCCTAACAGGAACTCTGAACATTTATATGGAAGCTTTTCATAAGTTTTCATTTCTCATAGGTACATACCTAGGAGCTGAATACATACATATATAAACTCTATGTTTAACTTGTAAGAACTGCCAGACTGCACCATTTTATAATTCCACCATTTAATAATCCCAATCATCAATGTTATAATTTCTCTACATCCTCACCAACACTTTTTGATCACCTATGGTTTTTTTTTTTTTTTAATTTTTTTTTTCAACGTTTTTTATTTATTTTTGGGACAGAGAGAGACAGAGCATGAACGAGGGAGGGGCAGAGAGAGAGGGAGACACAGAATCAGAAACAGGCTCCAGGCTCTGAGCCATCAGCCCAGAGCCCGACGCGGGGCTCGAACTCACGGACCGCGAGATCGTGACCTGGCTGAAGTCGGACGCTTAACCGACTGCGCCACCCAGGCGCCCATGATCACCTATGGTTTTAAGCATAGCCATTTTAGTGGATGTGAAGTGATATTTCATTGTGTTTTTACTCTTAAGAGTATTTTTAGAGCAGTTTTTGTTTCACAGAAAAACTGTGAAGAAACCATAGAAATTTCTTCCTCATATATCGTCTGCTGACACATAGGCATAGCCTCATCCATTATCAACATCTCACACCAGAGTACTGTATTTGTCACAACCGATGAACCCATACTGACATTCCATAATCACCCTACTTCCATAGTTTACCTTACAGTTCACTCTTGGTTTTTGGACAAATTTATAATGACAAGCACTCAAAGTTACAGTACCACATAGAGTATTTTCACCACACTAAAATTTTTCTATGCTCTGTCTGTTTAAGTCTCCTCTAACTCAAACCCATCGCTACCACTGATCTCTTTTTACTGACTATAGTTTTGTCTTTTTCAGAATGTCGTATCATTGTAATCATGCAGTAGGTGGGCTTTTCAGATGGCTTCCTTCACTTAGTAACATGTATTTAAATCTCCTCAATGTTTCTTCATAGTTTGATAGCTCATCTTGTTTAGCACTGAATAACATTCTGTTGCCTGGATGTACCACAGTTTATTCTGAAAGAAAGAAAGACTGAAAGATATCCTAATTCCTTCCAACTTCTAGCAATTGTAAATAAAGTTGTTGTATACATCGGTGTGCAAGTTTTTATGTGAACATAAACTTTTAACTTCTTTGGGTAAATACCAAGGACTGCAATTGCTGGATCGTATGGCAAGTGTATGTTAAATTTGGCAAAAACCCACCAAACTTGTCTTCCAAAATAGCTGTACTATTTTGCACTCCCACCAACAGTGAAAGTCCTTATTCTCGTTTTTTTTTAACATTCAAAACTCCTCAAAATAAAGATGTCATTACCTCATTAGTTTAAAAAAAATGAGCTTACCAAGTCATGTAAACAATTAAATGAAATCATCAGCTTGTTATAGAACAGCTCTCCTTTGGGTTGAGACCGTCTTGGGCTTTATAAGGTGTTAGGATCCCCAGGCCCTGCACACAAATGTAGTAGCTTTGCCCTGATCTTGACAACTAGTGTTGACTAACGGAGATAACATTTACTTATGCTGGATGAGTTAACTGGTGCTCTGGGAAAGCAATATGAAACACTAAGTAAAGAGAAGGCAATGGGGGTGGGGGGGAGAAAGAAAAATAAAAAGAAAAAAAGAAAAAAAAAACATGCCAAAAACCCCAGAGAAACAAAATACTAAATTCTGGAGTAAGTACCATTGCTAGAGGTAAAAAATACAAAAAGGTAGTTACTTAAGGAAAAATAGTAAAACTTTAAAAATAATGAACATATTTTTAAGGAAACCGTTTGCACAATGGGCACAAAGAGGAAAGTCTCTTACGTTTCCAAAAAGATGAAGGCCTCTGGACCTACAAGGAATGAAAGCCAATCAATGGCAATAAATAAAATATGGACAACACAAAATTTGATGTTATCTAATATATACTGATATTTTCACTTATTTTTTTAATGTTTTTTCTGCAAAACCAAATGTTCTGGAGAATTTCAACAAATAGTGTTTTAAAGGGATGTTCAGAAAAGAGAAAACTATGATTAAAAAAAGTTATCTTAAGTTTGCAAAGATTGAGTCTTCTAGGAAAAGTTATCTTCTCTACTTATGCTTTCCACTTAAGGAAGGCTTAACAGAACAATATTCGTTATATCCAGAATTAGGTGATTCCATACCAAATTGTATTATAAAGATATGCACATTCAAAATTATAAAAGATATGGCAGAAGTAATTTCAGCCAGACGTCTTAAAAAGGGTACCAATATCTCATCTTCAGTAATCTTTTTTTTTAATTTTTAACATTTATTTATTAATTGAGAAACAGAACATGAGCAGGGGAGGAGCAGAGAAAGGGGAGGAGCAGATTCTGAAGAATCTGAAGCAGGCTCCGGGCTCTGAGCTGTGACCACAGAGTCTGTCACGGGGCTTGAACTCACAAACCGCGAGATCATGACCTGAGCCCAAGTCGGACACTCAACCGACTGAGCCACCCAGGTGCCCCAGTAATCTTAACATTATAATAAATAGGTAAATATGTAACCATACTTATATATGTAACCATAATCTTACTATGTAAAGATAACACAGTTCAATATTTTTAGTTCAACTCATCATGCAGAGAATAAGATAAAATATTCATTAACAAGGAGTTCCTAATCACAAGGAAATATAAATAAATAAACATCTACAAAATAACATCATTACTGCTTTGAAAAAGGACTCCATGAGTTTCACTAGAAAAACATTTAAAATATTACATTTAATTTTGAGAACCACATTTTAAGAAACTATTGAGGAATCAAACAGTTTAGAAGATAACCAGACTGATTGGGGACTGAAAATAAACTAAATCAAGGAAGTTTAAGATATATGTTTTATTTTTCCTGGAGCAGAGAATGCCAAAGGGAAACATTACAGCTGAGTTTGAATATGTAACAAGCTATTATTTCAATATCGGGAGCAAATTATACTCTTCCAGAGGGCAAACATATGACTAAATACAATTAGGTTTAGAAAGACATATTTAAATTCACTATTTAATATTTACAGGCTCCCAACAAAACAAAAAAATGTTTTCTCAAGTATTCATATCTATTAAGTAAATTAATTACATCAGTGGAGGTTTTTAAGCAGTCAAACTAGCCATGTGACACTATGGAAGGGATTTGTTTTCTCACTGGCCAATTAAACTAAATAATATCCTTGATCTCCACCAAATAAAAGATATTTACACAATTTTTAACATTTATTCATTTTTGAGAGAGGGAGGGAGGTAAGGAGGGAGGGAGGGAGAGAGAGAGAGAGAATGAGTGGGAGAGGGGTAGAAAGAAAGGAGACACAGAATCCGAAACAGGCTCCAGGCTCTGAGCTGTCAACACGAAGAGTGCAATCATGACCTGAGCCAAAGTTGGATGCTTAACCCAACAGAGCCACCCAGGCACCCCATAAAAGATATTTTAAGTCAAACTGTAAAATAAAGTCAACAGGCCCTTTATGTGCAAATAGGGTCTTTTGTAGTTGTCATAATGACTGGCGAAAGGATGCTATTAAAATTTGGTTTGTCAGAACAGTGACACCAGATATCCTACAAAGCCCAGCCATGGAATGCTATGTAACCTATAGAGCTTTGAATAACACAGCTAACATTTATAGACATCAAAAACCTATCAGAATTATCGAAACCTAAACCATATATTTTATTGCAAAAAGGGTGTGTATGTGCATGTGCGTGTGTGTGTGTGTGTATACATATATATTATCGCGACTGATAGCTCAGTGCACTTTCCAATACAGAACCATCTTCATCTAATAGAACATTTTAAATAGATAACAACAGGGTCAGAATATATTTTAAAAACTACATTTCTACATAGCAATGCAAATTGGAAAATAAAATACTTTTCATTCATGATACCATAAAAAATAAAATACTTAAGATTAAATTTAATAAAAGGAGTGCAAAACTTGTACACTGAGAAGAACTACAAAATATTGCTGAGAAAAAATGTAAATCTAAATAAATATATATGCATATATATTCATGGATTGGAAGACTTAATACATTCTGGCACATAGATGAATCCCCAAAACATTACACTATGCGGAAGAAACCTGACACCAAAGACTCATATTGTGTGGTTCTATTAATATGAAATATCCAGAAGAAAACAAATCTATTCAGACAGTAGGATGGGAATTAGAACTGACTGCAAAGAACTCAAGGCATCTTTTACTGGTGCTAAATATGATCTTTTATTGGATTGCGGTATTGAATTGTACACATTGAAATGATTGATTTTTATAGCATGTGAACAATACTTCAATATACTGCAGTAAAGCTGCTAAATATCCGGATACTCACACAAATGCATGCAACGTTTGTTAAATTTACTTTATGAAATCTTGGAGTGAGAAAAATTTCTCTAAGCCTGACCAAAAGTCCAGAAAGTAGAATCAAAATGACTAATAATTTTAACAGCCAAAAATAATAACCAAAATAAAACCAAATTCTTCTAAATGAAAACTATTCCACATATAAAGTTAAATTGAAATTAAAAAATGGGGAGGAGCATCTGGGTGACTTAGTTGGTTAAGGGTCCTACTCTTGATTTTGGCTCAGGTCATGATCTCATGGTTGGTGATTTAGAGCCCCATATCAGGCTCTGCACTGACAGTGAGCAGCCTGCTTGGGATTCTCTCTCTCTCTCTCTCTCTCTCTCTCTCTCTCTCTCTCTCTCTCCCTGTCTCTCTCTTGCTCTATCGCTCAAAATAAATAGGTAAGCTTTAAAAAAATTGAGGAGAGATTTGGAGCACTTATGAGATAATTGGCTAATATCTTCAATTTAACAATCAATAAGAAATAGAGTATCAAAACTTGGCAGAGAGAAACAAATCACAAACATAGTTTTTATGACAAGGAATGCAAATGGTCAGTAAGCTCTGACTAGACGTTCCACCTCATAATCAAAATAATGTAAATCAAAACAAAATCATGGTCCTTTTTTCAACAACCTAATTGGTAAATATAATTTTTTGAAGATTATTAGTACACATTGTTGGAAAGACTGGGAGACAGGTACTTCCAAATGTCTTTGGTCATAGTATAATTTTCCTGGAATCACTTTTGAAGGACAATTAGCTGGAAGCTATTAAAATTAAATGTACTTACCATTTTCCCAACTGTTTCTATACTAGGAATTCACTTCACAGATTTTCCAAAATCCCTTGCCTAATCTGTCATCATAAAATTTATGGCTTTGACAAAAATTAAAATAACAAAAAATTGGCTATCAATTTTCCCCTTCTAAAATAAATCATAGTGTGCCCATAAATGGAATACTCAGCTGTCAGCAGAATGGATAAGGCATAACTGACAGCAAAAAAATATTACCTTGATATCCTTGTCATATATAAAATGTAAACAAAACAATACAAACGAAAACTAACTCATAGATATAGAGAAGACATCAGTGGTTACCAGAGGGGAAGATTTTGGGAGGATGAGAGAAAAGGATGAAGGGGGTCAATTTTATAATGATTGCTGGTAAATTTTGGGGGTAATCACTTTGTAGTATACGAAGATGCTGAGTTACATGTAATCATGTACACCTGATGAAAAAAAAACAAAAAAGAACATAAAACAAAAAATTTAGCCACTGAATCTTGTAACAGAAAAAGGAAATTAGTGGGTAAAATTGTCAAATTCAAGTAAAATGTGCAGTTTAGTTACTGGTATAATACTAATTTTTTAGTTATGGTAATTGTACTATCGATGTGTGAGACATCAATCTGAGGGAAAACAGATGAAGGGTAAAATTAGATTTTTTAATTATCTTTCAACTCTTCAGAAACTAAAATTGCTTCAAATAAGAAAAATAAGAACTGTTATTGAATAATGGATTTGATATTTTCAGGTTAAGTTAAAAAAAAATAAAACAGGAAGAAACAAAACAAAACCAGAACATGAAAAGGAGGCAATCCATATTTAATACTCATGGCACCCTCCCCCTTTATATTCAGTGTTCCATATCCCTGAAAAAAAAAAAACAGCTGTAATTGTTTATACATGTTGCTGAGGACAAAGTTTCTGGATGCTGCCTGAGGCTCAAGGGTTGTATTACATGAATAATGAAAAATAGAATTTGAGACTCTCTGTGCCCAAACCAATGGTAGTAACAGCAGTCCTGTGAACCTCATGTGTTTGAAGCAAATCCCAGAGTAAGCTAACTCCATAGTCACAAGTGACAACTGAGCTGCAAATGGCAAACAGCTTCCAGCACAGTCCATAGCCTAACCACACTGCAGAGCTCAGAGAAGTTCCCTGTGCAGCTCTGTTTGCTCTTTGCAATCAGCATTCTGGCACCAATCCAGGTGATGGCTCCTTCCCAGACAGTCTCCGGGTCAGGCCAAGGTGTAACATCCCTCCTTTCATTTATTCATTCTGTTTTTGTCTTGTTGCTTTTAATCAGTTATTTTAGAAAGGGCTTTATCATTTAAGGGCAAAGGCAAAACGCAGTAAGTGAACTACTCTAATAAGGCATAATTAAATTAGGTTGAGAAAGATTCACTGTACAACAATTATATACATAGTGTGTCTGTGTGTGTTTCATAGAAAAATTGACAGCATTCAAAAATGCTTTTATTCACGTGTAAGGAAAAAAATGTCTTATTACAATGCTTGATTTATAAAATCACAGATTTGTTTTTACCCCAAAGGCTAAAAAATACCTTGAGTAATCATAATCCCATTATGCTTAACATTTTAAGTCATTCAGAAAATAAAAATGATAGTTAACATTTCTTAGATGTTTACCATGTGCCAGGCTCTCTTTGAAGAACTTAACATATATTATTTCTTATAATCTACATGCGGTCGTTATAAGCTGGGCACTGCTGTCTCCCCCATTTCTAGGATAAGATGAAACACTGATGGTGACTTGTCAAAGAGCACATAGCTGGGGTGTGATGGAACAAGAATTAAGCTCACTCAGTCTAACTCCTAAATTGTTCCCCATATCATCCACTCTTCTTCATGTCAATGAGACTTCATTATTCTCAAAGAAAAATTTGCCATAAAACAACACCCTTATGACTTTCGTTACCACAAAAAGACGTAAATTTGTGTCTTCTTTGTCTTACATGAAAATAAATGTTTTGGCTTTAACCTATGGATGAGTCCAGCTGTTTTATTACAGACAGATGCTAAACAAAAATAAGGACACCTTATTCTAAGATAAAGAATCAAGGTTTCTAAATTTGATTAGTTGGAAGGAAATATGAAGACATCTTTTAGAGCTGCTTCATAATTATCTATTTGGTGACGGACCATGTGTCAAAATCTGCTCCCATGGTCCTCACTTTTCTGCAATTATTTTAGGGTGACTTTCATTACTGAAGAGAAATTGCAAGGATGACCAAATCAGAAAGGAATTTGGGGAAAGAAAGAAGGAGTTCCAAAGACAGTTTCTTCTTCTATCTTTCTGCCAGCCTATTGGTCTTTCTATTGATCTATTTACATTCTGATGATGTCATGCAAATTGGACCCAAATACACATGCCACCAACACCAGGCAATATTAATGGCTATGAGGGAACTTACACACAAGGAAGCAGCAAACACACAGTGATATTTGGATGCAGGCAGGTGCAATGTGCACAGGGGCAGCCACCACTCTGTGGCCAGGAGAGGATCTAGCCTCAGCTTATTTCTCTTCATTTGCAAAATCAGCCTAACAGTGAATTCAATCTAACATGCAGATTTTTTTTAATTCTCAAAACAAACCAAAAAAAATCAGAATACATGCAAAATGATTAGACCTTGCCTGATAGGCCACACATTGCCACAAATAGAAGAATTATTGTTTTTATTGCTACTTTACATTTTCTTTTGTCTTTTTGTTCCAAAGGAATGACTCTGATGAAAATCCAAAGGCAAAATAGGAGAGCAAAGCTATATCACCAAAACTGCTGAGAAAAACAAAAAACAAAAAACTAACTATAGGGTGAACAGGGTTTTATAAGTCTTCACATCATAGTGACTTTTTGCTCTGCCCAGTCTTCTAAGAATAATGTGTTCCATTTAATATTCTATATAATAAATAGAAGATGTACTAAAAGGAAATGTCATATCATGTGTCTAGTATCGTGTACTCGGCTGATCCTCAATAACCAGAACATATCTCATCCTGACCATTCATTTATGGAGTATAGGTGCTTCTGTCAAAAAGAAAGGGAATGCATTTGGGATTAATTATAGCAGAAATATCCCTGACTTAAAAGCTGAAATATGTGTAGGGCAGAAAATAATCATTGAAAAATGGCACAAAAGAAAAATATGATCACATCAAAAGCTACAGAATATGAGATTTTGCTTAATTCCACCTTCAGATGAGTATTTAAGATAGCTTTTAGGTCTTACAAGTAAAGATTCTGAAACAACATCTGAACTCTGACAGAGAAAGCATGAAACAATGATGATCAAAAAATCATTCTTGAGGACTCAACTGATGAGTCCGGTGAATTTCCCCAGTCAATGCAAATCTCTGGGTCTCTCTGTTCATTTAATGAAGCTGCTGCTGTCTGAGTAATGAAGGAGCTAACCAATGAGTCAATCAGAGTTCACATGAACAGGACCTTTTCTTTGCTTCTGTGTTATAAAGGAATCAGAGTTAGAGGTTACTTCACATTCCCTATAGAACAAAAAATGACAGATGGCTCCTATATCTTTGAGAGGAAACTAGATGAAGATGTCAATTAAAGAGGACATCTGTAAGTTTGTTCCAAAGACCAATTCACCAAAGCCAATACAGGTATTATTATCATTAAAAAAGAGTCTAGCAAAAAGCATTAGAAATTCTAGGACTCCTTGGGTCATTGGATAGCATTCAGCATGCTAACATTAGCCTAGTAGTTTGTAAGTTTATAATTTGTAAACGCACATGCACACACACACACACACACACACACACACACACGCCCTAGGTAATGGCTTAGGTCAAAGAAGTTCATTAAACTTTCATGTATAAAACATATCACAGAATCTTACATTTTAGGTAGGGAAGGAACAGTGAAGTATTATTTTAACAAATAAATTATTTTCACTATCCTATAGATGAGACAACTGAAGTCCCAAGAGGTAAGGGACTTTAGGCAAAATCTCCAAAGATCCAGTGAAGGCAATGACTTCAGATATTATTTATGATGTATTTTTTCTCTATCAGATACAAAATCCTGGTATAGGTATAAATTTTTGGTATTCATATGAGCAATGTTATCTATATTACTTCCATTCTGTAACAGAATTAAAAATGAGTTCTATCTCATTTTTTATCTCTGTTCATTTTGACTAAGGATATTAAAAAAGAGGCAAAACATGTCATTACTGAATCTCTTCACATCATTTTCTATTTTTTTTCATTCTTATAAATAGTTAACCCATAGTATTTAAATGAGCTATTTAAACCATTTGTGTTTTGACTAACAGAAATCCAAGATACAGTTTTAGAGACCTGTATCACCTACTTTTCAAACATTTGTGTTACACCACTTTGCCTTTAAGAAAGACATACATTAGTACCTGTTTTTGTTCACCAGAAGAAATCTAAAGAGGATTTTTATTTTTACACAAAAAGGTTAAAGCAAAAACAGCATTCGCTGTTTTGCAGTGAGCTGTCACAGAAACAGCAGGTCCCCCCAAGCAGTGAAAGTGGAACAGCCAGGGTCTTTCCCCAGGAACTACACTCAAGCATCTAAACTGCCATAGCTCTTGGGGCGCCTGGGTGGTGCAGTCGGTTAAGCGTCCGACTTCAGCCAGGTCACGATCTCGCGGTCCGTGAGTTTGAGCCCTGCGTCAGGCTCTGGGCTGATGGCTCAGAGCCTGGAGCCTGTTTCCGATTCTGTGTCTCCCTCTCTCTCTGCCCCTCCCCCGTTCTTACTCTGTCCCTCTCTGTCCCCAAAATAAATAAACGTTGAAAAAAAAATTTAAACTGCCATAGCTCTGAATTACGTCTGTCAGCATTTTATCTCCATTTATTTTGTGCAGTTAGATATGCCCTAAGACCAGAAAACCCTAAGAGAGGTTATTTCCTGGGGTCTGGGAATGCTAATTTTTTTTTCTATATGAATTCATGGTAATTGCTTCTTCACTTCACCCCATTTTGGCTTATTAGGGTTTTCACGTAAACATGCTACTTTCAGATAGTGGGAGAAATTTGTATTACATTCCATTCAATTTAGGGAATATCACACTGGTGGAACGTTTCTGCTTTTCAAATAGCAACACGATGACTTAACTGTCCTCAGCCAGTAGTCCTTCAACGGCTGTAGGTACAATGTTGTGAATTACCCCTCCCAAGCATCAAAGAAAAACCTAAGTATCTCGATGCCAAATAGCATTTCTCCTCATATGTTAAATGAATCTACATCTGCCTCATTACAGTCGTTTCATCTCCACGTCTTTGTAAAAGTTTATCAGTGCTGATAACAACTATGTTTTGGGCACGCAGAGCTCAAAAGACATTTGACTGTTAAGCAAAGAGTATATGAAAAAGTTAATTATTCACATTATGAGGCTTTCTGCAGAGAGACGGGCAGGCTCCCAAGCAGATCCGGAATCACTGGGGAGACTAAGTAAAGAGACTAACTTAGCTTTTATTGTGGTTAGAGGCTCATATGTATGGGAGCCAGAATGTGTGTGGTTTGAACTTCCCACCGGCACAAAAGAGGGAGCACACACACCTGATATCAGCTCGTCCAGATGCTGTGTGGAGGGAAGAGTGAGTGGTGGGGCTTGAAATCCATTAGCAGTCAAACACCCAAACAGAGAGTACTCTTTTTATTAAATGTCCCTACCCCAAACAGAACAAGATATATTTCCCTAAGGTGTAAACACCTACAGGGAATTAAATAAAAGATACTACTTTTAATGAATATTAACATACATCTATTTTTTTCCATCAGTTTACCAATGTCTGTTAAGGGCAAAGCCTGAAGACAGAAATAATCTTGCTCTGAGCTCAGACATGAGGCAGCAGAGGAATGTGCAAGCAAGGGCCATTTTCTTTTAACAACTTTACACCTTCCATTTGGGGATACAAAAACAAACCTCTTAAGAGGGAAGCCTGTGAGACAAAGCAGAGAGAACATCAATAAAACATGCTTAATGTACAGACACACACATACACACATGCACACACAGATGCACACATGCGTGTTCACAGTTTGAAAAGCAAGCAATACTTTTCTGCAATTTGCAATACTCATTTCTAGACCGTGTCATTAGCTGGAAAAAAAAAAAAAAGATTGGAAAGGCAAGGAGATATAGTTTAGTGATGTTGATTTAAGTTAATATAAATAATCTGAATAATTTCACTGGGTCTTTTGACTTTTCCCTGGTAAAATATTTTCACTTTTTCAGTATTTGTCAAGAAGGCATTTAAGACTATATTGAGTTAGAAGAGTTGCATCAATGAGAGTAACAACATTACTATTCCACACTCAACTTTTACAAAAACATTTTGTATAATACTTAATAAGAAATTAAGACAGTGAATGACTGTAGGAACAATGCAATATTTTGTAGGTTGAATAATTTTCAATTATTTGATGTCAATAAAATTGAAGGGATGCAATAAAGCAACCAGATGATAGCTCATTAAAATAACTTTTGGTAATAGCAATAGTTGTGTTTTGTTCTATAACTCAAAAGAAGTTTTAATAATTGAATGGCATTGTTACAACAGATTCTCCTCTATACAGATCATAGATTTATCTATGAAATTGAAAAGTAAGAATAAGAATAATGATGAAACATGGTTCTTTTTGGCAAGAATGCCATATTTAGCCATGGTTTATAATTTATTGAAAAAGAATTACATTTATTTGATTAAGAGATGCATTTGTGAAATCTGAGCGTGTGGCCATGGGTGTCGATTTAGACTAAACCCCCAAGGTTAGCCATGGATTTCCTTTTGTATGTACCCTTTTGGCTTCACTATCAAATAAAGTTACTTTTAAAAGAAAAGAGAGAGAGGAGAAAGAGAGACAGACAGAGAGGGAGATACATTTGCAATAAAATTTCTTACCTTTCCTATAATTAATAATGATTTTAAAGTTTTTGTTATTTCTATACTGATAAAATATGGTTTTAGTTGAATTCTAAAATTGTACTATAAAATTTAGATTTTTATAATCAGAGAAAATAACTTATTTAATCAAAATTTAGTGGGAATTAGCTGCTAACACTATCAGTGTCTGGCCTTTGGCCCGTGGCCCACCTCAAGGTCTTTTGTAGTTTGGGGGACATGCCTCCCACACAGTGACAGCTTCTTGCCTTAGGACGTCCTTCTCTCTGCCTTAGAACTTCCTGTGGTTATAAAGCCTTTCTTAACCCAAATCTGGGAAGGCAAGGAAGTCCCTTGGACTAAGGTCTCCAGGAGAAAACCTACACCAATAAGGCAAGGAGGTAGATAAGTAAGCAATATTTCTTGCCTTTCAATGAGATAATTATAGTACATGTATTAGTTTCCCCAAATGTTTCAGTAGAATCTGAAAGTTACTGCTACTGTTGCCCACAACAGTAACACACTCACGAGTAAACTCTATTGTTTCCCTCCCTCCCCTGCCTCACTTTCCCTGTCCTTTACCAAGCTTCCCTAAAGCTTTCCAAAATAAAATACTTAACACCATATAATTGTCCCCAGGTCTACTAATACCATTATGTAATTTTATTATTTACTTTTTAATTTTCAAAAATATTTATTTTGAGAGAGAGAGAGAGAGAGAGAGAGAGAGAGAGAGAGAGAGCGCACATGAGCAGGGGAGGGGCAGAGAGAGAGGGAGAGAGAGAATCCCAAGCTGGTTCTTCATTGTCAGCACAGAGCCTGATGCAGGGCTCAATCCCATGAAACGTGAGATAATGACCTGAGCCGAAATCAAGAGTCGGATGCCCAACTGACTGATCCACCCATTATGTAATTTTAAAAAGAAATGTAGTGATTTTATATTTAGCATATCATTAAGTACAATATGCCTAATTTATAACCTTTTAACTTTAAATTAATAATGGGAAATTATAGAAGTCAACTGCAATGTAAAAGGGAAATTACACTGTCAAAGTTATTTTAAAGGGTACATGAGTGGAATACTGTCACATAGAGAAACGTTTTGTTTATTTTGGGGGCAGGAGCCCAAACAGGATTATAAACCCGTAAAGTGGACACAGTCAAAGACATAGAAAAGCAGCTTGTGTAATGCACAAAAAGCTACATATTATTTAGGCTGGGTTTTCCACTCTCTACTTCTACCTTCTGTTTTGGGGAAATTGACCTTGTAGTGAAGAAGTGAAAGAAGAAGAGGAAATAAATGAGAAGGATGTGAAGAAAATTCCAATTGCTCACATAGTGTTAGTTACTACATAAGCACCAGCAGGTTACTTAACTTCCATAAAATCTAATCAGAACTTTTAATAAGGAAAGACTTTTAGCATATTAGAATTATTTTCAAGCAAATAATTTTAAAATGTCACTTATTTTATTTACTAGTAAGAAGAAAAATCACTTGTAGGTAACCATTCAGTTTAACATAGGAAAATGTGGATAGCTTCATAGGCTTGTCATGAGGATTAGATGAGTTAATTCATTTAAAGTGCTTGGCCCAGTGTCTCGAATAGGGAAAGTGCTAAAAATGTTCCATAAAAAATAAACAAGAAATACTTGGGAGAGTATGTTTAAACTTTGTTTAACTTCTTGAGGGAAATTACCTTGTTTTCCACATAACAGTGATGCTATCAGAAACCCAGTATTAAAATGGGTAAACTTAAATTTCAAAAGTCGTTTCTTGGGTTCTTATGAAGTTTTAAAGTTAAATATTAAATTCCATTCAATTCTAATTTTCAGAAATTTGGGAAGGGATATACACTATGAAATTAAAGTTTGTCCTCTGTTGCATTAGATTCCATATACTGACATGTAGGTGTGACTTTGATTTTCTTTTAGCATGCAAAAAAGAATTTAATAATGCTGTTTAGTTCAAAATCCTTATCTCTCTGTCATAATTTTGGATTCTCACTTTTGTTCCTGCCATAGAGGTGTGTTATAGTACAAAGAGTATATAATATCTTCTTACTCAAGAACATTTACTATTTTATGGGCACCTGGGTGGCTCAGTCTACTAAACTTCTGACTCCTGATTTCAGCTCAGGTCATGATCTCACAGTTTGTAGATCAAACTCCACATTGGGCTCTGTGCTAAGAGTGTGCAGCCTGCTTGGGATTCTCTCTCTCTCCCTCTCTCTGCCTGTCCCTGGCTCATGGTTGCGCACGCTCTCTCTCTCTCTCTCTCTCAAAATAAACATTAAGAAAAAAGAACATTTACTATTTTATAAATGGTGTAGTGATATCACTATGTCAAAATATGAGGTATATGTGATCCATCAAAATATCTACAGATAAAAAATAATGATTCTTCCCAACTTCAAAATAGTTGTTTCTAATGATACCAGATAGCTATATTTATTTACATGCAATTTCACCTCTAGAGCTAGTTTTAGAGCTGGATGATATAAACAGCCTATCAGTTTAAGGATAAATATTAATCTCAAAGGCCAAAAGTTTATAATCATATTTATCACCACAAATAAATGAGTTTTGGAAATAATAGATTCTTTTCTGAATTGAAATGTCCCATTTACCAACAAGTGAATTCAAATGTCTCTATTGTTGGCAGAATTCTAAGATGGGCCCTAAGATTCTTACCACCTGGAATACAATATACATATAGATATACATTATATATATACATATATATGTATATATATATATAAATTCATTATATATATCTATATTATATATAGAAAAATATATAATACATATTAATGTGACACATGTTTTATATGTATGTATTATATATGTATTATAATATATATACTACATTCATAAAAAAGGTAGGAAATCCTACCATGTATAACAACATAGATTGAGGACATTATGTTAAGTAAATTAGTCAGATAGAGTAAAATAAATACTGTATAATCTCACTTATATGTGGAATCTAAAAACATTAAACTCACAGAAAGAGAGTATAATGGTGGTTTCCAGGGGCTGGGTGTGGAGGAAATGAGAGCTACTGATCAAAGTATATACACTTTCAGTTATAAGATGAATAAGTTCCAAGATCTAATGCACATAATGGTGGCTATAGTTAACAATATTGTATTGTCTATTTGAAAGACTCTATGAGCATAGAGCTTTAATGTTTTCACCATAACAAAACAAAGTGGTAATTACATGAGGTGAAGGCTGTGTAATCTGTATGGATATCATTTTATAACATACATGTGTATCAAACCATCACATTGTACACCTTAAACTTCCACAATATTATATGTTAATTATATCTCAGTAAAGTTGAAGAAAAAAATAGATATAAACAGATTTGCACCCAGATTAACAATTATTTAGCTCCAGATGGGTTAATGTACTTTGTAGCTTTATTATTATTATTATTATTATCATCATCATCATCATCATCATCAAAACAACTTTGGTTATATCAACTCTAAGTCACTGGTGAGGAGACTGAGCCTTTAATGCATGAGGTGTGGTAATGAAGGTCATACATTAGGAGGAGACAAGATTTGAACTGAGATCTATGTACTTCAATGTCCATGTGACTGACCTAACAATGGCGCCTCGACCAGTACCCTACACACACTTTCCCCAAGATAAATGGAATCAAGCAAAAAGAATTCAAGAAAAAATATATATATATTGCTATTTTTTCTAGATTTTTTTTTATTTTTTGAGAGAGAGAGAGAGCACGAGAGAACCTGTAAGTAGGGGTGGAGCAGAAGGAGAGGGAGAGAAAGAGTTCTTATGCTAAGAATCTTAGCATGTAGGCCGATGTGAGGCTCCATCTCACAACGCCAGGATCATGGCTCAGGCTGAAATTAAGAGTCTGATGGTTAACTGACTAAGCCACCCAGGGGCCCCTAGATTTATTTTTTAAAGTTTTATGTAATATAATGCTATATGTTAATTTTAGTAGTAAAAAGAAAACATTTATTTAAAAAAACTAATACTAAAAAATGTCACCAAGTTCAGTTACATCTTTCAAAAACCTTTAGTTAGTTATCTCTAAATCATTCACAGTAAAATACTATCTTTTTAAAATATCTCTAGACACTTAATAACTGTTTTAGAAAATTATTCTGATACTGTTTCAGTTAAAATGCAATTTAACTGCTTTTCCTTCTTATTGTGAGAAACAATAGGTCAGTATTCTCCAGAACAAGAACTTCAAATAGCATATTTCTGTAATTGCCCCTTGTAAGCCAGTACTTTATGGAAAAGCAAGATTGTTGATTGATATGCCTCATTTAGTTTCCAACCACTCCTTAACTTTCTTGAAACCTCAATACTGTGTAGGATAACTTCTGAAATACTTAATAAAATACCTATAAAAATCGAATACCTCTTAAAAACCAAATTTTATCCTGCCTCTGGATTACTACTAGAGAACAGATGGAATACTAGGTTTTTACTGGAGTAAAATGAAAAGAAGAAAACCTAAATATCCTCACTGTACAGCAAGTTTCTAGGGATAGTGCTGCCTAGCATACTGTATAAACTAAGCGTCCATTTAGAATATAGATGGCATGGTTTTTCCTACTTTATCAATATTGCGACATTCACATTCACAACTGCATGAGGAAGAGAAAATATACTGTGACCTGAGAGACATTTGGAACTAATCCCCTTTCTATATCTGTATCTATGTATCTATGTATCTTTATATCTGTATATCTATATATCTATATATCTATATAACTGTATCTATCTATATATGATATGATCCTTTACTGTAAACAATCGGTCCCTATGAAAATGTTTGCCTGACAAATTAAAATACCTATTCAAGTTAAAATCTTCAAATTCTTCCCAACATTACACCTCATTAGAAAGCTGCCAATTGACAGCAAAAAATTCCACTTCCCCAAACTGTGGACGACACTTCAAAGAAAGTCACTGAGCCATCTGGATGTTAGAGCCTGTGCTGCAAGGCAAAGCATCAAGTGGAGTAGAGGGTAAGGAAGAGAGACTAGCTGTTGAACCAGGTATGAGATATTAAAGATGTTCAATCCTTTAGATCCCAAGATGGGGCTTGACTATTCAGAATTTTTAAACTGCATCATTTTTATTATCTTGAATATTTGTAGAGCTAAAAGCATATAACTAAGAAACAAATAAAGACCTTCTTCGGAACAGAATAACTAAGGTAAAACATAACTGTAATAATTTACTATAAATTCTGTAAATACTGCATGCCAATGAATGATATCTGTGGCTGGAAGAGTGCTAAATAAATTCAAGTGTCATCCTATTTAATTCATGTTAAAATTAATTAAGATTATTGAAATTCTCTCCATATTTACAGATAAGCCAACTTCCTCGGAAATTGTTAGTCAGAGAACAAGGAGTTGGATATACAAATCTACATCTATCCAACCCTGGAGAGTTTACATATTCCCTCTCTCTCATTCAGAAATAATGCTTCATCACTAAGCTATTTACCCTTTATTTACATCATTTTAACAACAAGGTGATTTAATACCTAGCTGATTAAATGTGTTATACTAAGAAAACTACAATATAATGATATCCTATGGGCTAAAAGTGTTTATATTTGAATAAACATTAGATATAGTAATATTATTAGCTTCAAGGACCTGACTTATTTTCTTTTATGAAAAATCAGTGTTGATCTTAAGTAGGCTCCAATTTGTACATTTGATTTATAATAATAGGACACAGAAAAACATGTATAGTATTTTATTTTCTTATAAATGTATCTGTCAACTTCTGTAAGTCAATTTTAACATGCTGTTGTGTTTTAGGTAGGGTTGGACAGGGTCCACAATGGAGAGGCACATTTGAAAAATGCCAGCTCTAGACAAAACCAGCCACTCCTGCTCTTGCCTTATAAAAATTCACTCTATCGAAAGAAAAGGGAGTCAGGTCAGGGGAATGAGCATGGGCTTTCAAGTCCGAAAGATTTTGAATTCAATGTCAGTCTGGGTCATTTATAGCTCTAAGTGTAACGGCTTTGAACTTCATTGGGTTAAAATGTTCTTGTTTTTATCTATACAACAAAATGCCTGCCAACCCCCTTCCCCAGTGCACACAGACACCAGGAGGGTTTTGTTTTGTTTTGTTTTGTTTTGTTTTGTTTTGTTTTTGGCAGACCTGAGGTAGATCAAGTAAGCTGATATGCTAATATGATACCTTCCAGATACCATATCCTTAGTATTACTGGTACTATCAATTAGATTGTGAGGACGTTTAGGGTTTCCTTTATCTTGCTTCACTACCTTATAAAATCCAGTATCCTCACACATGTTCTCTTTACTGTATTAACTAGTGACACAATGATTTTGTGTGCTCATGAATGTGTGACTGTGTACATATATGTGTGAGTAGGTGTGCATACTTGCATGCCTGAGACAGGGAGGAGAAGGAGGAGGAGGAAGGAGAGGAGGGGGAGGAAGAGGAGAAGGAGAAATGAGAGAAGAAGGAAGAGCGGATAAAGGAGACTGGAAATACAGAAGGGAAAGAACAAGGAAGGTCAGAGAAAGTCCAAGGAAGGAAAATCCTAAAAGTCTTATTTATAAATGGGGGTTAGATAACAGACAAGTGTTTATCAAAGAAAAAATTATACAATGATGTCATTGGTTTATGATGGACAATCTGGAGAAAATAAGACTAAAATTAATTTGATTGTCTGTATTTTTTCCCCTCCAGAAGCTTGTTCCTACAGGTGAGAGACTGACAATCTGAAACAGAAAATTAATTCATTATATTTTTATTCTCTAATCCCTAGGTTTTGATAACTATAGCTAACTGAATTTTTTAAAACTCGAGTATGTATATATTACTCATATTAAGTACTTGAACATTCAGGGTTAATTTAGACATATTGTATATGGATGTATTTACAGAAACTACTGATATCTAAATATGTTTAAAGAAAGGCATAGTAAACATAGAGTGTTTGATTAAAGGGCATCATGTAAATTAATTTTTATTCAAAAATGTCCAAGGGTTGTTAGTTTTAAACTGTAAGATGCAGTCCAATTATCACTCCACACATTTGCAGAAGCACTGTGGTTAAATTAGGGAACTCAATCTGACTGAGCTATTGACAGAGGTGAGGGGTAGCCCTGGCACAGTTGCATTGGCCTCTTTCCTGGTGTCTTTTTTGGAAAGAGATGCCTTTTGCCTCCCACAGGCTTGTTGTCCAATCAACCACCAGGCATCTGGTACAGCAGATGGGCCCCATGTATACCTGGAACAGTGGTGCCAGGACAATCAGTGCTTTTGCCACTTCTGCCTGAATTTACTTGTGCTTTACTAGTTAGACAGCATTTGTCCATCCTGGAAATACGTATTGAGCAGTAAATATGTGGAAGACTGTGCTGGTTAAAAATTAACTACAGACATGAATCCTGACCTCAAGCAGTTTCACTAAGATAAGGATTTAAATCCTTTGCCCACCTTTAGATTTAAATCTAGTTCCATGTTTTTCTCACCAGTTTTACTTCTGGTCAATCCAGTCACTTTTGGATTGCATATTACTTTCATTTTCATGTGGTGATTCTTCTTTTATTTTTTACATTCTTCTATTTTTTTTTTAATTATTTTGTTTGAGAGAGAGAAAGTGTGAGTGGGGAGGCGCATAGAGAGAGGCAAGGAGAGAGAGAGAGAGACAGAGTCCCAAGCAGGCTACACACCATCAGCACGGAGCTCAACATGGGGCTCATAGCATTGAACTGTGAGATCATGACCTGAGCTAAGTCGGACACTTAACTGACTGAGCCACCCAGGCAGCCTGATATTTTTCTACTTTTATATATTCTATACCATATATTCTTTTTTATGTACTTGCTTTGTTTAATTAACTATCCCCACTTCTATGTATTATTGCACCTTCCAGTCCTATTTCCTTTCCTGGGAATATTACCAGCTTTAGGGGTTTCTTAATCATTTCAAATTATCTGCAGAACTTCTTTTCAACATGCACATGCTATAACTTTGCTCCAAGAGATTTTAATTGGGTAGGTCTAGGGTGTGCCTTAGTCATGTGTATCCTATCCAATGCTGTCTATATTGCTGACACTGATTCAGTCAAAATGGTAAAAAAAATGACTGTGGCTATGGCAGTATACCTTACCCTTGAATTTTAGGAACCAAGTTTTCTGTGGTAGGAGCATAAATAGAAATATCTCAGGATTCCAGTTGTAACCTTGTTGACAGAAAGAGGTTGGAGAGGATGCTATACCAAAGGTTGTAGTACAATATACGTAAGACTGAATGGAGAAGAAGAAACCTGCCTATAGGACAATAGTTTATCATCCCTTGATATGTTCTTGCTTTGCTCACCCAAATTATCTGCATACTTTCTAGAAGCTTTGGGCTGAGAACATTCAATAAGTTGCAATGTATTGAAATATATCAAGATACACACAGACAAAAATGATACATTAGTTTTGCCTTTGTGAAGTAAGTAGTGAAATAAACCACAGAGTTAATAATACCTGAGATCTTTGATATGTAAGAATCATTAAATACTTTGAGTATGTAACTAAAACATAAATAAACAGAGCCAATATTAACCAATACTTTAAATCTCTTTCGTCAACAAAAGATGTCTGCTAAAACTATCATCTACCATCCCAGTCATCTCTACCTCATTCCAGAGCTTTTCATTTGCTTAAATTAAAGAACACATAGATTTGTCATAAAATTGTACACACTGTCCTCCTCCCACCATCTAGATTCCTATAAAAATGTAGCTAAATAAATGTGAAGATAAAATACCACATTTTATTAACCTTGTCACATAATTTCTATTTGTTCTTCTTTAATTATCTTTAGGCCCTGCATTTAGACAAGAACATGTGACTCTATCTTGATTTGTCTAGAAAATGTCCTAAGTCAGCAGCAAAAGCCAAACAGGAAACAGTAGATAAGTATCAGAATTATCATTGTAACTACTTTCAAAAATAAAAACTGTTAATAATCTACACACTACTGAAGTTAATATTTACTATTGATATTTCAGTCCATGCTTCAGAGAAAACTGAAATGTTTAACTGATGTTTTCATTTATTCACATAATTTTGCCTTATAGGTGATGATACAGTATCCTAAAAACATGCTTCTTTACTGAGAATTTGAAGTGGTAACAGTCTGCATATTTGGGTTTTCAGGCACAATGGCAAATGTCATTGCTAAAACCAAGCAAAACATAAAACAACCAAAATTGCACACAAAAGTGAAAAATGGTTTGTCATCTCAAAATCAGCAACATGTAATGACTAATCCATTTTTAAAAATTGATACATCTTACCAAGTTTTTATACTCGCCAAGTTTTGATTACCAAAGTAGAGCATGTTTTACAAATGGAAGCCTTTATGCCTCTCCTTCATCTCCCTCCTCACTGGACTGTATTGGTAGTGTAGACAATAACCGGATGTTCTCAGTTGAAAGCAGATGACCTGATCTAGCTGTAGTCCAGTTCTATGCCTGCTCACTCCTTTCTCTTTCTCATCAGAGTATCCTCACAAACATATGCTCTGTTTGTTAAAACTACTTTACCTTGTTCTGTATCTATCCTCCTACTTCTTTTAATGGTTTGTGTCTCTATCCTACATTAAAATTTCCTATAAAAAGCTACTACAACTTTGTTACTGAATTATTTTAAAGCATATTATTTGAGAATATGACCCACCACATTATTTAGAGCCCCCTTTATAATAATTCATATAATAAAAAGGCTTATAGACTCAGATATCAGGAAAGTCTTGTCTTTTCTTTCTTTTCTTAGTTTTTTTTTTTTGTCTAAATATCTTTCCTGCTTTTTTTTTTTTTCTTCAAGTAATGGAACTGAGATTTTCCCCATTTCCCTTTGGATACCAGAAAAGTACAGAACCAGATTGGCAACCATATTTTAGAATACTTGTAATGTCCATATCAACATCCTGCTCTTATTTCTGATATTTTCTATCTTATGTATTTTCCCCTGCACCAATCACATATTTGCATTTTTCAATTTAATTGACCATATTTATATAATTTTGTAAGTGACCTCTATTCTTAGGTATAATAAGGGAGTTAGAAACTACACAAAGAAACTACACAAAGATGCTTCTTGAACGACTGCTATTCAAAGTTGTATAGGAACTTCCAACCAGAACATTAGAAGAAGAAAAAAAAAAGTAGAAAGCATCAAAACTGGAAAGGAAGAAGTAAAGTCACCTTTATTCACAGAAGGCATTTCCATATATATATATATATATATATATACACACACACACACACACACACATATATATATACACACACATATATATGTGTATATATATACATATATATATATGTGTGTGTATATATGTGTATATATATTTCCATGTGTGTGTATACACACACACACACACACACATAGTTCCAAAGAATGCAAAAGAAAGCCTCTAGAATTAATAAACAAATACAGCATAATAGATGGGCATGAGATCAACACACAAAAAGAAATTATGTTTCTATGAAAATGCAGTGAATCATTCAAAAACAATTAAGAAAGCAATTCCATCAATAATAGCATCTAAAAGAACAAAATACCTAAGAATAAATTCAACCAAGAAGGTGAATGAGTTGTATGCTAAAAACTTTATACTGTTTTCAATACTTTCAGTATGATATTCAATATAGAAGTCATTTTGTCTTCCACAGTAATACCATATTGAGGAATGTTTGAATAATACTGTTGTTTTGATTTTGTTTCATATTTGAAGGTGAAGACGGTACATCACTCTGGGTTTTGTTTTCCAAGTGAGAGTAATGAGTGTGCATTTGTATTCTTCAGACTTTTATACATCAGTATCATGACCCAATGTTGGTGGTGCAGCCTTATACCGTAAAAGTTTCTTTTTGGGGGGATATGATTACAGTTTACCTTCTGTATTAAATCTGCTTCAATCACTTATTAATGAACTGATCTCTAAAGCAAACCTGCTGAGCAAAATGAGACCCATTTATATATTTTGTGATCATAAAGATTTTTGGCCTAGACAAATCATAAAAATAAAAAGTAAAAAAAAAAAATCTAAGCTAAATATACTCCACTAGCACTCCCAAGGGCATTTTTTCTCATTTCAATGACCAAACATGCAGCCAAGAATAGAGCTCTGGGGCTATTTCAGCCCAGAACCTCGTTTGAAGTGTTTACTCAACCACAGATAAAGGCTTAACTGAGTTTGAAAAGAGAAATAAAACACAATAGTTTTTCTCCCATAAATATCCTGAATTGAACCTTACAAAGATCAAAAGTGAAAAGAATTAACTGAAAGTGCTACTGTAAAACCAAAGAGAAAACGCTATTTTTATTGGCTTCTTATTCTTTATTATGCTAACTTCAAAAGTTACTGAAATATTTTCAAATGTAACTTTACAAGATCAACTATAGCAGTTAAGTAGAATAAAGATTGATCATTATAAGAGCTAGATATTAAAATCCAGATTTGAGTAAAATATAAATACTATTATATTTTACCTGACAGGGAGATTAAAGAAGTGAAAGTTCAATGCAGAATTGGGGCGCCTGGGTGGCTCAGTCGGTTGAGCGTCCGAATTCGGCCCAGGTCATGATCTCACGTCTGTGAGTTCGAGCCCCGCGTCAGGCTTCTGTGCTGACAGCTCAGAGCCTGGAGCCTGTTTCAGATTCTGTGTCTCCCTTTCTCTCTGACCCTCCCGCATTCATGCTCTGTCTCTCTCTGTCTCAAAAATAAATAAACGTTAAAAAAAAATAAAAAAAAAAGAATGTTTATCATCATTTCTGATTTGACAGTGCTTCCCACATAACGTAACATACCAGATAAACACCAACAAAGTGAGAGACAAATCCTTTGAGATATTCCAGGGACCTCCAGAACATATGACAAAGTTAGTTCGAGGTTCAAAAGATGTCATTTAGAATTTGTTTAAAGTTTGTCAAAAATATCCATATAACCAAAGTGACAAAAATTTTGAAGGCAAACACAGAAAGTTACATAGTTGTGAACAAAACTTAGCTCTTTTATTTTACCTTTTAAATTTATCATCATCATCATCACCATTATTATTATTATTATTATTATTATTATTATTATTATTTTATTTTTGAGAGAGAGAAAGACTGAGCACGAGCTGGAGACGGGCAGAGAGGGAGACACAGAATGTGAAGCAGGCTCTAGGCTCTGAGCTGTCAGCACAGAGCCCGACTTGGGCTTGAAGTCACAGACTGTGAGATCATAACCTGAGCTGAAGTCAGTTGCTTAACTGACTGAGCCACCCAAGTGCCCCAAAACTTAGCTATTTTAATACTGAGAAGACTGACACTTTGTTTCTTTCTTACTTCCTTTTTTTAAAGTAATCAAAGACCTGAGAAAGACATGAAACATAGTAAATTATTTTGATTATTTTGGTAAAACATAAAATCTTTGCTTCCCAGGCAGATTACTAAAAACGTAAAGAAAAACCTTTGATTAAAATTTCTTATTTAGAGAAGACCAATAACCTAAGAAAACTGTCCTTTTTTACAGAGAAAAAAAACAAATTCTAATTTTGCACCACTGTACTTTTGATATTAAAACTTATTTTTAAAAAACTCCTTAACTCCATTCTAATCTCAGCCAGGTTGATGACACATAAAATTTGCTTCCTAAGATTCTTTTTCTACAAGCCAATTACAAATGTTTTGTATCCATTCAAATTTTGTCTTGTTTTTCTCATTTTTGAACAAGCACTCCTTTTATTTTCATACACAGTTCTTCTTTTCACCATTAGTATTTCAAAATAGTTTTAATCACATATTGATTAGAATTCTTAATGTTTAGATCCATTATTCCTAGTGAAACTGAGCAGTAAGCAATTGTAGATTGATGGTTACACTAGCATTCTGTGAATTGGCAAAATTATAAATAAATTTCATAATTTCTAGAAGTATATTTTTCCTCACAGTAATTTTTATCAATGTGGCACAATACATATTTAGTAACAGACCCACATATCTTTAATCCTTCTGTAAAAGGAAGTCAACAGTGGCTAAATCTATGTTCAGTAATTGATATTTCAGTATTTTATCTTATTTGGAAATAATCTGGATATTCAATGACTATCCATCATTCAATTTACCTTAATCTTGTAATTTTGAAATTAAAGTTTCAAGTTACCAAAATGATACTGGAGACTATTTTTAATATGGTTATTTTGTTTTATTTATTTTATTTTATTTTTATTTAGAGAGAGACAAAGAGAGAGAGCCCACATGAGTGGGGTGGGGAGAGGGGCAGAGGGAGAAAGAATGAGAATCTCAAGCAGGCTCCACCCTCAGCATGGAGCTGGATGCAGGGTTCCAACCCACAACCCTAGCTAGGATCATGACCTGAGCCAGAATCAAGAGCTGGACGTTTAACCCACTATGCCACCCAGGCATCCCTGGAAACTATTTTTAACTAGACATACCATGGAGTATAATTCTTATTAATAAGTTCATTTATAAACTTTTCTCTTACTAATATCTATTTACTTGTTAACACTTATGCTGCTTTTATAAAGTTTCATGAGAAATAAAATAGCTAATTATATTCTTAAGTTATCCTTCTTGCTGACAAATTATGTAACAGAAATCACAAAAGATACAAAGATAGCTATCTTACCAATATCCAGTGCCACTGCTAAAAATAGCCCAAAAGGGGGAGAAAAAAAGACCTAGACAATTCCCCTGAGAGCTGGCAAGTCCATAGAGCCCGAGACACAAATGAAGTGCAACATACATTTTTGTCCAGCCATACTTTCAGACCTCCAACCTGACAGTTGAGCTGTCTGCATATATGACACAACAGAAAACCTGAAAGCCTCATGCAGGCAGAAAGCCAAAGTTCTCAAAACACAAAGCGAGACAAACCACAGGCTTCCAAGTGAGTAGGGTTTAGTAGAGTGTAGTCCCAGCGTATCTACCAGAATTTGGAAAGGTTTTCCATTAATTTAAATTTTTGTTTTCTCTTAGCTATTTAAGGGAATAATTGTTGGGAGTTTACTGGAGAATCCCTTGGGGTTCCATCTACCCTGGGGGGGGGGCGCTATATGAAGGTCCTCCTTTGAGAATAGATATGGGGGCATCTGAATCAGTGTCAAAGGATTTGTACAAAACCTTGGGAGACAATCTCTTTTCCAGTGTCTTAACTGACTGGGAATAAGACCACAAGTTTTGGGCCAGTGTTTTGATGATGAACTCCCTAGGAGGGTGTAACAGGGAAGACTCTGGTTTTGCTTTAGGTTTCTGACCTAGGAGCTGTTGCATTTGTTAGGCCACTAACTTGGCAGCATATTAATTTACAGTCTTGTGGTCTCTTCAATATCTCTTTGAGATTAGTAGACTCTTTGAGATTAGTAGACTGAGTACTCAAGTAAAGGAGTATAGAGGGGAATAGTAAGAATCACATCAGTCATACAGTTTGTTTGAAGTACCTCTTGTGTCTTTAATTTTTCAAACAATTTTCAAATAAATCTTTCAATGAAAGTATTTTGGAATACTGAAGTCTTTTGGAGCTTTCTGCTGCCAAATAAAATTAGTATGCTATTCTGTTTGTTTAATTTGGGGGACCCTGTTTTCAAGAGGACTTCACAAGGGAACAATCTTATCTAATACAAATGATCCCCACAATAACCACTGTTAATTCTAGGTAGTCTTAGTAAGATTTTACCATTTTTGTAAGTGTCCACTGCTTCTAGGATGACAGTTCTTGGACACAAAATAAACAGGTATTCCACAAGGTGACACTGTCATTTCTTTGAAATTGAGGATCCCATGTTTTCAGCTGAACTGGGGTATTTCAGAGCCATATTAATACCTAAGATGGATGTGTCACTGGGCTGGGAAGTTTGTGGTATTTACGGTATTACCTCATTGCACAGAAATTTTCTTGAGTTTGGTAGTTAAGCTAGTGTCAATATATCCCATTCTGTGGCCAACTTATGACAGAATCGGAGTCTTACAGTAGGTGGCAAGCATTCTAATAGCATTTATGTGCTCAACCCATGCACAGAAATTTTGCAACTCTGGCTTCTGAGATTCCCATTAGTCATACATATAGTATACCTAATCACTAGAGATCTCTATATAGTGGCTGATGCCTCAATGGCTTTTATTAGTCCAATTTGTACCTACTTTGATTTTGAATATGATGATCGAAACACTTCAGATTTCTTGTCTTTATTTTCTCAAGTTCCCCAGGTGTTTATGCTGTGGACTTACCTTGAGATTCTGTATGTACCCTAATGTTTGGTACCATTTCAGACTCCCCATGTAACTACCTCAGAACCTTTCTGGGAACATACCACCCTGAATGCATCCAATCTTATCTGATCTCGGAAGCTAAGCAGGGACGGGCCTGATTAGTACTTGGATGGGAACAACAACTTTTCAATGAAGTTTGTTTGGATCGGAGAGCTGCACACAAGGGAGCTCAAATCCGAGACTGACTTACCCATGACCATTGGTGATGATGAGAGGAACAGTGAACTCAGGAAGGTCAGTGGATGCTTTCTGCGTGCACCTCCATCCTGCAGACCTTGAGCAGCCACCTTCAGATTCCATACTCATCACCAAACGCTGTTAAAAATGGTTAAAGAAAACAATTATTGTGATACAAACTTGAACACTTCATGAAGTGGGTAGGCTCCTTTTGGAGAACTGTAAGGCAAGAAGGTTTTGTAGGATAAAGAATAAAAACCAAGGAAGAGAAAAATAGAAAATATCTTATTTGCTGTGCCCACATAGCCAACTGTGTTTGGGGTGAGGAGGAACAAGGAAATAATCACAGAACCCAGAGGTGGCTGACTGGATATGCTATGTTTCTGGTCACGTGGAGCATTTACAGAGACACAAAAGTTGCTCTTTGCTGATGTGGAAGCCCAGGAAGGAGAAGCTTCACTTTGGGTGTAAAAACTTATTTCCATATGATCTGTGTGGTAGGTAGGCTAAAACAGGGTCCTCCTAAAAACATCTACATCCTAATACTTGGAAACAGTGAATATTACTTTACATAATAAAGTCTTTGTAGAAATGATTAAATTAAATAGTTTATGGTCGAAAGATAATCTTTGATTATCAGAGTGGCCTCTAATTGCCATCACATGCTTCCTTGTAGGGATAAGGAGATTTGACAACACACAGAGTAGAAGACAATGTGAAAATGGAGCAGAGAGATTTAAAGGTGCTGACTTTGAAGACTAGAGTGAAGCCAAGGAATGCTGGCAACCACCTGCAACTGAAAAAGGCATGAAATGAATCCTCCCTTTAGCCTCTCAAAAGATGGGAGGAATGCTAACACTTTGATTTCAACCCTATGATACCAATTTTGGACTCTGGTTTCAAAAACTGTGGGAGAATTAACTTCTTGTTTCAAGTCACCAAATTTGGGGTAATTTGCTGCAGTACCAATAAGAAACTAATATGAACCAATATCTAGGCAAATTTGGATCTAATTACATCTGGCAAAGAGACAATGAACTTGCAATGTTTTCAAGATAATTAGAAATATGGTTTTATATCCACTATTATTTATGAGGAAACTAATCTTACATTTATATAATATTAAGCAATTAAAAACTGAAAGCCATTTACATATAAACATTCAGAAAATATGTAGAATCCCCCAGCATTTTTTTTCAGGATTTTAAGACTCATGATTTACAATTTCATATGTTACAAAATTTTGTTAAGCCTACTCCTTTTCAGATATTCAATGTAATCATGAAGAGGTGAAATATTTCTTGAGAAGCAGTTGTATTTCTGTCAGAGTAAAAAACAACCACAATCACATACACGCACACGTGCACACGTGTGTGCACACATACAGAGTATGGAGACAGATAAAAATAAATTCCTTTGTTACCAAATATTGCTGGAGTTTCAACAAAATGGTGCTATAGATTTGAAGATATAAGAAATTAAAACAAAATATGCAATATGGAAAGTTTCTGTGTAGATTGCTCAAAAGTGCAGATCCTTACATTGTTACAGGATTTTATTTCCAAAATGGAATACTAAAAGTTTCTCAGGAAGATTTGCAAATGAACAATGTAAAACACAAGCATACACATACACATACCACAACATATATATGTATGTGTATAGATGTGTTTGATGTGTGTACATGTATATACATATGACAGGTTAGATATAACTGAGGAGAAAATAAGTAAAGTCACAGATCAAATAAGATTCAAAAATGTAGCACAAAGAGAAGAATTCATACAACAGATCGCGAGTCATGGAAGACTGAGTGAGAAGACATTATACATACCTAATTTTTTGAAGTGATGAGAGATAATTGGTTAGAAAAAATATTGGTGAGATAAGAGTTTGGTTTTATTTTAGAAATAAAAGATATTTGCTTTCAGTTTTAAAAAGCCATATTACTCCCAATTCTTAATAATAAAAAGATCTCCACACTCACATTAATTGTAATAAAACCAATGTATTAAGATAAAAATGTAAGTAAAATTTTCTAGAAAAAAGTTATTAATCAAGGATAGCATTTTTTTAAAATTCTTTTTCAACGTTTATTTATTTTTGGGACAGAGAGAGACAGAGCATGAACGGGGGAGGGGCAGAGAGAGAGGGAGACACAGAATCAGAAACAGGCTCCAGGCTCTGAGCCATCAGCCCAGAGCCCGACGCGGGGCTCGAACTCACGGACCGCGAGATCGTGACCTGGCTGAAGTCGGACGCTTAACCGACTGCGCCACCCAGGCACCCCAAGGATAGCATTTTTAAATTTGAATTTACTTCTTAAGCCACTTTATTGAGCTACAACTGATCTGCAAAAATCTGTACATACTTAATGTATACAACTTGGTAAGTTTGGAGATAAGTACACATCTGCGAAACTATCATCACAATCTATGCCACAAATACATCCATCACCTCCTTAAGTTTCTTCCCATCCTCTTTTTTAGTTTTTTATATAAGTGAAATTGTTTTTATAAATGAAGGTAAAACTAGGATATTTTCAGACAGCATAAAGAATGTAGTATAATTTTGAAAACAATTTTCTTTTTTGGTAGGTTTATATGTCAAAATCAAGAAGTACAATAAAAATAAATCCTAAACAATAGCATATAAATCTGTAAAAGCAACTCAATGAAATTAAAATGAAAATAAAAGAAAACAATTAAAAACACACTTAAGATATAAATCCATAAATACCATAAATAATTTGTGTAGAAAAATTGAAGATAAATATTGAAATTCAGATGCATTATTTTAAAATGTGCCAGTGCACCTAAAACATAAAGTTCAGAAAAGTCAAAGTAAAGTAAATTAATAGGAAGAAGATCAATGAGGCAAAATCAAGAATATGAAGTCAATATATTACTATTGGACAAAACAGAGTTGACATAAGAACTCAGGATTGAAAGTAAAGGGTAATGATTGCATATATTTGAGAAGTGATTAAATTGGGAAGACAAAAGATTTTTAAACATGCTATGTATCTAAATCAAAACATCAGTAATTAATAGTATGAGAACATAAAGAACACAAAATAGGTGAAAGGAATTAGGAGGTACGATCATAACTATAAAATAAATGAGACATGGAAGGGGATGCAATGTACAGTAAGGGAATATAGTCAATAATAGTGTAAAAACTTTGTATGACTATAGATGATAACTAGATTTAGCATGGTAATCATTTTGCAATGTATATAAATGTTGGATCACTATGTTGTACACCTGACCTAATGCAATATTGTACATCAATTATACTTCAACAACAAAAAAGTATAGTTCATCCTTGAACAACATGAGTTTGAACTGCACAGGTCCACACTAACGAGGGTTTTTTTCAATAAATACAGTAAAGTACTGTTAAATGTATGTTCTTTTCCTTATGATTTTCTTAATAATTTTCTTTTTTCTAGCTTAATTTATTGTAAGAATACAGTATATAATACATATAACATACACAATATGTATAATTGACTGCTTATGCTAACAGTGAGGCTTTAGGTCAACAGTAGTCTATTAGTAGTTAACTTTTTGGGCAGTCGAAAGTTACATGTAGATTTTTTAACAGCACAAATGCTGGTGTCCCTAATTCCTGCATGGTTCAGGAGTCAAACTTAGGGGCCCCCGGGCGGCTCAGTCAGTTAAGTGTCTGACTTCAGCTCAGGTCATGATCTTGAGCCCCGCTTTGGGCTCTGTGTTGACAGCTCAGAGCCTGGAGCCTGCTTCGGATTCTGTGCCTCCCTTTCTCTCTGTCCCTGTCCCACTCTCTCTCTGTCTCTGTCTCTCTCTCAGAAATAATTAACGATAAAAAAATAAGAGTTAACCTTACATGGAATGCTTTAATGACAAAAATATGAACTTGATCAAAATGTCAAGTGCATTATCCAGTTTTGAGTACAGTGCCCATTAGATTTAATTCAAATACCTGAATTATAAAATATTTATGAACATGACCGAGTTCTTGATAATAAAATTTCAAAAAATATGGAAAATAACATATTAGAGAACTAATCTCTAATTACATTGACAAAATGTTAATATCCACAACAAAGAGATAACAAAAATATGTAACTAAGATGAAATCTCTAATTTTGGGGTCAATGAAGAAATTATAATGGCAATTACAATATACTCACAACTAAAATAATTAAAATTAATACAAAATTTTGCAATTAAGTGTAATTAATATTTAGAGGAAAGGTAATACACTTAAGAATATATTTATATCAAGAAAGAACAAACAAAAAACAAATGATCTAAGTGCCCAATTTATTATTAGATAACCTCAAAGTTCTCATGGAAATGATGAGGCCATTCCGTCTTTGACCCTCTGTCTTTTGCCTCAGCACCCAACATTTAATTTCCTTGTGTAATCCCAATGTTTGACAAATTATATATTCTTTTCAAGATTTTTATCTACTTTCTTAATTTATTTCACTGTCATTATCTTTCTCAGTCCCTCACAAATACTATCCCAACTAAATACAAACATAATGCGAAGTATATTTAAATACAAACAGGGATTGTATTGCAGTAACTTTTTATGAAATTCTTTTGTACCTTAAAATAGCAAGTTTTAAAAATCTAATGGGTAAAAGCATTCCTTTATATTACGTGTCTTTTAAAGCACCGATTTTTGACTAGGTTCCTTTATGGCTTCTAATTTATCTATTTTTAATAGCAGTTTTTTCAACCAAATTTATACTTCTTTTAAAGTAAAGCTTTATGGTTTTGTATCACTGAAAATCTACTGGAATTTCACAATGTTTTGCAAATCAATGACACATAAACATTCTACTATTTTCTCTCTTCATAGTTTTTTGAGTAGATTTTCAGTCTTTCCTGAAAGCACTTCATCATTTGCTGTGTCACATCATCGTCATTTCCATTTCTGCTTATTTGCTACTATCACCTTTTCCCTCAGGAAGTGGGTTATGTACAAAGGCATGATCTTCAAAGAGCAAAGTTGGTCTCAAAATAGCTCCTCTGCTACTATTCGATATCACTTGTGAGTCTTGTTGAAGACTAATGTTGACTGAGCTAAATAATGAATAATTAAACATAATTGGACTTATTTCAAACACCGTTCATGGTTTTAAATCTTTTTATAGGATAAATATACATATCATGTAATCAAGGATTTATACAACTATTATCATGATTTCCAAATTTTAGTTATAACATAGGCAAGGAAAAATTACTGGGAGTTCTGTGACAGCATTTTTTTGTTAGGTTTTTATATTGAATATATACATATATGTATATATATATTCAGTATATATATATATGTATATATATATTCAGTATATATATATTCAGTGTATATATATATATTATATATATATATTCAGTGTATATATATATATATTCAGTGTGTATATATATATTCAGTGTGTATATATATATTTATTTTTATTACATGATAGTCTTCTATTTTATTTTATTTATTTTTTTATTTTTTTTTCAACGTTTATTTACTTTTGGGACAGAGAGAGACAGAGCATGAACGGGGGAGGGGCAGAGAGAGAGGGAGACACAGAATCGGAAACAGGCTCCAGGCTCTGAGCCATCAGCCCAGAGCCTGACGCGGGGCTCGAACTCCCGGACCGCCGGATCGTGACCTGGCTGAAGTCGGACGCTTAACCGACTGCGCCACCCAGGCGCCCCGATAGTCTTCTATTTTAAATTGTTGCATGCCATTACTATGTTTAGTCATGGAATGTTCCTACCTATGAATATCAGCTATAACAATATTTCTTGGACTTTTAAATGAAATTTCCTTTCATGCTTAGAAATACAACTTACTGTGGTAGTAATTTCTTTGGCATTGAAAAAAAGGCATTTTAGAAACCTTTACTGGTGGCTTTGAGAAGGGATATAATTCTAAAGATACAATCTAACAACATTTAATATTGTGAGGATTAAGTAGAAGCTCATTTTAGCGAGCCACTGACCTAATAATGATATACTCTGTGTGTGGGCGTGCAGGTCAAACAGATAGAGGCAGAGAGAGAGAGAATGTGAGAAAGAAAAAGAATAAGAATATGAATTATTGATTGTGGTTCTGAATTTGAAATGTTTTCTGCCTCAGTCTTTCATATCTGATACACCTTATGATACATTTTGAAGAGTCTTCAAGGCCACACTTTCATCAAAGTCAAGCACAAGATTGATAACGCAATTTGTCCTGGTAAAGAGAATCAGGAGGCAGAGGATGTTTTGTTTTGGTTTCTGAATTATCAAATTAAATATCTTTAAAAACTTGTTTATAAATATGAGATCCTTTAATAGTGCATGCTCTTAAATTTTCCTATATGATAATCTACTCTGAAAAGTTTCAGGTAAGGAGTATGATGTATGTGTGTATAATATTAACTTATAAAATAAGTGTTAAAAATAAGCTGAAGTATATTAACGATTTGAAGAGCTGATTTCAGCAAAAATCAACTTGAATTTGGCAATGCCAAACCAGAAGTGCATAGAAGCACTTTACCCACAGAAGATAGGGGAATGGCTTATAATTATAGAAGGTGTGGATGCAAAGAAAGGAAAGTATTTTATCGGGTATTAAGCTTAAATCCTAGTTGGCTATTTGAGATTGGTTGTTCCTCAGCTTTAACTTTGTAACCTTGAAGCATTTACATCCTTAGATTTTGGTTTACTTAGGTAGGTCATCATGGTATTAGAGCCACCTCAGTCTAATGACCTCCCTGATTAATTTATTTAACAGATGTTAGTATTTGAAACACACTAATCAAGAATGTAAATTTTAGAGATGGCTACTGACAAATTATTAAAGGATTAAAATATGTTCACATAAAAGAATTATTTAGCATATAGAGTTTTAGGATAATTTCACTAAGGCAATGACAGATATTTAAGATAATATGGTTGTTCTGAAAGATTTTCTGGGTTCCAGTGACCATACATGGACGAAGTTAATGAATCTGACAAGCCCAAAAACCTAACACTATACAACAGAGCTATAATTCAACAGCATTGCCTGGTCCTGGGTCTCATACTTAATGAAAATCTCAGTTCCTATTCTGATTCTGGATATATACATATCTTCTTATGGAAATGCATTTTCATTTAACTTAGGTAGAATCCCAGGAGTGGAAATTAATAGGTTGCGCAGTGATTTTAATTTTTAACTTAGAACTTCATTAACTTAGAATCAATTTCTGCCCTCATTGTTTGTAGTTTTCAGTGTACATTCCTTTTAAGTTTATTCCAGAGCCTTTTATTCCTTTTGATGTTATTGAATTGAATCTTTTCTTCTATCCCATGAAAGTATTCATATAAAACCATAGATCAGTGGCGCCTGGGTGGCTCAGTCGGTTGAGCGGCCGACTTCGGCTCAGGTCACGATCTCGCAGTCCGTGAGTTCGAGCCCCGCGTCGGGCTCTGTGCTGACAGCTTGGAGCCTGGAGCCTGTTTCGGATTCTGTGTCTCCCTCTCTCTGACCCTCCCCCGTTCATGCTCTGTCTCTCTCTGTCTCAAAAATAAATAAACATTAAAAAATTTAAAAAAAAAACCCAAAAAACATAGATCATGTTATTTGTGAGGTGTGACAATTTTCTTTTTTTTTTTCCTTTCCTATATGGGTGGTTTTTTTTGTGTTGCCTTTTTGCATTGTCAAGAACCAGCAACATAAAATAGAGACAGTGAGATAGTAGAGCATCACGTTCTTTTCTGGAAAATATTCCGTTTTTTAAGTATGATATTAGCTCTAGCTGATTGTTGTTGTTTTTTTAATTTCTAGTTTTGTTTTGTTTTTCCCCTAAATGGTTTTTATCTTGACTAAAAAGTTCCTTTTTTTGTTTCTTTCCCAGTTTGTTGAGAAACCTGTTTTGAATAAGTTTGGGATTTATCAAATGCTACTTCATCTTTTGAGATGACCATGTATGTGGCTTTTGTCGTTCTTTTGAGCAGTATGGTATACGACGTGAAATTACCTTTTATGTTAAACCGTATTTGACTTCTTGGAATAAATATCACTTGGTAGTGGTTCAAAAAATGTTATATACATTGCTATAGTCAATTTACTATCATTTTATAGAATTGTCTATGTGTGTGTGTGTGTGTGTGTGTGTGTGTGTGTGTGTATGTCTTTTATCTTTAAAAATATTTTTGAGAGAGAGAGAGTGAGTGAGTGGGGGAGAAGGGTAGGGGAGGGAGAGAAAGAATCCCAAGCAAGCTCCACACTCATTGCGGAGCCTGATGCGCAGCTCCATCCCATAATCTTGGGACCATGACCTGAGCTGAAATCAAGAGTCTGATGCCCAACCTACTGAGCCACCCAGGTGCTCCTGTTTGTCTATATTTACCAGGGATATTTGTCTGTATTATTTTTATTTTTCTTGTGATGTCTTGGTTTTGCAAGTATCAGGTATCAGGGTATCAAGGTAATATTGATTTAATAGAACAGTACAGGAAGTATTTGCTCCTCTTCTGTTTTCTTTAAGATCTTTCTTTTTGAAAGACTGACATTATTTTTTTTTTCATTAAATGTTTTGTATATTTCAGCAATGTACTCTTCTGGGCCTAGGATATTTTGTGGAGAGATTTTTAATTACTAATTAAATTTATTTACTTGTTATGACTGTATTACAATATTCTTTCTTGAAAAAAAGTTTCAGTAATTTGTATCTTTTTTTTAGAAATATGTTCAATTCATCTAAGTTGTCTTATTTGTTGACAGAGTGGTTCACAGTATTCTGTTATAATGCTTTTAATTCCTTTATCATTCATTGTAATACCTACTTTTTAAATTTTGATTTTAGTATTTTTTTCTTCTCTCCTTTTCACTTTGTCAGTCTAAGGCTTTTCAACTTTGCTGATCTTTAAAAAGTAGTAACTCTTCTTAATTGATTTCCACTCTTTGATTTTATTGATTTTCATATTTATCTGAAATATTTGGTTTCCTGCTTATACTAGGTTTAGCTCTTCTTTTACTAATTTCTCAAGATTGCAATTGAGATTTTTTTATTTGAGTTAGTTCTTTGCTTTTACTATAGGTATTTAAAACTTGTTATGAACTGAATTACATCTCCCCCAAAATTCATATGTTGAAGACCTAATACATAGTGTGTCTGTATTTGGAGATATCTTTAAAGAGGTCATTAAAAGTAAATGAAATTATAAAGAGGGAGATCTAATCCAACAGGACTGTGTCCCTTTAAGAAAAGGATGTGCACCGAAGATGTGCACACACAGAGGAAAGGCCCTATGACAATAGCAAATAAACAAGCATATGCAAGCCAATGAGAGAGGGCAAAGGAGAAACCAAATCTGCCAACATTTGGTGATCCTGGATCTCCAGCCTCCAGAATTGTGAGGAAATAAGCTGCTGGCATTTAAACCACCATCCTGTGGTATTTTGTGTAGCAGCCTTACACACTGATACTGAGCTACACATTTTTCCTATAGCATCCCTTTAGCTGCACCCCATTTGTTATGATATGTTGTGGCTTTGTTTTCATTTAGCTCACAACATTTTCTAAATTCCCTGTGATTTCCCCCTTAACCCCAAATTACTTTTATGTGTGTTGGTTAATTTCCATTTTTTACATGTGGATTCCCTAACTTCCTTATTTTGTGGCTTTCTAATTTAACTCTGATTTGCTCAGAGAGCATACTTCATATGATTTCAATGAGTTTACACTTATTGAGGCTTGTTTTACAGCTTACCATATGTTCTATATTGGGACTGTTCTTTATCAGCTTTAGAAGAGTATGCTTTCTCCTACTGTTGGGTAGAGTGCTCTATATAGATATTACTTAGGTCTGTTTAGTTCATAATGTTTTCAAGTCTTCTATATAATACCGTTTTTTTCTACTTGTTTTACTCTTTAGTAGAGAGTCATTTATGTTTTTGTATTATTGTTAAATTGCCTATATATCTAATCTATTCTATCAGGTTTTGCTTCATGTATTTGGGGCCTCTTTTGTTAGGTGCACACATATATTTATAACTTTTATATCTGCTTGATATAAACTGACATTATAAACATTATAAAATGTTTAAACATTTGGTATAAACTTGATATATATATATATATAAACAAGTATATATATAAACTTGATATATATATATGTTTAAACTTGATATAGACATTATAAAATGTCTTTGATTTTAATTGTTTTTTGTCTAAAGTATAGTTATTTTTTTCAGATATTAATGCAGTCACTGAAGGTCTTTTATGGTTACTGTTTGTATATTTTTCCTATATTTTCACTGTCAATTTATTTGTCATCAAATATGTGAACTGTGTGCTTCTTTTAAACAGTATGCAGTTATATCTTGCCTTCTATTCAGTCAGGCAACTATGCATTTAATTTGGAGTGTTACTCCATTCACATTTATTTATTTTTATAATGTTTATTTATTTTTGAAAGGCAGAGAGAGACAGAGCGCAAGGAGGGGAGGGACAGAGAGAGAGGGAGACACAGAATCTGAAGCAGGCTCCAGGGTCTGAACTGTCAGCACAGAGTTCCACGTGGGGCTCAAACTCACAAACTGTGAGATCATGACCTGAGCTGAATGAAGTCAGATGCTTAACCTACTGTGTCACCCAGGTGCCCCATATTATTCTATTTACATTTAATGTTGTGACTGATATGGTTGGATAATGCCTGCAATTTTATTAATAAAATATATACATTACATATTAAGAAATATATACACATTATGCATATATAAGTTACATTACATATATATCATACATAACATAATCTCATGTCTTCTCTTTTATGCCAGATTCCCAGTTTTTTTACACTAAGTGGGTATTTTTAGTGTGTCAATAATGTTTTTTATGTTTCAGTTTTTTTTTTTTACTCTAGTTTTTTAACGTTTATTTATTTTTGGGACAGAGAGAGACAGAGCATGAACGGGGGAGGGGCAGAGAGAGAGGGAGACACAGAATCAGAAACAGGCTCCAGGCTCTGAGCCATCAGCCCAGAGCCCGACGCGGGGCTCGAACTCACGGACCGCGAGATCGTGACCTGGCTGAAGTCGGACGCTTAACCGACTGCGCCACCCAGGCGCCCCTTACTCTAGTTTTGAATTGCTTTCTTTGGTGTTTGCTTTAGGGCTCTATAAAATATGTTCTATAAATATAAACTATGCATGTACATGACTATAATATCTATAATACGTATGGAAGTAATGTATTTGAAAATTATAGTGCTAGGAGGGTGGTCACTACATATGTTTTGTGTGTGTGTGTGTGTGTGTGTGTGTGTGTGTATACGTATACACACATATATATATACACATACATATGTTTTTATGTCTTTATTAGTTCAGATATGAAATGATTTCAGAAAGGAGAAAATACACTTATCATCATTTATAGAACTGTACATAATTACTATTTCTAGTAGTCTTCTTTTCTTCTTGTGGTTATGAGTTACTGCTGTCGGGCAGTATTTTCTTTATAAGCCCAAAATATAATTTTATAATTATTTTTATGCAATTTTCCTTTATGCAATTGATTTTTAAATTGTTAAAAGAGGGGCGCCTGGGTGGCGCAGTCGGTTAAGCGTCCGACTTCAGCCAGGTCACGATCTCGTGGTCTGTGAGTTCGAGCCCCGCGTCGGGCTCTGGGCTGATGGCTCAGAGCCTGGAGCCTGTTTCTGATTCTGTGTCTCCCTCTCTCTCTGCCCCTCCCCCGTTCATGCTCTGTCTCTCTCTGTCCCAAAAATAAATAAACGTTGAAAAAAAAATTTAAAAAAAATTATAAAAAAAATAAATTGTTAAAAGAAAATAATATATTGCCTCATAATTGTCTACATAATTACATTTATAAGTGATCTTTCTTTCTTTGAGAGGATTTGATTTGCCATCCAGTGTCATTTTATTTTATCTGGAAAAATTTCTGATAGCATTTCTTCCAGAATAGTCCATCATGAAAGAATTCTCTCACTCTGCTCATCTCGGGATGCCTTTATTTCACGTTTGAAGGATAGTTACACTAGATATGGAAATATTGGTTGGTATGTTTTCCCTTTTTTCATCACTTGGAATATTCCATGTCACTGTCTCCTGGTCTCCATTGTTATTTCTGAGCAGCTATTAATCTTGTGTTCTTCTTGCTTGTAAGGATTTTAATTTTCTTTTGCTCCTATTTTTTGCCTTACCACATGACTGTGATGAGTCTACTTGGAAATCTTTTTACACTACCTGAAGTTTGTTGGGCTTATTGGAAGTACAGATAAATTATTTTCATCAAATTTGGGAATTTTCTGCTTCCACTTCTTCTTCCATCTTTCTCTTCATTAGGTGTATGCTGGTGTATTCATTGATATCTTTTAGGTCTATGATTTCCCACTCACTATCCTCCATTCTTTTTTCCTTTCTTTTCTTCATATAGGATAGTCTCTATACTCAAGCTCATTGAGTCATTCTTCTGCCATCTCAAATCTTCTCTAGTAAATTTATGTTTTCACTCATTGTAATTGTTTAACCCAGAGTATCCATTTGGCTTTGTTTTTAAAATGTTTATCTGTATTGATTATTTTCTATTTGATTCAGTAATCATTGTTGTACATGCTTCTAGTTATTTAATCATGGTTTATTTTAGTTCTTTGAAGATATTTATAACTCCCTCCTAAGTTCAACATACGAGACCCCCTCAGACAATTTTTCATTGATTTCTTTTTTTTTTCCTGTCCATGGGTTAAAATTTCCTGTTTCTCCTTTTGTACATCTAATCTTTGTTATTGTTATTATTGAAAACTGGGCATTTGAGAGAACACATCAAAACAAATATTGACTCTGATTTTCCATTCCAGGGTGGTGCTTGTTGTTGGTCTTTTTATAGTTGTTTGTTTCCTTAGTGACTTGCCTTGCCCAATTGTGTATAGTCTACTACCCTTACAGTTTGCCTCTGTTAATTTTTTGTCCTTTCAATCATATTATATTCTAACCAGTCTTCCTTAGGGTTGTTGCTTGATCAGTGTTGCTCAGCTGTCAGCCAATGATTCAACAGAAATCTTGTTTTAACATCTTGAGCCAGTGTTTCACCATTGGCCAGCAGAGCTGTGTATAAGTTAGGGAATGTGTGAAAAACTAAAAGTGACTTTAGAAATGTTTTGCAGGCACTATTTACTTTGTTCACTAAGGATATACAATTACCCACAGATGTATTGCTTAATGGTCCCTCTTGGGCATGAGTTTAACTTTGTGCATGCACTAGCTTTCCATACAAACAGGGATAGGTTGAATCTTCAGACAGTATTTGGCTCTCTTTATCCTGATTTCCCTTCCATATTCATGATTTGTGATTCTATTTTTTGCCCCAATTGGTAAAGAAATATTGGTATAGTTATTATGTTAATGTACCCTGATTATTTGCCATTGGAGTTGTTACCGTTTTTGATAATACTTCTGGAAATAAAATTTTTCATACTTTGACCCCATTAAAGCCATTTCCTTATGCTACCAGTCCTCTCTGACTGCCCCACCCTACTAAAACGTCTGTATTGAAGATCCAGGGATAGAAGTATTGGGAGTAGGCCAGATAAAAACACCATACACTTCCACTTTTCTTCCTGTTGATCAGTACATTTTCTTAAGTAAGTGATCTGTCTTATGACTTTTTTCAATTTCCCAAGTCTTTAAATGGTTGTTTGAATGATTCTGTCCAGTTGCCATTGTTCTTTTGGGACAGGATTTGCTAAATCAACCATTCTGGAAGTCACGTTCTTTTGATTTCAGTAATCCCAGCGTCTCTCATGGTGGTGGTGGTAATTTACCATTACTCCTCAGATTTGGAACTTGTAAGTGTCTTAGCCAGATAAATTTATTTTTCCTGGTTTTCACTTATTCTTTTTGAAGATGTTGTAAGAAACTATATTGTGATAATCTATTTTCATATCTAGACTTATAATACCACTTTCAAGGAATTTTTAATTTCCATGTCTACAGAATACTCTGTAATTTAAAAAAAAATTAACATGTATTCATTTTTGAGAGACACAGAGACAGAGACAGAGCATGAGTGGGGGAGGGGTAGAGAGAGGGGGAGACAGAATCCGAAGCAGGCTCCAGCCTCTGAGCCATCAGCACAGAGCCCCACACGGGGCTCGAACCCACGAACTGTGAGATCATGACCTGACGGGAAGTCAAGAGTCTGACGTTTAACTGACTGAGCCACCCGGCACCCCTGTAATTCTTTTTTTATCTATATATTGCTATTCCAATTTGCACAGATCTATGAAATGCTAAATTTAAAGAATCTTGTTTAAAAAAAAAAAAACTTTTTGGCAAAATGGCAAGAGCTACATCGACTTAATAAGAACTGCTGCTATAATACAATATGCTCACTCTGCCCCCCCCTTTTTTAAATCTCTTACTTTTCATATTATCTTTCTGATTTGTTTTGGGGTGGGTCGGTGATATTATCAGGAAACAAGCTGCTTCTAGATTATCTGAAACCTGAAAAAGCCTTGCCTGTTTACAAAAATGTAAATTTCTTCATTTCACTGATATAAAGAATCTAAATTTCTTCATCACATTGATGTAAATTTTTTCATTACATTTCACAGGATGCAATGTTCCTATTGGTTACTAAACTTCTGAATATTTCTATTTAACCACTTCATGAACACTTTCATATGAACTCAGTTCCAGATGTTGGTTGCCACTCATTTGGATGGTTACAGTCTTATTTTGAAACATTTCTCCTTTTATTCCTCCTGATTGTGTGTGCAGAAAACACTAAAATGCCTGTTAACTGGCAAATCATTTCTTTCTTCTATTCACATGTTTATTTCATCCAGCAGTATTATTAGATATATACTGTGTACCAACACAGTGCTATGCTCAGGGGGCATACTCACAAATAACCACTTCCCCTGGATGTATGTCTACAGTCAAAACAAAATGTGGTGCACAAACATCTAACTTCCAGAAAACTGTAATAGTTTGCATTAAATATACATATCACATTGTATGTTATGAAGTTCTAATGTATATCCATTTTCTACCTAAAGTTCTTACATATAATTGGAGATCAGTTTCAATTTTAATGCAAACTGTGAAAGGAAAGAGTCTAAATTTTAATGCAGCCCAAGAAGCCATTTGTGTGCAGACATATAACTATAAATATTTAACTTTAATGCCATATTGAATAAATCCATATGAGAAGATGATGATGTCTATTAGAATGAATAAGATCTGTAAGAACAGTCTAGTTGTGTGGTCTTTGTCCAGAATTTCTTTTTTTTTCTGAAATCATTTAAATTCTTAGTGTTAGGCTTTACATTGGCAAAATGGAATAGTATGCATTATACTCTTCCAAAAGGAATTTGGAGGTGGGGAATAAAATAAAAAAAAAATAAAGTATTTAAACAAGATGATAGTATATCAATTTGGGTTGTTACAAAAAGATCAAAGTCATTTTATTTATTATTTTTCATATCATCTGGATGTTTCATATATTGTATTTTTTAAATTTCAATACATGAATAATAAAGTTTTGCAAGTATAGTAATGACATAAATCAAACCTAGATTTTGTTTTTAAAATGTGTCTTTTAATTCTTTTAACAGATCTCTCTAGTTTCACTGTAATTGGGAAGTCTAAGTTGGATATATATATTTTTTTAAATGCTTTCTATGGAACGCAGGAGAAAGATTGTATACACTGTTATTCAGAAAAAATACACAAAAACCTCTAGAGTACTTAAATGTTCACTATGGCCCTCTAATTTTGAGCTCTTCGCTGTGATGACAGTCTATTCTTTCCAAAAGCTTCTGCCTTCCACCTGCTGCCACTTCTGCCCATAGTCCTTGTTCCTCTGTCAGTATCTCCTTTGCTAAATTTAAAACTGAATAATGAGGTCACCCACATGGCCTTCTTCTCCTAGGACTTTTGAAAGCTAAGACTTTTTTTAATGTTCAAACTGTGTCTCAAATTCAATTCCTATGATGACATTATGACACCCTGAATAAAACTAAGAATGGCTTGTCTGGAATTTTATATTAATTTTTAATAAGAAGTGTATTTCATGGTATTTTGATTTTTGTTTGGAGAGAATTTTTATAAAACAGTGTAAGAAGTCTGACTTTTACTTGGGTACACTGCTCAATTTTTTTTTCTTAGAAATACTGTTTATTTTTAAATTCTCATATGGCAAAATTAGCTCTTTTTTGCATACAGGTCCGTGAATTTTAAAATATGTATAGATTCAAGTGACCACCAACAGTCATGATACAGTGTAAGTTCCAACATCCCCCAAATTACCTCATGTTATCCCTTTATACTGGCACCTGCCCACCTAACCCTGGCAACCATCAATCTGTTCTCCCTCAGATAAGTTTTGTTTTTTTTATTGGAGAACATTACATACATGGAATTATAAAGTATGTAACCTTGTAAGGCTGGAACTTTGTACTTAGTATAATACCTTTGAGACTTATCCGAGTTATTGTATATACCATAGTTTGTTATTCTGTGTTTGTTGGAATACCGTTGTGTGGCTGTACCACAGTTTATTACTTTTTAACAATTTTTTTAATTTTTTTTACTTTTATTTTAAAAATTTTATTAAGTTGTTTATGTTAACTCCAGTGTCATTAATGAACAGTGTTATATTAGTTTCAGGTGTACCGTACAGTAATTTCACAATTCTATATATTACTCAGTGCTCATCATGATAAATATACTTTATTTTAGGCTCCAGGCTCTGAGCCTTCAACACTGAGCTTTAATGCATGGCTCAAACTCACAAACCATGAAATCAAGACCTGAGTTGAAGTTGAACACTTAACTGACCAAGCCATCCAGGCTCCCCTGGTAAGTATACTCTTAATTCCCTTCACATATTCTCTTCACAAACCATCAGTTTGTTCTCTATAGTTAAGAGTCTGTTTCTTGGTTTCCCTCTCTCTCTCTCTTTTTCCTTTTGAACAGATCACTGAAATGGACCAGAGATGTTTTTTGTTTTAATAGAATGTGGGTCTTTACATTTCTTACACAGATGCATTCTTTCTTTTTTTTTTTTTCTTTTAAGGGGCCAACTTCTTTTTTTTTTTTTTTAAGTTTATTTACTTTAAGAGAGAGAGAGCAGGGGAGTGGTACAGAGAGAAGGAGAGAGACAATCGCAAGTAGGCTCCATACTGTCAGTGAGGAGTCCAATGTCAGGCTCAAACCGACAAACCATGAGATCATGACCTGAGCCAAAATCTAGAGTCAGACGCTTAACTGACTGAGCCACCCAGCCACCCCAAGATGCATTTCTTAAAATCTATTTTAGTCACTATCTTATTTTTGGAAAGTATTCCATATTAATTAAAGAAAATCTGATATTTCCTGATAATGCTCTAAATTTATATGCACAATAAGAGGACAAATGAGGGGCACCTGGGTGGCTCAGTGGGTTGAGCATCCGACTTTGGCTCAGGTCATGATCTCACGGCTTGTGGGTTCAAGCCCCACATTGGGCTCTGTGCTGACAGCTTGGAAACTGGAGCCTGCTTCGGATTCTGTGTCTCCCTCTCTCCCTGTCCCTCCTCCGCTCTTGCTCTCTCAATCTCTCTCTCTCTCTCTCTCTCTCTCTCTCTCTCTCTCTCATTCCCTCTCTCTCTCTCAAAAATAAATAAACATTAAAAAAAAAAGGAAGACTGATGACTTTTTCAGAAGTGATACTGAGTCATGTGAAGAAGATATGGACATTTCCCTTCAGGTTATATTAAAAGTCAATATCTATAAACATAGTATCTGACCTGTTCAGGTCTGTCTGACAGATTCAACAATGGTTCCATTTGATCAGCCACCCTAGGAAAATTCTAATTGTGTCAATTTTCGGAAATGCAATAGGCTTAACTTAATGGACTTCTGCTTTCAGCTTTACCTCTGATTTCAAAGGCTGCAGAAGCACAACTATTGTCAAGGTTTATTGAATATGAAATATTGTTAGAAGATATATGAAATTCCTTTAATTTAAATGAGACAAAGATGGAAATGTGGCTTATCTCATGTATTTATTTATTTTTCTTGGTCTCAATTCCTAACATGGCATTCTAACTGTGGTACCTCAAATATCAATACCCACCTGTAGAATAAAACATTTAAGGCTTGGTATGTAATCAGGGTTAAGTAAATTGTTCTTTGGTATGTATCCAAGTGGGTTTTCTATGCCCAACAAACTCAGACCTAAAGAAGATGAATGAATATGCTTGAAATTCCCTTGAGAGTATATTACTGTCTTCATGAGATTTAAATCCGCATTCATCTGTGGTGATTATATCCCCATTTTTGATGACGAAAGTCAAAATAAAGCTATTTTTACATTTCTGTTTGAGCATATAGTTAATTAAATTCAAAAGTTATTTTATATTGACTAAATAGTGTGTAGAATTATAGGTAATTATAAGTGGAAGGAAACAGTTAATATATGATATGTATCTATTTATATCTATCAAATGAGACAAGTTTGTTGACTTGACCAAGATCAAGAATCTAGATCCATAAGCAGAAATCAGTAATTCTAATTTAAATTACGTCTTCTTTCCAATACACATATTTACTTTTTTAGTTCCAACTGCTAATAATATGATCATTGCATCTAAATTTATTGAACATTTAATGCGAGCTAGCAATTTCACTAAAAAATACTAAGTGGAAATTTTTGTAGTTTAACCAATGGAAATTTGCAATTCACATTTATCCAAGATTTATTAAAAGGTATGTAAATTGGCTAAGCAATCATCACCCACATGTAGCCCAGAGAAAGCTAAAGATCTAACAAGAGTTCTATCCATTGATTTATATGAATTGAGAATGCTAAGCATTTTTCTTTCTCTCTCCATTCCTGCACTCAACTCTACCTCCAATCCAACTCAGCCCCAAAAGAACCCTTTGAGATAGCAGGAGTAGTAATCTCCAAAACAGAAGATCTGAATACTGACCCTGGGTCAATGATTGATAAGCTTCAGAAACTCTTATATTAACTCCAGGCTGCTTCTTGAGTGGGGCACAAGAGAATTATTAATATAAAGTAGCACACGTCCTTGGAATTTAGGAAGCTTAAATGTCTAATTGTCTGCTAGAAAATTCAGAAAAGGTGGGTTGGCTTAATCAGCTTTCAGTGGCATGGAAGAAAATGAATATATGGGTGAATATAGCTTGTTCTTCCAGGTTTTGATTTTTTGGGTGAGCCACATGTAAAATAAAGAAGGTAGTCAGGCTCAAGTTGGTTGGCTGATGGAGGAAGGGCACCTAAGGTTATAGAATATGGTCAAGAACACAGTGAGTGTTGCAAGAGTTCAAAAATCACTGTTTCTTTCAGTTTCACAGGGAATGAAAATAACGTTAAGTCCATTCTAAGAAATATAAATTTGAAGATATGGTAAAAAATCTCTTCATGATTTCCTTGCCTAAAGAAGAGACTTAAGTAGAATTTAGTTAAAGTATGGGGCAAAAAAATCATTAATTGCATGTTATTATCAATAAATGTTCTACTCACCTAACCTATTTTATTCTAAGACAAGAAGTTAAAAGAAGAATAAAAAAATGGATCTTTCTAACAGGTGCTAAATTGGATACAAAAGTTTATTCCCCTTAGCTTGTACAAAAATTTATAGACATCTAGAATTTTCTGTCAGTTTTCTCCCTTTTGTTGAGGCAAAAAGTATAAGGTCATCCAAGAAACAATGATACAACATTGTGAAGGAAACATTATGTTAAATAAAATTATTTTAACAAGTCAATTACAATTTAATAATTCTTGTAATTTTTGTTGTTTTTGTTCCTAAATCATAATTACTAGTATAAGGTTAGAAATAAGGTGATTTTTTTAAAAAACAATGAAAGAAAATGCAGATGAGAAAAGATACAGTATATTGTATATAATTTACTGTATAAAGTAGAGCCACTCTGAGGTATATTTAAAATGTGAATGTTAAGGGGTGTCTGTGTGGCTCAGTCGGTTAAGGGTCCAACTTCAACTCAAGTCATGATCTCACTGCTGGTGAGTTCAGACACCACGTCGGGGTCTGTACTGACAGCTCGGGGGCTGCAGCCTGCTTCGAATTCTGTGTCTCCCTCTCTCTCTGCCCCTCCCCCACTCACTCTGTGTCCTCTCTCTCTCTCTCTCTCAGAAATAAAAACATTAATTTTTTTTAAAAAAATGTGAATGTTCTCACAACACACACAAAGGTAATTACATGATGTGATGAAACTATTAGGTAACATATGGTGGTATTCATATTGCAATATGTATATATCAAATCAATGCACTGTACACCTAAAGTTTATACAGTGTTTTATATCAATTATAATGCAATAAAGCTGGAAAAAATGTAAGCATTTAGTAAACACAAATATTCTAAAATGTTTCTATTTTGTAATAGATTGCAGTGATTCTTAGCATCATCCCTCATGATTTCAACAGTGACAAAAAAACTGAATTTGATATTTAGCTTGATTTAAGTTAAATTTCCTGGTTACATAATATAATGAAGTTATTTTGGACAAGACATTAAACTTGCTATTTTGGTTTAAACTTTCTATGGGGCACCTGGGTGGCTCAGTTGGTTAAGTATTTGATTTAGGCTGAGGTGATGTCATGAGATCATGAGATCATGATGATCTCATGGTTTGTGAGTTTGAGCCCCATGTTGGGCTCTGTGCTGACATCTCTCTCAGAGCCTGGAGCCTGCTTTGGATCTGTGTCTCCCTCTCTCTCTTTCCCTCCCCTGCTTGTGCTCTGTCTCTATCTCTCTCAAAAATAAATGAACATTAAAAAAAAACTTTCTATAGGACTAAGTAGATTTTTTTTCCCTGATACAGAAACTGTCTAGATTTTTTAACCCATGGGCAGAAGTGCCCCCTTGCAAATTACCTATTTCATAGTTGTAGATTATTCGGCTTGTCTTCTTTAAAAATCATTTTTTTTCACCTAACTTACATTAGTGAATGTATCACTCACTTTTAATTGTGCAATACAATGTAATTTTAAGCAATATAACCTTTTTAAACCAGTCCATAAGTCTATAGGTGGGTTTCGTCTTGCAAGATGAGCTAATGTAGGATTCTCCCTTGTGTTTGCTGTCAACTGAAAGATGGGCAAGTGACTATGTGACATAGGACAGCCTAACTAACAGGTAGTTACAAATTCCCTAGCAGGAATTGCTTGGTTCTCCTCTATTTGACTCCAAGTCTTCCAGAGGTCTTCTTTAGGTTAGTCACAGCACAGTCTTAGGGCTCCAAGCACAGCAAGAGAATTCAAGTCCCAAGGAGCAAACTCTGTTCAAGTCTTCTCCTGTGTCATGTCTGATATTCCCATTGTTCAAAGCAACTTGTGTGTCCAACCCAATAGAAAAGTGAAGATTTCCTAAGTTATATTTATTTTCCATCCCCAATTCACTGTGGCATTTCAGATAATACAGAGAAGTAGTATAACATCTCATTCATGTTATTACATGTAAGGCAAATTAACCATTAGCCTATTTACTCAGAATAGAGTAAATTCCTTTCTGCAAAGAAAACTATAGAAACTTCCTTTATGGTTTTATTTAAAGTCCTTTGTTAACAAAAAACTTAAAAGCAAAAGTAATTTGTTAAGCTCATCTGTTTTCTCCTACTTGTCAGTTCTCATTCAGAGAAAGGAAAATGTTTGGATGAGGGATCAAGTAAAATTCTACAGAAAAAAAATCATGTTGTAAAAATCCAAAAAAAATTGCTACCGCCAGAGAATATATATTTACATCATTAAATAAAATGAATTGAAGGAGTTGAATTTTCTATGCTTGTCTATAAATGATTAGGAGAAAATCTGAGATTGAATATTTATAGAACATACTCTTCTCAAGCACAAAGCACAGTATAACTCTAAAAGGATAAGTAAAACCTTTCTCCCAAGTGAACAGTTCTATTCAGAAAGTTACTATTTGATGAGAGTTTTGCAGCCATGAATTTAAGCTGATATGGAAAACTTATGTAGTAACGGTTTTATTTGAGAACTTAATTGGCTAATTATATTTATACTACTTAAAGGAAACAGGTTATCAAAAAGTAGAGACTTCTCTTTCTGCTGCTTCTTTATTGGTGTATGGAAATACAACCAATTTCCATGCATTGATTTTATATCCTGCAACTTTGAATTCATGGATCAGCTCTAGCATTTTTTGGTGGAATATTTTGGGTTTTCCATAGATACTATCATGTCATCTGTGAAGAATGAAAGTTTTACTTCCTTCTTGTTGATTTTTATGCCATTAGTTCTTTGTGTTGTCTGATTGCTGAGGTTAGGTCCCCCAATATCAGACTGAATAACAGTGGTGATAGTGGACATCCTTGTTGTGTTCTTGACCTTAGGGGGAAAGCTCTCAGTTTTTCTCCATTGAGGATGATATTAGTGGTGGGTCTTTCATAAATAGCTTTATGATCCTGAGGTATGATCCTTCTGTCCCTACTTTCTCAAGGGGTTTTAATCAAGAAAGGATGCTGTATTTTGTTAAATGCCTTTGATCTCATTTACAACTGCACCAAAAAACATAAAATGTCTAGGAATAAGCCTAACCAAAGAGGTGAAAAATCTATACACTGAAAGACTATAGAAAACTTATGAAAGAAATTGGAGAAGACACAAAAAAATGGAAAAATATTCCATACTTATGGATTGGAAGAACAAATATTGTTAAAATGTTGATACTACCCAAAGCGATCTACATGTTCAATGCAATCCCTATTAAGTAACACCAGCATTCATCACCGAGCTAAAACAAACAATCCTAAAATTTGTAACGAACCAGAAAAGATGCCGAATAGCCAAAGCAATCTTGAAAAAGAACACCAAAGCTGGAAGCATCACAATTCCAGACTTCAAGATGCATTACAAAGCTATAATCATCAAGACAGTATGGTACTGGCACAAAAACAGACACTTAGGTCAACAAAACAGAATAGAGAACCCAGAAATGGGCCCATAAATGTATGGCCAACTAATCTTTGATAAAACAGAAAATAATACCAATGGAACAAAGAGAATCTCTTCAGCAAATGATGATGGAAAAATTGGACAGCAGCGTTCAGAAGAAAGAACCTGGACCACTTTCTTACACCATATATAAAAATAAACTCAAAATGGATGAAAGACCTAAACGTAAGACAGCAAGCCTGTGGGGAATAAGCTTAGGAATCCCCTGGGCTAACACCAATGGGTTAACAAGGCATAAAGAAGTACAAAGCCATAGGATGCTTATACCCAAGTTTGGGTATACAAGATCAGGACCCTAAGATAGAGCAGGGAGGTGCAAAGACACCCAGGATGGGGTGGGGGAGTAAAGTCACCCAGAATAGACAGGTGGTACAAAGGCACCCAGAATAGGGAGGGGGCAAAATCTCCCAATACAAAGGTATATGAGGTAAGCAAGATGAGACATTCAGAGTGAAAATGCATGTCAATTTAGTACTATAGCAGAAAGTTGCTTTCTCAGGAGGGAAGGACCAAGGTAGGTAAACAGGTAAATAGGGCTATAGACCACTGCACTGCAGGTGATGCTGCCCAGAGTAGAGCTGATTTACAAAAGAAAAGGTGCCTTATTAACCCTGAGGTCACGTGTCCTATCTGTCTCATCCCCTAGGCTACCTAAGATAAACAGAGGTGGTGCCTCATGTCCGCTGTAAACAACCTTCCGCCCAACTGCCCAGCACCAGGATTGTGTTTTGTATTAACCCAAACCCCTAACTCTGAATATCTTCAAGACCCCCTTCCCTCACGTCCCCAAATTAATGTTCACAGTTTCATTGTCTCTTTGTGCACACCCGTCACCATGTTTGTAAGTCTTCTGATCCTAATAAAAATGGGGCAAGGACCCTTATTTGGGGCTCTTGTCTTTTTGTGGACATTAGCTTTTGACATTAGCTTGTGGACATCTCTTGCTTTTGATCCTGCATCCTGCTCTCTTGCTGGCCAAGAGAAAACTTTAGACTCAGAGTCTATGACAGAGGCCATCAAAATCCAGAGGAGAAAGCAGGTAAAAACCTCTTTGACCTCTGCCACAGCAACTTCTTACTCAACATGTCTCTGGAGGCAAAGGAAACAGAAGGAAAAAAGTAACTATTGGGACCTCATGAAGATAAAAAGCTTCTGCACTGCAAAAGAAACAACTGGTAAAACTAAAAGGCAACAGACAGAATGGGAGAAGATATTTGCAAATGACATATTAGATAAAGGGTTAGTATACAAAATCTATAGAGAACTTATCAAACTCAACACCCAAAAAACAAATAATCCAATGAAGAAATGGGCAAAAGCCATGAATAAACACTTTTCCAAAGAAGACATCCTGATGGCTAACAGACACAAGAAAAAATGCTCAACATCACTCATCATCAGGGACATACAAATCAAAACCACAATGAGATATCACCTCACTCCAGTCAGAATGGCTAAAATTAACAACTCAGGCAATAACAGATGTTGGCAAGCATGCGGAGAAAGAGAAACCCTTTTGTACTGCTGGTGGTAATGCAAACTAGTGCAGCCACTCTGGAAAACAGTAGGAAGGTTCCTCAAAAAGTTAAAAATAGAACTACCCTATGACCCAGCAATTGCCCTACTAGGTTTTTAATCCAAAGGATACAGGTGTGCTGTTTTGAAGTGGCACATGTACCCCAATGTTTATAGCAGTGGTATCAACAATAGCCAAAGTATGGAAAGAGCCCAATATCCATCAACAGGTGACAAATATCCATTGACAGATGAATAAAGAAGATGCAGTGTGTACGTGTGTGTGTGTATATATATATATATATATATATATATATATACACACACACACGTACACACACACACACACACACACACAATGGAGCATTACTCGGTAATAAAAAAGAATGAGATCCTGCCATTTGCAACAATGTGGATGGAACTAGAGTATATTATGATAAATGAAATTAGGCAGACAAGGACAAATATCATATGACTTCACTCATATTGGAATTTAACATACAAAACAGATGAACATAAGAGAAGGGAAGCAAAAATAATATAAAAACAGGGAGTAGACAAAACATAAGACACTCAAATATAGGAACAAACTGAGGGTTGCTGAAGGGGTTGTGGGTGGGGGAATGGGCAAGGGGCATTATTAAGTAAGACACTTGTTGCTATGAGCACTGGGTGTTATATGTAGGTGATAAATCTCTGAATTCTACTCCTGAAATAATTATTGCACTATATGCTAACTAACTTGGATATAAATTTGAAAATGAATTAATTAAAAAGTAAAGACTTTATAATTTCCCTTGTAAGAGTCTATACTCTATTGCATTCTTTTCCAGCTTTATTCACGAATAATTAAAAGATAAAAAAGTACATATTTAAAATGACATCTTGATACACACACACACACACACACACACACACATACACATTGGAGATGATTGCCACAATCAAGTGAATTAACATATCTACAACCTCACATAGTTACCATTTTCTTTCTTACTTACTTCCTTTTTCTTTTACTCTCCTTGTCCCTCCCTATCCAACTTCCTTTTCTCCCTCTTTTTCTTTCTGTTGAAAACACTTAATAAGACCTACCCTCTTAGCAAAGTTCAAGTATACAATATAGTATTGTTAGCTACTGCTACCATACTGTACATTAGATCTCTAAAATTCATACATCTGTATAACTGAAACTTTGTACACTTTGACCAATATCTCTCCACTTCCCTCGACCCTAGCTCATGGCAACTACCATTCTCCTCCCTGCTTTTATAAATTTGACTATTTTAGATCCAACATATAAGGGAAATTATGCAATATTTCTCTTTTTGTGTTGAGCTTACTTCATTTAGCATGTTCTCCAAATACATCCATTTTGTCGCAAATGGAAGGATTTCCTTTCTAAGGCTGAACAATATTCCTGTGTGTGTGTGTGTGTGTGTGTGTGTGCGTGCATGTGCACGTGTGTGTGTGTCTGTATCTCACATTTTCTTTTCATTCATCAACAAACATTTAAGTTGTTTCCATATCTTGGCTATTATGAACAATGTTGCAGTGAACAAGGGAATGCAGACATCTCTTTAAGATAATGATTTCATTTCTTTGAAATACATATCCAGAAGTGAGATGGCTAGATCATACTGTAGTTCTATTTTTAATTTTGGGGGAAGCTCCAAACTCTTTTCCATAATCACTATACTAATCTACATTCCCACCAATACGGAACAAGTTTTCCCTTTATTCTACATTCTTGCCAACACTTATTTTTGTCTTTTTGGTAATAGCCATTCCAGTAAGTTTGAAGTGATATATCATTTTGATTTTAATTTCCAATTTTATAATTAGTGAAGTTGAGAATATTTTCATATACCTGTTGGTATATAATATACTTGTTTATCTTTTAAGAAATGTCTCTTCAGGTCTAATACTCATTTTTTAAATCACTGTATTCTAGTTCCTTGTATATTTTGTTGGTTATTAACTCCTTATCAGATATGTAGTTTGCAAATATTTTCTCCCATTTTATAGGTTGCCTTTCAATCTATTGATTGCTTCTCTTGTTATACAGATCCCTTTTAATTTGATATATCACTTATCTAATTTTGCTTTTGTTGCCTGTGCTTTTGATGTCATACCCAAAAACACATTGTCAAGATCAACATGATAAAAATGTTTCCTTTGTTTTCTTTTAGTTTTATGTTTTCAGGTCTTAGCTTTAAGTCTTTAATCCATTTTGAGTAGTTTTGTTTTTTTATTTTTTTTTAACGTTTGTTTATTTTTGAGACAGAGAGAGACAGAGCATGAACGGGGTAGGGTCAGAGAGAGGGAGACACAGAATCTGAAACAGGCTCCAGGCTCTGAGCTGTCAGCACAGAGCCCAACGCAGGGCTCGAACTCATGAGCTGTGAGATCATGACCTGAGCCGAAGTCGGCTGCTTAACCAACTGAGCCACCCGGGTGCCCCTTGAGTAGATTTTTGTATATGAAGTGAGATAAAGGTCCAATATCGTTCTTTTGTATGTGGATTTCTAGTTTTCCCAACATCGTTTGTTGACCCTTTCCCAATTCTGTGTTCTTGGCACACTTGTCAGATCATAAATGTGTGGATTTCTCGGCTCTCTAGGCTGTTCCACCTGTCTCTATGTTTGTATTTCTGCCAGTACTATATTGTTTAGACTACTTCAGCTCTGTAATATATTTTGAAATCAGGATGTAGATATTTCCAGTTTTGTTCTTTTCACTCAAGATTGTTTTGGCTATTCAGGGTCTTTCATATTTCTATATGAGCTTTAGGAATGATTTTCTATCTTTGTAAAGAACACTTCGAGATTTCAAGAGGAATTGCATTGAATCTGTAGATCACTTTGGGCATTATGGGCATTTTAACAATATTAACTCTTCCAAATCATGAGCACAGAATGTCTTTCCCTTTATCTGTGTCATTTTAAATTTTCTTTTTTCAGAATGTTTTGTTTTATAATTTCAGTATACAAGTCTTTCATTTCTTTGGCTAAGTTAATTCCTAATATTTCATTCTTTTTGAAATTATTATAAATGGGATTATTTGCTTTTTAAAAATATTTTATATAGATATTATTCTTTTTTATTGAAGTATAGTTGACATACAATGTTACATTAGTTTCAGGTGTACAATATAGTGATTTGAGGAGTTTATATTTTCAGCTATGCTCACCACAAGTGTAGTTACCATCTGTCACCATATAACACTATTATATTACCATTGTTATATTCCCTATGTTGTACCTTTTATCCATGTCACTTATTCATTCTGGGATTTCTTTCTTAATCTCTTTTTTGTATAGTTTGTTTTTAGTGTATAGAAATGCAATTGTTGGGCACCTGGCTGTCTCAGTCAGTTAAACGTCTGACTTTGGAGCCGGCTTTGGCTCCTCTGTCCCCATCTCTCTCTCTGCCCTCCCCCACTCATGTACTCTCTCCTTCTCTCTCTCTCTCTCAAAAGTAAATAAAAACATTAAAAAACAAATGAAGTTGATTTTTGTTATGGTGATTTTGTATTCTGAAACTTTACTGAGTTCATTGATTATTTCTAACAGCTTTTTGGGGGGTTATCTTGACGGTTTTCTGCATATGTTGTTATGTCATATGCAAAAGAGATAATTTTACTTTTTCCTTTCTGATTTGGAATACTTTATTTATTTATTTATTTATTTGTGTTTAATTGTTCTGGCTAGGACTTCTACAACTATTTTGGATAGAAGCTCACTATAACAATATTATTTAATGCACTATAACAATATTATTTAATGAAAGTAATACTTATTACTTTTCCTGAATTCCTTTTCACTTTTTTCTATATTCTTTTTAAAATATATTTTTCATCTCTAATCAATTGTCACAGTTAAAAGATTGTCTATCACATACAGACATAATTTTAGAAATGAATCTTGAAAATTACTTTTCAAAAAAATCCTTCATCTAAAATGAGCAAATTGAAAACTACAGTTTTGGGGAGAATAGTGCTTTGTGAGACCACAGAATATAGGCCATCTCTATTTGCAATGCTAACACGTAGACAGCTAAGCAATTTTTTAAAAAGGATTAAACCCATATTAAAGTGAGTTGGTTTTTTTTTTTTATATACAACTTCACTGCCATTTGGTTTCTACTTTAAAATGCCAAAACAGCTAGTAGAAAATAAAACTAAAATAGAAACATAAAACAATGCAGCACAAAAATACCCTAGCAAAACAAGTCTGTAAGCACACTGTTTCTATTTGTTACTCCTTAATTTACTGAATCCATTTTTGAGTCAGAGCGATCTTAATTCTCCATGTCATGCAATGGTATATGGAAATTAAGGGTCTTCATAATAATAATGACTACTACTTCTACATTTACTACTAGTACTACAAAGACTATTTTTTTCTTTTGAAACCACCTTAAATACCAGTTACTTCACAAGGCACTTTTTACGAACATAAAAATTCAGCCAGTGACCCTGTGCACTGGTTTTATTATTTTTCCTCCACTTACCAGATGAAAGAAGTGGGACGCAAACAAAAGATTATCACAAAAACGAAGCAGAAACAGAATTTAAGCTTAAAAAAGATTTCTGCTCTCAGACTTTTTTGAGCTTTTATATTTTATTCATTTAAGTTTTAAAACATTACTGTAATTGAATATCAATACAAAAATTTCAGGAGGTAGTGAGGATATTATTATAGCCCTTCACTCATTCCCTACGACACATAAAAATGCAAGCAATGAGCATTATACACTGGCCCCTATTAAGTATGGTGGTCTGCCTCTCAGAAGATGTCCAGGTATCGGGTATAGAACAGAAGAATCATCTGTACTGTAAGCAGCTTGTTTATTTGTTGCTGTTTGTTTGTTTTTTTTTCTAATGCTCCTGGTAAGATTCATTACCAGAAAATTTCCGTGTTCTCATCTATGCACCTAATAACCTATCTTCACAAAAGTTCACAACAGAAAAATGCTATTTGAGTGAAGTCCTTTATAGTTAAACAAGCAAGGTAAATAGCAGTAAGAGCAAATGTTTCCTTAGGAAGAAGCCAACTCTAGGTATTTATTAGGCATTTAAATTTAAGTGATGTGAAGTCACACTCTATGTTGGCAAAGGTAGATGGATGCTCCTGACAGATCCTTGCCAAAATGTGTGTGCTAGTATTCTAATAATCTGGTGTGTATATGTAGAAAGCTACTTTGTATATTGCCTTCTGCCCAATAAACTTTCTATATTAACAGTAATATTTTATATTATTAGTAGTAATATTATACTATATTATTAGTACTAATAATTCATTTTCTAGATTATTGTGATATTATAAATTCATGATAATGTGGTCTGAAAATAATAAATATCTGTATTTCTTCATTTCCAATAATTACCATTTTCATTCATTATGTATGCACTAGGATAGCTGAAATATTGATGAATAGCAGAGGTGATGATTTTGCAATTTACATTATTCCCAATCATAAGAACAAATACTGCAATATTTCAAATCAACTGTTGTATTTGCTGAAATTTTTAAATATTGCAGATGTTTTTCATCAGCTTAAGGAAGCTCTATTCTATTATTATTTTGTGGAATTATTATTATTACTCTACACTAAATTATACAAAAGGCTTCTTCTGTACCAAATTAGGCACACATTTAATTTTTCAACTTTTTTAACATGGAATTTTAACTATCATTTATATGGGATGAATTAGCTGAATGAACAAACTTGTGCTTTTATTTTCTCTGATACACAATTACTATTATTTTATTTCTTAGTTTCTGGTACTATCTTGTTTCTTTCTTACTTTCCTTCTACTTTCTTTGGATTTATTTTCAGTGAGGATGTTAGTTTTACTCCAAATAACTATTTCACTATTATAAGTGGAAAGCCTCTTGAACTTTATATTTCAAATTTGAGGAAATCAATAAACCTTAAATTAACAGGATGACTTAAATTTTAAGGCCAAATTGTCCTAATGAGAATATCCTAACAAATTAGGATATTTGTTTTAGTTGTTCCAATTTTATTATTGGTCATTCCAGAAATGTGAATTGCCACTGCACACAATTCGGTGTTACTGTTTTTTTTTTTCCAGATTTTATACATATCCATGGGACTATATTTAAAAAGGATATTGGAAACTGAAATTTTATAATCTGAGTTTCTCTGTCATCATTTTTTCATCCTTTATATAAAGAAACAACAACAACAACAACAAAAGAAATTTTGTTTGTTTAGCAATTACCTTGAGTTTGCAGATGGATGAAGATACTCTGATAATGCACAGATTGCCATTTTTCCAAGATTTTGTCATCTAAGATTTTATACGACCTTGTGGTGAAAGTAATGTTTACAGTCAAGACAATCTGATTCTCATGATTTCTGTGACCTAATTAATTAATCCCTTATTGTGTGTTTTTTCTTTTGTTTTTGACATGTAGCTATTATCTAATATCTGTCCATGCATGTTACATCTTTAATTGAAAACTTTTGTATGTGTCTCATACCTAGTATCTACACTTCTCCCTCCACCACCGTCCGAGACAATTTCAAGGGCCATGCTAATTATAAATTAAAGTCTAAAAATTGTGATTATTTGGTACTTACACCAATTTTATCCCCCACTGTTTTTCACTTCTATTCCATTTCTGCTATTCAATTCCAATATTAAATGTTGAAACTTGGCCCATAGTTGAAAGTATACCAACCTCAAAATTACAAATCCCAACACTCTACTATTTGCCTCTAACATGCTTCTTGTTCTCATTTATCTTATTTTCATTTTAATAATACCCCAATTTCTAAGTTTTTGTCTACTCCTAGTATATCACCACGTTTCCCTGACTTTTTTCTTATTTATCCAGAGTACATCACATAACACATCTTCTCAGTTACCCATTTAAAGGTATTGATAACACTCTAATTTCATTGTTTTCTCCCCTTTCCTACTCACAAAAGCAGTGATCATATGCTGTCCCCACTCTAGCACTAATGTCTGCTGATAATTGTAGGAGAAAATGACACAAATACAAGAATAGTTGCTTCTAAAAAATTGAGATCCGTATACACAGAGAGATCTTCAGATTCATATAGGAAATATTTACCATGTTTTGTTCAAAACGCTTTCCAATTTTTCACAGTAGCTCTTTTAAACTTTGACTACTACTCTCAAGTATTTTATTTTACCCCATTATCCTTTCTGTAAGTGGAACAGGTAGTAAAATTTGCCAGTGAATTTAGGAGGGAGTTGGTGATGAATTCCTTCATCATCTTCCTCCCCCTTCCCTACAATATCACTATCCATCCTATTTCTTTACCACAATCTCAGAGAAAGGCATTTTTCTTCATCATTTAAGGCAAACCAAGTAATGCCTACTACTGCACTGTTGCCCCCGTCATTGATATTTTCATCAAAAATTCAATTTGCCCATTACCTATTTTCCCTCTAATGAAAAAATCTGTCTTTCAAAAGACTCTTTTCTACATCCATAAAATATATTCACATTTTTTTGTGGTAAAAATATTCTTTCATTTCCTTACATTATATTTCCACTTAGCTATGACTTTTGTCTCCATTCACAAACAAGTAAATTGATAGAACAGTCTACACTTGTATTTTCAATTACTCCCCACAATTATTTATATAACTATACCAAAGGTTGCTTCTCAGAACACTGGGATCACAAGCACAAAATATATTAGCAGTCTCCTGTTAAAAATAATTAACAAGTTCAGTGGTCACATTAACTACCTTTTCTGCAAATTTTCAAATAAATGATTACAGCTTTCTTTAAATAACTACCATGATATTTTTCTCCTAGTCTGTGATTCTACTTTTTTTTTTTAATTTTTTTTTTTAACGTTTATTTATTTTTGAGACAGAGAGAGACACAGCATGAATGGGGGCGGGGCAGAGAGAGAGGGAGACACAGAATCGGAAGCAGGCTCCAGGCTCTGAGCCATCTGCCCAGAGCCCGACGCGGGGCTCGAACTCGTGGACCGCGAGATCGTGACCTGAGCTGAAGTCGGATGCTCAACCGACTGAGCCACCCAGGCGTCCCTCTACTTTTATTTTCCTGAGTATTTTTTCCTAATTTCTTTGAGATATTTTATCCTTTGATCATAACTTAAGTTCTGGTGTCTCTCATAGATTCTTTTCATTTTATATTATCTTAAATAATACATACATGCATACGTACATATATGTATATATGCATATGTGTGTATATATGTGTGTGTCTGTGTGTGTATATATATATATATATATATATATATAAATTTCCGTTGTATATGATATATATATTTATACATCCATGTATGTATGTATACATATATATATTCCGTGTATATGATATATATCTACTTCTGTCAATTTAAATGTGACTTTATCATTATGATGCCTAATTCTTTATCTCTAGCCCTGTATTCTTCCCTAAATTCAACATCAACACATCATAATTATGTATTGGCTATATGGGGGTATTTCACATTTACCTCAAATTCATTACTTTTCTTGCATACTTATTCATCTCAAAGTTTCATTATCTCAGTAAAAATCACTACTCACCCAGATGCCCGAACCAAAAAACTAGATGTCATCATTACTGTTATATTCTGGACTCTAGCAATGGTCTTCCCTGTCTTTAGTGCAGAAGTTGACAGACACACATTGATTTTTACCTGCCATTATGTACATCTTCAAAAAATTAAGATTTGATAATGACACTGTTTACTTAGAATTGTTCAATGGTTCACTTCATTATAGGCACTTTTTCAAACTTCTTAGCATAGTATATAAATCCTTATAATCTGAATCTTGCTCATCTCACCATGTACATCTCAGAAACAAATCTGACAAGAATGCCTAACATTTTCTCTTCTAAATGGCCATTCATGATGAATGCACCTTTCATTATTCATCAATATACAACTAAAAGATCAACCCCTCAATTGAGTTTTACAGACCTCCCCTTCCTGTAGCCAGTTTTGTTAGTATATACATTCCGCCATTCAAGTCCAAGGATGTCACATTCACATTTATATAACAATGACAGTTTTGTGCCACTGCACTTTCCCATCTACTACTATTTCATCAGCTCCTTGAGAGTGGTGAGGAGACTGTGATTGTTTTTATTCACTGTCAGTGACTGACACTTAGTAAAATTACTATACATACATGTGTGTGTGTATATATATATATATATATATATATATATATATATAATCAGTAATTTTTTGGTGCATTACAGAGAAGACTTTTGGAACATTCTTAGTCTCATAGGGGATATGATCAGAAACCATGTACACAGACGGACAGATTCTATTTCATCATAATTTCTTGTTTTGTGTAGGTAAAATCAGAATCTCACTTCTTGTTGTGTTTCCTACCCAGAAAAATGGAGCATAGATTCCCCTTTTGAAAAATGTCTATATATCCAAATAGTAGCCATCATTGGTTTTAAAAATTATGAATATATGATAGTATGCTTTGTCAACTAAAAAGACAAAAACATTTCAAAAAGCATCTCCTTTTAAAGTAATTACAATCTAGGGGCGCCTGGGTGGCGCAGTCGGTTGAGCGTCCGACTTCAGCCAGGTCACGATCTCGCGGTCCGTGAGTTCGAGCCCCGCGTCAGGCTCTGGGCTGATGGCTCAGAGCCTGGAGCCTGTTTCCGATTCTGTGTCTCCCTCTCTCTCTGCCCCTCCCCCGTTCATGCTCTGTCTCTCTCTGTCCCAAAAATGAGTAAACATTGAAAAAAATTTAAAAAAAAAATAAAGTAATTACAATCTAATTTGTGAAGATAAAGTTTTAGCTCATCAGTGGAGAGAAGATGAACTTCTAGTGCCTAGAATAGAAATACCTTAAGTGATACAATCAGTATGATTACCCAACAAATTTCTAGTCAAAAGAATTATAGATAGAATAGCTAAAAAAAAGACACAGTTGGCAAAAAGAAACAGTAGGCATAAGTGACTAGAATACACAGATTGACCATGTTCTGGCTTTGGTCACTGGGAGAAAGTGGTGAACATGGAGAATGGTTTCATTTCATGAACTTTTGTGTCACTGTGGTGGTGACACTTTTTCACCTAATCCAGCTTAATTTGTATGAAATTACGATATTGGCAACATTATAAGATTTCCTTTTCTGTATCAAGCTAATTGTCAGAACTGAATTATTGACCAGTAAAACCTAATATAGGAGAAATACATGAACTAAAAAGTTGAGTAAAAATAGCCAGTTATGAGCACCAAATTCTTCCATATATTTTAAAATGTTTTATACAAACATTTTTATTCTTAATAATGATTATTAACAACTGCATGATTTAAGGATTACTTTGCCTCACATTTGACTTTCTTTAAAGTTTCAAATCGTGTATTTTAGCTTTATTTTTCACTTAAGTTCATAATCTTATGAGGTCTGAATCAAAAGACTACAGGTTCCATGATACAAAATGCTTTTGATATTTCTTTCAATTTCTATAAAACAAAAAACAAAAAACAAAAAAAAAGGAGATGGTGATAAATCTGTGTGTCAAATGGAAAAGAATTAGAAGTGAATTCTTAAATGCTGACATCTGAGCATTTGGCATCAGATTTCCATTTACAATTTTTCATGTTTAACTAAAATCAGCAGGTTAGATAAAAGTAAAGTTTCAAACACAGTGAAATAAATTCTCTGGCGATGTAACTCAGCCGTCAACAACAAACAGGGTCACAAGTTGGTTGGCTGAGCTGCAGTGTAGAAAATGAGAAATGAGTGGCTGAGTTGAAAACGGAAATACTATTCTTTCTTAGAGGCAGAAAGCAAATATGACATGGTGATAAGCTCTGAAAGTGAGATCTGAGGAAGTACTGATTTTTACATTGTGTACGTGTGCTTCCTTCCATTCTTGACATGAAGTTATTATTCAATCTGAATGCCTTAAGCCACAAAATAAGCCACAAATTTAAAGCCTCCTTGAAAAGTATCACAAGGTGAGAACAGTGACTAAAGATCACTGCCAACAACAAAAAGGTATATTTCAAAGAGAAAAATTCAGTGAATTGAAAATATCCAAAAAGTCATCTGTAATTACTACTAATCAACTGCAGAGACCATGAGAAAAATAAATGAAAAGTTAGATACATACCAAAATATTACTAATGTGTTGTTGTTTTTCATATTTATGCTTTATTGCATAACGCTTAACATTGTGTTTAGCCAAGATCATGTTATAATCTTTGGGTTGTTATTTTTAATATATCTATATTATGCACAAACTGCTTGCTGAAAATCTCAAATTCACTTAAAATATTTTTCTCATCATGCATATGAAAAAAACAGTTATTGTACTCAATTCAGCTATTCAAATGGTTCAGAAGCTTTTATGTGAATTCTTAGTTCTAAAGCACCTAACATACCATGAATTATGTTGGTAGATAACAATTTCCAAGAAGTTTAACAGGAGCTTTTTAAAAATTAGTTAAAGTGTCCAGGTAAAATTAATTTTGAATAATAATACTCTTATAACATTAACATTCATAATCAATGCAAACATTCACTCTCATTCCCTATTTTTGGGTGCTTCATAAAACTACCATATACTAAATTATGATGCATTACTATTAAAATTAAATTGCCATATTCACATAACAATGGCATCTTAGCTGAAGATCATAAAAATGAGTATCTGAATAGAAATTGAATGTAAATGATAACTGAGCAAAATTAATTTTATTAGGAACATTTTTACATCCAAATCAAATATTTCTGAAATTGCACTGGAGAAAGAGCAGTTGAATTGGACCTAACAAATGATGCTCTGAAACCCTACCGAACTTGTTTGGATTCATAGACTAGTAGGCACTAAAGAGTCAGTTCTCACAACCTCTCCAGCAACACGTTTTTGAAATCAAAATCTCAAACTATATGTCAAGGTATTGGAGATTTAACACATTTATATAATCATACAAATTAAATATGAAGAATTTAAAAATAAATAGAAGAAAGGATTTCACTTATTCATATAAGTAAAAGTTTATTCCTAGTATCATGTAACATTTAAAATCGTAAGAGATGTTTATCCAAAAATTTTACCAAGTGAAATTATATTTGCCAGATTTGTATACTATGTTTTAAAAACATATACATACTTTAAAACGGTCATTCCATTTTCTTAAATATTGCCTATTTTTTTAATGTTTATTTTTTGAAAAAGTGAGAGAGAGAGCACATGCAAGTGGGGGAGGGGCAGAGAAAGAGGGAAACAGAGGATCTGAAGTAGGATCCTCACTGAGTGTGGACAGCCCTAAGCGGGTCTCAAACCCACAAACTTTGAGATCATGACCTGGTCCAAAGTCAGACACTCAACCGCTCAACCGACTGAGCCACTCAGGCACCCTAATGTAGCCTATGTTCTTATAATGAAAAAAAAAAAAAAAAGTCATTTCAAAGCCTAAAACCTTTGGCTGTTTAGAAATTAGATTTTCATTGCAAGTGTTTGAATTTCTGTGGTGATATTTGCAGATCCACTTCTTACAGTATAGTTTCTATTAACTAAACTGAAATGTATTTCATGCAATAGAATTCTATTTATAGTCTTGTTTTCACAATTCGTAATAAATTTTTCTAGATACAGTACTTTTTTTCATGTTAACTTACACGCTGTGGTGTATTCCATTAGGCCCATTATCTTGTAACGTATCATTTTCATTTATATTTCAGATGAGTGGTTTCAGTACATGACATTATTTCTTAAGATTTTAAATATTAGTGTTTTGTTGAAGAACAGTCTACCTTACTGAACAGAAAATTTAAGTCATATATGCATAAAAACTGAAATAACATGGTAGAACAATGCATATAATCTGTTTCTAAGTTTTAAATGGGAGAAATGGAACTTTTCAAAGAAGAAATCACAGGACATGAAAATATCAGCAAAGTAGTATATCTTCCATGGGCTTTAGGTAATTCATATAGCAGTTGAGGTCTAAGACAGTACACTTCATTAAAAATATTATTAGATCAATTCCATTCTGGAAGTATTAGGTATTCTCCATTGTGTACAATGAAAAACAAAATCTAGACAAAATTATGTTTTATCTTTCTCAGTTCTTTGCTAAGTACTAACATTTGTATAAATATGATCCTGATCAAGTAATATATACCCATTTTAAAATAGACACTTATTATGATACAAACAAGTAATTTCCATCTCTCTGTAAAGTTTAACTGCAGATACTGTGCTTTTCCCTTTGCTCTTCGTCGTTTGTTCTGTTAGCTGTATGTGGCATACAATAATCCACCTTCACTATGTGTTCACGATAATGTCACCCACAAGATTTGAGTTCAGCGTGAGTTTAAACAGTCAATATCTGGAGAGATGATCTTGGCAGATGACAGTAGATACTTGGTCTGTAGGTCATTGGCTAGCTCATTGCAGAGCTCAACCATCACCCTGAGGTTTTCATTTTACATGGCAAGTACTTATGGAGTAGGCTCATTTGTGTTTGAGTGAACCTACCTACTATGTGCCAAATGTCTGAAAAAAATGCCTGTTAAAAGCTGTGAAAGTCTTTCCCAACATGGTAGAAATTTCATTATTTGTCTGCAAAGACAGCAATTTCAGTTAGGGACATCTGAGAATGTAGAGTTTGTCACATGTTTTTAAAAAGTCATCGTACTAAACACAAGCTCTTAAGTACATGTTATGAGAAGCTCAGAGTGAAGGTTGAGACAGGTCATTTGCAGCACTGCAGTATATAATGCCCTATGGAATCTGTAATAATATATTCATCCCACAATGGGATCCCTCTTTAAATTAACTCATATTAATTTGATTATTGAATTAAAAACTAATGTTAATTATTTCATAAATTTAAACAGATTTTGCTCATTTGGTTAGATTGTGTGTGTGTAAAGGATACATCAGCATATACTGAAGTTGGCAAATTTTATACACAGTATAAAGGTTTTACACAGCGATAATGCCTAAAGAAAGATCATTTCATTTGGAAGACTGCCATTGAAATAACTATAACACAAATTTCTTTATGAATTACAACTTATAAACACTATCAATCTTAATTCCAAACACCATACATTAGATAGCATTTGTTATATAAATAATGAATAAATTGCTTTGCAATGACTATTTGTTCCTGGCTAATTGCTTCGCGTATAGAGTTTGATGGGTCTAAAATTTTATGTGGGGTTATATTTCATTTTTTAGATACTATTATTTATAATCTTATGTGTTTCTATATTTATTATTTAACATAAGTTTATCTAATATCAATTCATTTAAACACTGATATCCAACTTGTGCATACTGAGCTCCCTCTATATACTCACTAAGGTAGGCATTCAAATGCATACAGATGAGGACCCTGTCATTAAGAAGGAATCCAGGAATACAGACTGGAGCCACAGTAGTATGTAAAAGGACATAAAGAAACAAAGAACAGTCCAATCCAGATACTTATTAGATGCTAGGGAGTGTACATTGGAGTAAGTGGACCCTAAAAATTTATACCGAAAAAGAAAAAAAAAAGCTAGAATGACTTTGAGCCTATATGGGCCTTTGGAAGCCTTTGAATCTATTTCTTATTTTTTATTGTTTCTACATCTGAAAGTATTTAAGAATTGAAATGTGCTATATGTTGTACTTTCCTTTTCATAAGTGCCATAGGGAATGACCATCCTGACTGGGGGAAGACCACAAATACAGAAGTATGTCACTAAGAAAAATCCCCCTGCCGCTTTTTCCCAGTGAATGAGTCATGATTTAGCATGAGTGCTTCTCACTATACTGAATTTTTGGTAACTGGAGACAGAGCAAGACTCTGAAGATAGTATTACTTTCCTCTTAAAGTCTTTAGGAAAAGAAGGCAGCAAAGTAAGGCATTTTCCACCTGGATGCACCACTTGGGAGTTTAGGACTTGGGGTTTGGGCATGGCCACTAGATCTATCACTTTTGATTTATCCAGCTCAGCTTCATACTGATTTATTTTAATTTTTTAATGGTTATTTATTTTTGAGACAGAGAGATACAGAGTATGAGTAGATGATGGGTAGAGAGAGAAGGGGAGACACAGAATCTGAAGCAGGATCCAGGCTTTGAGCTGTCAGCACAGAGCCTGACACAGGGGTCAAACTCACGAGCTGTGAGATCATGACCTGAGCCGAGTTGGGCACTTAACAGACTGAGCCACCCAGGTGCCCCTGAATTTTTATTGAAACTGAATGCCTGATTCATAGAAGTCTAGGGATTTTTCAGCCTGATAAGCCCATTTTTGAGGTTGGCCAACTTGCACTGTTTGACACAGTGAGATGAGCCTTAAATGTCTTCCTCATAAAATGAATATATTATATTGAAGAATGCAGCCAGCCTGGCTCCAGCAGCATGCTGACTTTAAATGAAAAGGTGACAGCTGTCCCTAAAGAGGAAAATATAATCTCCCATTGTGCTGCCTAAATCAAATTAGAACCACTGATTTTTTAGGGTCCCAGGTTCAGAGTCTCCCCTAAATCCCTAGGCTTTTTTACAGACAGTTCAGCTATGCTGAAAACTGATGATGTCTGCTGTGACTGTTCAGCCTGAACATAAGCAGCTGTGCAAAAACAAAATTTGATAGGCTGCTATACTCAGTGGAGAAAACCCAAAATTTTAGACTTCCATATTAAAGAGGAAATACAGTTTAGGACCAAGAACTGTGTGAAGAACTGTGTTAACAGATTGCAGTTACTGATCAAACTATTTGGATTACTTGTTCAGATGCTCATAGTAAGGCCTCCTCTCCGATGAGACTGAAAGGAATCAAGCTTGCAGTATCCAAATTGCCACAATGGTTGTATGGACCCATCTCTGTACTGGACATGGCAATGCACTTTCACCATTATTGACTGGGAACAAGGGAAAGGACTCTGCATTTCTGATACAAAGGATACTACTAGATGCTGAACTTGTGACTCTTGGGGAAAAAAACCTGTTTAACCCTTGGTGAGAGAGTCTATATCATACTGAGTGTGGTCCCTTGCTTACTCTGACATATTGACTACATCAGACCTTTACCCCCATTTTGAGGCTATCTATCTATGATGCATCATCAGTATTTACTTTTGACTTCTTCAGATTACTGATCAGCTCACACTGGCCATACCATTGAGGCTCCTGAGACAATTCCTTGTTATATGTTCAGCTTTTGAAACCATCTGTTTTATATGGCAAAAGCTCCTCAATAATAGACTAATAATCTGACTCTACTTCACTTACCTTTTCCAGGGACACACACCTAAATAAGGGAGTTCTGTTATTAAATGCAGATGTTCCCTGAAAGGGATTACCTCATCTAAGCTTCTTACAGAATAATGACCAAAATGAAAAGTTAGGAGATTACAGGAATCATATTGACCAGTATTAAAATCCTCTCTGACCAAGTCTTAGTGCAGCTTTCTCAAACTATCATAAATGCCTTTGAGCGTAACTGACTGCTGAGTCAGCTAGGACCCTGAGACCACCGTGGATGACCCCAGCTCCTGAAAGTCCTCAGTAGAACACTTCTAGATGCTTCCCCATATTGATTTCAGAAAGATGAAGAATGTCACCTCAGTGATAATGTAGATAAACGGAACCAAATGGACTGACTTCAATCAGGAAGTTCCTCAAAACAAGCACTGGACTCATGACTCACACTGAACTAGGAACTAGGAAACCTAAGTCTTATTAACTGGATGGGAGGCCCCATGAGAAACCCCATGAGATGATACAATGGAGGCACTGTCAAACTATATCCCTTATTGATATATGTCCCAAATAGGGGTCTAAACATTATAAACAACACTTGTTTTTAGAGACAACATATATGACCCTTAGGATTACACCTCATTTCAATGCCAGGCATTATCTTTCCTTCCTCTTAAAAACATGAGGACTTGCACCTTAGTGATGGTTATGAATACCTAAACACCACTGGTAATTCATATGTCACTTAGATGACTGCAGAGCTCTCTCCAAAATGAGGTTTCCTTCAGCTACTCAGATGACCTTCCCAGACAGGTGACTAACTCACTATTTAGGCATACTATATGGGCATCTCTACTACCATTTTAGTTATTTAATTAAAAAAAAGTGGTATAAAGTATATCTGTAACTTTACCTGAAGTGATTAATAACATTATATAGGCACCAGAAGGCATTCAAGTTAGCTTCAGAATTTCCATAGACTTCCACAGACAGAATTCCAACAGACTTCCTTCTTGCAGGCTAAGACAGAATCTGTATTATTACATGATGTTGTATCTGGAATAATGTATGAAAAAAATGGAAGAGTTAACATAGAAAATTAAGTAAAAAGACACCTGACTTTTTAATGTTTTATAAAATTTTTTCAGCTGGCTACCTCCAGGACCCTGTGGGTCATGGCCTAGGTCATCACTGGAACTTGGCTTCATTCAGATACCAGGACTCCTGATGACTGTAGCTTTAATTACTATACAAACAAATGAATTTTATACTAACCAATATTAGATATTTCTGAGAATCTGATTGAATAGTATTTGCATGGAAAATTTACCAAAGATTTGAACGGTGTGGAAAACATGAATGAATCTTTTGAGAGACAATTTACTTTGAATATTTGCAGTTTTCTGCCTGGTTCAGATCTTTGAATAAAAGAATATGTGAATAGTAAACATGCCTTAGAAGACTGAAAGGGTGTTTCTGTAAAGTTAGACACCTCTGAAAAGATTTGAAAACAAAAAATTCTCTTCTTCCCCTTCCTGGAGACTTGTATGTGTATGCCAAGGTAGTAAACCAAGAGATGCATTTCTGCTCTCTTCCAGAGGAAATGTGCTTAGTGAGTCATCTGTCTTAGTCCCTAGTAGGGAGAATAAGCATATGTGTCAGCAGTATAAAAGCTCGGATTCTCCAAACATTTGGAATTACATGGTGAGGCAACCTATTGTATTTATTTGAGTTGCCCTGTAGGGACTAAGTATGGAGAGAAACAGCACTAACATACTACTTTGACTGCTGTCTGTGCCATGAGTAAGAAATGGTCTGTGTCTCTGACCCAGAGAATGGTGTCTTCTGTCAGTATGATTATATAAAATGATAGCAGGCTAGCTCATTAGCTTGCAAGTAGCTTAAATTCAGTCACTTGACAGTTTCTGATCTAATTCTTAGAAATTTAGATTCAGTGTCATTTTGAGACTTTATCTAAGTCTAGTGATTTTGTGCATGATTATGGAAAGGATTACTGAGTGATGACATCCACAGTGCTGTCATTGAAGAATATAAACAAACTGTACAGAAAATGTGTATATATCCTCCTAAATCATTAGTGAAAGCCAACATGGAGACACAATGAACAATTAATATAGAGAAAATAATTTCCAATAAAAGTGCTACGAAGAGGAGAGGTGAGTAGGAGGATGAGTGAAACACGTGAAGAGGATGAAAAGTATACTATGAGGAACACTGAGTAATATATACAATTGCTGGATCACTATATTGTATACCTGAAATGAATATAACACCATATGTTACCCACACTTGAATTTATATATCTATCTATCTCTATATATACATATATATTAATATATAAATTAATTATATATATTAAAATAATTATATATATTATCTATTATATATAATATATTAACATATATTACATATAATAGATAATATATTATTGTTATAATATATTTATATTATTAATATATATTATATATTATTATATCGTTATTAATATATTATATTAATATATAATATATATAACATATATTATATATATATATACTTGAATATATATATATTCAAGTGCTATGAAGAAGCAAGACATTAGTTTAAAGGAGGAATCGATGGAGAATGCTTGCTTACAAGGACTGACTGGCCTGGGAGGAAGGATAAAAAGTTAGGACTGTGAGTTCTTACAGACACATAAAAAAGAATCTCTTAGGGGAATGGTCAACTATGTAACATGTTTCATACACCAGGTAAACATGTAATTGGCTATAGGACTTGAAAAGGGGGAGACCGTTAGTGACTTTGGGAAATAATTTTTGAATGAAGGGAATAAGAGCCCAAGTAGAGTGGGTAAGTGGAAAGCATGAGGCTAGAAAGTAGAGATAACTTTCTTAGCTAACTCTTCACAGATATGTTACTCTGATGTAAAGCAGAGAAATAAAACAGTATTGAGCAGAACATGGGATTAAAAGAACGTCATTTTGAAGATAAACAATATTAACGCTCTTTGAATGTTGGTGGGGGTGCTCAGCAGAAATGAAGAAACTTATGAAGAAACTGAGGGATTAAAGAGTGAAACTGTGTATGCAGGGCATGAGTCTGAAATCCAGAGTATTTACTATGAAGGCCAGGATCCAAATTCTGTTTGAATATTCAATAGAGCAACTCACAAAAATATTATCATAAAAAGAGAACACTCTATACTATAATGAAATAGTGATGATAAAGGGAACTAATGGTCATAGAGATCCTAATAGGTATAATGCACTGTTCTGAAGTGTTCTATAATCATTCCTTGATCTAGAACTGAATGTGGAATGCAACATGGCTTTAGGTACATGAAGCCTAGAATCAGAGAGAAAAAGCTCCCATTTGGAGAGAGACTGTTAACAAATCATACATTATTTTAAAAGATTTTTGCTTCCTTACAGCAGCGAGCTCTAAAGAATTTTGCTGTCCTGTTCTTAGGGTTAAAAAAATTCCCTGATGACCCAATAGATTGATTAATTTAAGAGTTTTATAAGCTCTCCAGGACATTTTCTCACACGAAGTCTTACAGTCAATGGTGGACTATGAGGAAGATTATAAACAATACTCAGTGTGTATCTTATTCCTATACTCATTCATCCTATTATACTTTATCAATTAGTACCAAGAGGTCTAAAATTTTTTAATAAAATATTAAAATTTAACTCAAAAACAAAATTGCAAACAACTCAGTTCAAATAATGGCAAAGATTTATTATTAGCTAATAGACAAAAAGTCAATAAACACATGGAAAGAACCTCAATATCATTAGTCATTAAGGAAATGCAAATCAAAACCACAATCAGATACTACTTTATATCCACTAGGAGAGTTATAATGAAAAGCAAAATGGAAACAGTGTTGGTAAAAATTTGTAGAAGTTGGAATCCTCAAACATTACTGGTGGGAAGGCAAACTGGTGAAATTTTGGAAAATAGTTTGTTCCTCAAAGACGTAAATGTTGAATTACCTTGTGACACAGCATTTCTACCCCTAGTAAATGCATAAGCTAATTGAAACTACACATTCACACAAAAGAGCTTGTACACAAATATTCATAGCAGTATTATTCATATTTGCCAAAAGTTGAAAAATCCAAATGTCTATCATTTGATGAATGGATCAACAATGTGGAATAGTCATATAACGGATTAATTATTCAGCCACAAAAAAATGAATGAGTACTGATACAAGGTACAACACAGATGAATCTTGAAAGCATTATGATAAATGAAAGAAGCAAGACTTGGGGCGCCTGGGTGGTTCAGTCGTTAAGCGGCCGACTTCGGCTCAGGTCATGATCTCGCGGTCCGGGAGTTTGGGCCCCGTGTCGGGCTCTGTGCTGACAGCTCAGAGCCTGGAGCCTGTTTCGGATTCTGTGTTTCCCTCTCTCTGACCCTCCCTCGTTCATGCTCTGTCTCTCTCTGTCTCAAAAATAAATACATGTTAAAAAAAAAGACAGAAGCCAGACTCAAAAGGCCATATACCATATAATGACATTTATATGAAATGTCAAGAATAGGTAATACACTGAGACAGAATGTAGACTAGTTGTCACTCAAGGTTGGGGCAGGAGGAAATAAGGGTATGGGGTTTCTTTTTGGGGTAATGGAAGTATTCTGATATAGATAGTGGTAATCACTGTAAAGCATTATCAGTATACTAAAACACACTGAGTTCAATCCATTGTCAAATAATCAAAACAGTGAACTTTATGTTATAAAAAACTTGTGCCAATAAAATGATAAAATATTAAAATGTACCATTTTATTTAACCCTTCATCAAGAAATGTTTAGGAAATGCTCTAGATTACAGTTAATGCACAGAAAAAGTAAGTTCATGATTTGAAAATCTTGGCATGGATAGTTCTGTTTATTATTCTTACCTATTATTTCCTCTAACTGTAACTTATTTCTTTTTTTGATGTTTATTTATGTTTGAGAGAGAGAGAGAGAGAGAGCAAGACAGAAGGTAAACATGGGAGGAGCAGAGAGAGAGGGGGACACAGAATCCAAAGCAGGCTCCAGGCTCCGAGCTGTCAGCACAGAGCCCAATGTGGGGATTGAACTCATGGACCGCGAGATCATGACCTGAGCCGAAGTCAGACGCTTAACCGACTGAGCCACCCAAGTGCCCCTAACTGTAACTTATTATTATCTCTTGAAATTCAGTTTAATTAAAAAATAAATTTTAATATACCTACCTATGCCAATCACTGTACCTGACTTTAGAAATCAAAGATAAATAGCTTGTGCATTTGAGAAACTCATAGCCCAGTGACTAAGGCAAAAGATATAAACGTGGGTGAGGGCAGGTCCATACAGAAAAACACAGTTCCTTTGATAGATATTCATGTGTTTATTTTCATTCAGATGTGGGATCTGCCTAAAGATGCAATTCTGACCCAAACTATGTCCATTTACCCATTTATGGTGTTTCTCCTATGTTAAAGGGCAGATAGTGTATGAATTTTATATATGCCACATATTTATGTATACAGTAATATATATTATACACACAGATATGAAAAACATACATATATGTATATGTATATATATACATATACATATACATATATATATATATATATATATGTGTGTGTGTGTGTGTGTGTGTATACACACACACACATACACGCACACACTCAATAACTCTGGTTGTGTTTCTGTGAAGCTGAATTTCCATCATATTTATCAGTTTCCAAAAATGTGTTCATAAGTATGTTACCATCCTCACTTTTAATCAGGTCTGGCAGAGACTCAAGAAACAAGTATTTTGTTTTGTTTTTGTTTTTGTTTTCTCTAGAAGGAGAGGCTAACTAAAGGTTTGACTGAGATTGCTCAAAAAGGCTACCCACTGAGCAGTCTTTAATTCTGACATAATTCACAAAATAAATTAGAATACAAAATTAATATATTGATTGGGAATTGGTGTCATTTAAAAGATAAATTCATTATTATAACTATTAAAATATATTTAACCAGTGGCTTGATTCAAAAGGACCACTTACATTCAAAACAACTGCTGGTTTCACAAAATCCAGTATTTTATTATCAAATCTCCTCTGATCATCACCATCCTCTCCCAAATCAATCGTCATACATTTGTATATGTGCAAAACCTAGCCTTTGCTCTTCCCCCCAATCCATGTTCATATTCCCTAGTTTTTCTTCCTTTCACTAGTTTATGAATTACTTGTCCATCTAATTATTTTGAGCATTTATGTTTAACTGCCTTCTTTGTCTTTATCCTTAATCCATGAAAAATATCACAATGTAAATGGTTTCATGTTGGCATTAATTATATTATTATATCTTTTTGTGGCTAAGTTGTAAAGATCTATATTATAGACATAAGTCACTAATGGCAAGTCTCAAGTGACCAGACAGGCTGATCTCTAATTTAAATGGCAATTCAAAATGTCTTCACTTGACTGACACTAGAAATATGATTGGTGTAATTTGATTTTTCATGGCTGGAAATAAGGCAGAAGCACTTAAAACTGGCATATAGTAAGAATCAGAGTAGGTTATTTCATTACCAATACCAAGATATTGTTTATTGAATGCACATATTAACACTAGTAGAAATCAAACTGTAAAGACAGTATTATATATTAGAAATATCTCTTAGAGAATATATTTCTGTCAATAAAATATAGTAGAGACATGAATCCTCCATATAGCAGAGAAATGATTCTAGATTTAGAACACCATTTTCATTTTTCATGTTCTTTCTGCCTGGCAAAAGCAAATTCTCTGATTATCCAGATGGTTCTCCACATTTCACATGAGATGAATATTAAATGAAAAGGCAAAAATCATGTCTGTCAGACTGTAGTCCTGGATATTTAGACTCATGAGATTATTCTGAAGCATCCCAACGGAGTAAGCAAAAATTAAACAATGTTTGGATTGCTAGAGTGAGATTTCTCATTATACTTATGCTTTACCCTCCATGTCAATACTGTGCTTTTCATATGATAACAGATTTTCATAACTGACATTATTATAATGTCAGATGGTTACAGGAGACAAGTGGGAGAAGAAAAGACAAACACAACAGTTACACTGAAACTACCCAGGGCTATAGAAAACTATGTTGCTCGAAGGTGATTATCTGTTATAACTGTGACAACTTTCAGAGATTAAAACACAATGATGAAAAACAATGGACAAACTTTATTCAACATTATCAGGCAGGAAAAATTTCATATTCTAAATAAAGCTGTTATAATAAAAAATAGCATAATGCTTCTCAATTCTTAATTTAAATATTATCTAATTATATTAAAATAAAATTCTCTTTCTTGGAAAAAATAAATGTTAATTTGTATTTACTCAGTGCAATTTCTATTAAGTTTCATTTTCCAAGCTAATATGAAATGTTGCAGTTATCCCTGAAACTTAAGCCCAACTAAGACAGAGTAGAAATGATAGCTTGCTGTGTTCATTAGAGTACTTAATGCTCTTGTTGTATTTCCTGAGGCACATACTTGCATGCATAAGTATAGGAACAGCATGTGGGGAGAGATACTGACAGTATGGTTAGTTTAAGGTTAGGATTTCTCATCATGCTTTCCGTGTTTCTGCATGCAGTGGAGTTTCGAAATGATTTATGAGTCATGTGCATGATCGCTTAGTGTTGAAATTACCACTGCAAGAATTCACAGTCTGGCTTGTTTGCTGTTACTGACAGGATATGTGGGTTCAGGTCTGTCATACAAAGCAAATTAAATACCAGTCACTTATGTTTCTGTGATGCTTTCAATATTTAAAAAGGATCTTATCATTGTTGTTTAATTTTATCGTCAGAGTTCTCTGCAGGTACTAAAAACATCCTAAAGCAATCTGTGGTACTTGGAGGTTGTTGATTTTTCTGAACGTCATTTTTACTAGGAAATAATTTTGAGGTTTCAGGTTAATTGAGGAATCATAGGAAGAGACCCAATATTTCTGGAAGAAGAAACAGTTCCTGACTGTCTATCTGCATAAGAAAGATATCTTCCATTCACTTCCAATGATTTTCTTAATGACTTCATTTTGCTATATGTTATTTAACTACATGAATGCTATAATTTTTATACTGTATTAAAATAATATTTTACTAATGAATATGCAAGAAGTAAGCTAACAAATAAACATAAAATACTGGTTCTTGTATTTGCAATTCATCTCAAGAGAAGTCATGTTCTTCAGACCAGAAAGGTATCTGGATGAGAAGGTCGAGATGCGATGCTCAGAGAAAATCATTCTCCTTTCTTCTTGACTGAAAATGTCAACGCAGTGTAGAAGGTATGTAATACAGTCTAGATGCTAGAATGGTAATTTACATTAGAAGAAAAGCCAAGAGGGGCACCTGGGTGCCTCACTCCGTTAAGCATCCGACTATGGCTCAGTTCATGATCTCACTGCTCATGAGTTCGAGCCCTGGGTCAGGCTCTGTTGACAGCTCAGAGCCTAGAGCCTGCTCCAGATTCTGTCTCCCTCTCTCTGTGCCCCTCCCAGCTCATGCTCACTCTCTTTCTCTCTCTCTCAAATATAAATAAAGATTTAAAAAAAGAAGAAAAGCCAAGCTATAGGGAAAATACGCATATGAAATGTATTTGCATGGTTGTGCTAACATGATGAAAAACTGGCTGAAGATATCTTGGGCAACACATGGGAGAGACAGACATTACAAACCCAGGAAACAATTAGATGTGATATAATATCTGCATTTTTAACATTCTTTATATTAGAGTTCTATTTTCTTCTGCATTTAGTGATTCAATTATGAAGCAAATATTCAGTTCTCTTATATGCAAGATTCTATTGTAGAAAATGTAAATGCATCAATAAACAAAATAGACATAATTCTTTGCTTTAGTGGATTGTTTCCAACTATGACTATATTCTAAATTTTTCCAAACTCTTCTAATTGGATTAAAAGGGTTGGTTTGTTGTTGTTGTTGTATTTAACTTATTTATTTATTTATTTATTTATTTATTTATTTATTTATTGTTCTCTCCACATTTGGAAGGGAGAGTACAGTGATAATCATTGAAATAGACAAAGTAAGAGAATGGATATATGGGAGCAATTTTTCAGCTACCATTTTCTTTTAAATGGCAGATATTTTCCCTGGATAAAAAACCTTAGAAATTCTGAATATTGCTTAATAATGCAGATTTCTTTCGTTCCCCTGGAAATGGTGTTTGGTTTCTAATTATGCATCATCCCTTTAGAGATCATCTGAATTTCCCCCAAGCATTAGCTAACTATGGCCTTTATACATATCAACATACAAAAAAAATGTGTAAATAAAATATCTATTGTTTCTCATATATATACACACATACACACACATATATATATATATATCTGTATCTATATAGTTTGAATATTTAATTTGGCATGATTTCATGATAATAGTTTTTTGTGAAAATTATATCATTTGTTGGCTAATACAAGCGTTATATAGCACAGGGTCCATAACACAGCTCCAGGTGTGGAGCTCCATCCCTAAATATTTATATGGTTTTATTATTCATATACACTTTCAAAGATTATTCTAGATAATATGAATAGTCTATGTCTGTGTTTGATTTCTGCTGTGTAACAAATTGCTGCAAAATTAACTGTTTAAACAGCTTACATATATTAGAGTTCACAGTTGTGTAAGTCGAAACAAGTCTGGGCACAACATCACTAGATTCTCTCTTTTCAGGGTCTCAAAAGGCTAACATCAAGGCATCAACCAGGCTACACACTCAATAAGAGTTCAAGGCCTTCCACGTTTATTGATTTGGGCCAAATTCATTTTCTTATGGTTATTAGACTAAGGTCCCCATTTTCTTGTTGGCAGTAGGGAGGGGATCCTCTTAACTCTGAAAGGCCACCCACATTCCTTGCCACAAGACTTTTTCATTTTTAAAGACAACAATGGAAAATCTTTATGCTGAATTCCTCTTGTAACTTAGAATATCTTTCATTGTGAATATCTTCACCATTTTTAAGGATTAACCTGGTCAGGTAAGATCCACAAAGGGTAATCTGTTTTTTAAAAGTCAACTGTGCCATATAACGTAATATAGTTACTGAGTGACTAGGCTATCACAATTATCAAGGATTATACAGGGTGTATATATACAGGAGCAGGAATCTTGGGTTTAGCTTAGAATTCTTCCCATTCTCAGTATCTTTAATTATGTTATAAAGTAGCAGCATTATCAACAAAACCAAATTATGGAAAGAGACCAAATGTCCATCGACTGGTGAATGGACTAAGAAGATGTGGTATATATATAAAATGGAATATTACTCAGCCATTGAAAAGAATGAAAACTTTCTATTGGCAATGACATGAATGGAGCTAAAGTGTATTATGCTGAGCAGAATAAGTCAATCATAGAAAGAAAATTACCATATGATTTCACTCATATGTGTAATTTAAGAAACAAAACAGATGAACATAAGGGAAGGCAGAAAAAAAAAGAGAAGGAAGCAAACCATTAAGATACTATTAACTGTAGAAAACAAACTCAGGGTTGCTGGAGGGGAGGTGGACAGGAGGATGGGATAAATGGCTAATGGGCATTAAGGAGGGCACTTGTGATGAGCACTGGGTGTTATATATAAGTGATGAATCGCTGAACTCTACTCCTGAAACCAGTATTACACTACATGTTAACTATAACTTAAATTTGAAAAATTGAAACAAACAAACAAAAACAGAAAAACAACAAAAAAGTAGTGTAAGTATCACAAATATTGTATGGGGAATTTTCATAATAAAAAAAGTTTTGGGGCGCCTGGGTGGCGCAGTCGGTTAAGCGTCCGACTTCAGCCAGGTCACGATCTCGCGGTCCGTGAGTTCGAGCCCCGCGTCGGGCTCTGGGCTGATGGCTCAGAGCCTGGAGCCTGTTTCCGACTCTGTGTCTCCCTCTCTCTCTGCCCCTCCCCCGTTCATGCTCTGTCTCTCTCTGTCCCAAAAATAAATAAACGTTGAAAGAAAAATTAAAAAAAAAAAAGTTTTATTTATCTTAAATTCAAAAAAAATAAAGTGAAACTCATCTGTGCTACCACAGTGTGGTTATGGATCAAGATAGTAATGAATTTGTTTCTTGTGTTTTATTCATAATCTTTTTATTACCTAATATATAGAAAGGGATACATTCTTGCTTTTGAAAAGCTATCATTTTTATGTAATTTTATTTCATTCAGGTGTAATTTGGAATTCAAAGTCCAAGTTATAATCAAGTATCATTATGTGTATCTTTTACATTAAAGTTACAAAGAAATACTTAACAATCGGAAATGAAGAGTTGTTAAAAAAACGAATAAACTTACTCAATGCCACTAATTAGATTAGTGGACACAGAAGGAGTTGAATCTAAGAATCATAAATCAGTTTCATGTTTTATTTAACTCTAAATGTTAAGTAAAAGGTCTAAATTACCTTCTGTTGTTATAAATAATGTAAAGCTTAAAATACCATAACTAGAAATGCTTGACATTAGTGCTAAACTTACTCAAAATCAATATAATAATGTTCATATTCTATTTAAAGTTAAAAAATACAAGTAAGTTCATAAATATAAGTATAATTGAGAGTTTCATGCTTGCTAATATTTGGATATCATCTTTTTTTAAATTTATTTTTGATAGAGAAAGAGAGAGCGAGAGCGAGAGAGCATGAGTGGGGGAGGGGCAGACAGAGAGAGGGAGACACAGAATCTGAAACAGGCTCCAGGCTCTGAGCTGTCAGCACAGAGCCCGATGTGGAGCTCGAACTCACAGACCACGAGATCATGACCTGAGCCAAAGTCAGAAGCTCAACTGACTGAGCCACCCAGGCGCCCCAAATATTTGGATATCATCTTGAAAGTTATTTAGTAGTACACATTGAGATACTTTGGTCAATAATTGATCAATAATTAAAATACTTGATCAATAAAAGGAGTTGTATATAAAATAAAGCATAAATCTTGCATACATATGTTTGAATTATAACCCATGTTTTTGAGGTTTATATTCAATTTGGGGCTTTGGACTTAATCTAGAATCCTAAATAAATGCATTCATTTTTTTTCAATAAACATATTTTTAGAGCTTGGTATCTGCCTAATGTACTTGGTTATATGGAGGAGAATGGGAAGAGGAGAAGAGAAGAAAGGATAGGGTACTGGTTAGGTGAAGAGAAGAAGAGATTACAGGGGATAGAGAGAAAAGGTCTTATAGGAAATAATTAATAGAGGAATTAAGATGACCAATGAAAACAGAATGAATGAAGAAATGGGAAGAGAAAGAGAAAAATGGATTGGCTGAAAAACCTGTAGATTTAAATAACTAAACATCTAGTTTTTGACTCCACCATCCTTTGGCTTGAGCATATTGTCTTGAGATGACAAGATATCTGGGCCTTCAACACCACATCTGTATACCAGACTGATGAAAGAAGACCAATAAAGCATATGAGTAGACACTGACATTTGAATAACCATACAATAAGTCACTCTTACATCCATTTGGAAAAAATCTGTGACACATTATCACTCCTGATTGTAAGGTACACTGACAACTGTTAGCTGGCACACTGTTATATCTTCCTCCACATCTTCTTTTTTTTTTTAATTTTTTTAACGTTTATTTATTTTTGAGACAGAGAGAGACAGAGCATGAATGGGGGAGGGGCAGAGAGAAAGGGAGACACAGAATTGGAAGCAGGCTCCAGGCTCTGAGCCATCAGCCCAGAGCCCACAGGGCTCCAACTCACAGACCGCGAGATCGTAACCTGAGCTGAAGTTGGATGCTTAACCGACTGAGCCACCCAGGCGCCCCTTCCTCCACATCTTCAAAATCAAGGATCTATCAGTAAAGCATACATAGTAGGAAAAAAAGATAGTAAGTAATAACACACTTGATCTCTGACCCAGAAAGGTATAGATGCAGGTATTTTGAAAGTCCTAGTGTAAAGAAGGAAATTTCCTATGTGAAGGCCTTCATTTTAAAACAAGATCCAGGGGCGCCTGGGTGGCTCAGTCGGTTAAGCGGCCGACTTCGGCTCAGGTCACGATCTCATAGTCCGTGAGTTCGAGCCCCGCGTCGGGCTCTGTGCTGACTGCCCAGAGCCTGGAGCCTGTTTCAGATTCTGTGTCTCCCTCTCTCTCTGACCCTCCCCCGTTCATGCTCTGTCTCTCTCTGTCTCAAAAATAAATAAACGTTAAAAAATTAAAAAAAATAAACAAATAAAAAAAATAAAACAAGATCCAATGCTAAGCCTCAAAGGAGCACTGGTAAAGTAGAAGTTGAAGACACTGGAAAAAAGTTGTAAATGAGGACAGTGAAGAAGACTTGCTTAATAGTCACAAGAAAAAGCTAGGTATGTATGGAGATCATGAATCTTTAGTGACACTAATAAAAATTGTTAAGTGTTTTTCTAATGCTTAGCAACCTGGGTATTAACAAAGTAAGGAAGACATTTGGATTAACCTAGGGTTGAGATTAGGGAGTTAAAGTTTTTGAGGAAATAATGGTTTAAATGATGTATCACGGAAAGTAAGCAGAGTAGTAGAAAGAAGAAGCACCCAATGGGTCTACCAAAGTTGTGTTAAGGTGTATATTGTGAATAAGTGAGTTGTAAGAACTCTAAAAAATAGGTATGGTTATATTTTGAAATAAATTTATAATTTCAGTGGAGTAATAATTTCAGTGTTAATATGAATTAGACATAATAGCAATAAACAACTCAATATCTGAGGTCTTGGACACCAAAGAGGTCAACAATCTAAGAGCCTGGGTTACTGGATAAATCACAGGTATGGACTCCGAATGTATGTAGGATAATTAAATTAAAATAGTTGAATGAAAAGAGGAAGACTATAAGCCAGTGCCCAAACCATCAATAAATGAAAGAGAAGAGATAGAAGTGGCCCAAATACTAAAAGCTATTATCGTAACAGACTGGGACATTGATATCAATGAAAAATGCAATAATTACAAACTTCCATTTGAGATAGAAAGCAAGATTCTAGGCAAGACCAACCTGGTGAAAGTATTGGGAAATGTAAAAATGTCTGTTTACCTCAGAAAGTCTTATAAAGAAGACACAAAAATAATGGAAAAGGAGTGGAATAATATGCTAAAAAATACAGATAGCAATGAAACAATAGTCCTAGTAAGAAACAGAGGTACCAGGATTGCAAGATCTTGACATTGGTACAGGCTGGAAGAACATTTCTGACATGATTTTCTGCATGCAAAAGAATCTGGACAAAGATACTAGAAATGCAAATGCAGAATCAAGTGTACACTTGTTAGTATAGAAGTGACCAAATCGGTTGATAACTTCCGAAGCTGAGCTATGGATACATGGTTCATTACACTCTTCTGCTAACTATCATCAAGGAGAGAATAAGGCTTGTATAGAACATTGTAATCCAGGTTCTTTCCATGTCTACATGAAGTCTACATATCCAATGTTTGTTATAAAAATTTGAAGATAATACATATCAAAATGTTATAGAATCTGGCTGCCAGTAATAATGAAGTCACTTGCTTGCACTAGCCTACTCACATAAAACCAGTACATAATATGAAAAATATTGAATTTTAATCATTCAAAGGCATTAGAGAGTAACTAAAAGCAGATAGAAAGGAGAGGGGAATCTACTCTTAAAGTACAAGTGTAACACTTTATGTCTTTGGCATCTCTCAATTTGCATAAGACTCTGACAGCAAAAAGCCTCAGCCTTCCAAAAGGAAATCCAAAATTAATCGGAGGCATAAAAGTAAATCTAAAATTATAAATTTTAAAAAAATATTAAAGAATATCATCATGACCAAGAGATAGGTGAGGATTTCTTTAGTAGAATGCATTAAAAAATTCACAAAAGAGGGGTGCCTAGGTGGCTCAGTCTGTTAAGCATCTGTTTCTTGGTTTTGGCTCAGGTCATGATTTCATGGTTTGTTGAGTTCAAACCCCATGTCAGGCTCTATGCTGGCAGCCTGGAGCCTGTTTGAAATACTCTCCCTTCCTCTCTCTCTGCCCCTCCCCTGCTCATGCTCTCTCTCTCTTTCTCACAGTAAATAAATTTAAAACATAGTCACAAAAGAAAAAAAAAGGGAAATTAGATTTCATTAAAATTTGAAAGGTCTGTCCATCAAAAGACACCTTTAACAAAGTTAATAGGATAGTCACATACTGGAAGAAAGTACTCTCCAAACAATATCTTTAAAGAGGGAATTATATGGTATAAAACTCAATAATATAAAGATGCAAACTAATTAAAAATGGGAGAAATCACGTGAAAATATACATTAGAAGGGAAGATATGCCAATGGTCAATACACTCATAAACAGTGCTACAAATCATTAGTCATCAGGGAGTATAAAGTATATTGACAATGAGATACCATTACATAACCTCTGGAATGGCTAAAATAAAAATGTAAAAATGCTAACAACAACACTGTAAAGATGTGGAATAAATACAACTTTCATGTAATCCTGATTCAGTCTTTTTGATAAAAAAAACATGTCAGTTTCTTACACAGTTAAGCAGGGAACTACTCTTTGATCCAGTGATTTCCTTATTTATTCTTTAGCCAGGAGAAAGTTTTTTGAAAGTATGTTCAAAAGAGGAGGTCTGTAAGAATTTTCATGGCAGCTTTATTCAGGATATCCCCAAAGAGACAAAAAATCGATTGTCTACTATCAGGATAATAGATACATAAGTTGTGATATATTCATATAATAGAATATGATGGCAATGAAATAGAAAAAGCCACTGATACACACAACATGGATAAATCTCACGGACATTTTGTTGAAAAAAAAAGCACAATAGAATACATACATTTGATTCAATTTGTATTCAATTTATGGAATAGCAACAGCAATGTAACATTAAAAAGAAAACCAGAATAGTGGATTTGAAGGATATGTTGGGTTGAATAAGAAGTGACAACTTCTTTGGACAACTTTGGAGAGATGTCAATATTCTAGGTCATGATAGGGGTAGTTTTCTAGAATCATACATTTGTCAAATATATATACAATTCATATATTTCAGGTATGTAGATTAATAATTATATTATTAATAATTAAGAGTGCAGGTGTGAAGGTACAGATTGTAAATAATGAAAGAATGCTGATAATTGCTGAAACTGTAATAATAGATATAGAGAAGATTATTATACTATCTTCATAACTGTGAATTTAAATTTTTCATAAAAAAGTAAAACAATATCTATTGATATAGTGAGCAGATTTGTACTACATTTCATATTCTTAGAAAAGGAGAGCAAAGGGGCACCTGGGTCGCTCAGTGGGTTGAGCATCCAACTTCAGCTCAGGTAGTGATCTCACAGTTCCTGAGTTCAAACCCCACATCAGGCTCTCTGCTGTCAGTGCAAAGCTCATTTCAGATCCTCTGTCCACCTCTCTCTCTGCCCCTCCCCCACCCATTCTCCTCTCTCTCTTTCTCTCTCTCAAAAATAAATAAACATTAAAAAAAAGGAGAGCAAAAAATGTAGAACTATAACTGAAATTAATTGCATTAAAGAGTTTGAAACATTATGTATCATTTGGTGGGAATCCTTATTCTAATTTGGGGTATGGAAGGATCAAGTGTAAATATCCAGGAATTCATTTTAGGTGAAGACCTGGATTTGATAAAATTAGTGTCACAGGCTTGAAAATGTCTTCATAAAAGTGCATATTAGCAATAAGAACTGCAGAGAAAAGACAACACAAAAATAAGGATTGATTGCATAGGAATAGAAGGCTAGAGAACTGCCCACACACTGTTGAAGAAGGTTTGTATTCTGAGATCTGCAATAACTGGAACCAGAGAAAATTCACAGATAAAGAAATAAGAAAGAAGAGCATGGTAACCAAAATTAAGGAAGAACAACTCTTTAAAAGACAAATAAACAACAGGCTAAAAACAGGTACAAAGATTAAGTAAACACTCATGAGAAAACCAGAATTTCCTACTGTTAGATGATAACATTTTAAATCCAAGTTCAGTAAAATGTAGGTGGCAAAAGCCAGATTCCAAATGTTCTAAGCAAGGAGATCTAGCCCTGTAAGAGTGTTGGTGGCAACAGAAAGGAGTAAAATATAATTATGTTATATGATATATAATAGATTGTGAAATTTGTTATGTGAAAATGAGTAGTAATAAGTAAAATGTTTACTGATTTTGTTTTCATTCTTGACAAAAACAGTGAAAAAATTACTAATATGTTTTTAATACTTATATGATCAACTGACTTTTGACAGAAGCTGTGCTTAAAGTACGGGGTATATTATGGAAACAAAATGAACCCCAATGCTTTCCTCACCATCACATTTTACATAAAACTGATTTGAAGTATATCACAGACCTAAGTGTAAAACATAACACTGTCATAATTCTAGAATAAAATACAGGAGAGAATTGTATCAACTGGGAATAGGCAAGATTTTCTTAAGCTAAAAAAATAATAAAAACAAACAAAAAAGTTTAATAATATGGACTACATAAAATTAGAACTTTCAGCAAAAGACACTGTTCAGAAAATGAACACATAAGCCATATGCTTGGAGACATTATTCACAGCACACATATCTGCAAAGAAAGTGCATACAGATTATGTAAAAACACAACTGAAAATGAGAAAGATAAAAACTACTAGAATATGCAAAATACTTGCACACTGACAAAAGTAAACATATGAATGTTCAATAAGTCCATGAAAGTGTGTTCAGTAAGGAGTTCCAGATTCAGCTTTGAAATATAAAGAATTGGAGACTGTCACTTTCATGATTACAACAAATTTGGAAAGACAGATGAGTACAGAAAGAAAGTCCCACCTAGGATCTTACCTGGAGCCAACCACTAGAGCCATACAGTAAATGGTAACTTTGATGAATTACTGGAGGCAGTGTTGACTGTTGAAGACTGAGAAACTCTTAGGGTCCTATTCTTAGGAAAGCACAACTTCAAGAACACCAGGTTCTCCTGTGAAAAAGCAAAGGGAAAAACTCTTATTTCTGTCAGAGGGAGAGGGAAATTAACCATTTTTAAATATGCCTAGGGTGCACTCTATAGTGATTGCTTCCTTAGGGGTGGAAAAGACAGGCTTAGGCAGAGTCTCATCCAACCTCATAGAATGAAAATTACTAAACTCTACCACCTCTAGTCTTCCTGCCTCGTCTAAAGGGGTGAGGAGGAAGCCGAGAAACACTTATTAAATGTCATAGATCAGGGACACAGTTCATTAAAAGATTTGAGACTTAATCAGAGGATCATGGAACATTGTGCCTCCACCTACACATTACCACCACATTAATAGAGCTCCAGAATACGAGCAGTGGCTCACTGTGGAAAGATATCCAAAGCCCAAATTATATATAAGGAGGATTTTTCCTAGCCAGGTTAACAAAAAGCTTCATATTAAAATACCTTATTTACTTTGATAAGCTCCCATTTCTTCATACATCATATCTGACTTTCAAAAAAGAATTGTGCCATGCTAAAAGACAATACTAAACACAATTTAAAGATGGGACAGAGAAAGACATATCACGCTAAGACTATGGAAAGAAAGCTGGAGTAGGTATAGTAATTTCAGACAAAGCGGCCTTTAGAACAAGGAAGACTATCAGTGTTAAAGAGTGATATACATATCAATAAAGGGGTCATTTCTCAAATACGTAAAGATCCATAAGGTGTTTCCACTCAATGACAATACATCAAAATGTGAGGCAAAACTTACGGACTTGCAAAGAGACATAATTAAATCCATTATTATAGTTTATCAGCAGCAGTTCATCATCATTCATCAGCAGATGAATGAGTTAAGAAAATATGGTATATGCAAACAAGGAGATATCATTCAGCTGGAAAAAAGAAGGAAATCCTGCCACCTGCAATAACATGGATGAACATGGAGGACATTATGCTAAATGAAATAAGTCAGTTCTAGAAAGACAAATACTGCATGATTCCATTTGCATAGGTATCTAAAGTAGACCAGCTCATTGAAGCACAGAATAGAATGGTGGTTGTCAGGCACTATGGGGAGAGGAGGAGAAGAAAAAGAAGGAGAAAGGGAAGGAACAGAAGGAGAAGAGGAGGAAGAAGAGGAAGGGGGAAGGGAAAGAAGAGAAACAACAACAACAAAGCTGGAGGACAGATTTTACCCTACTGTAAGACTTACTACGAAAATGTAAAATATCAAGACAGAATAGTATTGGCAAAAATAGAGACATGTAGCTTAATTTGCTCAAAAGAATACTAAGGCCAGAAATAGACCCACACAACTAATCTTTGGAAAAGGAGCAAGAACCATTTAATGAACAAAGGATATATTTTTTAAATAAGCAGAAGTAGAATAATTAGTTATCTAAATACAAATATATATATATATATTTCATAAAAAGTAGCTCAAAGGAATCATTAAATTAAATATAAATTTAGTGTATAAAATGTCCAGTGAAAAAAAGGAAGGGGAATCTATGTAAATTTGGGTTAAGGGATAAGTGTTTGGATAAAATAACAAAAATACGATCCATGAAAGAAATAACTGATAAATTAGACTTCAGTAAAAGTTTAATAATCTATCTAATGTATGAAAGACACATTTAACAGAATGAAAACCAAGGCACAGAGTGGGAGAAAATATATGTAAAACACTCATCTGTCAATGGAAGCATATCCAAACTATAGAGAGAATTCTTAAAACTTAATAGCCCAATTAAAAAATGGGGAAAATATGTGAACAAACAACTCATGAAGGAAGATATAAAGATAGCAAATAACCACATGAAATGATGACCAACATCATGTCATCAGGTAACTGGAAATCAAAATAATGAGATAATACTACATTCCTATTAGCACGGCTAAAATTAAAAAAAAAAAAAATGAAAACCCGGAAATTCAAAATACTGGCAAAAAGGCTGAGTACCAGGACTCTCATTCACTGCTGATGAAAATGCAAATATACACAGCAGCCAAATTAGAACCTAATTTGGCAGCTTCTTATGAAGCCACAGTTTTAGCATACAATCCAAACAATTACACTTCTAGGTATATTCCAATTTACTTGAAAATTTATGTTTATGCAAAATACCTGAACATGAATATTTATAAAAGATTTATTCACAATTGCCAAAACTGAAAATAACAAATATGTTTTTCCAATAGGTGAATTAAAAAACTGTGTTCTGGGGCGCCTGGGTGGCTCAGTCAGTTGAGCGTCCGACTTCGGCTCGGGTCACGATCTCGCAGTCCGCGAGTTCGAGCCCCGCGGCGGGCTCTGGGCTGATGGCTCAGAGCCTGCTTCCGATTCTATTTCCCTCTCTCTCTGCCCCTCCCCCGTTCATGCTGTGTCTCTCTCTGTCTCAAAAATAAATAAACGTTAAAAAAAAATTAAAAAAAAAACAAAACTGTGTTCTACCTATACAAAGGAATATTACTCAATGATAAAAAGATATGAGCTATCGGGGCGCCTGGGTGGCACAGTCGGTTAAGCGTCCAACTTCAGCCAGGTCACGATCTCGCGGTCCGGGAGTTTGAGCCCCGTGTCAGGCTCTGGGCTGATGGCTCAGAGCCTGGAGCCTGTTTCCGATTCTGTGTCTCCCTCTCTCTCTGCCCCTCCCCCGTTCATGCTCTGTCTCTCTCTGTCCCAAAAATAAATAAACGTTGAAAAAAAATTAAAAAAAAAAAAAAAAGATATGAGCTATCAAGCCATATTCATTTTATTTTTAATTACAAAAGGAAATTTATTTCAAAAGCATGAGGGAACATTTACATTTGAACAAGGTGAAAACAGATGTCTTGCAAAAGAAAAAAATCATGATATGAGGTTTTTCATTCAAATATTTGAAGCAAAAATAACAAGTTGTGCACTGTGGCTTTAGGAAAGGTAAGGGGAATGATGAGGAGGTAAAGACAAAATGGGCAAAGGGGAGTGGGAGACACAGGCTTCCAGTTATGGAATGAATCAGTCATGGGAATAAAAGGTGTTGTATTGTATACAATACAAAGGTGTGTTTGTATACCTGAAAATAATGTAACATTATGTGTTAACTATACTAAAAAAAAAAAAAAATCCATCAAAGATACTGTAAGTACATAAGAGCCAACTGAAAGAACTCCCAGTAGCCAAAGCTGAAACAATTAGGGCAAAAAAAAAAAAATAGTATAAGATTGTAACCTAAAGTCTAAAATAAATGTCCATGAGTTTATACTGACATGAATAATTAACTGAATAAATTAATAAATGGGATGAAAATGCAAATCTCCCAGGCTGAGATTTTAAATAATTCAGGCACACATTACCTCCTGAAGGACTGACAGCTTAACTCCCCATTCCTTCTGGGTTGGCTCAATCTATCAATTTGTATCCAAAGAGGAGAGCAAAGGAAAGGGAGAGGGAAGAATATCTTTACAGTGGAGAAATCTGAGAAGTACTATCTAAACCAGGTGCTCGATGTCAAAATCAAGTCATAAATTATGTTGATAGATCTTGCCTTTCATATGATGTAATGAAAATGGCACTGCCTCTGTGATCTTTATTCCAATAACTCATATTCCCAGTCTCACCATAATATCAGATAAATTCCAGTAATGGGCATCCTACAGCATGCCAGACCACTGCTCCTCCAAATGGATAAGGTCATCGAAAACAAAGTAAGTCTGAGAAACTGTCACAGTCAACAGGAGTCTAATGAGACATGACAACTAAATAAAATGTGATATCTTAATAGGGATCCTGGAAAAGAAAAAGGATGTTAGGAAAAAACTAAGAAAATATGAATGATGTATGGACTTTAGTGATGTGTCAATATCCATTTGTGTACTATACCAACTATCACATTAATGCTGGATAATGGGAGAAACAGTGTGCAGTATATGAGACAACCCTACACGAATCTTCACAATTTTTTTTATAAATGTAAAATTGTTCTAAAATTAAGTGTTTACTAAAAAATGTATTCAACATCATTAGAATACTAAGAAATGAAAATTAAAGCCTTTAGAATTGCTAAAATTTAAGAGCCTCACAATACCAAGTGCTAGGCGAGTATGTGGAACACATTGTTGGTCAAACTTGGAAGCCAAGTTTGGCAATCTTATAAAACTAAAAATTCACCTACATGATTTATTCCTAAGTGTTTATCGAAGAGAGAAAGTACTATCATAAAAATCCTTGCAAATTGTTTTGGGCTTCTTTAAGGTTCATAATGGCCCTAACTTGGGAATGATGGGCATTTCTATGAATAAGAAGAATAAACAAATCTAATTGTATTATATTCATTAAAAAAAACACTACTGAAAAATAAAAAGAAACAAACTACTGATACAGGTCATAGCACAAATGAATGCTACAAACTTTTGCAGAGAGAAATAACAAAATGGTCCCAGAATTATATATTCTGTATGCTTCTATTTATTTGAAATTCTAGAAATGGCAGAAGTCTTTTACAATGATAAAAATAAGTTTATCTGTTGCCTGGGGTTGGTTGTGGGTAGGTAAAGGCTATTGACTTAATAGGGCCCCAAGGGGACTAAGGAGCTAAAAATATTCTTAATATTGATCGGGGTGACAGTTATACGGGTGTGTACATTCATCAGAGTCATTGACTTATTCACTTAAAATGTGTGAATTTTAAGAAAATCATTTCACAATCAAGTTCAGTTTAAAAAATGGAAGGTGTGGTGTAAAAACAATACAATTTCCTGACTCTCTTACATTTTGGTATCTTTTAGTATTACTTTCATTCTACAATTTTTATAGAATATTTGTTTCTTTCGATTACAATGATATATTGATATTCCTTCAAATTTATTCAAGTAACCATTTGTTTCTTTTGCATACCAGATTTTCATAGCAGATCTATCTACCTACACCTAAAACATCATGTAGAAGAATAAAAACATACTAAAACCTCTGTTTGATGTATTATGAACATGGCAGTACACAGGATGAGAGACTGTATAAATGATCATTAAATGACACAGTTTTCGGTCAAAACAATGTATTATGTTTCGTTTTACGAACAGCCACAAAATGGATTAAAATTAAATTTCCTTCTAATCTTCTCTTTGTAATCCTGACTTGAGTTCATGTTTGTCATGTTTGGTCATTGTAGGGAATGTACTTGGAGACTTAGGTAATTTCTATCCCTTAATCAAATAAATGTATACCTATTGAAAATCTCTAATTGATCACCTAAGTCTGTTTCTCCTTATACCCTGAGAGTTTCTTTCTTTTAATTGTTTTAAATGTTTATTTGTTTTTGAGAGAGAGAGCACACCGTAGGAGGGACAGAGAGAGAGGGAGACACAGAATCTGAAGCAGGCTCCAGGCTCTGAGCTGTCAGCACAAAGCCCGACTCAGGGTTCTAACTCACAGACAGTGAGATCATGACCTGAGCCCAAGTCAGACACAACCGACTAAGCCACCCAGGCTCCCCTGTAAGGGTTTTCTGAGCCTAGAAATTTGGTCTTCTGAGGTTAAATCAATAAGCATCAATTTCCAGGATTATTTGTTGTTATCGTTGTTGTTGTTGCTGTTGTTTTTAGTAGGCAATTTAAAATTGCACAATATTGGTGTACCTGGGTGGCTCAGTCAGTTAAGCACCCGACTTTAGCTCATGTCATGATCTCACAGTTCATGGGTTTGAGCCCCACATCAGGCTCTGTGCTGACAGCTCTGAGCTTGGAGCCTGCTTCAGATTCTGTGTCTCTCTCTCTCTCTGCCCCTTCCCTGCTAGTACTCTGTCTCTCTCTGTCTCTCAAAAATGAATAAAAATGTTACAGAAACTTTTTTTTTAACGTTTATTTATTTTTGGGACAGAGAGAGACAGAGCATGAACGGGGGAGGGGCAGAGAGAGGGGGAGACACAGAATCAGAAACAGGCTCCAGGCTCTGAGCCATCAGCCCAGAGCCCGACGCGGGGCTCGAACTCACGGACCGCGAGATCGTGACCTGAGCTGAAGTCGGACGCTTAACCGACTGCGCCACCCAGGCGCCCTGAGAAACTTTTTTAAATTGCACAATATTGACATTTTAACACCACATCTCCTTATATCTCATAGTATGTATTATATAACACAAATATGTGCAACAAAAATGTAAGAGAAGGAAGATGACATCTAAGGTTTTGATTTTGTATTTTTCTTAAATACCTGGGAAACGATACAATTCAGTAAGACAGGTTTTAAAGATGCAGGGAAGGTTGAGGAAGAAGGCTCAAGATCTTTCCCTGTCACAAATCGCTCTCCTTATTGCACAGTTGTGGGAATTGTGGTCCTGTGTGATTGGGAATATTCCTGTGGTCACATAATTATTCACTGTGAATTTTGAGATTTTTAAATCATTCATCTGTTACTCTTTCTGCTCTATTCTCAATGGCTGCATGCAATATCACTACTGTACCAAATCCCCAAAGAGTCTAAGTCAGTACTTTCGGGATCAAATTCAAATATGTGCTTTTCATACAGAATAGAAAAAAAAAATTGGCAATTTTGGCATGCTCACCAGGTTTAGAATGGCTGCACTGTACTATTTAAAATTATCTAACATGTGTGTCTCTAAGTAGCTCTTAAAATAAATGCATTTAATATTCAATCTTATTTTTATTCTGTATGAAAACTTGGATCTTTCACCATATTTGCCTCTTTTTTTTCCCATTTAAATAACATCTTCACTTGATTTAAAGGTTACTATAAAATCAGAAACAGTATTCTGCTATGTTATCAGACCATATCCAATTTTTTCAATTCCACCATTTTCATTTACAAATAGAAAAATATTCCTGTCTTAAAGGAGAATTATATACAAGCCCTGGTCTCTAATATCCCCTCTATATTGTCCTGAAAATGAAGAGTAAAGAATATTAGCAAAAACCTTGCAGAAATAATGGAAAAATTGGAAATACAACATTTGACTTTAAAAATGAAAAATTCTGGTGATAAAAATAAATCCATTTAATTTTTTTTAAGTGAGAGATCTTTTGGTTGCAAGAAAAGAACTTCAACTAAATTGACATATAAAAAGAGGAAGATGGGGGCGCCTGGGTGGCACAGTCAGTTAAGCGTCCGACTTCAGCCAGGTCACGATCTCGCGGTCGTGAGTTCGAGCCCCGCGTCGGGCTCTGGGCTGATGGCTCAGAGCCTGGAGCCTGTTTCCGATTCTGTGTCTCCCTCTCTCTCTGCCCCTCCCCCGTTCATGCTCTGTCTCTCTCTGTCCCAAAAATAAAATAAACGTTGAAAAAATAAATAAATAAAAAAAATAAAAAGAGGAAGATGAAGTAAAATAGGTCTCAACAATAAAACAAATTAAATGTCAATAAATGAATGTGGCCAAGTCCTATGTTTTGCAAAGAGGAGTAGGAATTGATATGTTACACTTCCTTTCTCACTGAGGCTATGTAATCAACCAATCTCTCACTCCTGTTTCTTGCCACATAAACCAGCTATCCACTTCTCTCTTGACTATCTATACCAGTTTCCTCACTTCTCTCCTCTTGTCAATGGCTCACTGGAAACTTCCAGCACCTATTCAGCATTACAAATGTTCATTGCCACTGGTGCACTGCCACCTGTAGGTCTGAGTCTTAATGGAAATTTTTGAGCAAAACAGTGAAAGGCTGAGTTTGTGTGTGAGAGACAGAATGAAATGGAAAAGATGGAATTATTTGAAAGAAATATGGTGATATCAATCTCGTGTTTTCATTTTTCAATGATCTATCTTCTAGTCCCAAGTATGGCCTATCGGAACACGCAGGATGTGGCACCTGCCTCTTCAACTCGCTTCATTTCATGCTGCTCTACCCTTTCTTCTTTGTGTGCCTTCCCCTCCTCCTCCTCTCTCACCCTTCTTTTTTTCCATTTCTAAACAATATCATACTCCTTTTTCAGCTCAAGGCCTTTAAACACGTAGTTTTTTTCTTCCTGGAATGCTTTTTTATACCTCTCTTACTTAGTTGCTAGTTAATTCCTACTTATTCAGATAGACTGGATAATGAGAAAAAATTGTTAATGGTTGTTTCCATTTTTAAGACAAAAATCACCTTCTTCAATAGTCAACTGAAAGTAGTATGTTTTCTCCTGTAGTATAAAATGAAGAGAAAAGGGGTCACATCTTTCTTCTTCACTTAAGTATTTCTAAAATAAAAGTGCTCATTAAGTATCTACTGAGTTGATGGAGTAGGGCACAAAGGAACAGATAAATGGATGAATGAGCACATTTTCAGAGCCACGTGCCAAGAATGTGATTCTTTGTTCTATTCAGTCTTTTGCTCTATCTTCTAACAGAGGTATTCATATAGTATACCTATGAAGTCCAACTCTGAACCAATTAATGTATACCAATAGATTGGCACATCTCTTTCATTCTAGTTGTATGTGCAGTTCTGGGAAAATAATAAAAGAATAATGATATCTTATTGAATGCCACTGTGCCAAATTCTAAGTGCTTTATATTGTTCAAGAAAAATCTCACCATACTTCCAGATACACATGTCCTTAAGAGTTGGGATTATTCACAATTTCTGAAGGGAAAATCACCATTATTCTCTTTAGATGTTTTCTTTTTTTTGGCGGGGGGAGGGACTTCTAGGTGAAGGTTACAGTCTCTGTGCAGGTGTATCTTTCCCATTGCTAGGTCAATTCTTCCTGTCAGACACAGGGTCATGCAATCACTATGCCAGCTCAGTCTTGAAGACTGCAAAATATCATGTGGGGTTACCTGAAGGGGAAACAGAAATTGTTTTCTTTAAAAATGAGTACAACCTAGCTGGTTTTTCTCAACCCAGAACTTTACAAGTCATACTGATTGCCACAATAGTGGCATAAACTTTAAGATGTGGGGAATGAGACATTGTCATGTGGAGTCTGAAACAGCGCTTAGAGATACTGTGCCAGTAGGAATTAAGTTGGCTGAAATCAGGCACATGAAATAAGAAAATTCAGATCTGAGAATGCAGGTTGAATATTGCATAAAAGCCAAGCAGTGAGTAGAAGTAAAGCCAAAAAATAGAGTGAGATGTAAATTAGATAACCAGCAACAAAATCTGATGAGTCTAGCTGTAAGTGGAAACTAATTCTGACACTGCAGCCTATCCATCTTCTCTGCCATCACTCTTCAGTATTGATCACTATCAGTCAAAGAGCAAGGGAGAAACATCCATTAGGGGCCAACATGTCTATAAATGACACAAAATGCATCTCCCAATTGAGAGAAATCGAGAATTTATTTCCAGGTTTATCACTGAACTAGAAATAGTTTCTACATTTTTTTAATTATTTGGAATTTTTTATTTTTAAGTTCATTTATTTTTGAGAGAGAGAGAGAGAGAGAGAATGAGCAAGGGAGGATCAGAGAGAGAGGGAGACCAGGATCTAAGCAGGATCTACATTCAGAGTGCAGAGCCTGATGTGGGGCTCGAACTCACAAACCGTGAGATCATGACCTGAGCCGAGGTCAGATGCTTAACTGACTGATCCACCAAGAAGCCTGAAACACTTTGAATTTTTTAAAATCACTTAAATTTTTATTATTAAAAAGTAATGATGATTTCATTATATATTATGTATCTCAGGTATTTCTTAGAGATTGCACCATAGCAGCTCAAGAGAACTCTAATTAGACAAAAATCTCAATATGAAGGAAAACTAAATTGGGGTTAGAAATTATATGCAAGTACACGGCAGTGATTTACACCAGAATCAAACAGCACTGATAATTAATCATCTTAACAGATTACTTTGGATAAATAGAACTAGTCGGATTAGTAATGATGAAGTGGTTGTACACACACACCATCTCTTCAGTTCCTCTCTAGACATTTTGTTCTTTCCTCTTGTTCACATTTATAGCTAGCTGAAATAAGTTGGTCATCTGCTCTTGCATGTAGCAGTATTACTTAAGAGTGAAGTAGAATTGGGGCCCCTGGGTGGCTCAGTCGGTTGAGTGTCCGACTTCGGCTCAGGCCACGATCTCATGGTCCGTGAGTTCGAGCCCCATGTCGGGCTCTGTGCTGACAGCTCAGAGCCTGGAGCCTGCTTTGGATTCTGTGTTTTTCTCTCTCTCTCTGCTCTTCCCCTGTTCATGCTCTGTCTCTCTCTGTCTCAAAAATAAACATTCAAAAAAAAGAGTGAAGTAGAATTAAATCAAATAATTTAAATAATTCAAGATTCAAAAAAGAGTCAAAATGGAAGATTATGATTACCTGACTTCTGATTTTTTCTTATTTAAATATTAAGACAATAGAAAACAAGCATCTCCAAGGATAATATTCATTTGCATTTATCTTTAATGAGAGTGTTTGTTAGTGCCTTTCAAACTTGATGAAATAGAAATGTGGTTCTTTCAAAAAATACTACATACCCCCTACCTTGAGAAGGATATTTTCCTGTAAAATATGTAACAATTCTCAATTTCTATGACCCACGTGTCACTATGCATGTGTACCTCTAGAACATAGTATTTGTCTCACATTTACAACTTGGCAGTTACTCTTCTATAGATTATTTCTTTCTGATATTCCCTAGTATTGCTAACTTTATGTGTTAACTTGACTGAGCCATGAGATGCCCAAACATTTGGTCAAACGTTATTCTGGATATATATGTAAGGACGTTTTTGGATGAGATTAACATTTAAATCAGAAGACTGAATACAGCCCATTACTCTTCCTAATGTGGATGGGCCTGATTCAATCAGTGGAAGGCCTAAGTAGAAAAAAAGGCTGACGTTCCCATGAGTAGTAGGCAACTCCTACCTGACTTTCTAGAGCTAGGATATCAGTTTTTTCTTGTCTTCTGACTTGAACAGAAATACCTCCTCTTCCTGGGTCTCAAGCCTGCCAGCCTCCACACTGGAACTACACCATTAGTTCTCCTGAAGCTACAGTTCATATAAGGATCTATGAATTGGTCAGCCTCCATAATCATTTCAGCCAATTCCTTATAATAAAATTCTCTCTTTTTCTCTTTATATATCTATAGATAAGTATAGATACATGTCTTATTCTGCTTTTCTGAAGAACTCTGATGAACACACTCTTACTTTTCTCAATTTTTTCTCATCACAGCTACAAACTTTCTTCCCTTGATAGGATGCCATTTACATGACAAGAACACTGTCAGTGAAAATAAAGTGGTACAGGACATACTTCTTTTATGATTCCTTTGTTTACAACATTGCCATTCTGTGTTTGAAAGGTAATATTACACTCTTAATAAAGGAATAGGAGTTACCAAAAGAAATTCTTTTTTTTTTCTCTTTTAGAGAAGGAAGAACAGTTGAAAACTACTTTATTTTTGAGGGTCCTTTTAATCCAATGTAAAAATAACAAGAGGTGTTAAGCTTTCAACAGAGGCAAAGCTCAAAGATAATAAAGTACCTGCTCTTACTTGTATCTGCTCAGGACCATTTGCCAAAGAGAAGTAGTTTCTTGCTTTAAAACCACAAAGTACAAATCTCTTTAGCTCTTTAAGGAAACTATTTCCCTCCCCCTGGATTTGGTCTTAACCTTCGGTTCATCTCTCAGCCTAACAAATGATCCATATGATGCATTACTCCTTAGAGTCTTGAGTCATTAAGCTGAGACTGACACAACAGGAAAACTTAAATGAAAAAACAATGACAGTCCCTTCTGAAATCTCCCCACTAGTGTCAGAATCAGAATGAAGCATTCCTCTGGTAACCCAGTACATAAATACTAAATGAGATCACTTCCCTAAGAGGAGAGGGTATTCATTTTGAGAGAAAATTGAACCTAGATATTTTAGTGTTGAATATAGAAAAATGACCCTTGAAATGAACAGAACTGGATAGCCTGCTGTCTATAACAGATCTAGGTTTACAATATTATGTTGAGCAGGGTCAATTCAAAATATGCTTCCCGCCCACACTGCATACAGCTTTAACTGCACCAGTGGTTCTTGATATTGCCTGCTCATTAGAATGAACAAAATGCAAAACTGGAAAAAGGATTGAGAATAGACTCTCCACGACATATGGGGTAGGTTTACTACATGAAAAGAATATCTGAGGGGGGACCTAAGCATCAGAAATCTCTTTCAGCTCCCCATGTATATTCTCGTGTATCAACAGGATTGAGAACTACTGGTCTAAATTTAGCTTCCAGAAACTTACAGAAAAAAGTTTTAAATAAAAAATACACAAAACCAACGAGGAACATTTATGTAACATTGGAAAACATCATAAGTACAATTGATTAATATGCCAGAGGGAGAAGAAAGAGAGAGAACATTTTTATATACCAAATGCTACCCTTCCTATTATTTCAATAAATGAGCATATGCTCCAGAGTGCGTGTGAGATGGAAGAAATGAATGTACTGTTCCTTCAGCAGGTTTCAGTTCCCACAACCTTCTCCTAAGTGGGGGCTTGTCAGAACATGGAGAGCAAATATTTAGATTAATATTTAAATAAGTTGTTCTTAGGACATGGGTTCTAAAATGAAGCCAACTGCCTTTCTGGTGCTCAGCCACAGAGTAACAATCTGTCCCAATAATGAAGAAAAAAATGTGATATTCGATGTATTGAAAGACATTATTATGTTCTTCAACAGTATAACTTTCTGAAGGTCACAGACTGCCTGCAGTTGGATGTTTTTAGTACCTAAATTAGCCCAATCCGTGCATATATTTTTCTCTAGGTTAGGCCAGGTCATATTCCCAGGCAGGGTTTTTTTTTTGTTTTGTTTTTTGTTTTTTTGTTTGTTTTTTAATACCTTCTCACTTAGGCAGAAGGGAGGCAACATATCCTCAATATACTGTATATGCAAAACTCAGGGTAAGTGAGGTTACACTCATAACTCACTACCCATAATATAACTTCTCATTTAACTTATAAGACAGATACCAGCTGATTTAAAGTAAAAAAAAAATTAAGAGTTATTACTGTATTTGCCAGTAAGGTGTTACAATGTTTTAGCATAAACTCAAATCTTTGGGAAAGATTTTAAGTCATGTTACAAAACATAAATGGGTTTGATCACACTAATAATCTCCAGTGGGTGAAGTTTACAATTGTTTCCTGAGGGATGATTGTTTTTTGTATTGACCTTGAAATTTTTCCTTATTTCTAACATTATGCAAGGGTAATATTCCTAAATTGACCAAAGAACCTTTTTTTTAATGTCTCACCACAACTGAACTTAAATGTTAAGAAGAAAAGTTCTCTCAGACTTATTGCAAATAAAATACCAATCTGTCATGTTTTAGTATTGCCATTGATTGTTTTGACCAAGTGCCATCTACTGTACTTGATGTCAGTGTTAATCATAGGCTTTAAGTGATACTTGTACAAGTATAGCCTGGGTCACTGCAGTAGCAATTTTATTTCTAATATGCAAAGTAAGATATGTAGGGTATTCAAAATCAAGTTTTCTTAATTTGTACCTTCACAATCACTAGTATGACATGGGGAAGACAACTAAGATGCAGAAACTCTCAAAGATTTCTGGTTACTCCACCACCTAAGCAACTTGTAACAGCTGAAATAGAGGTAAAGGTGAGGAAGATCTGAAATAACTAATGGAGGAGGAGGAGTCAAATATCAGATATTGATTTAATGTCATCTGTAATAGCTACAAGTAGGATTCTACTGAATTCTTTGTTTTATATCTTTGCAGAGTGTATGGATGGTCATGACTTTGCTTGGGAGTTTATAATGTATTGGACTTAATGGAAGCTGCATGGAAAGTGTAAAGTGTGTAATCCCTTTGTGTAATTTCTTTCTCAGTCTCAGCACTATTCTTTGCTAGATAATTCTTTGCTGTGAAGACCTGTCCTGTATGTTGTACATTTAGCAGCAGTCCTGGACTCTACTCACTAGATACCCGTATCTCTCTTCCAGCTGTGACACACCCATTCCCACCCCCAACACACACACATACAAACAGTCAATAATATTTATGTCTCCAAATTTTGCCTTGCCTTAAACCAGTCCCTTCCCAGTATTTCCAGTTTTGTTAGCCAATTAGTCTCTATTTTGGCTCATCTACTTTGATTTGTGTTTTTGTCACTTGACATGAAAGAGTCCTACTTTTTTTTTCATTTTTTAAAATTTATGTCTGAGAGACAGAGAGAGAGCATGAGTGGGAAGGGGCAGGGAGAAAGGGAGACACAGAATCTGAAAGCAGGTTCCAGGCTCTGAGCTGTCTGTACAGAGCTGACGCAGGGTTCAAAGCCATGAACCGTGGGATAATGACCTGAGCCAAAGTCAGACACTTAACCAGCTGAGCCACTGAGGCACCCTATAGTCCTACTTTTACAGTGGTTGTACATATGATAACAGAATTTTATAAGCTAAGAGTGGTATTTAAGAGAAGACTTCCAGAAATAAATTCTATGAAGAACACAGAAATAAAGTACTGTATACAACAGGGCAAATCTAAATATCAAGGGGAAAAATCTGAACTATAGGGGGAAGAGCTCCAGGTTGTCAGGTCAAAGAACCAATAAGATGAGATGAATAAAGATAATGGTCACTATTTTATAAAGAATGACAGAGTAAGGAAGTGGATCTTTTTCCAGGTGAGCCTCAGTTAAGACCACAACCATACTCAACATCTTGCTTATAGCCTTGCCAAAGACCAAGCTCCTGACCTGCAAAAATTATAAGATAACAAATATGTGTTGTTTTGATCTACTAAAATCGTGGTAATGTTATTATACAGCAATAGATAACTTCTATGTTTATAATAGCATATATGTAGTATTTTAAGGCTTAGGGAAACTGAAATATTAGAAAGAAATTATCCTGTAAGACTTGCTCACCTACCAGACAGGTGCCAGAGGACACACCTTTCATCACAGCTGTGATGGGAGCCCCAGGACTCTTGAAGGACTATATTGTACTTCTTCAATTTAGGTCAGAAATTATAGAGGGAAATAATACTAGTGAACTGGAGTGGCTCATTTGGTTAAGCATCCAACTTTGGCACAGGTCATGATCCCATGGTTCATGGGTTTGAGCGCTGCATAGGGCTCTCTGCTGTCAGTGCAGAGCACACTTTGGATCCTCTGTCCCCTCTCTCTCTGCCCCTCCCTGGTTGTGCTCTCTCTCTCTCTCAAAAATAAATCAAGAAACATTAAAAAAATTAAAGAAACAAACATAAAGGGGGTTATGGGACCAGGGAGTGACAGGAACTAAGTAAAGGAACCTAAGTCACCAAGGCAAGACAAGTTTACTACAAGAGCCAGAACATTCTGACCTACGGTACTGAGTGTTTGGTCATAGTGTTCCTAGCTATAAAGTAGATAAGCAGATTACTAACTTCTTATTGGATCTGCACAAATAGAAAAGCTCTAGGTCCAGTGAACAAAAGTCTGACTTGAGCCCCTACAACGGGAAGGCCTAGTCCCTCAAACAATTTCCAGGCTTGAGTCAGTTTACATATCTAGATCCCACTGAATAAAATGTAAGCTCGGTCCCCTTGAGTAAGGTCTCTGCTATGATATCAAAAATTACAGTTTCAATCTTTCTCATAACCTTCTGGAGAAAATTTACCAGGATAACTGTGCATTAGGTTTTATTATATTACTAAACTCCCAACTGACACAAATTTTTGGACAACCAAAATGCCACTTTGGTGCAACATTCAGAGCAAAGAGGTCAGGAAATCAAGTCCATTTTTAGTTCAAATCTACTTCACAGAGGGCTCAGCTAGTCCCCAAACCTACCTTGTACTTACTTTTCCCATTCTAGAATACACAATTAGAGTAGACATACTTAGTATCTAGCAGAATCAGCAAATATCTACATTAGTTATGCATTGCTGTGTAGCAGTATTACCATAAATTTAGTGGCTTAAAACTATTTCATAGCTTCTAATTCATAGCTCCTTAGAATCTGGAGTCTATGCATGGCTTAACTGCATTATCTAAACTACTGTGATCAAGGTGTCATCAAGAACTGGGTTTTTCTCAGCTCTACTGGACAAAAATCCCAGGCTCACACCATTGCTAACAACATTCAGTTCCAGCAGGTGTTCAGACTGAAGGTCGCGGTTTCTTGTTGGAAATCAACTGCAGGTTGCCCTCAGTTCCTTAATATGTGACCCTCCCTATTCACCAGCACACAACATGGTGACTTGCTTCTACAAAGGCAACAAGGGATTAGGAGGTGAGAAGAATAAAATATTAAGAGTTTAAGTCCTGGCATCAAGACCTTGAATCTTATCATGCTGATTCTCAAAAGGGTTAAGAATCTTTTCTATTAACTCCAAAGATGATCCTGACATATTGATGAATGATTGATAGGATTCACATTGAAGAAGAGAAAGAGAACATTCTAAGCAGCCTGGAGTGGGTGGCTGTTTGGAAAAATGTAAAGAGTATGAGAATTAATATTACTGGCTTGTTCAGGAACAAATCATTGTGGGACACAGGTCTCTTAAACTAACTATACAAAGACAAAATTGGTTATACATGCTTGACTCTGGAAAGCAAAAGATGCCTGTATACACAGGGTGTGGATTTTATCCCACAGTTATTGCGGAGTCAGTGCCTTTGATCAGAGAAAAATATGAAATAATTAAACAATATGACTATTATAAATATTCAATAAATCATAGGTAGATACAGTAATAGTCACTATCATCATATATATGCTCAAATTTCTTCCTGAACAATTCTGAATAAGCTATAGGCTCAAATCACTGTGGCAAATTGTTTTTCACTGTTTTCAATACACTAATACATCCCCCAAAGTGCAACTTCAATGCAAATACAAGTGTACAGGGCTCTATTGTGACTAGGTTTGTAATTCCTCCTTTTAATGGACATTTTATATTGTTGAAATTGAGATAATTGATTCCATTAACCTCAATATCTATCAGTATGCAATGTAATGGAAAATAGCTCTTACCAATTCATTGTGCAAAGCATACTGAGAAGATGTTCAACAGTCACCAATTAAAGAGAATGAGAGTACATTTTTAGGGATGACTTCAAACAATTATACCTGACATGTCTGTCAACTAACGTCAATATGGTTGCATTAAAAATTAAGAATAGATTTCTGTGCATGAAACATATTATTTTAGATACTTAGCATATGAAGAAAATAAACCAAGCATCCCTCTTCAATGTTGAACACTTGTCAGCGTGGGGATGCCTTGAAGTTTGGTCACATTCACCTATATTTAAGATTTATCACTGATGCAATCTTCTTATATTTCAGTATGAAAGAATCTAGTAAGGGAATCATTATTTGTCAGCACTGAGGTACCAATGTGGAAACATTAACTAAGAGATAACATATGGATCTTATCATGACTAACATAAGCAAGAAAGCTGAACCAAACTTTGGAAATACTTCTATGATGCTGAAAGTGATTATGGCACATGATGTCTTCCTCGGGATGACAGTTTTTCCTGTGGAAAAAAAAAACTATTTCTCAGTTAATAATAATAGAAGACAAAATTTAACCAACTAACCCAAATAATGAAAATCAGGAAAGTTAAAATAGACAAATTACTTTATTTTGAAGGTGATCCTTCCCCAGTCTACCAATTTGAATGATAATCCCTTAGAAACACCTTCCTAGACACACCTAGAAATAATATTTTACCAGTTATTTGGGCATCCCTTAGCCCAGTCAAGTTGGCACATAAAGTGGCCATCATAGATATTGTGATGTTTTAGGCTTTGACATTCAAGTGACAGTCATTTTTTCCAAATAAGTTAATTTTCCTATTTCCATTAGATCCAGGCATTATGCTGCTGTGGCACTTAACTCTGGTTCCCTACATTGTAGCCCCAGAAAATGTAATCATTATTATCTTCACATTCAGTACAGCATCACTAACATTTATTGATCTTGTATAATGTGCAACAGAGTAGTTGTCTTCCCTACTTTGTTTTTAAGTCATATGCTCTATCTGCCAGTTCAGAGCTGGAGGTATGTGTTTCTCATCTTTATATCACCAGTGTAATTATGTAACTCAATAATTGTTTGCTAAATATCTACAGAATTTGAATAAATTGTCATAAAAATTATTTTCAGGGTTCTCCATCATAAAATTGGGATACTAACTGCCACCCCCTACTACCTCAAAAAGAGAATAAAAAAAGGAAGAGGTTTAATTTTACAAAGTATAATAGGCTTCTACTATAATATATAAACATGTCATTTAGTTTTTTTAAAATGACAGCATTTTATAGAACATTCAGCTTTATAGTTGAAGTGTGTGTGTGTGTGTGTGTGTGTGTGTGTGTGTGTGTGTTGGCAAATGAGAAGAAAGATGGATGTTTCAAGTTACGATTGACAAGTAGCCAGGTAGTTCTTGATCAGCAGGCGATTGCTAGATCTGCTCCCTCTCCACACTGATAGATTTGGCCAGGTAACAGTAAAGCCAAATGAAAACAGACAGATTAGTATACATGTAACAGCAGGATGCATGACCTTCAGTTTTGCAACAGCTCCCCCTTGCCCTCACGGCCCATGAAGGCAATGCAGAATGAGCCCATGTGAATGCTGTGCACATTGAAGTCTATGCCACACCTAAGGAAACCTGAGCTTAAGAAACCCCCAACTGTATAAGGATAGTAGCAAATCTACCCAAACTTTATCTCAGAAGGATCCATTATTGTTATGATACCACTCAGGAAACAAATGATCCCTCTCAAGGGATATGCCTCAAGACAAGAGAAAATATGTCTCAACTTGAAAAGACAGTCTGAGATAAAATTTATCATAAGTCATGTAGAAACACTAGGAGGAAGTGTCTCACAACAATGGTAAGTATAGGCTCAAAGTAGCAGGCCTAATACTCTCTAGTTATCAGTTATTAATGAGTATATTTTATCTAATCTAAGAGAATATAAAACTGGGTATGACTGCAATTGTCAGTTACATCCAACATGTTTGTACAAAATCTGAACATTCTCTTTTAATCTGACCCTATTAAAAGAAGAACCACTGACCAAGAACTAGCACTATGCTCTAGCATGGATTATATATATTTTTTATTTAATACACTTCATATTAAAGAAATTTTAGGTTCACAGCAAAATTAAGCAAAATGTATAAAGCTGCCATATACTGCCTGCATCCCCATATGCACAATCTCCCCCACTATCAATGTCCCTCACCATAGCAATATATTTTTACAATCAGTGAAACTACATTGACACATCATTATCACCTAAAGTCCATAGGTTTACATTAAGGTTCACTCTTGGTGTTGTACATTCTATGGGTTTTGACAAATGTATAAAACTATGGATCTGCCATGTAGTGTGATACAGAGTAGTTACACTATCCTAAAAATCCACTGTTTCTCTTTCTCTTCCCTCCTACCTGGGGCAACCGCTGATCTCTTTCCTGTCTCCATAGTTGTGATTTTTCCAGAATGTCATATAGTTGGAACCAAACATATGCAGCTTTTTCAGATTGGCTTTTTTCACTTAACAATATGGATGTAAGTGTCTTCCATGTCTTCTCATGGCTTAATAGCTCATTTCTTCTTGTATCTGATTAATACTCATTCTCAAGATTTACCACAGTTTGTCCATTCACCTACTGAAGAGCATTTTGATTGATTCCAAATTGGTAAATTATGAATAAAGCTGCTATAAACATCTATGTGCAGGTTGTGTGTGTGTGTGTGTGTGTGTGTGTGTGTGTATTAAGTTTTTAATTTGGGTGAATATCAAGGAGGGGAATTGCTGGATCATTTGGTAAGAGTCTGCGTGATTTCATGAGAAACTATGAAACTATTTTCTAAAGTGGCTGTACCATTTTGCATTCCTGCCAGCAATGAACAAGAGTACCTGTTGCTGTACATTCTCTTTGCCAGTATTTGGTGTTGCCAGTATTTTGGAATATTGCACTCCAGTCAGAAGCTGTGTCTGGAAAGTAGTATGCCAATGGAAAAAGAGGGGAGGGGAGTGGGGAGAGAGAGAGAGAAAGAATGTGTGTGTTCCTGCTAACAGTTAAGCATTGCTTTAAAAACCCTTTTATGTTTGAATAAATTTTACAATTCATTTACAAATATCTTTCCAGTTATAAGAATGAGGAATACTAATGTTCACTTAACAACAAATGGCTGTTTCATTGAAGCTTGTCTGGTTGTATGTTTACTGTCCACTTCCTGTCATAGGAGAAGGCTAAACTGCAGAAAATGTTTGTGCTGCTTGTACTATAGAATCTCATTCATTCTCTCTCTCTCTCTCTCTCTCTCTCTCTCTCTCTCTCTCTCTCTTTCTTTTATTTCTGCTGCAAACCAAAACAAATGTCAAAAAGAATAAGTTCCTGTAATAGACACTTCTGTATCCTGTATCTTTGTTTCATGGAACACCGTGTGCTGTAGGAGACCTTTGTCTGCCTGGGGAGCACAAACCTGATGGAACTTTGAATTCATACTCACAATTCAAGCAGAAAATTCTCTGCTCCATGTAAAACTATCAAATAAGGTTTTGTTTGAATAATAAGATTTAGCTGATAAAAACAAATTCCTTAAAAAATTCTATAGTGAATAGGGGCAATGAATGTGTTTGTTACTAAAACTGAATCTTGGTGGGAAAAACAAAAATTCTATGCCTTAAATTTATAAAGGATACTAGTGTTTTTTCTTTATGTTAAGGTGAGCAAAACTCATTTTTCTAGAATTTAAAAAAAAATCAAGAAAGAGATTCCAATTTGAAATGACCTGAATTTGCATGACTCTTACGCAATAAACGAACAACAGCAAAAGTAAAAACACGAAAGGAAAAGAAAGAAAGAAGGGAAAATGTTAAATGTAGTCTGCAGTGACTCTGCTGCTTAGCAACAGTGAACCAAATCCTTGATATTGTTTACTATTGCAGTGTATTTTTCTGATAAAGTCCTTCAGAAGGACCTTCACCATTTTATCTATCACACTTTCACCAGCTTAATGTGACAAAGCGAGAAAATACAATTGTGGGATATACACATGATTACCAAACCTAAAGGTATTCCCTCTTCTCAAGGTGAAGAGTACAAAAAGCAGAAAAAAAAACATTTCTAGCGTAATCACTGATATATCATTTACTTTTAATACAGGGACTAGTATTATTTCTAGGTTTATTTTTATCAACACAAATAGTAACTATTTTTTGCCTGTATGCAGAGAAACAGCCCAAACTCTGAGATATACTAGAAATGAAGCCACAGAGAAAGAAGGGACAGGGAAAACTTACTGGACAGGAAAACAAGGTAGAAGATTCTGCCTGGAGTAAAAATGATTCACTTCTGTTGTAAAATAATGGATCAGAAACTTCAATGGATAGCAAAGGTTAATGTAGTAATTTATGAGACAAGTAAATGCTAAAAACCGAATAAATAAAGCCACATACTATTGTATTAAAAAGTGAAATTTCTAGAAGGAGAAATGTGAACAAGTCAGTAGCTAGGGAAAGGTTATCTTCATTTCCTATCAGAGTTAACAAATGAAATGGATGTCAGAAGACACACAACAAACTTACTCTCCAGGTATATACTGAATGACAAGTGAGGAGGTTCATTCCCAAAGGAAATTAGTGGGTAAAATGTATTTGAAAAAGTAATTATCTAAAGTAGGGAAACCTTTGAAGCTCTTTGAACTCTGAAATGGGCAGTTCCTCTGATAAAGATCTGATAAAGCAAGGAAAAATGAAGTATTCTGCATCTGTCCTTTTAAAGGAAAAAGTAGTAACTTCCATCAAACTAAACCTGAAATATTTTTTTTAAATTTTTTTAAATGTTTATTTATTTTTGAGAGACAGAGAGAGATAGCATGAGCAGGAGAGGGCAGAGAGAGAGAGGGAGACCCAGAATATGAAGCAGGCTCCAGGCTCTGAGCTGTCAGCACAGAGCCCTGGAGCTCAAACTCATGAGCCATGAGATCATGACCTGAGCCGAAGTCGGATGCTCAATGCTCAATGGACTGAGCTGCCCAGGCGCCCCTAAACCTGAAATAAGTTAATTGTCTTTACCAGCACAACCTTAGCTGAAACCCAGAAAACAGGACAGTATCTGATTCACAACATAAAAAGCCCTCTACCTCTAAACAAAGTTTCTTTCCTTCTATGGCAAAATTCAAAATAGAAAACAAATTTAATGACAATTGAAGCTATAGATCTCTAAATGACTGATTTCAAAAAGCCCCAATGTAACCTAGGAAAAGGAATGGAAAAGAATGCTATTATTACTCATCTAGAATTCAACATTTATTTTTAGTTCTTAAAAGCAAAACAAAATTAAAAGCAAACAAATATACTATCAAATAAAACGTGCAGATCTTGGGCAAGTTGGAGATTGTGGGGTAACGGCAAGATTTATTTTTCATGTTTTTTTCTATAGATTCTATGGATTTATTTTCTATGCTGAATTTAGTGTAACTTTGATGACACTGCTGTAAGCAATGTCAGACTGAAATTTTTAATTAATTATTGCTTTTTAAATGAATTTTATTAAACCTAATGCTTAGCTGATGCATTAACTCTGACCCAGATAAATAAAACTGACTAATATATTTGCTCAATAAAATATTTAAAATGGGTATTCTTCTAATCTGTGCTATATTTTTGAGTATTTGCGTATTATTTTCATAGTGAAATAATTAGTTTATATCCTTTAAATTCATACCTATTACATCATTTTGGATATAAGTTGAAAATCTTACTGTTGTGTGTTATTGTTCAAACCCCGCTCACTAACTGTCCCTCTTGCCGGAAGTGTGGGAAGAGGTGGCAAGGAGTGCTATCTCCAGAATCAGCTTTGTCTTTTTTGTGGCTCCAGTTAACATCCCCTTCTTATCTGGCCATTACCTTTTCTTTTTTTTTTAATTTTTTAAAAAAGCTTTATTTATTTTTGAGAGAGAGACAGAGTGCAAGTTGGGGAGGGGCAGAGAGAGAGGGAGACACAGAATCTGAAGCAGAGTCCAGGCTCCAAGCTGTCAGCATAGATATGTCCGATGAGAGGCTTGAACTCAGGAACCATGAGATCATGACCTGAGCTGAAGCCGGCCACTTAACCAACTGAGCCACCCAGGTGCCCCACTGCCACCACCTTTTCTATAATCCCTCTAGTCCAAGGGAGAGAATGGCATTTCACAGTAGCTAATTTGTGGGTTCCCTCGTATTTCTTACTTTTTCCTCTTTCCAAAATTAGCCCCCAGATTTAAATTCTTTACACTTTACAATATAACAGAGGCATTGTTTCCCAGATTATAACCCACAGTCATATTTCCTGAGGACCATATACTGCAGAGCACATTAACTCACGTTTATAACAGTGACTCTCTTTGAGAAGGTACATTAATAAGGTGGTGTTTTTGTATTAACATTATAGTAAAGCTACTAGTTTAACCTCAGATATGAGTAATAAAAAATGTTCTACCTCAATGATTCTCTAACCCATCTTTTGAGTCGGTAGTATTGCAGGCATCTCTCTGACCTTGAACCTTCGTCTTTAATAAATGATCTCTAAGTATCTGTCCCTAGATATCTAATTTCCTAGGTTTTATTTCCTTATAAGAATGTTGTCATAATTCTAGATGTTGATAACAGGTCTGTGGCTTGCTATTTAAATTCTGAAGACTCACAAGTTTCCTTCCCATCAAGTTTGATAAATTGTATATTATCATACACCTACTTTATTGTAATTGCATTTTAGTTATCATTTCTTTCTGATTTAAACTCTAGAAATTATGTGTCTGCATTTTCCTCTTCCTAGGTCACTGTTGCCCTGGTTGTACATCACTGCTTCTGCACTTTCTGTAGCCAAATCTGCACCCAAACCCACACACCTGCCTAGCTGCCTCCTCCTGGCCTCAATTCAGGATTTGTGGCTGCATCCCAGTTTTCGTTATGGCAAAAAGTTGTGATTGTTTTATATTTCTATACAAATATGCAAAAGAAATTCAACACAAAAAAATGATTTTGCTAGGAACAGTATATTAATTTTGCTGATAGAAAAATAACTCAGATTCTGCCTGAAAGGTTTTTCCAAGCTATCTTCAGAAAGTCCTAGGAGTTAAGGACTTACTGAAGTAAGTTTAACATTTATGAAAAATTTATTTTAATATTATTTTTTTCATTCAGGATAAGTGATAAAAAGCATTTTGACATTCTAAACACTAAATACTTTGAGGTGGCGTTGAGAATTTGTTCTTAATTTTAGTTTTCTTATATGACTCAAAATTTGTATTAGATTTTTTATACATTGCAGAATGGCATATTCATTTATTAATTAAACATGTAGTATTTACAGATACTACTCTGAATATAACAAGATCGTTATTTTCATTTTATATAAAACATATGACATAAGAAAATGTGACTAGAGAATGTTATAGGAAAATTGTCTCTTTCTCAGGTAACTGTAGCTTATCTCCTGCACTGCTCCTTGGGGCACACAATAGCTTTAATCTCTTTAATCTGGTATTAAGGCAACCACCATTTAATATTCTCATATCACTTCCTATATTTCATTCACACCTTTGTAATCAACAAATTCATTTTCCTCTATTCTCTGAAATATGGTTTAATACTTACTATTTTTTAGATTATATTCCTTTCTGTTGAAAAATATTCACTTTCTATTCAAATTCTATATACCATGTGAGGTCTAACCCCTACTTGTGCTCCATAAAAATTTACCACATTACTCTTGCCTGTGAATGAACTCAGAGTATTTAATCTTTCTCTCATTTCCCCCCTTATTTGTGTTCCCATAACACTTTCTCTATCCCTCTATTATAATATATATGTAATACCATGCTATGATTTTCTGTAGTAAAACCTGAGCCTCTTATGTACAGCTTCTGTAATAACCTATAAACTACAATATCCGTGAGGTTCTCCAGGACAAGACATATGTTAAGGCACATTATAGTTCTCAGCACATGACAGAAAATAAGTGTGTGTTTTTTTAATAGAACTGCATGGCTCACCAGATACCATGTTGTATTGTAAATCCCTTCACATTTGTGTCTTACCCCTTCCATTTCAAGCAGAATATAAACTCAAGGAAGAAGGAATTACATCAAATGGAGGCTTATTTAAACTAAGCAGCTTTCAATGGTGCACAGAAGTAAATGTCTATACAGGAGAGATTTCTTAAAGATTGTTGTTATGATTTGTTCAATACAAGTTTGGGGAAAGGGTTGTTATGGATCATGAGAATATTATAAGTATTTACATATGGCATATGTAATTTTGAACCAAATAAATATACTTTGAAATAGTTAAGGATCAATTTCTTCATTCTGGAATTACTAAGATTACACTTCATTAAGAAAAAATCCATTAATCAAACATTAATGAGTACCTATTATGTGTCAGACACAGATATTAATCAAATTATCACCAAAAAAGGTGAGCACCAAAAAAACTAGAGTTATTTAATGTAGGGAACACCACTGTGTGAGAGACCATAATACAGAGTTGAAGAGGAGTGGGTCATAGATTGATTCCTTTGAGCTAGAGACACCGAGATACATTGTAGGGTAGTGACTGCCCATGCAAATGGGAGTTGAGCAAGAAGAATAGACAGATGAATTACCATCTATGTGACTATGTAAGGTATCTAGACTCTGAAGCCTGAGATAGACCTTGCAAATTATGGCACTTATGGAATATGGAACAATAAAATAGTTTTATGTTGTTATAAAGAATAAATATATATTTAAAGAAAATGTGATCAAGCAAAGAGAAAACAGTAGTATTATGTTAAGACCGAATAGCAGAATAAAGAGTTTAATAGGGAATTCCCGGGGTTGGTACCATTCCCTGACACTTTGTGAACCACAGAGATCGTGGAATGGGAACATGAAATGATTCTGGTCTTATTTATTACAGGTGGGGTTAAAATAGAGGCTAATGGAGAAACCAAGATCACATATGTGGAACAAAAATTTCAGGAAGTTTTTAATTTTAATTGATTTTATTAATTTAATTTTTTTAAGTTTATTTATTTATTTTGATAGAGACACAGACAGAGCACATGATCCTGGGAGGGGCAGAGAGATAGAGATAGAGATAGAGATAGAGATAGAGATAGAGATAGAGAGAGAGAGAGAGAGAGAGAATCCTAAGCAGGCTCTGCATCGTCAGCATGGAGCAAGATGTGGAGCTCACACTCACTAACTGTGAGATCATGACCTGAGTCAAAACCAAGAGTCAGATGGTTAACCAACTGAGCCATCTAGGTGTCCATTTTTTATTTTTTTATTTCATTTTTACACACACTGAAAAGGGCTGTCAGTGTACATCCTCACCCCTACTTAAGACAGCTGCAGTTTGACTCTTCCTTAGACAACGTTTTCCAACTGGTTCATTCAGCTCCTTGTTTTCCACCCTATATTGCTACTGTAGTTTCAAAGCCCAATATCAAAAGAGCTGTGATCTGAGGAGACATACTGCTTTATCTGTTATTTACCGTGTAAGCAATGTGATTCTCTAAACAAGATCAGAGCTGGAAGGTTGGCTAGGCATAAAGGTAAGGGGATGTGTGTGGTAGGGTGTGTGGGTGTGTGGGTGTATGGGTGTGGATGTGGGGTAAGTGTCATTTAAGACACTAATTTATATAAGATAGACTAGAATAAACCATTCTCTCTGCATTCCCCCACAACCTTGGATAACGAGGACCCAAATAGAATAGTGCCAAAAAAACATAAGTTAAATGAATAATCCTTCATAGTAGTTCCATGTTACTTATCCATCAATATGTGCATGTTGATTGAAAGCACAAACAATGTTGTGTTTCTGGATGTTTTACATATATATGACACACGGACATATAGAAACAGAACAAAAGTGCCTAATTTTTAACTTGTATCCGCTTTCTTAGCTTTGCAATGTTTGATAATTTTGTCTACCCGTTAGGCATATTTTTATGTATAAAATAAGGATACCAATTTCACCTCCTCAGATTTTCTAAGTATTGAATAAAATATTTCTGTGAGACATCACCTGCCAGAGTGTGTGATATATGACATCCGTTCAATAAATGCTAAAATGTTCTACTGTCAAATCAGTGCACATCTGGAGGGGGTGTTCCTGCCTCTGAATGGAGAACCTATTTCAAGTGTCTTCTTTAGTCCAGTATTTCCAAATCTTCACACATAATATGAATGATGTTCATGTGTATGCATATGACCTATAAGGATACCCTATCACTAAAGATGTTATATTGGAATATAACTGACATTGTTACAGACATAATACTGAAACTCATACAAGTTTTTAAGTGATTCATTCTTATATTTATGTCACCACATAGTACAAGTAACATATATCTGCAATACACTTATAATTAACTTTTAAAGATATGTTTTCCTGTAGACCACCTCAAAGATAGCAGGTAGGTTTCATCCCAAAAGACAGTTTCAACTGGTAGGACTGTAATGATTTCAGTATACATGAAGAATAAGAGCTGGCACATTAGTTCATTCAGGGAGTACGCTAATTGATTAACAATATTCACTACCAGGACAAGAAAGAGAAGTAGTGACTCACATGACAGATTATTTGCCATCCCTAGATTATTTTGTTTAACTTTGTAACACCTTACTGTAGTAAGACAATATCATATTGATAGGCATTTAGAAACTATGCAAATACTATGTGGTTGGAGTAGAAAGCCAGATATAACAAAATGTAATTCCGAAATGCAATAACCTTTGTAAGAAATTTTATTTTGTTTAAACCAAGTAGTCTAAAACTTACTCCACTAAACCATATTTAAAGCAAAAGGAACCTACAACAGAGAAGGAAGGAGGCAAAGCATAAGAGACTCTTATACGGAGAACAAACTGAGGGTTGAAGGGGAGTGGGGGAGACGGAAAAATGGGCAATGGGCATTAAAGGAGGAAACTTCTTGGGATGAACACTGGATGTTGTATGTAAGCGATGAAACACGGGAATCTACCCCCAAAACCAAGAGCACAGTGAACACACTGTATGTTAGCCAATTTGACAGTAAATTATTTAAAAAAAATAAGAGAAAAGGAAAGAAAAGTAAAGTAAAATAAATAAAATAAAATAAAATAAAATAAAATAAAATAAAATAAAATAAAATAAAAGGAACCTAAGCAGTAAGCAGGCTTTTCATTCAAAGGTGCATTAGCAAAACTTTACCTTGATAAGAAATACATCAGACTTATTACTTTGCAGTGCCCTGTAGCACATAAAGATTTTGATTAATGCATTTGCAAATGACAGTGAAAGAATTTATATTTATATATGTACATGAATAAAATGATTTTAATTTGAAAAACACAATATTTATGATTGAGGCTATTTATCTTCTTAAGGGACAAAATCAAGAAATTAATTATGTTCTCACAGTGATTACAAATAGAATTTCACCTAAACGACCTCCCTTGTTTACCTTTCAGAGAAGGATGAGTCTATATTTGAATACTTTAAGGCATCCACTCTTTAACAGCTTGGACACAGTGAATTGTATTATTTTCTGACAAACATATAATACGTGAAGAACAACCTATAAATATCTTTGCTGTTCAATGAAGCATGAAAAGAAAATTAATTATTCACAGTTATTTAAAACATTAAAGGAAACATTATATTAGAGCATGAATATAAATTAAAAATAATTCTTTTTTTAAATTTTTTTAACGTTTATTTATTTTTGAGACAGAGAGCGACAGACCATGAGCGGGGGAGGGTCAGAGAGAGAGGGAGACACAGAATCTGAAACAGGCTCCCAGCTCTGAGCTGTCAGCACAGAGCCCGACGCGGGGCTCGAACTCACGGACCACGAGATCATGACCCGAGCCGAAGTCAGACGCCTAACCAACTGAGTCACCCAGGCGCCCCTAAAAATAATTCTTAAAATAATTGGCAATAAGAAATGCTACTAGTGAGTATTAAACAGTAACTTTGCAAAAAGTATTTTATTGATTAGAAGGCTTTTTTTTTAATGGCCAAGACCAGATTAAATCATAATTCAAAAATCCCAATATAGTTTCTTTTCTTTCTTCACAACAATTAAGATATGAATGGCCTGCATGGTTTCAAACTTTGCCACATGTTTCTCTTTGCTGCCCACAAAGTTTAATGCAATCTGAATCATTACTTTCAGTATTCTTTCACATGTAAATATCCAATTTTCCCAGAACCACTTCTCAAGACTACCTTTTCTTCAATGAGTATTCTTGGCTCCCTTATCAAATAGTAGTTGACTGTATATACATGAGTTTATTTCTGGGCTCTCAACCCTGTTTCTTCGTTTTATGCTCCTATTTTTATGCCAAAACCATACTGCTTGATAACTACAGCTTGTAGTATGGTTTCAGATTAGGAAGTGTGATTCCTCTGGTTTTGTCCTTTTTCAGAGTTGCTTTGACTACTATTCAGAATTTTTTGTTTTCATACAAATTTTTTTGTTTTTTATTTATTTGAAAAAATGCCATTGCAATTTTGATAGTGATTGAATTGAATATGTAAATGGATTTGGATAGTATGGGAATCCATGCTAACAATATTAATTCTTCCAATCTGTGAATGTAGGTGTCCTTTCACTTGTGTCTTCTTCAATTTCTTTTATAAAAACCTTGTACCTTTCATTGAACAGATCTTTCACTTCCTTGGATAAATGTATTGATATTTGTGTTTTGATGCTATTGTGAAATTAGATAGTTTTATTTCTTTTTCAGATGATTTATTTTTAGTATGTAGAAATACAACTGATTTCTGCATGTTGATTTTCTATCCCACAACTTTACTTAATCTCTTCACTAGTTCCAATAAATTTTTTGGTTTAGTCTTTAGTATTCTCTGTACATAAGATCATATCACCTGCAAAAAATGACAATTTTACTCCTTCCTTTCTGATTTAGATTCCTTCTATTTCATCATCTTGTTTGGCTGCTTTAGCTAAGATTTACAGTACTATTTTTTTTTCTTTTTAAAGTTTATTTATTTATTTTGAGAGACAGTGGGGGAGGGGCAGAGAGAGAGGGAGAGAGAATACCAAGCAGGCCCCCACTGTCAGTGCAGAGCCCCATGTGGGGCTCGAACCCATGAGCTGTGGGATCATGACTTGAGCTGAAACTAACAGTTGGATGCTTAACCAACTGAGCCACCCAGGCACCCCATCCAGTACCTTTTGAATAAGTGTGGTGAGTGGGTACACTGCCTTATTCCAGATCCTAGAAAAAAAGCTTTCAACCTTTTACCAATGAGTATGATGTTAGCTGTGCTTGTGTTATTATAGTATAGCTTTTATTATGTTATTATAAGTTCCTTCCATACCCAATATATTGAGGACTTTTTAATCATGAAAGTCCGTTACATCTGTCAAATGATTTTTCTGTACCTATTAAAATTATCATATGATTTTTACCTTTCATTCTACTAATGTGGTATTATCACATTTATTGATTTGCATATGTTGAATCATCCTTGCTTCCCAGCAATAAAAATAGTAATATTTAAGCTGAAAAAAAGGAGAGGAGGAAGATTCTATGATGGGTTATTATGAGATTTACTTAGAAGATCAAAATAATTAAGCAGCATACAGAGAAATCAAGAAATCGATCCCATTTACAATTGCACCAAAAACCATGAGATACCTAGGAATAAACACAACTAAAGGGGTAATAGATCTGTGTGCTGAAAACTATAGAAAGCTTATTAAAGCAATTGAAAAAGACATGAAGAAATGGAAAAACATTCCATGCACATGGACTGGAAGAACAAATACTGCTAAAATGTCTATACTACCCAAAGCAATCTACGCATTCAATGCAATCCCTATCAAAATAACACCAGCAAATTCACAGAGCTAGAGAAAACAATTCTAAAATTTGTATGGAATGAGAAAAGACCCCAAATAGCCAAGTAATTCTGAAAAAGAAAACCAAAACTGCAGGCATCACAATTCCTGACTTTAAGCTGTATTAAAAAGCTATAATCATCAAGACAGTGTGGTACTGTCACAAAAACAGACACATACATAAATGGAACAGAATAGAAACCCACAAATGGACACATAAATGTATGGGTAACTCATCTTCAACAAAGCAGGAAAGAGTATCCAATGGAAAAAATACAGTCTCTTCAGCAAATGGTGCTGGGAGAACTGGAAAACAACATACAGAAGAATGAAACTGGACTGCCTTTCTTATACCATACACAAAAATAAATTCAAATGGATGAAAGATCTAAATGTGACAGGAAACCATCAAAATCCTAGAGAAGAAGACAGGCAGCAACCTCTTTGACCTCGGCCACAGCAACTTTTTACTAGGCATGTCTCAGGAGGCAAGAGAAACAAAATCAAAATTGAACTCTTGGGACCTCATCAAGATAAAAATCTTTTGCAGAGCAAAAGAAACAATCAACAAAACTAAAAGGCAACCTATGGAATGGAAGAAGATATTGGCAAATGACATATTTAATAAATGGTTAGTATCGAAAATCTATAACGAACTTATCAAACTCAACACCCAGAAAAGAAATAATCCAGTGAAGAAATGGGCAGAAGACATGAATAGACATTTTTCCAAACAAGACATCCAGATGGGCCGACATGTAAAAAAATGCTCAATATCAATCCTCATCAGGGAAATATAAATCAAAACCACAATGAGATTACTACCTCACGTGTGTCAGAATGGCTAAAATTAACAACTCAGGAAACAACAGATGTTGGCAAGGTTGAAGAGAAAGGGAAACTTTTGCTCTGTTGGTGGGAATGCAAACTAGTGCAGCCACTCTGGAATATAGTATGGAGGTTCCTCAAAAATTAAAAATAGAACTACTCTACGATCCAGCAATTGCACTACTAGCAATTTTTCCAAAGGATACAAAAATGCTGATTTGAAGGAGTACATGTTTATAGAACTGCTATCAACAATAGCCAAAAATAGAAAGATCCCAAATGTCCATCGATTGACAAATGGATAAAAACGATGTAGTGTGTGTATGTATATGTGTGTGTGTGCATGTGTGTATATGTATATGTATTTGTATATGTATATGTATATGTATATGTATATGTATATGTATATGTATATGTATATGTATGTATGTGCATGGGTGTGTGTGTGTGTGTGTGTGTATGCACACACACATCCACAATGGAATACTACTTGGGGATCAAAAAGAATGAAATCTAGCCATTTGCAATAATGTGGATAGAACTAGAGTGTATTGTGCTAAGTGAAATAGGTCAGGAAGAAAAAGACAAGTATCATATGATTTCACTCATGTGGAATTTAAGAAACACAACAGATGGAAATAGGGGAAGAGAAGGAAAAATAAGATAAAATAAGAAAAATAAGATAAAAATACAGGGAGCAAAACATGAGACTATTAAATATAGAGAACAAATTGAAGGCTGCTGGAGGGAAGGTGGGTGAAGGGATGGGCTAAATGGGTGATAGACATCAAGGAGGGCACCTGTTGGGATGAACACTGGGTGTTATATGTAAGTGATGAATTACTGGGTTCTACTCCTGAAACCAATACTACACTGTATGTTAACTAACTTTAATTTAAATAAATACATTTTAAAAATAATAATACTAACACCTAAAAAAAGATCAACATAATTCATTTTTGAAGTCCTTTAAGACTCTCAAGAGCCAGTGCATATATCTCTTCTCATGTCCTTGTTCAAGGATATCATTTTGTAGTCTGAAATTGAAAATGGCAGGGATATTTATTTACACTACAGAAATTCTCAAACATTACAAATCACTGTCTCCCTCTCCACCCACCAAAATTAAGAACTAGTTTTCCTGCATACTACTGAGACAGCTTGGTGCAAATTCTAAATTCTATCTTCTTCCTAACAACAGTGTGATCTTGCATGTTTCTTAGCCTCCATAACTATGATTTTTGTCTTCTATAAAATGGGCATAATAGTACAGAGACAATTATCTTTTAATTTTTTATGAGTATTTTATCAGATAATCAACCTCAAGCATTTCGAACAATGCCTGTTACCTAGGGCATACTTGATAAATGTGTGCTAAAATAATATTTATTATTATTTTCTTTAAAGATTTTCAGAAGCTGCCATCCTATAGTGGGCAATAAGGCAGTTGGAGAGCAACATGCTTTAGGAAGGTTAACTTGGCCCAGGTGTGGAAAGTTCATTCGAGTTTGCAGAGATCCAGGGTCATAAAGTTCAGGATTCTGTGCACAGCATAGCCAACAACCTTTCTTATGGTTATTCTGAGCAGTATGTAAAGGCAGTCATGTGTTACACAAATTCCAACATTCATACCCCAAAAGATAAATGTTTGACTTTGATGGATGTGTATTTAATGGCACATATATTTAGTCATGGTCACAAAGGTAAAGACCCAAGAATAAAACCTGTTTCCTGGAATGTTGGGTAGCTCTGACTAGTCTGTCAATTCCGCTATAAGCTGAGTTTCTTCTGAAACAGAACTTGAGTAGAAAAATGATATTTCCAAGCATCATTAAAAATTAAAATTCAAATGAATTAGATTTGCATAAGAGTCTAAATAATTAAGTTGGGTTATAAATATATTCAGGTATTAGTCAAAGATTTAGGTGACTTGAAGATGCATATAACACAGTCTCTAATCTGAATGGCCATTGTATTTATATGATGTGCATACACACACATAAATTTTAAATTAAAAATGTCTCTTTAAGCCACAACAAAAAATTCTGAAGATTCAAAATCAGAAATTCAACTTGAGTAGTTAAGAGGTCTTCTAAAAATAGATAAAATTAAGAAAAAAAAATTGGCAGGTAGAGAAGAGAAACAAAGAGATAATGCACTGTGTCTTATCTCTAAATCATGAAAAATCTGAGGTTTAATGGGGAAAAGGTTATCAAAATAGAGAAGAAAAAATAAGAATGGAAGGCTATGTAAGCAGGGCTTAAAATATTAGGAATTCATATTCAACTTTATAGATTATCTTTCCACATGATTAAGTAAAATTTTATAAGGAAAATTGTTACTTAAAAAGATTTCTTATAAATATTTTCTGCTCAGCAACGTGGGAACATGTAAGTTTTGTTATTACCATCATCATTATTACCAAATTAATTACATAGCAAGGGAAAAACACAGCTTTTAGGTAAATATAACAGTTATGTGAGTTATAATATGACCTTTTGGTTTTCCCGCCTCTGAGTAAATCTCAGAGTCAAAAGCACATTTTATCTGTATGTTGTCCTTATGAGAAGTTGACATTTTATAGAGCTTGTTGTTTTATATCTAATGTGTCTATCTTGTGAGTTTATTATGAATTTTTTTCCTTGAGCAGATTCTTTTCAAAGAATATGGAGTCTTCAAAGGTCAACAGATGTAAGTCTTGAAGAGAGAAACAAATGCTAAAACAGATTGTCTCACAATCTACAGCAAAGCTAATAAGGGAATCTGGTAAAACTGGAAAAGCGGAATTATCTTTATAAGAAAAAAAAATGAAAGTAGAAGGTTCATTACCCTTGCTCCTTTTGATTTAAACTACAAAATTAAATAAATTACAATGCAAAATCCATTATATAAGCTCCATTTAGTTCAGTAAAATTTGGTACAGCTGGGTAAAAGAGCAGATGGTGACATTGTGATTGTGGACAGCACTCTCCAAAATCTAATTGAGAATGCTTGAGGGGGGACAAAAAAGACTGGTGTAATATATAGATACCCATAGTTACATTTCACCCTAGATAACCATCATGCACATCTGTTCTTGGATATCAAGAAAAACATGATTCCTTTAGCTTTTTTATCCAGTAGGCTCATCAAATGCTTTATAGATTGAGGTGGGATATTCTGAGAAACATGTGTTTGAGTTTGCTGGTTTCTTAATTTACAGTTATTTCAACCAAAAAGAAATGGCTAACAGAACTAGAATTGAATCATTTCAGATGGAGTCTCCATAAGAGATTTGGGGAACTATAAGAGCATAATATATTTGATTCTGAGGAATGAAGAGGTAAAATCTGTAATTTGCATCATGAATTGTTTAAGTGGTTCACAAAAAGCCTCTACTATGCATACTGATTTTTATCAACAAAATTTGATCATTGTGTCTACAGAATACATTACATGATCTTGTGTTGGAATGGTCAAACCAAATAATTTTACAGTTGAGTAAACCAGGCCTCAAATAGAAATCATTATTTTCACAAGGTCATGCAGCTTATTAGAGAAAATCTAATATTTAAATTTAGTCTCAGTATCAGGAAGATTTTATACGTAATTATCATAATTTCTGACACTATACAGTTTAAACAGTAGGTTAAGGTATTATCCCACCTAACAAAATCATCAGAAAAGGGGGCAGATAATCCGGCGTTGGTTACTTAAGCAGTTCAACGTTGTCATCAACAATCGACGTACCTTCCCTATCTTCACTGGGCCACCTTATGACAGATATGACATATTTGATCCCAAGGCTGGTTCCTCCTTGGTCACAAGATATCTGAGCTGGAGGTAGCCTCTGCAGAAAGCTGATTCCTTCTTTCATTTAGTGTAACAGAGAGAATCGTTTAATCCAATCTGGCCAATTTAAGATATTCTACGCATTTTTTGATAAGTAAGAGTCAACAAAATGCCAAGTGGGATGATGATGATGATGATGATGATGATAGTGATAATAATAAAACTAGCACTCAATGAATATATATTATGGGACAAGTTCAGATGCATTATATATTTCAATACATATTTAGTATATATGAATACATATATATTCATGTGAAATGGAAACTGTTAGGCAACAAATAACACTAACAACAAATCGTTCTCTTAACCCTAGTATTCTACATCATCTCATGTGTATAAGGAAAACCCTTAATAGAAAAAAGTCTGGGTAATTAGTTATTTTGTTATTGTGTTTTAATGTAAATTAATAAAATAGAGAAAATTTTGTCTGGTGGAGATCTTAAAGTTTTTAGTCAAAACACCTACCTTATTCTTTCATTAAAAATTGACTCCACTTTTGAAAACCTGGTGTGACAAAAACGTACTATCTGGTAAGCCAGTCTGCAATTTCAAAAAAGGCCTATAGAGAAGACATTGCTGCAGTTTATATGACCACCAGCAGTGGTAGATTTCCTTCTATTCTTTGGTAATAAAATATTTAAGTGTCCCTGTATTACTGTTACAATTTCCAAAACATATGAAAATGTGAAGCTGCATCCAATTCTTTGTCTTTATAAATCATTTACACAATTTTTGCTTTAGGTTTGAGACTGTTTCCTACAAGCATTTTTTTTCAAACTCTTAACTGAAATATAATCGTGAATTTTCACAAATTTACCACAATTACATACCAGCATCCAGATCAGGAAACAAGACATTAATATCATCCAACTACCAGTAATTAAGTTGGTTTTATTTATTATGTCTCAATCCTTTTAAATCTCATTGTTGGCTATTATCTCTCTCACCCTTCATCTCTCCCTCTCCCTCTGCAAATACAGAATTGAAGCAACATTACCCACAGTGTCAGTGCAAGAATTCAACCTCCATATATATATAGATAGATATAGATATAGATATAGATATAGATATAGATATAGATATAGATATAGATAGATATATATCTATATAGATATATAGATATATAGATATATAGATATATAGATATAGATATATATAGATATAGATATAGATATAGATATTTTAGGTTAAATTTCAACAAGAAACTTTACACAAGCCATGACGTTGAAGTCCAGAATCAACTGCATCATGCAGATGACGAACATTTACTTTTGCAAATACTCTATTCTTTATTTGACAACTTTAGTTGATATGTCTCCCGAATTTTAAGACAATGATGAATAATATATCGCAAATTCTCTCAATTCAAAATATCTACTCTTTACTTATGTCAAATCATTTAATATGCAGAGGTTAGATTTACACTCTCATATTACACTAGCAAGTATAGTAGCAAGACCCCTATAAAGCTGGTACTGTAAAACATTAGTGTTTTCCTGAGGCCTTTTCAAAACCTAGTATGTCATTAATTCATTTGCCAGTGGATTGTTAATGGTTAGTTAATATTTATTCTGAGTATTAAATAGTTTGTTATGCTTTGTTTCACAACTAGTGTTATTCCAAATTGGTAGAATGAAGTAAAAAGCATTTATTAATTTTCAAAATATGTATTCAGAAGTTACATCTCAATAACTTTGGTGCTATTTGTGTTTTTTTTCAGTTTATGTGCCAGACTCCCCACAGAATAGACAAGAAGTTAAATTTTGTTTCCCAACAATAGAAATTCAAAAGGTTCTAATAATCAGCTAACTCATTTAGCAAAATAAAACAAAAATTTTACTGAATTTTTCTATTCTAAATTAAGCAATAATCCAGTTAAAAATTCATTTGTACATAGTCTTCATACTTACATTGTATTTATATATCCATAAAATACGGATTTTCTAATCAAACTTGTTATTCTTTAGTTCTGTGAAAATGACTTTAAGGTAATCCTCATTGGTAATCTTTGGTTGGTGTAAACATATTGATTTAAAATGATCAGAATATTCAGGAATCTCTAAGAATCATTAAAATTGTTAATGAACTAAACTAGAATGCTAAATGTCCTAGCTTTTAGATGAAAAGTTAAAAGAGTGAAACTACTGGGGCACCTGGGTGGCTCAGTCAGTTAAGTGACCATCTCTTGATTTGGACTCAGGTCATGATCTCACAGTTCATGGGATCAAGCCCCTGTTGGGCTCTGTGCCAAAGGCGCCAAGCCGGCTCAGGGTTTTCCCTCTCCCTCTCTCTCTGCCCCTCCCCTGCTCGCTCGCTCTCTCTCTCTCTCTCTCTCTCTCTCTCTCTCTCAACTTAAAAAAAAATGTAAAACTCCTTTTTTTTTAAAATTGGCTTTCCAAGTATGTTTGCTTAAAATTTCTTACCTATGAACTACTATGTGATGTAATGTCTAAGTGTTAATATAAATGTTGTAATGATATTCTATACATATTAATCATGCATTTTCTATATTCAGGCTTTGTTTTAAGACTTTGAATGTTTCATCTCTTTTCACCCATAAAAAGATAGAGTTACTGCTGCCCTGGGAATAAAAAGTGTGTGTGTGTGTGTGTGTGTGTGTGTGTGTATTATATGAATACACAAAGCCATAGCTATATTTACACATTTATATAATTATGTGTACACACACACACATATATGTTTCAAAAATAATTGGGCTATACTTGTTCTATGTGGTTGGTACACTTTAGGAAAAATATATTTGCTTAGAATATATTCTATTCTATGCAACTAAAATCTTATTGTACAATAGGTATTACAAATACAAGTGAAGTCTTAGTAGTTAAAATTTAGATAGAGGTAAGTTTCAGTCAGACATCTGAGACTTGAGAGGGTGAGAGGGAAGATAAAATTATAATGTACATTAGTGTCAGAGGTGACTTCTGAAAGTATATATCCAAATAACATATTTATTCTGAAGAATTTTACCAAAATAAATCTGCAATCTCTTTCAGAGAAGCTTACATATTCAGATTTAAAAAAATGGAGAAAACAATGACTTCATTTAATTAAATTATGTTTTATATTTTCCCCTAATCAATGGACTTGGGTCAAGGTGAGCGGGGAATTCTATAACCTAAGATACTCAGTAAGAAACCAATCATCTCCAGTTCTCTTTGGATAGTATCTGATAATTGTTGGCAAGAGTACTCCAAATATTATTTTTATTATTTGAATAACAACACTTAATATGGTATCTATCCTCTTAGCAAATTTCTAAGTGTATAATACAGTGTTAACCATAGGCACAAAGTTGTATAGACCTCTGTGTCATTACAGAGCCTAAGATATTAGACAATTTAAAATTGAAGGATCAGGTCAATTAGAATAAGTTCTACCATTTAAATTATACTCGCAAGCGCACGTGCGTGCATGCACACACACACACACACACACACACACACACACACCCCAAGACTTAAAAGAAAATCTGTATAAATTTCCATTTTAGATTTACTTTTCAGGTTTGACAACAACAAGAGTGTGTATAACCACTTCTCCAAACATTCAGGTTTATAGAGCAGTTAACATTTGTACTTAATTTGTATTTTCTAGTCCTCAGTAATTCAGGCACCTGCTTTCAAATGGATAGGCAATTTATCTCAACGTTTCAACAACTTCAGATTTTATGGAATGTTTTGAAGATTTAAAGAAGCTTTTAAAACTGATAAAAATGTTTTAGACTAAAAAGTAATCTTCACTGTAATGTTAAAATTTGACAATATTCTCTTAGAGAACCCCTTCAAAATAGGTCTTTTTGAACTTTCTCAAACAGGCCCATTAAGTTGTAGAATCTAAAGTCATCATTAAATTAATAAAATCCTTTGTCATCAAAATGGACATAAATTTGATCTGTGAGTATAAAATGAACATTACATAATTTTCATATCCATTACACTCAGATATTCAATCTGTTTTATATCTCAGCTGTATTTATGCATTCAAAATTACATTGAAAATTGAAGTCATGATCTTAATAGTTGTGTAATTTTGGTCTTATCTATATTGCAATAAAATATTGGAATTTGACTAAAATTATTCAGGATATTTAGACAAATTCTCACTGAATTATGCCTATTAATGTACACTGAAATACATGCATGAGAAATACTTGCTTATAATTGTTTATTTAACATGTATCTTATTATTAAGGTCAGAGAAGACATAGTTTTGGTGCAAAAATCAAGATACAAGTTATGAGTATTGTGGTGGTGTTTCTTTCTGCTCAATGAATGTCTCAGAACCTAAAAATTTTCTTCATCTAGATACTACTTTGGTTGTTGGAAGGAAAAAGAAAACAGAGAAAGGTAAGTGAAAGGAGGAGTTAAAATCCAAAATATGTTCAGAGATGAATGCACTCAATGAGAACTGGGTATAAAATCTACAACTGACATAGATGTGTAAAATATTAATTTAGGGGCGCCTGGGTGGCTCAGTCAGTTAAGTGTCTGACTTCAGCTCAGGTCATGATCTCACAGTTTGTGGGTTTGAGCCCCACATTGGGCTCTGTGCTGACAGCTCAGAGCCTGGAAACTGCGTCGGATTCTGTGTCTCCCTCTCTCTCTGCCCCTCCCTTGCTCGCACCGTTGTCTCTCTGTCTTTCAAAAATGAATAAATGTCAAAAAAAATTAGTATTAATTTATTTCTTTTTTTTACTAAAGAACTGGTTCAATTAGAAATCAATATTAAAGAGTGGTGTAGGAGCATTCCACATGTATCAATTCTTCAAGGATTAAGATTAAAGTTGTATACAACATTCTCTTGATAATATTTCTTTTTTGTTTCCTCATTATCTTCCTGACTTACAAATGCATCTTCTTCTCAGGATATTTTCCTATGAATTTTCTTCTTCTTCATTACCCTCTAGATAAAATGTCGTTTTTATGCTGGTGCCTCTCAATATGTCTTTTTTATCTTTACTACTCTCAGAACTCCATTGCTAGCTAACTCTGTAATGGCCACCTATTCCTGAATCTCTTCTTCTAAATGTATTATATTTCATTCTAACCAATAAGAATAAATGGAAATCCATTCTTCTTATTGGAATAGACACCTTAGAAAATTATTGGCTTCTCTGATCTTCTCATCCAAATCCATCTGAAAATCTTTATGAATCAAATTTCAATGTCTGCCTAGAATTTGGTTATTTTCTAATGCAAACACCGTTCTTGTTCAACTCATTATCATTTCTAACTTTTATTACTACAATAACTCATTACATATCTCTACCCTCCCAAAATTGTGATTCTTCAGTTTGCTCTCCAGAAAGAAGCCAAAGTGATGCTGCTAAAACATAATCCAACCATGTAACTCTTCAGCTTACCTCAGAATCCCTATTCTTTGTCTACTTGAAATCTGAAATCTGACTAAAAGACATTATAAGATTTTGCTATATTGTCTATCATCTGAAAAAAAACCAATACAGTGATCAAGATTAATAAAACACATTTTCATGAAACTATGTTTAAGCCTCCTCAATTAATTGCCTGTAATGGAATGACTTTCAAAGTTCTTAAATGTCTAATGGGAAAAAGTCTGTTATTTACAGATTTTTGTTAGTCCTATGTGTTGCTTTTATGACACTGAGAAAAAATAGGTTTTAATATTCTAATTTTTGTTAGTTTATTTTCTAACTATAGAGAACAGATAGATGGTTACCAGAGGAAGGTAGGTGGAGAGATGGGAGAAATACATGAAGGGGATTAAGAGGATATTTGGAATTTAATTTTTAGGAAAATAAAATTATGTTTTCAATGTCAGAATATTGGAGTACTATTATTGTTTAATGTATCTTTATTTCTTTTTTTAAAGTTTATATTAATTTTTTTAATATTAAGTTTTTAATTAATGGCTGGGTATGCATGGTTAAAGTAGAATGATAGGAAGATCATTCCATGGTAATCGAATAAACTAAGAAAAATTAGCAAAAAACAAAAAAAGGATCTAATTGTGGAAGATATTCCACTGCCCACCAGCATTAGTGATCCTTCTTGGTGCATGAGAAGAATTACAATTTTCTGCTTCTCAAAATTAGTTGTTTTCATGAGACTCACATGATAGGTGAGCATAAATGATGTCTTTTTATTTAGATACTGAAGCAAGACACTAAAAATAAACTAACCAAAAGATTAACCATGAGAAAAATTCATAAAAATAATTAGAAGGACTCACATGAAATAATTTAAAGTGGTTATATCTAGAGTGTTGTCATGGGCTGAGGTAAAGGTGGAAATATCCATTTTATGTTTAAAAGGAGATCCTTGGGGTAGGGAGAGTCAGAGAAAAATACCATGAAGAAAGAATTTGACAAGTTGCTCAGGCATTGGTGCAGTTAATCATTGTAACTGCTATTTGGAGCTTATTGAACTTTAGTCTTGCTTACTTTCACCTAGATAGTGTTGATAGAGTCAAATTTCTCAGACATTTTTCTCCACATATCCTTCCAAATCTATTTTAATTTTTTAAATGTTTATTTCTGAGAGAAAGAGAAAGAGAGAGAGAATATGAGAGCGAGCAGGGGAGGGACAGAGAGAGACACAAATACAAAATCTGCAGTAGGCTCCAGGCTCTGAGCTGTCAACACAGAGCCCAAGGTGGGGCTCGAACTCATGAACTGTGAGATCATGACCTGAGCCAAAGTCAGACACTCAACCGACTGAGCCACCCAGGAGCCCCTTCCTTCTTTTTTTAATGTTTATTTATTTGAGAGAGAGAGAGAGAGAGAGAGAGAGAGAGAGAGAGAGAGAGGAAGAGTACAAGAAGAAGAGGGGCAGAAAGAGGGAGAGCAAGAATCCCAAGCAACCTCCACCCTGTCAGCACAGAGACGAATAGGAGAAACCAAGAGCCAGAAGCTTAACCGACTGAGTCATCCAAGCACCCACATCTTCCTTTTTTTTCTAAATATTTATTTATTTTGAGAGAGAGAGAGAGAGAGAGAGAGAGAGAGAGAGAGAGAGAGATCACGCAAAAGCTCACACAAGGGAGGGGCAGAGAGAGAGAGAGGGAGACAGAATCCCAAGCAGGCTCCATACTGTCAGAGCAGAGCCCAACATGGGGCTCAATCTCACAAACTGTGAGATCATGAGCTGAGCCACTATCAAGAGTCAGATGCTTAACCAACTCGGCCACCCAGGTGCCCCCCAGCTTCCTTCTTTAATACTTTTCTTCAGGGTGGTCATCAAACAGAGCTTTGTGACTACAGTGGAACAAAATTTTTTGTCTCTTTCTCTGGTTCTATTTTCTTATATTGATCATATGAATTTACTCTTCCTTCTTTTGTTCTTTCTGACAAAATTTTGGAAAATATAGCTAGAGTTTGGTAAATAACTAGTTGCATAGATTTTGGCATTATACACACACATATACATACACCACATATATGTTTATTATAGATAATACATATATATTATGTTTATATTATAAATATAAAAATATATTAAATATATATGTGTGTATACACACACAAATTCCTTTTAGTTTCAATTTACTAGGTATTAGGGTTCTGTTAAGAGTGTATAATATAGTGGCTCCTGGGTGGCTCAGTCGGTTAAGTGTCCGACTCTTGATTTTGGCCTAGCTCAGGTCATCATCTCATGGTTCATGAGTTTGAGTCCCATGTTGGGCTCTGTGCTGATAGTGCAGAGCCTGCTTGAGATTCTCCCTCTCCTCTCTCTGTCCTTTCCCTGCTTGCACTCTGTCTCAAAGAAATAAACTTCAAAAAAAAAGAGTATAGTATAGCTGAAGTCTGTCATTTTTAATCACTGCATAATGAGCCAGGTTGGAGGTGCAGGAATGTGTTCTAGACAGAAGACAATGTTAAAGGTTGTATCCTATTCGCAGTAATGCAAGTGGCTCTATTTGTCTGATGCCGACAGAACAAGTAGAGGAAGAGATGTGCTAAGAAACTGAGATGTTGATGGAGATGTCAGGTCTCAAAGCGTCTTCTAAACCACACTACATGAGAATCATGAGGCATTGCTAAAGGGATCTGAGCAAGAGGCAGAAATGGTGAGACAGGTTTCTTAGCAGCTATGGCTCCAAGGGGTTTCCAAGGGAATTTAAAACTCTTCTACCCATTTCAAATAGTCTCCTCCATTCTTTGATGGAATATTTAATATTTTTGAAATTTTATTACAAACATAATATAAATGCAGTTTCACATACAAGTCCTCTTGTTATCAGACATTTTGAAAATATAAACCAATATGAGTATTGGCATTCTTTTAGAACAACCACAGATCCTGTTCCTTAGAATAACTTACTGTTGTTGTGGAAATGAAATAGACACTAACAAAATTGAAGTCTAAGAGCTCAACTAACAAGTTTTCCTAACAGTTAGGGGGATCTGGCCCCAGGTGGTAGCAGTGGGGAAGGAGAGAAGAGCCTGCTTTAGAAAAATAATCAGGAAATATAAGACAGGGGTTTTAGCCAATTTGAAATGAGATCTGAGAAAGAAGAAGGAATCAAGAATAGGAACCATATTTTTGGTTTTGGCATCAAGGTTGCAAATGGACAGGTATATATTAGAAATAATAGATTTTTGGGGGGAGCTGTCATAAACTAAGCTTTAAGCATGCTGAGATGAGTGATATATGGGACATCTGGATGCAAGCATTTGGCAAGTTCATGCTTTATTGTTGTTGCTACTGTCTAGTTTTCATGTCTAGTTAGTATGTCCTTATCCAGAGACTATCTAATGTAATTTTTGTGCATGTCCTACAATGAATCCAGAGTACCATGATGATAGAACTCAAAACTGAAAACATACACCTGTCTTTGGTATCTTATTACAATAAGCTCATGTGTCCTAAAAACACTCCAATTACTATATAATATAAAATTAATTAATCACATGTATCTCTATACCCTGTGCAAAGTAAAACATTGAATGACTCAACAAATGCCATTCTCTTCAACATGTTAATGATACAGTTGTAGAAATGTTTGTTAAACAGTCCAGATAGCATACAAATCTAGTTTTAGACACTATTTTTGTATGATAATATTAATTTACATATAAAATTTAAAACTTACAGTTTTTCCTAAATATTTGGTCTAATTCTTTTTCATATAAGTCAAGAACAGGGAAACAAAATTAACCCTGCACAAAGATAATCCTATCCTACACAAATAGGATAATGAGAGGATTATAGATTAAGATTTATTTTCAGAACATGGATGTGAGAGGAAATTCAAAATGTAAGCTTTTATATTACAAAATAATTAATGAACAGTCCCCAAAATTAGTTATTTTGGCTTTTTACCAAGTTATATGAAAATGAAACAAAGAAGAAAGCACATTGGATTTAAAGACAATTAGGAAGGGGGGAAAAAAAGACAGTGAAGATAGTTTCCAAAACTCCAAAAGAACAAAGCTTTGCATAACAAAACCTGCAGAAGAATCTACCTCAGCAGATCTCACCATGATATTATCTGAATTATTGAAGAAGGTAATTCAGGTGAAGCATTATCTACAGAGATTTTTAACACTGATGAATTTGCTTTGTTTTGAAGCACATTCCTCTCAGAGCTAAAAGTAGTGGTGTGTGTGTGTGTGTGTGTGTGTGTGTGTGTACGTGTGTATGTTTCTGAGCATAGCATGCACGGCATGACATGACAGATTTTCAGACTTCTTTTCCCTTTCCCCACTCTTACCTTCAACCCTTGCTCTCTGACAAGCAAAAAGATGAAGGACAGAGTCTCATTTATTTAAAGTTTGAGGATGCTGCATGGAGACACAGGTTGTGTGTAACTGTGTGTGTTTGTGCAGGCATTGTAACAGAGGGTGGTTATCCCAGATATCTAGTTTTCACTTGAAAATGGTGAAAGAGAAGGATTTAAGATCAGGGGTGCCAAATTCCACCACTAAAAGAAATACTTCATCTGGCGTAAAAGTGATTAGTCAGTCAGAGAAAGACAAATATATGACTTCACTCATATAAGGGCTTTAAGACACAAAAGAGATGAACGGAAGGGAAGGGAAGCAAAAGTAATAAAAAACAGGGAGGGGGACAAAACCTAAGAGACTCTTAAATATAGAGAACTGAGGGTTACTGGAGGGGTTGTGGGAGGGGGGATGGGCTAAATGGGTGAGGGGCATTAAGGAACCTACTCCTGAAATCATTGCACTCTATGTTAACTAATTTGGATGTGAATTTTTAAAAATTAGATTTTAAAAAGTGAGAACTTTTCCAAGAGTTCCAAGTGCTTACGAATAGAAAATACAAATGCTAAGTAAAAATAAATCAGTCAGAGAAATACAAATACCCTATGATTTCACTCTTGTGTGGAACTTAAGAAACAAACCAACAGGGAAAAAATAAGAGAAAGAGGCAAATCAAAAAAGAGACTTTTTAAAAAAGTTTATTTCTTTGAAAGAGAGAGAGAGAGAGAGAGAGAGAGAGAATCTCAAGTAAGCTCTGCACTATCAGTGCAGAGCCAGATGCAGAGTTTGATGAAGGGGGAGGGTCTTGATGGTGGGAGAGGGATCTCATGAACTATGAGCCCATATCAAAAGTCGGAAGCTTAACCAACTGAGTCACCCAGATGTCCCCCCAAAAAGGACTCTTAACTATAGATAACTAATTGTTACCAGAGGGGAGGTGGGTGGGGGAATGCATGAAATAGGTGATGGGGTTTAAGGAGTACACTTGTGATGAACAGTGGGTGATGTATGGAATTCAACCACTATATTGAATACCTGAAACTAATATAACACTGTATGTTAACTAACTCACTGGAATTAAAAATTTTTTAAAAGAATAGGAAACACAAAAAAGTTTTAAAACAGGATTTCCACTTTCAAATTTTGTTCTCCCACACTGAAAAAAAACCACAAAAAGCAAAATTCTTATTTCCTCACTAACACTATGAAAACTACCTGATACTGGTCTAGAATGTAGGAGATTCTGATTTCATAAATGATATCTCTTTTCTTTTTTCCCATTCTAGTGCTCCCATTGTTTTAATTACAACGGAGTAATCAACTTTCCTTTCTTTAAGGAACTTCAAAAGATCTTTGTAGAGAAAGTCTGTGGTATTTGAACCTCACCATTGGATTTGTTATTATAAAACAAACATAGGGCTAGGCTCTGCCTCCTAATAATAGAACTTTGGGTAACTGACTTTATTTTTTTGATATCCCTTTTGTCATCTGTAAATAGGAGATTAGAGTGCTTGGTTTATAGGATTATAGTTAGACCAAATAAAATGATAAGTATATTTATAGACAAAAGTATTTAGTATGTTATTGTTATAATCAATTTATTTCATAACCACTGCTTTTTATTTAATATTATTGGTTTTTTTTTTTCATTTTGTATTTTAAAAATCCACTAAGGGGCGCCTGGGTGGCGCAGTCGGTTAAGCGTCCGACTTCAGCCAGGTCGCGATCTCGCGGTCTGTGAGTTCGAGCCCCGCGTCGGGCTCTGGGCTGATGGCTCAGAGCCTGGAGCCTGTTTCCGATTCTGTGTCTCCCTCTCTCTCTGCCCCTCCCCTGTTCATGCTCTGTCTCTCTCTGTCCCAAAAATAAAAATAAAACGTTGAAAAAAAAATTAAAAAAAAATCCACTAAGAATGCTAGGAATTATTTTTTAATTTTAATTTTAAAATTGAGTATTTTGTATTAAAAAATAAATCTAAAACAAAAATTGATTTTCAGGAATTTAAGTTCCTTTAGTAAGAAAATAAATTATGCCTAATTACTCTTTCTCCAAATAACAGTAATAAGCTATGTAAACTATGAATATACATTATACATTATATATGTTATGACATATATGTAATACAGATTATATACAATATGCTACATTTTATATAGAATGTAATAGAATACAATATAATAGTTTGAACACACTGATGAGAAAACAAAAGGAAGCAGAAAGCCAGAGTGAAACAAAGCCTAAGAGAAAAAAAATATATATATATATACATATTATCAAGTAACATAACAGAGAAAACTTTCCAACTCATACAGAAATTTTAATGGATTGCAGAATCAGATTTTGAAGTTGGGTTTGCCAGAGTGGCTGCACACTGAAGCAGGAGAACCTTAGCAAAAAGAAACAGGAGGGTGAACCATCAAATATACAAATTCATCTCAAAACTATGGCTGACTCTCTGTGAAAAGGAGGCTGAGAAGGCACCCTGCAGGAACACAGCAGGAAACCACATTAAGAAGGCTAAAATTGCTGAAAAGGGATGAAAGCAGCTACCCAGAGCTGTATAGACAGGATTAGGAATACAAAACCTGCTGAGTTAAAGGATCTTGGCAAAAACCTCTTAGTGTCAGCGAAAATCCAGAAATCATGCCTTAAGGATAAGGGTTGCATAATAGGATTAAGGGGTACAGTTTAAGACGAAAGACAGAACTGAAATAAACTCACCAAAATAAAACCTAAAACCAACCCTACCTCTAGATCAAGACAATTCACCTGTAATCGTCTGCCTACTAGTACCACACACATATCCCCATAGGCAAATCACACTGAAACCGTTAAAAATCAAAACTAAGATGCCATAATGAAAGCAGGTAGAGAAAGTGGACACTATTAAAATAAATGCAAGACATGAATGATGGCTGGTTCCTCATTAATAACAATAAAAGACAAAATAAACTTTAAGTTGTTTAAAAATATGTAATATGTTAATTAGAGTTCTGTATCTAACAAGACCATTTTAAGATAAAATAGAACCTCACAGTACTAGAAATAGCAAGAAAAATTCTTCAAGATGAAACAAATTTGTATAGGATGGAAATGAACTTCTCTGGGAATGAAAGAACAATGAATCACATCACAACTGTATCTGATCAAAATCAATTAGCAAAATGTGGATTTAAACACAATTGTATAAATAATTATACTAAGTGTAAAATAACCCAGCACTGATAATGAAAGCAAAAGTTCTCAGAATGGATTAAAATCAAGAAACAGATAACATCAACTTACCATAAAGATACGTCAAATCAAAATACATTGGTAAAGGAGGTATCATGTGAATACTAAATTTAATAGCATGGCTATATTAATATTAAACAAAATAGACTACAAGGTAAGGAATATTATCAGAGATGAAGAGGATTTCATAATGATGAATGTGTAAATTCATCCAGACATAATAGTTCTAAAAGTATATGTATTTAATAAAGTAACTAAAAAACACATGAGGCAAAAATAACAAGCCTAAAGACAAAAGTAAAACAGTGCTCCTTTGACTTTGAAGAATTTAAAATGCTGACCTCAGTAATGAAAAAAAAGGAACAAATTATTTAAATCAAGAAAATTCAAATAGCACTATCACCAAATTAATCTAACTGACACATACAGAACACTGCAACAAAAAACTGCAGAATATCCATATTTTGTGTGTATGGAATGCTCAGGTTTCTGGACCATGCAACAAAACTCAATTAATACCAAAGAGAAGAAAAGATACAGATATGTCCATTTCTAATAGAAATGGAATAAAATCATAAATAAAAGAGAATAAGACCTCTAAAGAATCTCCAAGCAGGTTTTTTTTTAATTTTTTAACTTTTATTTATTTTTGAGAGACAGAGAGAGACAGAGTGCAAGCAGGGGAGGGGCAGAGAGAGGGAGACACAGAATCTGAAGTGGGCTCCAGGCTCCCAGATGTAAGCATAGAGCCCGATGTAGGATTCAAACCCACGGACCATGAAATCATGACGTGAGCCAACATCAGATGCTCAACTGACTGAGCCACCCAGGTTCCCCAAGAATCTCCAAGAGTTTTAAAATTAGGCAACTCACTACATAAGTCAAGAACCCGTCAATCACAAATAACATTAGGAAATACTTTGAACGAAAGGATAATAAAGCACAACATACTCAGTATGTGGAATAAACCTAGAGCAGTAAATAAGAAACGTATAGCTTTCAATGATTAAACAAGAAAGATTTACAGTAAGTTATCTATTTTCTATCACAAGCTTGACAAAAAACGATAAGCTAAATATAAAATAAATAAAGAAAAAAGAAACTCTCTGAAAGAGAATTACACATGAATAGAGAAAATCTTTAGAACCAAAAAATGTTTCTATGCAAAATTTAGTAAAACCAATAAACCCTTAGTAAATGTCCCTAAGAAAGAGAGAATACATAAATTTCCAATGCCAGGAATAAAAGAGGGGAAATTCCATATATCCTGCAGACATTAACACTGTGAGAGAATATTATAAACAACTCTGAGTATAATCAACAAAATGCACAGTATCTTTGACCACACAATGTATCAAAACTCAGAAAAATAAATAGAAAATACGAAAGCCTATTGTATGTTAAAACAATTGTATTTGTCCTTTAAAACTTGCTCCAAAAGAAACAGCCATACCCAGATAATTTCACATAGGATTTCAATAAAATATTTAAGAATTTATAATAGTTGTACACAATTTTTTTTCAAAAAGTGGAGGTGGTGGAAACACTATTCAACACATTTCACGAGGTCAACATAACCCAGTTATCAACCCTTGATAAGAATGTTACAAGAAAGTATAATTATAAACAAATATCCCTCTTAAATATAAAAAAAATATTCAAAACTAACTGGAAAATCAAATCTATTAATATAAAAATGAAAATGCAGGATAGCCAATGCTATTTTAAATATTCAAAAAGTAATCAAAATGTTCAAAATTAGGTATGCAAAAATAACCACATTAAGAAACTCAAGGAGAAAAAATGCACAATCATCTTTATGGATTAAAAATAGAATTTGACAAAAAAAAAAGAAACAGATTTTGACAAAATTTGATAGTCTCTAAAAGCAAGAATTCTTTACAAACTAGGAGTCAAATTCACAATTCAAAGGGAATGTACTAAAGCCCAGAGCCAATGTAATGCTGAATGGTAAATTTTTGAGTACTCTCACATTAAGTCTAGAAAAAAAGTGAAAGTTTGTCTTCACTACTTCTATTCAACACTGAAACAAAGGTACTAAACAGGAATAAAAACTGATAATCTATACATATATATTTCCTTATTCGCATATACCATTGTTCTAAATAGACAAACTCTAAGGAATTTAGAAAAGAGAAAGAAAGAAAGAAAGAAAGAAAGAAAGAAAGAAAGAAAGAAAGAAAGAAAGAAAAAGAAAGAAGAAAGAAAGAAAGAAAGAAAGAAAGAAAGAAAGAAAGAAAGAAAGAAAGAAAGAAAGGAAGGAAGAATATTAATTCTTTTAAGTTAAGACTACTACTATGCCACTTTGGGCTCTCCATGATTGAATTAATAGGCATAGAATAGGTACTGGTTGGAGTGACTGATGATCATTTCTAAGGAGAAATTGTGCCACTACTGTACAAAAGAAGTCAAGAAAACTATGTCTGGGATACAGAAATTTCCTTGGGATGGCTCTTGGTATACCATAATATGATTGAAGTCAATGGAAAATTACAACACACTAATTCAGGCAGGGCTGCTAAAGGCCCAGACCCTTCAGGAATGAATGATTGGGTTACCTGACCAGGTAAAGAACCATGACCAGCTAAGGTGTTTGTTAAAGGCAAAGGTAATATGGGATGGGAAGTAAATGTCACCTCAATTAAAAGTTGAATTTTATGGGGCGCCTGGGTGGCTTGGTCGGTTAAGCGTCTGACTTCGGCTCAGGTCACGATTTCACGGTCACTGCATTCTGGTATGTAAAGGAAATAAAGGAAACAACAGATTTCACTAATTACATTATTAGGTAAAAATATTTCATTTGTTGAAAGAAATAAAAACATTTTACTTTTCATGAAAAAAAATCTGAATCAATCAAATTGGTTGTTGGGAATTTCCCATACAATGTTTTGATTTATACATTGGTATTAAGTATTAAATATTAAATATTAAAATACCAAATTAAATATATTTCAGTGAAAACATTTCTGTGAAACTATAAAGACTTTTAACTTTAGGTTTTTTGGGTTTTGTTTTGGTTTTTTGTTGTTGTTGTTCTATTTTGTTTTTTGAGAAAGAGGGCAGAGAAGAGCAGAAGGAGAGAGAGAATCTTAAGTAGGCTCCACGAATGTGGGGCTCCACTCACAAACTTGAGAACATGACCTGAGCTGAAATTAAGAGTCAGATGCTTAACTGACAGAGACACCCAGGCACCCCTCAGCTTTAGCTTTTATCTTTAACTTTAATATAATGGGATTTGTTTTCCCTAAAATATCTTTTATTGCATTCTTTGAAGTGTAACTTATAAACAATAAAATTAATTCATTTTAAGGGTTTGGTTCAATGAGTTGTGACTAATGTAAATCTTTGACTTCTTTCACTCAGCATAATGCTTTGAGATTAATTCAAGTTGTTCTAGTTATCTTTGTTTTCTTTTTTTCATTTCTGTGTGGTTTTCTAATGTATATATATCACAAGTCATCATAAATATATATCTATATTATTTCCAGTATTGGGTATTATTAAGTTCACTAGTAATATTTGTGAAAAATATTTTGGTAGGCATATATTTCATTACTCAAACATAAATACCTAGGACAACTGTTGGGTCTTACGGCAAGTATATGTTTGGCCATATAAAAATGTGTGTTGTGGGGCACCTGGGTGGCTCAGTCGGTTAAGCGGCCAACTTCGGCTCAGGTCATGATCTCACACTCTGTGAGTTCGAGCCCCGCGTCGGGCTCTGTGCTGACAGCTCAGAGCCTGGGGCCTGTTTCAGATTCTGTGCCTCCTTTTTTCTCTGACCCTCCCCTGTTCATGCTCTGTCTCTGTCTCAAAAATAAATAAACATTAAAAAATGTTAAAAAAATGTGTGTTGTATGGTCTTTGTCTCATGTAGCATTACTACCAGCAAAGTAAGAATTTAATTTCTGTGTATATTATGACATGATAATTGAGGCCTATTTTTTCCTATGGCTATCCACTGTTCTAGCATAGTGTATTGAATTTTCAATATTTTCCTCTGTGGCACAGCTTTAAAAATAAAATGGCCGTATAGGTGTGGGTCTATTTCTTTTTTGTTTTTTCAGCTTTATTGTGGTATAATGACAAATAATGGGTCTATTTCTTGATTACCTATTCTATATCATTGATATATACATTTATCAATATATCAATATCACACCATCTTGATTATAGTAGTTTTGTAGCTGGTCTTAAAATGAAATAGAGATATTTTCCAACATTTTCTTTTGGCTTTTTCTAGATCCTTAAATTACACACATGTATCTAATGTATGTATTATATGTATAGAATATATATATATATTTATAAATATATACATATATATTTATCTCTACCTTTATTTCTAGCTCCAACTCTTCCTTCAATTTTCAACAAAAAGTACTAGTGAATGGGGATTTTTTTTAAAGCGTATGTTCAATCTATAGAGTCATTTGGGCGCAGTTAACTAATCACTAGTAAGTATTCCAATCCATGAACATAGTATATTTTTTATACTATTTTCAATTTTATTTATTTATTTTGAGAGAGCAAGTGTGCATGAGTGGGGAAGGGCAGAGGGAGAAGGAGAGAGAACCCCAAGCAGGCTGCCCACTGTCACTGCAGAGCCTAACGTGGGGCTTGATCTCATGAACCATAAGATCATGACCTGAACCAAAATTAAGAGTCAGACACTTAAGCCACCAAGCCACCCAGGCATCCCTATTTTTATACTTTTTAGGTGTTCCTAATATTTTTAGCAAGATTTTATAGTTTATTATTGCTCCAGTATTGTACATATTGTTATTCTATTATAAATGTTTTTAAATATCATTTTTCAGTTTTACTGCAAGTATATATAAATACAAATTTTTACATTGATTTTTTAATGTTTATTTCTTTTTGAGAGAGAGACAGTGCAAGCAGGGGAGAGAGAGAGAGAGAGGGACAGAGGATCCAAAGCGGGCTCTGTGCTGATAGCAGAAAGCCCAATGTGGGGCTCAAACTCACAAGCTGCGAGATTGTGACCTGAGCCAGTCAGACGCTCCACTAACTGAGCCACCCAGGTGGTCCTATATTAATCTTTTATCCTGCAACCTTGTTGAATCCACTTATCCTAGATGTGATTTTGTGGGCACTTAAGGACTCATCATTTGCCTAGACTCGTAGAGAGTTTTACTCTTTCCATGTGAGGCTTATTATTCACCCACAGAATCATGAGAATCCTTATGTACACTTCTGTGCTTCTTACCCTCCTCTCCAGTTCTTTGTTCCTCAGATTCCAGACACCTTAATTTCTTCTATCCTGATTACTATCTCTACAACTGAGTTCTCCTAAGGATAACATTCCTTAAACTTCTGTCCATAATACTTCCTGGCAGAAATCCAGTGTGATAAGGGAGTATATATCATTTACTTCCCTTCTTATATGAATAACAATCCAGTAATGCCATTAATTCAATATCTATAAACAGTTGTATTATATATGCTTTTATTGTTTTAGTTGTGTACAATGAAAAAAGTAATACAGTACAAATTAGTTCCTCATGGTCACAGAATATAATTTAATATTCTATTGCTCTTAAAAATAAATATTATCTCCTCTAAACTGCTGGTTTCAACTTCTTTGCATGTCTCATAATCTATTGTTGAGACCTAAAAATTTTAAGTAATTTAATGCAGCAATTCTGGGAAAAAATCGGAATCCTCTCCAGGGCATATTGTTATTCTTTGCTTGTTTAACATCTTTCCAGAGTTAATTCTGTAAAGTGTAAATTCTGTAAATCTAGTCTTTCCACGTTTAGCCACGTGAGTCTCTGCTCAGCTAGCATAGTGGTCAGTAATGATTGCACAGAGATTTCCTTAACTGCCTGATTTGTGTAGGTTTTATAATCTCTTATGAAAGGTGCTGTGTGTGTGTGTGTGTGTGTGTGTGTGTGTGTGTGTGTTGGGGCACACCTTCAACACTAAGCCAGTCAGGTAACAATTGTGCCTTTGTCTTTATTTCTTGCTTGACCAAAACTTCAATGTCAAGCCAAGAAGAGAATTTAAGGCTGTCTCAAGCCTTTCCTGGGAAAAAGCACAGGCCTATCCACGTGTTTGTCCTTACAGCTTCCCACAAATATGCTAGAGCTTTTCAATATTCTACATACATCTTATTTTTCAACATTTCCTTTTAAACTTTTTGGTTTGCCTATCATGTGCACCAACTTTTATTTTTCAATTCAGGGACCAAAGCTAATCAGTACCCTGTAACTATTTTTGACAATCATCCCTGGAGAAGTTATTCCTCCATAGGAACTCCAAGTCAGGTAAAATACAGACAGTCTTAGAAGTGGTATCTTACAGAGAACTACCAGAATGGTCAAAAAAATAACAGTTCTTTAGGAATGAGGCTTTGAAAGGACTCTAATCCCAATTGGTCTCCTCTGGTGGCTACCCAGCTATTGGCTTCACCATGATTGTGGCCATTGGTTGTTAAGTCTACTGTAGGGCTGCCTATTCCTATATAGGAATAAGTATATTAAGACATCACAAAGCTCTCTGTTGTTAGGAAAACTAAGCCTCCCACCACTCCTTATTTGAATAAATGCTCCCTTAACTGCTGTAAACCTCTGGCTAATTTCCAGAGTTCCGAATAAGTTGGTTTTGACATTTTATTTTGTTGGTTTTATCATTGCTTTTATGAAGGACAGAACTTGTAGGGGTCCTCACTTCACCACTTATACTAATGTTTCATGGGGATTATATTTTAAATTGGTTCATTTTATCTCTTTTACTTATGTGATAAACATTTCCATCATCTTTTTAAATGGAAAGAATAAAGTATTTTATTGCTTTCCTAGTGGAAAGGCTGCTCAAGACTGACAAATAACTTCAGCCAATAATGTATTACAAAGGAAGTAAATATAAAGTAGGAACAAGAGAATCACAATGTCACAGCTCTATGATGATCACTTTTACAAGGGGAAAGTGCCCTGGTAGTAGTTTAGGTGTACTTGACATTTATTCAAAGGCAATGAAAGGATGTGTTACTGTTTTATTTTTACCTATTTCTGTTTAAAGATCAACTTGAATAATTACAAATATAAATATTGTATTAAGCAGGTTTATAACAGGTGTATGTCAAAAGTGGAAGCAAAGGGAAAAGCAACTTTTAAAAATATGCCATTTTGGTATTTCATGAATAAAAAGTAGATTAGTTTGTCCACTCTTTAAAAGGGAAAGGGGGGATTTTCTGGAAAAATAGCAAAGTGATGAAATTATCAAGATTTAGTATTCTTTATAGCTTTCCTAAATTCCTAATAGATATCCTCCCCCGCACCTCCCCCCCCCAAAAAAAAAAACCCTGTAAATTTCAGTTGAATTAAGACTATGGGCATAGTAAAAATAATAATCATGATAACAACAACAATAGCAATATTATGTCATATGGCTTATGAGTTGGGTTGAATAAGGTAGTCCTAATTTGCCCATGATGACTTTAATTAGTTGTTAATATCCTCCTTGACATTCAAAACAAAAATATACATATATATTTTTATATAACATATTTTTTCCTGTGTGAGAACAATATTACATAGTTTTGCTACAGTTAGAGAAGACACAGAGTTAGAGAGACAGAGACAGAGAGAGAGGGAGGCAGAGAGAGACAGAGAGATAGAAACAGAGATAGAGATAGGGATGAAACCCCTTGGGTTTGGTGAATGCCCTCTGGCATCAGCTTTTTCCTCTTTCAGACAGACTCTTCCACCTATGTACTGGTCAGTGTTTACTCGTTTCTCAGATTGTATTGGAAACATTACTTCCTGTGACTGCCCAATTGTCACTGATACTAATTCATTAGGTCCCTTTTAAATGTTGTCATAATTCCTGTACTCACTTTCTATAATGCATTTTCTTTTTAATCCTTAGTATCAATAAGCGTGGCAATGGAAACATTACTTCCTGTGACTGCCCAATTGTCACTGATACTAATTCATTAGGTCCCTTTTAAATGTTGTCATAATTCCTGTACTCACTTTCTATAATGCATTTTCTTTTTAATCCTTAGTATCAATAAGCGTGGCAATTCTGAATTTTCAACACTCAAGCCCTTAGTATATTGTATTAACTAGCAGCAATTATTTAAAGGTATCAGTGGTAAAAAAAAAATGTTTTTCTTATATGCAGGAATACGGTAATTTTTCTTCTTCCTCGTTAGTATATAAATGACAACCTTCTTCTACATCTCCAAGTTTTTCTATCTTAAACTATATCTATACTAAATTGTTTTATCTTTTCCTCTAGCCCAAAGATATGTTGCAGTTTATCTTGTAAAGTAATGATTAACAGAATTTCATACATTTTAAATAGAAAATTAATGACATTTTAAAGTAGGAAGTTTTTTGTTTATTTGCTAAAAAGAAACATTAATATAGATATTATCTGTCAACAAATACCTGCAGACAAAAACTGGAGTTGTGAAACTATATAAGAGAAATCAATAATCTTGATAGCATTTAAAATCTCTGTTTAGCAACTGGGCTTGAGGTATAAAATTTCCAGCAAGTACACAGCCATACTTTTTTTCACAAAAGCTGCTGCTCACCTTCTTAATCACCTGTTTTCTATAAACTTAATTCAATTACATTCATGCAATCAAGTAAAACAAGTAATTTAAGTGATGGATCATTCTTAGAACTGTTATAAAAAAAGCGTTACTTTAAATACTATAAAATATATTATAAGGTATATTACAATCTATCAAAATGAATAGAAACATAGCATTCATATTTAAAATTAAATTAGATTCTAATGACATGATTATTTACATTAATGTAAAGCAGAGGTTTTCATCTTGTGGTATAGGAACCGCAAGAATACTTCAGTCTTTTGAATTTCATTTTCTCATGAGTGAACACTAGAGTTTTCTGCAAGTTGCACTACAATGTGATTAGGTTCCTGGTCTGCCAACTACTGAAATGTATGCATGCGTGTTTTTTTCTTTATTTCAAAACTGTTTTAATTTCTAACATGGGAAGTGTGTGTGTGTGTGTGTGTGTGTGTGTGTGTGTGTGTGTGTGCGCGCGCGCACGCATATATAAAATTCATGAACCAAAGTTCTTTCTGGGTCCAGAATATTTTTTCTAAAAGGTAAAAGTATTTGGAAACCATAAAGTTGAGAACCACTGATTTAAGAGAGCACACATTCTTAATTTCACATTTATATTAAGTAAAAGAGATATTTAATGCCCTTTCTTTAAAATTTACTTGATTTTTATGTTACTTCACCTTTATTTGAGAGAGTCCATCATTTCAGTTATATTTAAATATGATAAAAGTTATTAAATGGCATTCTTAGTCTTTCTCACAAAAAGAAAAAGTAATTAAAAATTCAGAAGTACAAAAACGTACATTTTAATTTTGAGAAACAAATTTTCTAACTTCAAATAAATAAATTATATATTAAATTAAGAAACCATCTGTTTAGGTATATACTTTTAGACACTGATGAAATTAACCTAATATGAAGAAAAGTAGCATTTATAATAATTTTGATAATTACATGTTAAATGGCTCAAATTTAATCCTGTGCCTCATTCATTAAAGCTCCAGTATTTTTGTGAAAGCTATTTTAAATTAAAATGGAATACCCAGTGGATATAATTACAAAACAACTCAAGTTTTATTCTAAACTGTAGTAATTGATCCTACAGTGAGATTTATTCTGTAATCATGGAAGTCAATGACATTTACAACTAGAATAAATTAAGGTAAATGAAGAGGAAAATTGTATTCTGTATAACATTTAGTTCATTATAGGCTTAAACAACTATGTCAATCCATGTTCATCAATAGAAATTATGGTGCTTGCAGACATAATTGAATCAAAATATTATCTCCGAGAAACAGCCTATGTTACACAGTGTAAAAATTATTGTTTGGTTTTTTTAAAAACTGATTTGCTTTTTAAGTCCTTAATAAAAGGGATAAAAAATGTGGATAATTTGCAACACTATTGTATATGATCTCCTTTGTATTTTAATATAAAGAGAGTATTTGAAATTGCACCCTGTAGCTCCAGGGGAACTTGTTCCTTTAGGAATCTTTTTAGAAATTCTATTGTGCTTATCTCTACTAGTCATTTTAATTAGAATCCCCATGATTAATTCAAGAGATTGAATATAGATTCTTATAAAAACCATCCCAATGAGATTTATAGATTCTAATTCTGAGTGAAACATTATTACTTACTAAGAGGTGAACATTATGTTTACAGGAAATAAAAATAATTATAGTAGTAGCAGTCATAGTAATATTATTCTAAAAGACCTCCCATGAAGGAAGTGAGAGAATCTCTTCTTTAAGAAAACTCAGGATGGGGTAATATGTCAGCACCTAACTGGACATTACTCCAGTTTTCAACTATTATATTATATTTAATAAGTATTTAATATTAATATATATTCTCCCTTTGTTAGGTAAACGTAGTAGCATGATTCTAAATGGCAAGGTAGACAGTGCTTTAAAAAATATTGGGTATTTTTTGCCTATCTACCTACATTCCCACTTCATTTTGAGAACACACTTTTATTATTATTATTATTAATTTCTAGAAATTATATTTGATTATTTATCAAACATATTTGATCATCCTACACAGACTACAATTCCATGTGGAAATAGTTAAGCATGTCTGTTATTACATCATATATTAAGAAGCTCCATTCCTGGAAAAAGGGGCCAGGCTAAATTTAAAAATTGCTAAATATAAGAAACATTTCAGAAAGTCTTTTAATTACAACTTTAAGCATGGAAGAGAAGGTCGTTTCTTCTAGGCCCTCTAAACTGACAGAATCTGAATGTATGTATAATAGCCTAGGTATAGAAATATATGTATAAGCATCCCTATAAGTAAACATCTGCATCTATATTAATCTGAACATCAGCCTTCAAAATCTCCAGCCCTAATCCATTACCACAGCTATCATGGTAGCCTTCTTCATTTGCATGTCTGTAACCTCACAATGGAACTGCGAGAAATTTGGCTCTCGCCATCTGACATAATTGTTTAACTCCCATGGAAAACTACTTTGTCAACTAGAATACGGTGCTAGGTGCAATCATTTTTGCCTTTGGTTTTATAATCTCCACTCATTTCCAAGGTTACTTAGGCCAGTATCTTTTTTTCCCAAATCACTCATGTTTGTAATACATTTAGAGTCTTTTTGCTCATACTGCATTCCACCCTGAGATTCCCCAATGAATTTTTAAATTTACGAATGGGAAGGTTTAATTTTTGTGCTGTAAAGTTCTATGGAATTTGGCAAATGTTTCATAGCTTGGATTCCCCATTACAGTATAATACAGAATAGTTTCACCAGCCTATAAAATCTCTTGTTTCACCTACTCAATACTTTTCCATTATCAAACCCAAGATCACCACTGATAATTTTACATCTCTACGGCTTTCCTCCTCCAGAATGCCTTTCAAAGTATGTAGTGGCTTTATACATACTGCCTTCACTTAGCATTGTCTTTAAGATTCACCTGTGTCCTTCATTGTTTGGCAGCACAGTGCTTTTTTAGTGTTAAATACACCATTGTATTTCACAATTCACTGCAATTCACTGTCACTATACTGGAACCCTGTTGGTATAATGGTCAAGTGTGAGGAAGGATATGTGTTCTATAATGTTTTAATTAAATCTCAGTTCTTTGGTGGGCTTGTATCTCTGCCCTATGAGCTTCACAAGTGTTACTTCTCTTGTATAGCTTTCTCCCAAATCAGTGATATTGGGAAGCTAGAGGGGGTTGAAGTTAGAGAATGCCCTTCCTACTTTTATTATAAAAAGGGTTTCGTGTGTTTTTCATAAGGATTACTCAGGAGGTCCTTCTGAGGGCTCCTCTCTTAGACTTTACTTGAGAACCTGGTAGGGTTCTTGGAGTTAAAACCCAAAGAGGGTTTTACCTAAAACTCAAATTTCCAATTTCATGGTAGTCCACATTCAGCCTTCAGTGATTTGTCAAAATCACCATTTAAGTGTCCCTACCAGTTTATGGTTCCACTATCCTCTGTTCCAAATCTCAGCTAGGACTCTGAATTTGTCCGTCTTTCTAGATTATAGCATGACAATTTTCCCTGTAAACTAATTTCTGTAAAATATTTTCTCTTTTTGGTCTGTCCAGTTTTTTCTTGTAAGGCAAGAAGGACAAATGATAAGCTTTTTGTATGTCAGACCTAAAACTAGAAGTCTTGCTTTACTTTTGAAAAAATGTTGATGTTACTTTATACAGTGGGGTAAAAACTATTAAAACATAAATGTTGTAAATATTAGGTCTCTTAAAGATTTCAGTTTTCTACAATTACATATTGTGCTATTTACATTATTATGGAATTTCCTGCTCAGGATTCTATCTCTTTTTCTGCCCCTCTCCTCCACTCATTCTCTCTAAAATAAAATTTAAAAAAATGGCACCTGAGTGGTTCCATTGGCAAGTGTCCAACTCTTGATTTCTGCTCAGGTAATGATCTCAGGTTTGTGGGACTGAACTCCGTGTCAGGCTCTGTATGGACAGCGTGGAGCAGCTTGAGATTCTCTCCCCTTCTCTCTCTGCCACTGTCCCACTCATACACATGCATACTCTCTCTCAATCAGAATCAACATTAAACAAATAATCAAAAAAATAAAATAATAAAAGTTAATTTATTAGTTAATTAATTAAATTAAAAATGGGCAGGGGCTGGGTAGCTCCGTCAGTTAAGTGGCCAACTCTTGCTTTTATTTAAGTCATGATCCCAGGGTCCTGGGGTGGAACCCTACGTCGGGCTCCATGCTGAGCATGGAGCCTGCTTAGGATTCTCCCTCTACTCTTCCTCTTCCCCTCTCCCCCTACTCATTCTCTGTTTCTCTCTTTCTAAATTAATAAAAAAAATATTATGGGATTTTAATTTTTCTTGCATCATAAAAATCTTAAGATTCAGATATACTGTATCACTTTTAATTACCTAAAAAACACAATAACCAAAATATGACTAGCTGAATTATTTATATTTATAATAAAGATCTCTACTTTGCTAGTAATCAACCAAATGTGATTAGCATACTGCATACTTCATTTGCAAATTTTAATTTTAAGAATTTCTTAAAAACGTATCTTATGCATTATCTGTATTTATAATTACCTTTTATTAGTAGTGCTAAGGGTAGGGGTAGAGATATAGTGTATTTCTATAGGATCTAACTTAGATATCAATTAAAATATGTCATGTTGTCTATAAAAGGCCCACAAAGTAATATAAATAATCTGATTATTCTCAGAATTTTTAATTAATTTATAAAATTACTATATTTAAGATATTGCTTTCTATGCTTTCATCACTAGAAAACATTTAGCCCATTTGTTTGCAAACTTATGTTAAAATTTGATGATAAGCTTTTGAAACCAGCCAGGCTAGCTATAGAGACCACACCAGAGGAAAGTGACAGAAGAAAATTATGAGGGAAAAAGGGAGAATGTAGCAGTGATGCACTGCTTATGGGAAAAAAAAATCAGTATGAAATAGAGTCATACCTTGAGTGGGGGAATACTGACTGCGTCAGAGACCTGGTAGAGGAGAGGACTGGTCATTGGGGAAATAACAGTAAGAGATTTGAAATGTGTTGACCAGAGTTACAGTAGAGTGTGGTCTTGGCTGCTCTAGTGTTACTGTTTCTTGGCTCTCTTCTGTAAAGGGAATTAGGATGTCTTTACCATAGCTATATCTTCAGCGGACTCACTTGTCCATAAATTTATGTCTATGCCCCATAAATATCCTCTTTTTAAAGCCTCACAATTTGAAAACTTTATCTCTTCCCATGAAAAAGCGTCTTGTTTATTGAACTCAACAAGTTTCCTCTAACACAATGTCCCAATTAGAGCCTTGTAGTTTCTAGAAAGTGGATACTCCTAAAACTCCTTCCTACTATAAGCCAACTATGGGGAGTTATGGCATGAAAAAATATAAACTTAAACTATTAATCCTGAGATGTGAGCAAATGTTGAAGGAACTATCCCAATATATGACAAAATACAAGCCCAATTTAGAAATCAAATTGGTGAAGTTTGATTATAGTGAAGTGGCTTCATCTTACCAAAATTCTAGGCTATAAGGCTGCATTTTTCCAAGGCTGGTTTATAGCTCTCTTTAATCAGAATTTTCTAGAATAGAAGTCTTTGGTACCACTCAAGATCTACAAAATCAAATTTCTAAAGATGAAATATAGGAATCTGGATTTAAGAAGATTCCTAGACGATTCTTCAGGATCAGAAATTTTGACAGTGTGGTAGATTCCTTTTCAAGGACCACTCAGACATTGGTCTGGCTCCAAATGTGGTTAGGGCTTGATAACTAAAAATAGGCCATGCAGAAGTTAAGGGCCCTGTTCGTAGTGGAGGGAGGGTGAAAAAAATCCTAAGACAACTCTCTTCCTAAAGTGAAAGACTATGACTGATTTTTCCTAGAAAATTGCTACTATTTGAGAAATAATGAATCAATGCTTAAATTGAGTAGTTCCTTCTACAGTGCTCTAAGAGTAGCTGGTAACCGGATCTTTTCTGAAACAAGAGCCTCTTGTAGTCCTTTACTGGAGAGTATAATAGACGATCACTCTAGTACACCATTTGACAGCATCTCCTCTCCCACAAATAGGCCAAGAAGATGTAGGGATTTGGATACAATGCTTTATACTTCTCTATTACAATGTAACAATAAGCCATTAGCCTAGTCATGCTACAATTCTGCTCAAATATAAAGAGGATAATCTTATGAAAAATTGCATGCATTTGAAATAAAGGTAAGTATTCTCTTTTTTTCCATAATAAACACCCCTGAGGTGAAACATTAGAACTATCACAAATCTATGCTCTAAATTTCCTGAATAGTACTAACAGTCTCTATTTTATCTGCAAACATCTGTTCCAATCTCTTCTCTGTTTCTCACTAAAGCCATGATTCCAGGTATAACTGCTAGTATAAAGTTCTGACACTAAGAAGGAGCCAGTGTAAATTTACTAATAGCTTAATGCCGACTCTTTTCTGTCCCTATTCCTCTATAATCATTAAGTTCATTTCAGTTTATTTCTTGAGCAGACTCTTAATTTTTTTCTTGATTTCCAACAATCTTTTTGAAAAATGTGTGTCAGGTTAGATTATCCTCTGCTTAGAATTCTCCAGTGGCATCCAATCTCCTCAACATAAAACATGGTTTTAACGATGATATACATATGGTCCTACATGACCTGACCCCCTACTACTTGCTCTGCTTTAGCCATTCTTCAAATATTCCAGCCACACTTACCCAAAAGGACTTAACATTTGCAGTTCTGGAAGGCTCTTCCCTTAGAGGTACATGACTCAAGCTTTTTTTCCCCCCCCTTAAATATCACATTCTCAGTGAGAAACATAACATTTCCTTTTTCTCTTCTTACAACTTAATAATATCCAATCAATTATGATTTGATAGGTAGAGAGAGAGAGAGAGAGAGAGAGAGAGAGAGAGAGAGAGAGACCTTCTATATTTTATCTCTCCTCCTCTAGAATATAATTCTATTAGGATAGGAAAATTTCCTTTTGTCAGTTTTGTTTTTTGCCTTATCTCAAGCACTCAAAGCAATGCCTGGCACATGGTAGAAATTCAAGAATTATTTGATAAATAAGTGAATGCTATAATCTTAGACTGTACAACTAAATGACTTGGAAAAAGTTATTCCTTGGGGTATGGGGAAGAAGCTAGAATAATCCCCAGTGATTTTATGATAGAAACATTTTCACTCATTCTGCAACAAAAATTCACTGAAGTTGTATTTTAAGAGACATGTAATTGAAAGAAGAAATCACAATTATTATAAAACAATTCTGTCATGTAAGAAATGAATAAAGTGTTCTTTGAATCAAAACATACAGGCCACATGGTGACAATTATGTGTGATAGATTCTCTGTGAAGTGAAAAGATGCAACACCAAGAGACTATGGTCTTTGAGATATGACCTTTGGTAGAAACTACCATCTTGCTGAGTTCTTAGATATCATCATGGAAAGACAGCTGGTTTTGTCATACCACTGATAAACAAATGTGTATGAAAACACCACAAGCATCCTAATCAAAACTGTTTGAAAATTCATTAAGCTAATTTGACAACAACATGGTATTATAACAACATGATACTTACAATGATAATTGGTCACCCTTAAATTTACTCATTTATATTACGATTTTGTACACACACACACACACACACACACACACACACATAGTGCACTACTCATGGTGCAAAATTTTAAAGTCAATCACAACTTAATAATGGGGAAACCAATTTTAAATATAAAATATTTTATACTAAAATATATAATATTTGTGTACATATAATGTAAATTATAATGAGAGTCTTAATTTCCCTAAATTTCTTGATCTCTTAAGTGAAAAGACAATGCAAAAAAGCAAACTAGGATTATAAAAATAAGATATATTTTAATGAAATTACTAAAGTTAAAATTAGTTTTGACAATCCAGTAGTATTTTCTGAATAATGATTTCTATTTAAAATATTTTCTTTAGTGTTATAGTTATGCTGAAAAGATGATGAAAAGTTTAAAACAGGAAACATCCTAATACACATAGCCATATAAATATGGATGGAAAAATTCTGATATGAGATGTGAGAAACAGGGTAATAAGTTTGAGGAAAGATTCAGATTAACAATAATTGCACTGCTGTATGTTTTAGCATTTAACCTGATTCTACTGAATTGAATTCTCTGTATTATTGGTTTTAGTTAATCAGTTAGTTGGTTTCATCAACAGACATATACCAGTGGAAGAATTGTTAAGAATTTTGAGGGCTGAGAGCACTTGGGTGGCTCAGTCAGTTCGACATCTGAATCCTGCTTCCGGCTCAGATCAAGATCTCACAATTTGGTTCATGGGATCAAGCCCCATATCGGGCTTTGTGCTGAGAGTGGAGCTCACTTGGGAATCTCTCCCTCCCCCTCCCTCTTCCCCTGCCCGGCTTGTGATCCTTCCCTCAAAATAAATAAATGTTTTTTTTTTTAAAGGACAAAAGTGTTTCTTATAGCGGTAAGAAAATAAATACACGTAATCAGTGCATTCGTGTATCACCATACATAAATGAGATTATTTTCAAAGAGAAATTTGGTAGCTTTTTATTTGCCCTATTTTTTATGTTTATTATTTTGAGAGGGAGAGTAAAGAGGGGCAGAGAGAGAGGGAGAGAGAGAACCCCAAGCAGTCTCTATGCTTAGTGAAGAGCCCTACACAGGGCTTGATCCCACGACAGTGAGACCACGGCCTGAGCAGATATCAGGAGCTGGATGTTCAACTGGCTGAGCCATCCAGGCTCCCCTGGCCCCCCTTTTATCACTGAAACAGCATTTTCCAAGATTCCATTAATTGGAATCACTGGAGACACAGTGAATGGTAGGCTTTATACTTCACTCAAAATTGCATGCAGGGTTAACCAACAGTTTTACTATTGACCTCCAAAGACAAGAAATGATTCACATCTTTCTTCTCCACTTAAAACATTATTTCTACTCCTTGACTGATTTTCTTGTTGACTCTTCTCCCATAAATCTGACTAGTAACAAGATTTATTTGACATTCCCCAGTAGATCATTACTTTGTACACTAATAAACCCTTATACTGTCAAAGATTGGTGGTGATTATTTTAGGAAGTAATCAACTTGGTTCTAGTATGTTCTGAATATACAAAACAGATGGGAGAAAATTAAATGTTACTATTTGTAAAACTTCCATTAAGGAGAAAAATCAACTAAAGCAACACAGAGAAATAAACTGCTACTCAACACATATGGTTACCTAATAACAAGTGGTGACATGTTACTATATTTATGTAAAATAATCAAAGGAATAATGTTAATTATAAATGGCCATATAACAGAAAATGTACAAACACTAATGTTTCCATATATTCCTAAAAGCAGAAAATATAGAAAAAATAGATTTATATACTTAGCACATCCAGTTTTCCATTTTAGTAAAGTATCTTGAATGTAGTAGCCTTTTCACTTTGTTTAAATGTAACACCACAGAGTGAGTTAAGTGCCCTAGACGTTCAACTTTACTTACTCTTTCAACTCTATCATTAAACAAGTGCAACACATAATTAAATTCTTCTCAGATTGGAATCTTTCATTAAGTTTCCAATAAAAAGATTATACAAACAGATTCTCAAGTTTTATCTTTAAAATGTTAAGAATCACTTTTAAACATTCAATGAGGAGAAAGGAACTCAAATAAAGGCTGTAGGACTTTTATTTGATATTTTTATTTTTAGTGCCTTTGATTATCTACTGGCTAAATAACATTTTTTATTTATTGTAATAAAAAATAGGCTTCCTCGGGGTGCCTGGGTGGCGCAGTCGGTTAAGCGTCCGACTTCAGCCAGGTCATGATCTCGCGGTCCGTGAGTTTGAGCCCCGCGTCGGGCTCTGGGCTGATGGCTCGGAGCCTGGAGCCTGTTTCCGATTCTGTGTCTCCCTCTCTCTCTGCCCCTCCCCCGTTCATGCTCTGTCTCTCTCTGTCCCCCAAAAAATAAATAAACGTTGAAAAAATAGGCTTCCTCAAATTCTGTTGGAGTTAGATGTATTTTTTTATGGAAAAAAAACCCAAATGCTCAAAATTTATTAATTTTCTCCTTTCAGATTATTAAATAACATTTTTAGTGCATAAAATAGGAATTGAGAGATTGCTTCTTTTCAGTATTTTTTTTGCAGTAATGTGGTATTTTTCTTATGGTCGCAGCCATAGCAAACTAACATATCCTTGTTTATAGATGAACAAGTATAAGAAATATAAAACATCTTGTCAAGTGCAGGTGTTCAGAAAATGTCTCATTTGGCCTTCCAATCCACATCTGAGATTTCAAAGATAGTATTTATTTTATTATACTGCACTGCTACCCTTCTTCATCTCCTTCTCTTATAATAAATACCACTATTACAATTTTATACTTATTGTGCAAGTCTTTATTCAATGAAAATGGCATAATATGTAAGATTCAATCCCCTTTCAACCTATATTGCCTTCTTCTTCCTCCATTCAAGGCAATAAATAAAGCTAAGTCATATGCAGTGAGATAATTACTGAGAAATTAATTTATGATTAGTTCCTAATACTATAGGTGTATGTAACGAGTAAGATGTGATTTTCAATCTGCTTTCCTCAAGGGCCTAGTAATGTCCTTAAAAAAAACTTTAATGTCTTAATAAAAGGCAAAGTTAGGTGGTAATTTGTATAAGCAGGAGGAAGGGTGTACTAGGCACTGGGAAGAGGATGAAGTTTTCGGGGACCACACACCCTCATGAATTCCTGGGGATGACCATGTGGTGTTGCCTGATGCTTGGCTGTGCTCAAGGTGCTCTAAAAGTCAGCCCTGAGAAGATTACCGGATTTAAAGCTGGGAAAAAGGCAGTAGAGAAGCCATCTTCAAGGTAGCCTGGATCAATGAGCATATCACTTGGGATTTGTGTGATAAACTAAAGGAAAGTCTCCCCTCTGGGGTTATAACTCGGATTCTAGAAAGTTTTTCACACTTCATCCAATTTTACAACTGAACATGGATTTCATCCCAGCCTGGAGAATAGTTGCATCAAGCAGTTTACCAGGGTTTTAAGAAACAAACAGATACAGTATTTATATTTTTGCACTATGGCATAATTACTGCATGATTAAGTTTTAATTCTGTTGACTTATAATAGCCTTCTGACTCACACACATGATATTGCATAGTAACATTGTGGATGGAGAAACAAGTAGAGGTAAGTGGAGTAAAATGTGATTTCTTTAGATCACTTTCTCTTTGTCCTCTGCAGAAAGTGAGACAGATGCTTCTGTCCCAGGGACAACTGGAGCAAATTGGGCCATGGGTCACAGCAGAGAAGGACACAAATGAGGATACAGAAACATGAGATACAACTTCTGATGAGATTATACAGAAGTGATTTAAAAGAATATTTGTTTCCTACTTTTAGTGTAGAAGACAGAATATGGATTCATCAAAATGTGTGTGTGTCAGGGAGAGGAAATGTCAGAAAGGCCAATATTTACTTGAGAGATGTACAGATGAGTCTTAATATTATTAAAATGCTTTTAACCAGTATACTTGATTGTCTCTCCATGACAGATAATGACGTATTCTATATATTTATGCTTAGACTCTCCAAAAATAAAAAAACAACAACAAGAAAAGTTTCAGGCTTTCACTGGACAATAAAATCATGCCGTAGTCTTGGATATCAAAAGGAGTCTTGTTGAGCTTTTCAGATCAGGCTTAATACATCTTTTTTTTTTCTATTTTAGTACTTTGGAGAATGTAGACTTGTCCATTAAAATATTCAGACTGATACCTGAATGTACAATGTAATTCATTGTGCCATTCCATTAGCCCACAATTTACTGAATTAGAGCCATGTAACATTTAGCTAATTAAGAAAGAAGAATAATTTAAATAATTGATGTGAATAGATGTAATTTAATTATAACATTCAAAAATCACTTTGGTACTCCTACAAATCTACCCAAGTTTTACTTTTATAATATCAAAAATGCATTAATTATTATATAAATCTGAATAAGTCTATATTGATCCATTAGTCAAACGCCCTCATTTTAAAGTAGCAGAAATTGAAACATAATACTAAATAATGAGGTTATTTTCAATCAATATTATGATTTTTCCTTTGGTAAAATACCATATTTCATCTATTTTAATTAAGAAGATTATTGAACATTGGAAACGGATTGAATCCTATTTGCAAGTTAGATATTATACATTAGACAGATGTTTAATCAAACCTAGCGAAGGATCTGATACCTACATTATATTTACACTTAATTTTTTTAATGGGGAAGAGATTTCTGAACCACATTCAACAAAACTCTTTCCACAGTGATAAGAAGAGAGGTGGAGGAAAGGTGAGGAGACTGGACCAGAGAAGCTGTGGGCCCTCCATCCACACTCTACAAAAACATAATGAATACATAAATTTTTAAATAAACATATTTTACAAACTGATAATTAATTTCTTATAACCACAGTCAGTTTGAATTTTCAGTTTTTGAACCTCTCGTTTCACTCTGTTTTCTCTAATGAATGTTCTTCTCTATATTTTCTTACAGTTTTTAGTAGCTGGGAGATTTCACATTGTTTAAATTTGAACAGTTCTTAGTTCTTTTTAACTCTTTTTTTAAATTTCATAAACACTTGTGTTCTCTCAACTTTAAAATTTTTCTTATAATCTTTACCATCTGATATTAATAAGATACACTGCTTGCCATCCTCCGAAGGAAGTCATTCTCTTTGCTGCTTTGGTGTTTAGCTGTGCTCTGCCCTTTCCCTAGAATTTCTTTCTACTTCTCTAGTTAACACAAAAGTCACTTCCTCCATCATAATTTTCCCATTGCCTTCAGGTAAGAGTATCTGCTGTCTCATTGAGTATTCCTAATTTCTTTGCTCTCAGCTTTACTATCTCTCACAGGACCATGTCTGGCACAAAAATACATAAAATACATTGATTATAATATATCAACATCTGATTGTTATCACAAATCAAGAAACTGTATGTTGTCACTGTAAACTATTTTTTGATTGTGTCTTTTCTGTGCTGAAGCTACAATAAGAGCAGACGAAATAGAAATTTAGTATATCAAATAAATACATAACTAAAATTAGTAGGTATTAAAAGAAAATTTATAAGGGTTTTCCACATGCATTGCTCTACAAAACAAATGTAGCTACAGACTACAATGAATTAATTGTTGCAGATGCTATATTATGTCAAAAATATCTCCTTTTTATAACCTGAATATTCTTTTCCCAGCTTCCAGAAGTGTGACTGTTGACAGTTCACAGGAGACTGCCTCTTAGGAATTATTGTCTGCAAAACAGAGCTGCCTCACCTAAGTTTGCACACCATTGCTGTGTGTGGATTTGTCAATGACTGGGCAATACTGGAAATGTGAGGGAACAACACCCCCTACCTCAATCCTGGACAATTCTTAGAGCTCATGCCAGCTCTATGTTTCCCCCTATGGTATCACCTGAGGCCTCTGTTGTGACCATATCCCAGTTTTACTGATTTCTACACCACCTTGTTTCCTTCACTCCCTTGTAGGTAATGGCCCCAAGAACACTCCTCAGTAAATTCCCTGAACTCAAATCATCATCTCAGAAGCTATCTCCCTGGAAACCAGACTTTACCAAACCAAAGCACCTTATGAAAGAATGTGTCAGTTTTGAAAACTTGCTGAAGCCAGAATGCCAATACCTCCTCAGGATGGTACTATTCAAGAAGGGCCTTTGAGATTGCACTCCCATTTTCTTCTCCCCACCTCCTCCTATAGGATCCTGTAATTAGCAAAGCTAGGGGAAAAGGTAGAACTTCCAGATGGAAATTTGAGAAGAAAAGAGAAGAATAGAACAGAAGAAGAAAAAAAGGACAGAGAAGAAAAGGAGAAGAGAAGGAAAGAAAAAGAAAGATTTATTCCTTCCTTATTTCAAGAAACAGGCTCCATAACAAAGAACATGAATTTGAGAATATTGTTTTTACTTTCCTAAACACGAGCCTATACATACATACATACATACATACATTTATTTATTTATTTATTTATTTATTTATTTATTTATTTAACTTTTTTATGGGTTTAAGATAATAGAACCAGATGTGAATCATCAATTTAGGAAAGAGTAACAAAACAAATTTTAGGCTCTGAAATATGTTTTATTGTTTCTTCAATTTTCTCCTATTAAAAAGGCAATTACTAGTTGTGGACATAAACACTGAAGAAAAGAGTCATGAGTATTTTTGTGTTAATGCAAGTCATATTCTGATACTTGAGCAAAATAGGAGGTTTGACAACAGCTTATTTTAAAACAAATAAATGAAAAACCCATAGTTAGCATCATCTTCTAGGGGGAAAAGCTAAGAGCTTTGTCAGGAACAATACAGAGATGTCTACTGTCACTACTGTTATTTAACATAATACTGGGAGTCCTAGCCTCAGTCTTCAGACAACAAAAAAGAAATAAATGGGATCCAAATTGGTAAGGATGAAGTAAAACTTTCACTATTTAGAGATGACATGATACTCTAGAAAACCCAAAAGATTGCACCAAAAAAAAAAAAAAAACCTGCTACAGCCGAGAAACAAATGCAGTAAAGTCACAGTATAAAAAATCAACATACAGAAATCTGTTGCATTTCTGTACACCAATAATGAAGCAGCAGAAAGAAAATCAAGGAATCAATCCCATTTACAACTGCACTGAAAACCATAAGATACCTAGGAATAAACCTAACCAAAGAGGTGAAAGACCTGTACTCCATACCCATCGGGGATACCCATACCCCAATGTTTATAGCAGCATTATCTACTATAGCCAAATTATGGAAACAGCCCATGTGTCCACTAACTGATGAACAGATAAGAAGCGGTATACGTATACACACACACACACACACACACACACACACACACACACGGAATATTACTTGGCAATCAAAAAGAATGAAATCTTGCCGTTTGTTATGACATGGATGGAGGTAGAGAGTTTTATGCTAAGTGAAATAAGTCAGGCAGAGAAAGACAAATACCATATGATTTCACTCATAAGTGGAATTTAAAAAACAAAACAAAAGACAAAGGGGAAAAAGGGAGAGGGAGGCAAACTAAAATGAGACTCTTAACTATAGGAAACAAACTGATGGTCATCAGAGGGAATGCAGGTGGGGGGACAGGTAAAATAGGCGATGCAGATTAAGGAGTGCACTTGCTGTGATGAGCACCGGGTGTTGTATGTAAGTGTATGGTACGCTTGAAACTAATATTATACTGTATGTTAACTAACTGGAATTTAAATAAAAACTTAAAAACTAAAATAAAACAAATACATGAGAATGATCTCAAAAATCCCCATTACCTATATGCTTTATCAGGAAAATGTTTTTATTTTCCATGAAAACAACCCTGCTTCACTTACCAATAACTTCACTCTTAATTGTACAAGAAAAAATATCATAGACAACAAAGCAAACAGAAGGAAAAGGCTTATTTGTAATTTACACTCTCAGAACCAATCCTCCTTCCCTACTTGCTCTTGATGTCTATATCTAATAACATGAATGTCTGGCAGAAAAGACAACCCCAGATGGATAACATATATATGTATGTGTGTGTGTGTGTATGTGTGTGTGTGTATGTGTGTGTATTAATTATATATATATACACACATATATATACATATATATACACACATATATAATTATATATATATATATAAATATATATATATATATATATATATATATATATATATATATGGTTTCCTCAGGTCAAAGATAAAATTAAACTACCTAATATTTTATTTATGGTACATGATAGCTAAAATTGCTAAATAACTCTATCAACTATTCCACAAATCTGTTTTTAATCTGTTATTTTGGCTTTATAAGAAGAAAGTCGTAAAGTTAAGGAAGATAAATGTTGCAGGTGTTTAATCAACAGTGCAGTCCCTTTTGTAATGTGTGCTTTGGCTCTTCTTCTCATCGTATATCTTCATGAAAGGTGGCGTTAGTTGGAAACTTTCTGTTGATGATCTCAGATCATTACTGAAGACGAGGATATAACCTAAGTGTTTTTTCAGGACACTTCCCAGCTCTGGTATACACATCCCTTCCACCTCATCAGTTCTACCCAGTCTGAATTTCTTGACCTTTTGAGGCAAGATGCCAACTCCATCTGTTCATTCAAGCATCTCAGAAATGAGAGTAAAATTTGTTTAAGGATGAATTTTTCTATTAAAGATGAGTTTCAGTTGCTGATGATCATTACTAGTGCAAAGTATCCAACCGTGTCTGTGTTCCGAATGTGTGTGTTCAGATGTTGAAAAGATAGAAAATGAAAAATATGGCTTTTTAAAGCAATATAATTTACATTAATTAATTTGACATATGGTCTCAGGGTCCAGCCAAAGCCAGGGTTTCACCGAAAAGTACAATTTTGCCCTAATGCCAAGGAAGGAAATGAGAAAAATCTATCACTGAGTATCTTACCAATCAAAAAAAAAAGTGTAACTATATCTCAGTAAGAAATATGCTTCATATATTTTATAACTTTCTAGCTTTTCAAAATATAATCAAATACTTTCATTTAAAACAGGTTTTAATGAAACATTTTTCCTTAAAAAATTATGTCTACAGAGGCGTCTGGTGGCTTGGTTATGTCAGACTGTTAATTTCAGCTCAGGTCATGATCTCAGGGTGGTGAAACTGAGCTGCGTGCTCTGCACTGGGCTAAGCATGAAGACTGTTTAAGTTTCTCTCTTTCCTTTTCCCTCTGCCCCTGCACAGCTCATGGGCTTGCTCGCGCTCTCTCTCTAAAAAAATAAAAATAAAAATAAATAAGTCTATAATATCAAAAAACCCACTTACTCATTAATATTAACATCTACATTAGGGATAACTGACTCCTGAGGCAATTTAAAAGTGTGTGCGTGTGTGCTCACACACACTTGTGTGAACACAGACACGGTTGGATACTTTGCACTAGTAATGATCATCAGCAACTGAAAACTCATCCTTAATAGACACTTGCCCTTCAGGCTCTTTTACAAAATTAAAGTTTCAAAACTATATTAAATGCATTAGTACAGAGGAATGACAAAATTAAATTAGAAATGCTAAGTAAAAGGCTCTAAAAACAATAGCGCCACACCTGCATTACTCCCAAAATAAAAATGAGAGTCAGATGGAAAATTACCGGTATTAGGGTTACATAGCAGCAGTCATGCTACTGACATGAACAGGTTCACTCTGAGTATTTAAATTTCAGTACTCTAATAGGATAAATGAGAAGTTTCAAAATACTAAATAAAATCGTAATAATGAGATTAGATGTTACATATTATTTTCTATAGTTTTGAAAATATGTTGAGTTGTTAAAAAAGAAGGAAACAAAGTCAACCAGGCTGGTTCAGAAGCAGTTCTTGCAATGATACAGTCTAATCTGATCTAATTATTTTATAATCATATTTTCTGCTCTAATGATTATATACCTAAACATAGTAGTAGAAGCCTACTACTTTTTGTTGTTGTTGCTGTTGTTTTAATTTCTTCCTTTCTTTATGGAGCTTGAACAACTATAAAATGCCAAGCCAATAAAATTATCACCTGAAATATGAAAATATCACCTGAAATATGAAAATATAGCCATATAAATAGTAAAAAGGAAATTTTATTAATCCAAATTATTCACCAACTCTGAAGTATTCTTAATTCAATCACATAGCAGTTATGCTAGAAATCAAGTATGTTTTCCTATTGTAAAGTTAATAAATATACTTATACCTCTGCATCTATGTCTGTCCAAAGACCTGATGGTAGGGTGCCATAGTTTCATGCATTCTTCTACTTTGCTCTCCCTAAATACTTAGGTAAGCTAAAGTGAAGTCATTCAATATTTTCACATGCATTAAGCTGTGAAAGGAAGGATGGGGCAAAATATACTTTAACATCCTTTTGAGTCAGAAATTGAATGATGTGAGATTATAGAACATGATGTTAGAAGTCTATTTATTTGAATTTGATGTTAGAATGAGAGAATTATTCTCATGCAGCCAACAGTCGCATGGTCAAGTTTACCTTGCATATAGCATGTGCAACTTGCAGATGATCTGCTAGAATCCTTTGATTCCCAAATAAATGTGATGTAGCATTTCAGATGTACCTCATTAGTCATCAGTCCTTTGTTATTTTCTTTCATTTTATAGACTTATTTCCAAACTCCAAGTTTATTTCTATTTTTTTCCTTAGCAAGTAAACAAAGTTAAAAATGATTATAAAAATCATTTTAAATCTGGCATTTCTCCAAAGTTAAAGAGTAAAACAATCTTTCCCCTCCCCCCTTGGAAGAAAAACTTTCCACCCCAACAAAATAAAAATCTTCCATAGATTAAGATTTTCTTGCCAGTATTAAAAAATTTACCATTGGTGGGGCGCCTGGGTGGCGCAGTCGGTTGAGCGACCGACTTCAGCCAGGTCACGATCTCGCGGTCCATGAGTTCGAGCCCCGCGTCAGGCTCTGGGCTGATGGCTCGGAGCCTGGAGCCTGTTTCCGATTCTGTATCTCCCTCTCTCTCTGCCCCTCCCCCGTTCATGCTCTGTCTCTCTCTGTCCCAAAAATAAAATAAAATAAAATAAAAACGTTGAAAAAAAATTTAAAAAAAAAATTTACCAATGGTAGAGATCTACCATAACAAAATCTTCTGTTAGATTACACTTGAATTAAAAAAAAAAAAAAACAATGTAATTGCTGTGAATACAAGTAACATAGGCCAGTCTGACAACAGAGTGACAGAATTCTAAAACATGTCACACTTATATTTAAGTCTAATTTAATTTTTCCTCTACCAGCAGGGTATCCTGAAACAGATGCTTTTAAGAATGTCATACAAATCTGCTCTGTTTATCTCACATTGCTTTGCTTTCTTCTTTTCTTTTTTTTTATTGATTCTCTCAACCTAGCAGGAGTCTTATGATTCCTGACTGGTTCAGTAACTCCATGACTCATCACACAAATTACTCTGTAAAATTGTGTGTGCAGTCAATCTATACCCTATCTAGATGTTTCACATATTAGGGCTGAAAAATGAACACCATCACAGAAATAAATTTAGGAATTAAAACAGAAATTAAAACCCTTTAAACAAAACTGTATTTTAAGAAATAAGCTTAGGTGAGCTAAAATAATTAACAATATTTCCAGGTACATTTCCTACATAAAAAAAAAATGGTAAGTTTAAGTCAAATGTTAGTTTAAGTTCTTTGAGTCAGAAATTTGAATCAATGGGTCATTTCACTTAAATGCCAGAATTAGAGAAATATCCTAATTTAAAAACAAATTCATAATTATTAATTTTCTAAAATTTTATTTTTCTAGTATTTTTATTACTTATCTTTATGTGTATAAATATTTTTTTTAATTTTTTACAGAATATTTAGCCAGGTTACATCAAGGGAGTCAAAGCAGTAGAAAAAGGGAAAAGAACAAGAAATTGTCATAGAACAAAGAAGACTGGGACACTGGGCAACTAAACAGATGTGTTATCCCGGACTGGATCCTGGAAAAGAAAGAGGACAGTAATAGAAAGTGGTTAAAATCCAAATAAACCCAGGAGTAGTTAATAATATCCTGGTAGTAGTTTTTGATTACTACGCCATTATAATGTTAGTTGGTAATAAAAACCGAAACCAGATGAAAGGTATACAGAAACTTTCTGTACTGTTTTTGCAAACTTTTCTAGAAATCTGAATAAATTCCAAATAAAAAGTTTACTTAAAACAAAATAAAACAACAGTATTTGGGGCATAATACTGCAAACACATATTTTCAGTGGAAGTTCTCTCAAGCACATGTTGGTTAGTTTTTTATTTTGATTAAATTGCTTAACCTCTGCCAAAATATACTTGCTTAGCCTACAACATGGAAAAACTCATAACTAAGATGTGTCTTTCTTCTTCCACCTGTTAAGTTTGAAAACTCAGTTTTGTTCTGTTTGTCATCAAAACTTTACTATAATTTTATATTTTTAATGTGCATAATCTAAATAATTACTGTATAGCTGCTGAGTTTGAAAAGCTATTGTTCTGCAAACTGAGTTGAATATTTTATAAAGACACAAACTACATGAATTGCCTAAATTCTGTTGGTAACTTAGTAGTGATACTACAACTTTATCCAGAGAGAAAAAATCATAACCTAGATATACCAAATTACTTCACAGTTTCTTTAAGTTCCTGTTGCCATTTAAAGAAAATGAAAAGGAAAGACTATAGATGTCATATTATGCAACAAATATAATGATTAAGCAGAGAATTCATATCTGGGCTTAGTAAGGTCAAATCCTGTGTTTGTTATTTCCTAGCTTAAGTGATCTTAAAATAGTCACCAAATATTTTGTATGCCTCAGTGTCTTCACCATTAAAATGATAAAACCTAGAGTTCTTGTGAAAATTAAATGTGCTAATATACGTATAATACTTAAACTAGCACCGGAGAAAATAATAAGTTCCATATAACCTTTAGATATAGTCTATTCAAAAACATATAGAATAACCAACAAATGGACCCATCCTCAAGGAAACATCCTCCATTTTGAACTAACTGGCCAAGTACAGTTCTGAATACAAAAAATAAAAGGGCAATCTGGTGATAAGCAGCTAGAGAAACCATGACAATTTTAATGAGTACCAATGTGGAAAAAATATACCACCCATGGATCTTTCTATTCCACTAACCTTGCAAATGTTAGAATTGTTCTGAAATCTTAAAATAGTATCAACAATAAATAAGGCTTAAAATTTTAAATATATGAAACTGGTAACCATAAAACTCTCCACAATAGGCTGCAACTAAAATAGGTAGTTCAGTATTAGAGTTAGGTGAATAAAGTTGATGATTTGAAGATGTAGTAAGTTTTTCTCGAGTCTGGGGCCATAGATTATGGGCCAGGTACATAATCAGGGCTCTCAGACTCACTGCATACTGCTCTCACTTGGTCAGCATAGTGTGAATGGAACTAAATAAAATGCTTCCTATACTACTAGGAAAGGAAGTAAAATACATGTTTTATTGACATTTGTCAGATTTTTCATCTTCACACAAGAAATCATCCTACAAGTATAAATTCTGCAATGCTTTTAAATCATTCCCTCATCAATTGGAAATATTTTCAATATAATGCATTCCTGAAAGTACATCAAATCATTGAGTGGGCAACAAAAAGAATAATATTTTCTCAAAGAAAAATGTGCTCTTACTTATCTCTTCTCAACATACTTCATGTAAATGTATGTTAAAGGGACTTGGATTAAGTATTTTATAATTGTTCTTTGAACTCAAATGGCTGCTAACACATCTGATAAAGTTTATAGTATAAGTACTTGGAGACTTGCATAAGCAAACATCAGACACAAATATAAAACACACACAGGTATTCACATATACACTTACAACAAACATGAGCTACATTTTAAATTGTAGCATTTTGCTCCAAGTTGTATAATAATGGAATATACACTGTAAAACATCATCTGATGCTCAATGTATACACAACCATTTTAGAAGACTGCGTGGAAAGGAGAGACTTGAAGACTATGCATTAAGATGAATCCTGGAATTTAAAGTGGCAGAAGATGAGGACTGAAAACAGGGCTAAAAACAGTATGTAATGATACACATAGGCCAGGAAAAAAGGAGTTATATGATGTTAGGAAGATTTAAAATTATGAGAGAATGTTCTACTTACTTAAAACTCCATTAGGGGCAATTAAGTAAATAGATAAAGGATGATGAAACTCAGCTTCTCTTTACTAGAGGGCAATTTTATGAATAAACAAGGGGAGGAGGATAGAATGATTCATGTATCAATAGATTATATTTTGAGACATTAGTAAGAACTCGTGTTTAGCTTAATATAGGTAGTTAACATACAAAAATATATATAAATTCGTAAATACGTAAGTTTGCATGCTCAAATATAGCATTACTCTGCCAGGTAGGAGGGCCTGAGTGTCAGTGAGCATATCTAGTACCAGATCTTAGTTTTTAATATCATTGATTCTCTAAATAAAACAAGCCAAGGCTATTGGAGAAAGACTGGTTCTAGGACTCGGAGAAGAAATATGCAGCTGTATTAGAACATCTTTCTGTAATAGAAAGTAAAGAAGTGCTAAAATAAATGAAATGCAAAATCCTGGAATAAAAACATAACAAGTAAAAACTAAGGAAATCTGAATAAACTATAGACTTTAGTTAATAACAACATTGTCAGTCAGTATTGGTTAATTAATTGTAACAAGTATACCATCCTAATGTAAAATGTTAATAATTTGAGAAACTATATTAGTGTAGATGGGAACTTTCTACATGGAAAATACCTACTTAATGCACATATGTGAATATGCTCTAAAAGTAAATATGCTCTAAAAGTAACATCTATTATAAAACAACACTTATTATACAAAGGAACTGCCCTCTCTAGGGTAGGCCTCTAATTTCTTTGCTTCCAGGTTTAAGTTGAATAAATTAGAAAACTTGATGGTAAAAGTCCCCCAATAATAAATGCATACATAATAACAACAATAGAAATAGAGGGTTGAATTTAAATTATAAGCACTGATGATAAATCCAAATTATTGTGAAAGGCTCTACCTTAAAAACTACATATATATGTAACCAGTAGCATTATAGATTGTCTGAAATTTGTATTTTGTATTTTGAATCCTGTATCTGTATATTTGGGAAAATATTAAATAATCACTGTAACATAAAATATACTGTAGTGATATATGCACAAAGGTGAAGAAAATAGTAAAAGTGTGGTATTATGATCTGTAGGGACACCTATCCACTACCTAACTATTAATTTCAGTTATGACATCACACTACATTAGGGTAATTAATTCATGGGGAAAAGTTACCTTCAGTCTGAATCCGGAAGAACTACCCGGCACGTGACATGAAAGAGACAAGGGTAACTGGCTTCCAAAGGGAGGTGAACAAATGCAATTCATTCCATTATTCATGTTTTTTGTGTTATTGCAAAAGATTTAATTTCTCTCATCAAAAGTGCATTCTTCATTCTATGGTTATTTAATATCTACTTCTTCCTAGGGACTCTGTTCTTAAAATCTGAGTGGTCATATAATACAACTAGCATTTTTCAGCCTCCCTCTCCTTCCAGAAGATGAGGAAATTTTCCAGGTTGTCCTTGTTGCCTGATCATAGAGAATAAAGATTGTTAGCCAGTTACCAATTTGTCCGCTGAAAAATCTCAGTCAAAACAAAAACAAAAATAAAGTCCATAGGGCAACAGGGCCATAGAAATGCTGGTTTATAGAAAAAGAGGGAAAAAAATGCTATCTCCATAATTTAAACTCTTTATTCCCCACATCCACTGTCTTACTAGTCTGCCTAGTCATTTTTGCTTTGGTCCATTTATTCATAGAACATTAATCCCATAATTAATAACAAAAGGAAAAGATAATTTACATAAGAAGAGCTATTTTATATCAAATATTTACTGGAATCTACTAGGCCTTTTTTTAAATTTGAGTATATAGTTGATGCAATGTTACATTTGCAAAATCTGACCTATAAATACAGAGCACTGATGATTGCCAGAGGAGAGGGAGGTGGGGAGACGGGCAAATAGGTAAAGGGAGTGGGAGATGTAGTTATGGAAAGAATAAGTCATGGTAATAAAAGGAAGAGCATAAGGAATATAGTCAATGATACTGTAATAATGCTGTATGGTGACAGATGGTAGCTACCCTGGTGATGAGCACGGCATAATGTATAAACTTGTCAAATTACTATGTTGTACACCTAGTCACTTAACTTGAATGAACCTTCAAATCCCAGGGAAGAGTTTGTTAGCTGAAGTTTATCTAAGTCAGGGTTGTAAATGACAGAATTAGTCTCTAAGAGCCTCTACAAATAGTAGACCTCTTCCTCTGCCACTCTTAACATAGAAAGAAGCTAAACATATTCACAACTTGACCAACTGAACAAAGTAGTCCTCTGACAAGGGGTCAGAGGATTTACTACTCAAATTTTCCTTTCTTTTTTTCTTTTTCTTTTTCTGTTTCTGTTTCTTTTTCTCTTCTTTCTGATAATATTGGCTGCAGCTGAAGGCTGGTATTTAAACCACTGTGAGCACAGAAGCAGACAAATAGATATCATGATAGGTGACCTTTAGTAGAAGAACAGAAAACAGCAGGAAGCACCCATTTATTAGCAATCTCTCATCTAGCATTTTTCAGCCTTTGCTGGGCAGATCACTGTCCTCGAGATGTGCCTATATCACAAACATAATATAGGATACAATAAGGTCTCCATTTCATGTTTCCTTTCTTATTCCCCATCCGACCTTGATTAGATGTTTCTTCACTCAAGACCATAGCAACATGAGTCTGTACCTGTCAGATTCTTCTCATCCCTCTCCATCATCTCAGAAACCTGTAAGAAACTGAGAGCTTCCCTTGTTTACCAAGAGACTTGTGAACAATGTGCATGACATGATGACTTGATTAAGCTGAAACAGGACAGTCTGTAGATATTATATCAAAATTTATAAAAACATCAACACTATCTCAAATCAATTTAAAACCTATCTGTAATCCCCATGTAAAATATTAATAGTTTTTTGATAATTTAATCAAATGTTTTAAAAATAGATGTTGAAGGGGAATATTTAAAAATTTTTTCAGTATGGCTAATTGAAAATGGTATCTTTTATAATTATTATTATTATTTTTTATTTTTAATTTTTTAATGTTTATTTATTTTTGAGGTAGAGAGAGACAGAGCATGAATAGGGGAGGGGCAGAGAGAGAGGGAGACACAGGATCCGAAGTAGGCTCCAGGCTCTGAGATGTCAGCAGAGCCTGACACGGGGCTAGAACTCATGAACCGCAAGATCATGACCTGAGCTGAAGTCGGACGTTTAACCGACTGAGCCACCCAGGTGTCCCAGTATCATCTTTTTAAATGAAATAAAATGTAAAAGGGAGAATGGGCATTAATTCATCTAATAAATGTGTGCATCATTAAAATAAGCTACATACAGAAAAACTGATCAACTTGAGAGTGACATGTGAAAGCTAGCAAAAATAGAAAACACATCATTTTTATTTGCATTTAGACCACTTACAAATTCAGTATGCTATATAGCAAGACATAATTAAATGAATGTCAAAAGATATTATTTTAAACAATCAGAATATGTTCTTAGACTAGAGAGCAATAAGGCTTTAAGTCAATATTAAAAAACAAACATGATGAGAAAAACTCCCAACTACTTGGAAATAGAAAAATGCATTGACAATAAGAAATAATAGTAAAAATTGGAGAAATATATACCCTGATGATAATGAAATTCTGCATATAAATATTTCTGGGCACAACAAAAGGAAAAGCTGTGCCTAGGGATAAATTTACATATTAACGGATATACTGGAAAGACGAAAGAGAAAAATCAATGATCTAAGCTCCTAGCTAAATATACTAGAAGGAACAGCAGATCAATCCCAGAAAGAAAAAAAAAAAAGAGGAAAATAAGGGATATAGACAAGAGTAGAAGATAAAGAGAAAACAAACATTAAAATATAATAAATTGACAGTATAAACATGTTCTTTCTTTGAAAATTTTACAAACTTTGATACAACTCTAGCAAGACAGAGCAAGTAAAAGATACAAAACATACATCAATCCCAACAATGAACGAAGAGAACTAGAGCCTACAAGCATGAATATAACAACAGCACATTACAAAACATTAAAAAAACATATTTTCTTCAAAGAATTGACAAAGTAGTTGGAAGAGGCAAATTCACTGGAAATCATAACAGAATAGCCCTGTACCTATTAAAGAAATTGAATCTCTTTTATAAACTCAGAAAGAATTATCTAGTCTCAACTGATTTGTTTTATCATTGTCTGTAATATAAACAGTCCTTGAGAATTCAAATAAGCATTCTGGCAAATAAGTCATAGTACAAAATATTCAAAGATTCAGGAAACCAAATGGTGAACAGATGGAAAGGAAGGAAACCAGAGGAACTGGTCAGTGAGGCCATGGCATCATTTGAATAATGATGAGGCAGAAAGAAAGCCTAGCAATACCACATGTGTGGCCAGTTTGTTCTGGCTTTCTAGATATGGGAATAGAATGTGAGTAAGGAGGGCAATTAATTACCTATGGGTAAAGGAGTTCAGCAACTCTTTGATATTACTCTATGTAAATTAACAAGACACAGATACAAATCTCAGGGACTAAGACATCTGTCCAATAGGATATCCAGCAGTTGTTCAGTCAGTCAGGGAGTCCATTAGTACTGTTTTCTAATTAATATATTCTTAGAAGTTAAGTCTGATCTCTTTTTAAACAATTTTTTATGCTTATTTATTTTTGAGAGAGAGAGAGAGAGAGAGAGAGAGAGAGAGAGAGAGAGAGAGAGAATGACAGCATGAGTGGGGGAGGGACACAGAGTGAGACACAGAATCCAAAGCAGGCTCCAGGCTCTGAACTGTCAGCACAGAGCCCAATCCCAGAGCTCAAAGTCATGAACTGTGAGATCATGACCTTAGCTGAAGTCAGACCCTTAACCAACAGAGCCACTCAGGCACCCCATGATCTCTTGATCTCTTGAAAAACGTACTTGATATTTTTTTAGGTTCTTATTTAACATATTTGAGAAATAGTGATCTTAGACTGTTGAGATCTGGGAACTCTAGTATTTTTGCACTAAATCCTAATATTATTTCATCTATTACGAAAAAAAAATAAAATCTACAGATATCTGCTGCATAAAACAACAGTAATTAACATTCCCACTGAATCAGAATGACCAAACAACATGATTTGTTAGTAACAGATGTGCCCTATGCTGTCTTTAAATACCTGATAATTATACTTTATTAAAAATATATTATCAATTTTCTGAATATTTTACTTATGATTAATTAGTTATAATAACCTGACAGTTTGCATGTGGAATGTATATGACCCTTAAGACTTTATTTCATAAGAGATACTAATTAGAGTTGTGTGCTAAGTATTGTATGCAGGCAGCAGAAAGCTGAATCAAGGATATCAAATCACTTCTACATAATGGAACAAATAATTTAATTTTAAAAATAAACAGATTATCAATTATATATGTATATAAGTATTATATATATCATATATATATGTACATACACACATAAACATGTAAACATACACCTGTATATGCATGTTGTGTATCTGTTCTATTACTAGCTCTTCCTTGTACTCTCAAAGTTCTTCCTGATATTTTTTTATATATCCATGCTTATCAAATTCTTTCTTCCTGTTACTGATATGGATCTGAGTCCTTATTTTTACGTTTGGGATTCTCTCAACACCTATTTGGTTAATGGTTAAAAATATGCTTTGAAGCAACAAGTTTTGACCAATAGTATTTTTAAAGAAATATATGCCAATATGCTCTATAAGTGGCAGCTGCTAATTATCACTTTTGGAACTGCTGATCTTTCTTGTTTCTTTGAACTCTGAACTTCTAGCTCTTTTGTTCTATGGTATTTGCACTTTCCCTGTCAATGATCTATTTCTTTACTCCGAGACAAGAGGACATTTGTCAAGGAAAGGATGTAGGCGCAGAGTATTCAAAAGGTTACATTTGCTTAAGGTTTTCAATGTGCCAAGTACTGCTGTTAGGGCTTCATAAACATTGGGTCATTTAATCCTCAAAAACAATACAATGATTAGCTATCATTATTATTCTCATTTTACCCATTAATAAATTGAGGCATAGAAACATATGTGAGGCAGAGCCTGGCTGTGTACAGAGCACCCTTCCTCAGTAGCCCACACTCCAGTGCTAAAAGTGCTATGCATCTTTGAAATAAGTCTATCAGAGAAAGACAAATACCATATGATTTCACTCATGTGTGGAATTTAAGTAACAAAACAGATGAATGTGGGCTGGGGTGGGGGAAGGAAGCAAACCTGGAAACAGAAAACAAAACTGAGGGTTGCTGGAGGGGAGATGGGTGGGGGGATGGGTTAAATGAGTGATGAGTATTAAGGAGGGCATTGGTATTGACAACTGGGTGTTGTATGTAAAGGATGAACCACTAAATTCTACACCTGAAACTAGTATTACACTGTATGTTAACTAACTGGAATTTAAATTAAAACCTGAAAGAAAAAGTGCTGTGCATCTTCAAGTAACGTTCTGATTAGGGTTTCTTAAACACATTCATTTTGACATATCTTTGGTTTCCTGGTCTCTGGGAATTTTTACACTGAAAAATTCCTTCTTATTTTTTTTGGCATAAAATCAAACAAAAACCCCATAAAAATTATCCTCTCTACCCCATGTTTCATTACTTCATAAGGATTCTATCAGTTTACGGTATTGTAATCATTTACGCTTCCCATTTCTCAACTAGCATACAAACTTTAAACTTTTAAAAACTCAGTCCATCCTACACCATTGTTAAAAAACAAACAAACAAAACAAAAAACAAACAAAACCTTGTGTGCCTTCATATTGTCCTTAGGATAAGTTCAGACTTTCCAGAAAGAATACTTCCTATGTCCTTCCAAAAACAGTATAATTAACAAAAAATATTTTTAGGTAAACCACTTTTTATGACAGCACCTTTTAACATAAAAATGACTTAAGTAAAAATAAAATTTGTCTAGGATCTTTATTTCTTGTTTTCTTATAAGACAAAATGATACAAATCAGGGAGCTTTTGTAACTATTTGGTTAGTATCCACTCTGGTTCAGTTCCATTTGCTTCTTTGTAGAAAAATGTATCATTTATTTTAAAACATGAAGGAAGGATACACCAAAAAAAGAAAAATAAACATTTCCCCACTAACATATTTCTCTACTGTTAGGGGGAAAAACATTCTAAACAATTACCAGTGGAACTTGTTTAAATACCTGGGGTCCAAACTGGTGAGTTTTTTGGGGTGATGTTGGGGTTTGTGGGGTCTGGAGCTGACGGCCAAGAAAGAAGTCTTGAAGATATCTTTGGTGCAAAAAGGTGATTTTTATTAAAGCACGGGAACAGGACCTGTCGGCAGAAAGAGCTGCCCAGGGACCAAGAGGAGAGACTATTTATATACTTGGGAGTTGGAGAAGGTCAAGTCCAATGGAAGTTTCCAATGAGATTTTCATACACTAAAGAAGACTCGCAGGATATTGGAGGTTTAGTTGTTTCTCCCTCTAGCAAAGCATTAGCATGAAGACAGCACGGAGTTCCTGGAGAAACTTTTTACTTGGCCAGCCTCAAGTATCTGTCAATGGGCTGCAAGTTATAAGGAAATTTAGTTCTACCTGCCATTTCCTTCTGCCTTTGTTTCCCACATCACTATGGAGAGTTGATGTTGGGTCTCCAGGAAAGGAAGTCTATAGGTTTCTGGAGATTAAGCTATTGATAAGATTGCCTTTTTCTTGTGATTTACTAAGGTATTTATAAATAAATGGAGACTCAGGTCCTGCAGGACTATGATCTCTATCAGTTAACCCTTTGTTTTTCCCCTTTCCTTTGTTCTTGGGCAGCCAGAAGTGCCCAAGGAATAGCATACATATCCCACCTGGGGGTGGGGGGAGGGTATTTGCAGCCTGTTGGCTTGCTTTATGCTCTCATCACAAATGATTATATAATGATGGAAAATTCTAAATTAAATAATTTATTGATTACAATTATTTTCAAAAGCTACTGTAGATAAACAAATAATTTGAGAACTCTTATTAATAATATGGTTCACTAGCTTTTATTTATTTTTATTTTTAATGTTTATTTATTTTTGAGAGAGAGAGAGAGAGAGAGAGAGAGAGTGAGTGAGAGAGAGTTAGAGTGTGTGCCAGGAAGGGACAGAGAGAGAGGGAGACACAGAATCTGAAGCAGACTCTAGGGTCTGAGCTGTCAGCACAGAGCCCCATGCAGGGCTCGAACCACAAACTTGAGCTCATGACCCAAGCCAAAGTCAGATCCTTAACCCAATGAGCCACCCAGGTGCCCCCATTTTTAACTTTTACTATGTGGAGTAGCACATGTTCCTGATAGAAGATGCACATACTGCTCATGCTGCCTTAAACTTTCATTTTAATTTGAAATTTCCTTGGCTAAACCTATAAAAGTAAATACATTTGACTCATGCTGTGCTATGGAAGCTGTACCCAGTATGTACTTTTTAACAGAAGGAATTATTTGCTATTTTGCAAATAAACAGGTTTACGTTTAAAACTGACTCCCATCATAAATCATTTCTTTATAAAACAAATATGATGAAAATTACAGTAAAAACACATCTCAATACATGACTGTAAAAGTTTATCATGCAGCCTACATATTAGATTCTCAAAAATAAGAGTTCATAAGCTTTCCTCTGAGTATAATACATAGCCCACTTCATTAATGTTTACGGTCATGGACATGTCTTACCTCAAAACTGCTATGCTTCACTTACCCATATATAAGAGTTGAAACAAATATGTACACAAATACATATCTAAATACATATATCTCCTGCATATACTTCTAAAATGTGCAAGTTATATATTTTTAATCTCTTGTTCATATTTTATTACTTTCTTCACAGTAGCAATATTCTATTAATATCTTTCAGTTATTGAAAAGAAATATATTGTTAGATTGATTTTATATTTTATTTATTATTGTATAACAAATGTATTATGTTATATATTTTATTGACAAATAATTTTTCTATTGTGAAAATCATTTTCTTTGGTCCGCAAAATAATTTTCTAGTTTTCACAACTTGAGTTTAAGATTTTAAAATTCACATTTGTTTTAATTAATGATTTGAAATTGGGTGAAAATAAACCAAACTACTACCATAGGTGGGATAAATCTGATGATTGAATCATTAATGAACAAAAACTTCCCAGGGCATATGTGTAGAAAAAGTCGTATTACAGCTCTGATCAAGGATTTACATGAAGTTGGTTATGTAACTGCTATGCTTAATCTACGAAAGAGAACTTTTTCATATAGTATTAGTGTAGGAAGCTTTCCTAACCAATTCTCCCACCAGCAGAGAGGTAATAGAAAACAAATAAATTTAACTGCAGAAATAGTAACAAGGGCTAAATATTAAATGAGTTTGTCACTTTTAATAGGGTCTATAGAAGTGTGTGATAGTTGTTACCATGTTATCACAGAAACTATAAAAGATAGATATAATTATTAATTATTATTATTTTACAAATGAGAAATAGATGTTCTCCACAGTGGGTGATTTCCCAAAACAGAAACAACGAAACTCATATTCTTTCAACCAGGATGTTTTTGTCTCTACCGTTTTAACTCCACCCTCCCATACATTTCTTACAGCTCCCACACATTAGAAATGTAGCATAAGGCAGTAGGGTCCCAGATCACTTAATACAGCAATATTAATTACCACATGCTATCATAAGTGTTAAGAAGGCATTTGCACAAGTAATACACATTTTCCTCAGAAGTCAAAATTCCATTAGTAGATTTCAAATCAGAGTTTGTAAAATTAGTTCACACCACTCTCCCTTAATATGGGTTAAGAGGGATTACAAATGCTGGGTCTGAAATTATAACTTCTCTAGGTTCCATACCTATATTTAGGGGTGAAGAGACTAAGATTTATACTCTCCTTCACTCCTTCCTAGTTACAATGTCATAGTCCATCCTTACCATCACCCACCTGAACACTCCTTTAACTCACTTGCCCCTTCTAGTGTCACAGTTCTCATTCATCTAAGTCATAGCATGGTAAAGAAAAACAAAACAAAACAAAACAAAACAAAACAGAACAAAACCTCCCTGTTTCTCCTTCCTACCCCAGTACAGTTAAATATGACTGGAGAAAAACTTAGCACCCTTCTAAATGAACAGAGTTTACATTTATAACTGTGAAACTCAAGAAAAACTTTAGTGTGGCTGATCAATTATTATGTTTTTCTAATTTCCTAACTATCCCAGTCTGCTAGAAAATGTTTCATACCTTCTCCTTAAACATTGTCCCTGCAACCTTGACACTCAACAATACTCAGATCCTACCTTACTGAGAGAACTGAGCAATCAAAGATGATTCTCAAATGTCCACCTCATATCTACCCATCTATCCCTTATATTATACCTTCCTGTTTCCATAAATTAAATATTCTATAAATGAATATTTCCATAAATGAAATATTCCTCAAGGGAGTCATTCCAGAAACCCATTAACTTCTATACATCAATATTTTCACTGTCTATTGCCCATATCTGTCAACAAAACATGCTATTATTTCTCACATCTTTAATTTAAAAAGAAAAAAAATATTGATGCCACTGCCAGTGAGTGCTCAATTAATCCCCCATTCCCAGCAAAATCCTTCAAAAGAGTTTTCTATATTCAATGGCTATAATTTTTCTCATGGCTTTCTCTTTTAATCTACTGCCAACCAGGAAAGTTTCTCTATTACTCCATATCCCAAACTTTCACTACCTCATCAATGATCTCCAGATCACATGACATGTGAGAGGCTGAATAAGGGCTCCCAAAGATGTTCATTCATTAATCCTTTTAACCTGGGAATACTTTACCTCCTATGGTAAAAAGGACTTTGCAGATGTGATTATGTTAAGGGTCTTAAAATAGGGAGATTCCCCTGAAATATCCTTTTGGGTCCAATGTAATCATAAAGAGCCTTATAAGAGGGAAACAGAGTGTCAGACTCAGACAGAGAAAATGTAGGCATGAAGTAGTGGCCAAAGAAGAGAAAAGATATTACATTGTATGTTTTGAAGATAGGAGGATGGGTAATAAGACAAGTAATGCAAGTGGCCTCTAGAAACTGGTAAAAGCAAAGAAAGAGATTTCTTCCTAAAGTCTCTAGAAGCATCACTGTTTGGACACATTGATCTTAGTCCAATGAAACTGATTTCAGATTGCTGACCTCCAGAACTGTAAAGAAATAACTTCAGGTTGTTTTGAACCAGAAGTTTGTGATACTTTGTTATAGCAGCAATAGGAAATACATAAGTCAATGACCAGTACTCACCAATCATGTGAATAACAGGGTAGATAGTAGTGGGATGATGATGGTGATGATGATGATGATGATGATGACGAAGACGACAACAGTCAGACAGAATGATAATCAGCAACACTGCACATATCTGACAATTCTCTCATCCATCATATACTTTCTTTGCCTGCTTTCCAGGATGCCACAGTCTCTATCTACATCCTTAATCACTGTACTTCATTTTAATTGTGAATTCTTCTATTATACCATGGCTTTTCAATGCTCAGAAATTTTTATTTTTTTTAATTTTTTTAAACATTTTATTTATTTTTGAGACAGGGAGAGACAGAGCATGAACAGGGGAGGGTCAGGGAGAGAGGGAGACACAGAATCTGAAACAGGCTCCAGGCTCTGAGCTGTCAGCACAGAGCCCGACACGGGGCTCGAACTCACGGACCGCGAGATCATGACCTGTGCTGAAGTTGGCCGCTTAACCAACTGAGCCACCCAGGTGCCCCAATTGTCAGAAATTTTTAAATGTCAGGTACAACTATAAGTAAAATTACCCAAAGGGAAAAGAATAGCTTATGACAAATATATCCTACCCAGATGCTAATATTCCACAAAAAATAACTTTTAAAATAATAGAATGTAAAAGTAAATTACAGGGTATTATTGTGTCATAGCCAGTCAGTGGGATATTAATATTTAATTCAAAGACTGACATGATAATTAAGAAAAAAATATTGACTTTGCATTTAAGTATTTACTTTTTTAAATACTGAATCCAATCCACCCATTTAGAAAGTAAGAAAAAAAATTAGCCAATCATCCAAGTTCATACAGAAGACACTGATTACATTTGTCTGAAATAGTTTTGTTAGGGATCAATGGACTTTTTCATTATTATTAATACAAAGCAAATCAGTTGTTCTTTTGGTGATGGTGCTCAGATGTAAATTTAGTATGATCCAATTTTGAGAAAGTTTGAGAGATTCAGACAAATAGACTATGTAATTATTTATGAATAGTTTTAAGTGAAAAACCAGTTTGCTTCTTTTTAATATCAGTTCATAAATGGATAATAAGTTTTCAACCAAGATATTTTAGCCTCTGTCTCCAAAGACCTTCACAATATCTATTTTTTATAAGAGAAAATGCTGAAGTCACAGAGTTGAGATTTTTCTTTTAATCTCAGGAAACATTAATGAAATTAATAAAATTTAAACATACTGCTTGATTTAATTTTTTCAAAAAACAAAGATTTTTGAATTAATACTGGGGAGTGAGAGAAATCAAATTTAAAATAGTATATTATTCTAGGGGCACCTGGGTGGCTTAGTTGGTTGAATGCCTGACTTTGGATCAGGTCATGATTTCACAGTTTGTGAATTCAAGTCCTTGTATCGGGCTCTGTGATGATAGCTCAGAGCCTGGAGCCTGCTTCAGATTTTGCATCTCCCTCTCTCTCTGCCCCTCCCCTGCTCACTCTCTGTCTCTGTCTCTCTCAAAAAAAAAAAAAATAAACATAAAAAGTTAAAAAAATACTGCATTATTCTACAAAACAGAGGTAATAAGGGTGTGAATTGGTGCAAGACAGACACGTCCATCAGAACAGAACCCAACGATAACTTGTGTATTAAGACCTGTATGTAAAGACCGAAACTATGAAGTTATGGAGAAACAAATATGAGAATATCTTTATAATGTAGAGAAAATTAAGGACTTTATAACAAAACTTCAAAACCAAGGAGTGTAAGGTACATAAAATGGTGAATTTGATTACCTCAAAATTAGAAATAAAATATCCAATGAAGGAAACAGAAAAATTAGCAGAAAGATGAGAAAATGAGAGAAGGTATTTTCAGAGTTTACATTAGTTTCTAGAATAGATTAACTATAGACACAAAACTATAAGAAAAACTGTCACAGATGAGCACAGGACACAGTAAGGCAAATTAGAGTCGAAATTCAAAAGGCTAACCATCATAGAGTGAGAAGTTCAAACCCATTAGCAGTCAGAGGAATTCAAATCAAACCAACAAATACATTTCTTTACATCAGACTATAATGAAAATTATTAGGCAGCTGTTTACTATCAAGTATCCATAAAAGGTGAAGATATGGGAATCCTTGTGCATTGCTGATAGAAGCTTCTATTTGTACAATCTCTTTGGAGAGCAACCCAATCGTACAAAGTCAAAATTCATAATCCTATTCCTTAGAGGTCAGAAATTCTACCTGCAGGTATACTGCAAAGAAACCAATTACTCCAGCCGGGAGCAGGGGGTGGTGCCCTTTGGAGACAACCTGAGTTTTTTAGCTTCTACTTCATAGTTAGTGTCACTGATGCAAACTACCATGGAGTGCTAGGCAGCTTTTACATACAGCAGCATGTCGAAGAAAAGGCTAAGCCACAGACATAATATGGATACCACTTGAAAACAATTCTGAGTTCAAAATATATGAAAGAATAAGAAAGTAAATGGGAGTTGTCACATGATACAATTTATGATCAATAATAAAATAAAACTGAAAATTTATAACAAAAAGAAAGATCCAAATTATGTTTAGCATATTTTCTTAGTAAGGTTCTCAAGTGCATTGACCTCTCTCTACAGAAATTTAAACTCCATTGTTACAGGAGGGTGAGACAGACACTGGTTCTTGTCTCATAGGAGTCAGGAGTGAGAGAGTGAATCTTAGGGCCAACAAAGTGTCAGCAAAGCAATAGAGTTTATTGAGGTAAAGTACAAAGCTCTCAAGAGTGAGCCTGGTCCTGACTGGATAGCTACTGAGAATTTTTGTCCCCGACTTCTTACTGGGACCTTATCGGAAAGTTTGTGAGATTCCACACTTGGCACCTAGCCTAGGCAGGTCTGGAATACGTTTTTCCTTTTTTTTTTTTTTTTTAACAAACCCCATTGCTACTTCAGCCTCCCACTTGCAGCTGCTGCCAGCCTTCCCAGGGTCCCTTATCTTTCTGTGCCTAATGTTAACCCTTTCCTCCCTCACCATAATCTATAAAGAAAACTTTAATATTTATGTTCTCAAATGATGATTTAACTATGGTTGTGAAATGCGTTGCACTCTTTAAACTGGACTGAAATCTATTCCAGGAAGCCACATAATAGTTTAATATTGCTGACATTTTGTCAAGAAGAAAAAGAAAGTAATTTTGAAAACCATATGCAATCAATTTATGATTAAGAAATGCATGGTGTCAGGGGCGCCTGGGTGGCTCAGTCAGTTGAAAACCTGACTTCGGCTCAGGTCATGATCTCACAGTTCAATGGGTTCGAGCCCCACATGGGGCTCTGTGCTGACAGCTCAGAGCCTGGAGCCTGCTTCCGATTCTGTGTCTCCCTCTCTCTCTGCCCCTCTCCTGCTCGTGCTCTGTCTCTCTCTCTCTCTCAAAAATAAATAAACATTAAAATAATTTAAACAAATGTATGGTGTCAGAATCTGAATGTTGTCTAATGGCACAGACCCATCCAGGTAAGAAAAAAGTATATAAGGCTCTAAACTGGAAACTCACTTCCTATGACAGCTCTTCAGGGTGCCTTATCTCTTCCTGGATTATATTGGTATTTACATCAAAAGTTTCATCTTCTCTTTAGAAAAGCACTCCCTCTCATCATGTGTACTCAATTTGTAACAGATCTCTAAGACCACTAAATCCAATTTCTGTGCAGTTATAAATTCACAAGTGGCTAACTAGGAGACAGCATGCTACATTTGCATATCTTTGCAAAACTCGTGGCCACGGTTGTTTCATCACTAACATTTATGTTTAATTTGGTGTCTCTTTTAAGAAAGATCAAGGAGCAGAATAGAGACAATAAAGAGAAGAAGGGTGACAAGAAAGAAATGTTTTTAAAATGAGAATATTGATACAGAAAGCTTAAGATACTAGGTTTATTGGCACTAGAAAAGAGCAGTAAACCTAGTTTCTGATTGTTCTAAGGTGCTCAGTGAACAACAACAAAAAGTCCAAATTTCAGTGGGACAAAAAGGCTATAGACATGCTCCATTAGACTAAAGAAAAAAAAAGCTCAAAGTTTTGAGCAGAGTCATTAGAAGTGACTACCTATATGTCCATTGCTAATTCATTTTTCTGCCCCTTGTCACTAGAACACATGAACATTTAAAACCGGGACCCTGTTGCTCTGGTGATTCTAACTCTGTAATATTCTATAGGTTATCAATATAAAATAATTCAACATAAAATGCCTTTCAGTTTCATTTTACTACTTTATGGAATTTATCCAATTTAGTCCATCACAAGAGAAATATGATGTTAGATTAATCACAGAAAGAATTGAGAAAATGATGGAGAATTCACATTTTTTAAGAATTTGCTATAATATTTTTTTTCCTTTCCCATTTAGGATTCGTTGTGATTTTACTGCATATTTTAATATTATCTTCCAAAATATGGTTTGCATGCATACTCAGCCCACAAAGGAATACTCTATGGCCACTCTCTTTACAATTCATTTTGCTGAAACTCGGTCTAAATATTCAACAGCCATCTAAGGTAACATTTAGCTACCAGGTGTAAATTTTCCAAGTGGGAATTACTCCTTGGGAACCTGGCAAATGACGGCACATTTCACATGGACACCAAACCCAAAGTTATTTTTCCCCGTACATATTTTAGTGTCCCTTTTGTGAATAAAAAGATAGCCATGTTCTTATGGTTTAATATTTACTAGCATCCTCCCACTAACTCTAGGACACTGAGAAACAAAAACTACAGGTCAAATTAGGACTCTTCTCATGTTGGCCCTAAGCAATAAAATGAAACAAAAGTAATTCAGCTTTTGGTCCCCGACCTCTCTTCTGTCCCCTCTGCTTGTACCTATAGCCTTCCCAGCTATCAAAATCTGGCCTCAAGAAAAATTATCAATGGTCACTCATTTTTACTCTAGCTTGAACATGTCCCTGTGTTTCATCTCCAAAGAATATTGGGGTTTTATTGTTGTTTTTATTTTTGTTTGGTTTTTAAGTTTATTTATTTACTTAGAAAGAGAGAGAGAGAGAGAGAGAGAGAGAGAGAGAGAGAGAGAGAACTGGGGAGGGGCAGGGAGAGAGAGAGAGAGGGAGAGAAAAAGAGAGAGAGGGAGAGAAAGAGAGAAAGGAAGAGAGAGACAGAGAGAGAGACCCCAAGCAGGCTCCACATTACTGGCAAAGAACCCAATGTGGAGCTCAAACTCACGAACTGTGAGATCATGACCTGTGCTGAAATCTAGAGTCTGACACTTAACCGACTGAGCTGCCCAAGCACCCCAAAGAATACTGTTGCTTTAACTCTTATTTACAATTATGAAATGAAATAATTTTCTCTACTAAATTCTCTAATAAAATTCTCTAAAAAATCTCTGAAAATTCTCTCATAAAATTTTCTCTAATAAGTTCTAAAAAAATAAGATCATAGAGTTTATTGTGTGGCTTATTTATTTATAAGGAGACATTAAGAAAACTATCTTCATTTCCAGCTTGCAATGGTCAGATTCAAATAGATTTCATTTCATGTAATTCTTATCTCTCGTCTCTTGCTAAGGAACTCATCACTTTTTTAAAAAATAACTTTTTTCTTTACAGTACATATTAACTTGTATTGATCTCTATTTCATGTGGAAACATCTCGAATGTTCAAGTACATCTGCTGAGGAATATGAGACTTGTTTTTACATTTTTAGTACTAAAAATGGTACTAGTTCCATAGGAGAAATCAGACAAATAATGACTTAAGTACCTTCTGACATGCTCCAACAGTTAAACAACTTCCTGATATCTTTTTGATGAGATACTAGAAAAATTTCACCCTATGCACAAAAAATATATAAATACTTAACAAAATACACCATAGTTTGATGTTTGTATACTTCCAGTAAATAATTGTGAAATCATCCTGTGGCTATGTCTGCAAAATGACTAATTATTTAGAAAAATCTAAGACTCATAAAATTTGCCTATAGGAAAACAAAACAAAAATCCTGTGACATTTAGAAATATGTTAAGTCAATGAAAAGTTTAATCAAGATTACAGAAAGATAAAACAGCATAGTCATACTGTGTCAGCAAGCAATTCTATACTCAACACTACTTGGAGAGGAAGGGTTTAAAGGGACTATATTAGGTCACCTGGCAAAATTAGTCTGTTTATCCAGGTCCAGAAGTTTATAAAATACCATCTAATTTGTACACTTGAACACAATTATCTGTGAACGTACATATGAATACATGTGTATGTGTACATGCTCACCTATGGTCTGTGGATATCCACATGCATCTAAATGAAGACACATATGCATATATATGGACACACATGTAAATAAAGTCTGTGAATATGTATGTACATTCATGCACACATGAGTGTGTGTGTGTGTGTGTGTGTGTGTGTGTGTGTGTGTGTGTGTGTATGTCTCTGTGTGTCCAGTCAGGCAACTTATATGTAGATAGGGAAACCTCCAGATATTGTGTGGGGAGGAGAAATAAAAAGAAAAGGTGGGTGGCACTGTACTTTTTCTCCTTTGATAAATATGTGACCTCCCAGAGAGTGAGTAAGCAATCGATCATGCCAGGGTTGGTTTTAGGCTTTGTTAAGAAAGCCTATTTAGGAGTTGTCCTCAGTCCTGGGATATAACACATACTCCAGTGCAGAAGTTGGCAAACTACAGGCCAAATTCATCCTATGATCTGCTTTTGTATGTTTTGTTAGGTTTTTTAAAAGATTTTTTTAAAAGACCCGTATCTGTTTGATGTATTGTCTGTGGCTTTTTTTACACTAAGATGGCAAAGTTGAGTAGTTGTTTTCCAGAACATATGGCCATGAAATCCTAAAATATTTACTACCTAGTCCTTTACACAAAAGCTTTGTCAACCCTGCTTTAGAGAAGTCTTTACTCCTAAAGTACAGACTTTCTGTTTTTTCAAATGAATATCGGATATCTCAAAGAGATCTCTCTATTCCTAATAGGTTGGAAGTCCAGAATTTCAAGCACTGTGCAATCTCTAGCATATTTAGTTTGCACTCATCCCTGTAACAACTGTTATATTTTTAAGCCTCACAGTAACTCATGTTTATACACAGCCAAGCTTTTAGCCGAAAATCTAAGAGGGGCATCATACAGACTTTAGACACCTCTTTCTGTGCAACTTCCTCTTTTCCAGTATAATCATCCACAAATTGAAACAAATTCAGCACCCTCAAATTTCTATTTCTTTTTCTACATGTTTATTTATTATTTTTAAAAAGAGAGAGAGAGAGAGAGAGAGAGAGAGAGAGAGAGAGAGAGAGAACACGAACACCAGGGCTCAATCACAGGAACCCGAGATCAAGACCTGAGCTAAAATCAAGGGTCAGATGCTCAACCCACTGAGCCACCCAGGTGCCCCTTAAATTTATATTTCTACCTGCTCAGCTCAGCAAGATAAGCATCTCCACTTGGCCTCCACACTTGCTCTGTGGTCAAAAATGTAGGATGAAAGCCCAGGCTCACATGCTTCTCTTGTCTCAAGATTCTAAGACCTGTTCTACCTATTGTGCATTGCCTGGAAACTCATATTTTATATTTGGCCCAGCTTTATAGTTGCTTCCAATGAGAGGGTAAGCCTAACACAATTACCCCACTGTGCCTGGAAGTGTAGTCAGTAATAATAATTTAATAATGATTTATGAAGTAAAAGTGTGACAAACTTAACAGTAAATTAGTGAGTTTGGGGTATGTTGTAGAAAAATTGTGTGGCTAGCTACCATGTTTGAACTTGCCAGACAATCCATCAATGAAGAGAGAATCAAATTCTGAATATAGTCCGTAACACTGTGGAATTTATAAGCAAAAGTCATTAAAAAGATAGAGCATATATAAACAAATATAACCAAAAAATCACTTGGGTTTAATCACATCCAAATTTGCTCAGGTACTATTTTAAACTAAATATACAGGAGAGCACAGTAGCTGAGTCATACATCTAAAACCTATGTCTTGATTATCATATATAGGGAGTATGCATGCATGTCATAAATTAATTCAAAATTTTCAACTGACATCTTTAATAAGATACGTTTATATTAATAACTACTTTAAATATGATAAATGTCAACTCTAACACTAATAATTACAGAGGAAAAAGAAGGATGTTAATTTGCTGGAGAAGTGATAACAGAAAATTAAAGCTAACGAAAACAGCTGCACAAACTAAGTCTAGATTGAAGAGACAGAATAGTTTGTGTCTTTACTAGGAAACCATACTTTCAACAATTGAGTAGACTCATTCTACATTTTGAGATTTCTATGCTTACTCAACACTATCTATGCATAATTATCTTACTGAATTAGCCTTGATACTGAACATTATAATCTTCAATGTGTCAAAGTAGAAACCATTAATAATATTTATATTCTAAGACTCACTCAAGAGTTGTTTAAGCTCCCAGAATTACTGAACAGGTTCCAGACCATACAAGCACTCATCTAAATGCTTAAGAATTTGCACACTTATTTCTGAATATAACTTTCACCAAACTCACAAAGCCTAGTACAGATAACTAATATCATGTAACCATTCTGTTAGGAGTTGAGGAAGGTGTTTTCTTTCCCCTCTTTGGTTAAGGAATAGGGGAACTAAACTCTAGACTGGAAGTCAATTATTATGTTGGTAAAGAAGCTATGTAAAGTATCGTATCAAGGTATGTAAAGTATCATATCATATAGTTTGCATTTCAGTGTTTATATTTTAGAGTTTTACATTAATATTTACTTCCTCCTCTCTGGTATCTTCTGACCTAGAAGTAAGTCATATATTTTTTCCAGTTTTATTGAGAAATAATTGTCATATATCACTGTATGAGTTTAAAGAGTACAGTATGATGGTTTAAATTACACATATTGTGAAATGATTGCCACAATAGGTCAGCTAGCAGCCATCTCTTCATATATATAAAAGAAAAAAGAACAAAACAAGGAAAAATTTTTCTCCTTGTGATGATAAGTCTTAGGAAATATTCTCTCAAGGTTTCTATATACCATAAAGCTGTGTTAGCTGTAGTCATGTTGTACATTTTATGCCCGGTGTTTATTTACCATATAACTGGACTTTGTACATTTTGACCATGTTCCTCCAATTCCCCCTCCCTTCACCCCCAACTCTCTGCATCTGGTAACCACAACCCTGATCTCTTTTTCCAGGTTTTTGTTTTGTTTTTGTTTTGTTTTGTGTTTTTTTCCACATATAAGTGACATCATACAATATCTGTCTTTCCCTGTCAGACTTATGTCACTTACCATAATGTCTTCAAGGTCCATTCATGCTGTTGCAAATGGTAGAATTTTTTTTATGGTTGAATAATATTCCATTGAACACATATAGCATAAATTATTTATTCACTCATTTACTGATGGGCACGAGTTATTTCCATGTCTTGGCTATTATAAATAATGTTGCTATGAACATGGGGGTGCAGGTATCTTTTCTCATTAGTGATTCTGTATCCTTTGGATATATTACCAGAAGTAAAACTGCTGGATCATATAGCGGCTCTATTTTTAAATTTTTGAGGATGTTCCATACTGTTTTCCATATTAGTTATACCAATTTACAATCTCACCAACAGTGCACAAGGATTCCCTTTCCCCACATGCAGCACTTATTATCCCTTGTCTTTTGGATTATGGACATTAAAACAGGTGTGATGTGATATTTCATTGTGGCTTTAATTTGCATTTCCTTAATGCCTAGATGTGCTGATCATCTTTTCATATGCCTATTGGCCTTTTATATATCTTCTTTGGAAAAATGTCTATTCAGGTTCTTTGCCCATATTAAAAATTTTTAATTGTTTAACTTTTATTTATTTATTTATCTTTTGCAATTGAGTTGTATGAATTCTATATATATTTTGGATGTTAAGCCCTTATTAGGTTATGGTTTGCAATATTTTTTCTCATTCAATAGCTCCTCTTACCACTTTGTTCACAGTCTTTTTTGCTATGAAGAAGCACTGTAGTTTGATGTAGCACCATTTTAAAAAATTTTTTATTTATTTTTCATTTTTTATTTTTTGTACTTGGGCTTTATGTGTCACATCCAAAGAGTCATTACCAAGGCCCATATCAAGAAACATGATGTCACGTCTTACATTTAAGTTATTCATCTATTTTGAGTTAATTTTTATGGGTGATGTAAGATACAGGCCCAGTTTGTTTTACATGTGATTATCCAATTAGCACCATTTATTGAAAAAATTTTCTTCTCCATTGAGTATTCTTGACTTCCTTGTCAACTATTAGTTGACTGTATATACATGCTTATATTTCTGGACTCTTGATACTGTTCCACTGGTCCATGTGTCTGTTTTTATGGTAGTACCACACTGCTTTGATGATTTTAGCGTTAGTGTACAGTTTGATATCAGGAAGTATAATGCCTCCTGCTTTGTTTTTCTTCTCAGGATTTCTTTGAGTAATAAAAGATATTTTGTGGTTACATATAACTTTTAGGATTCCCCCTTCCCCACTTCTGTGAAAAATGCCATTGGAAGCTTGATAGGGATTGCACTGAATCTATAGATGGCATTTGGTAGTACTGAAATGTTAACAATTCTTCCAATTTCTTCCAAATCATCATGCACATGAGACACTTCTCCATTTATTTGTTTTCTTCAATTTCTTTCATCAATGTCTTATTTTCAGTGTAGAGATCTTTCACCTCCTTAGTTAAATGTATTCCTAAGTATTTTATTATTTTTGAAGCTACTGTAAATTAAATTTTCTTTCTTTCTTTTTCAGAAAATCGTTTTTTGGTGTATGAAAATGCTACTGATTTCTGTATGTTAATTTTGTATCCTTCAAACTTATTGAATTGATTAGATTTAATCAATATTTGGTTGACTAGGGTTTTCTATACATAAAATCATGTCATGTGCAAATAAAGTTTTACTTCCTTTCTAAATCTACCTCCTTTTATTTCTTTCTTTTCCTTAATTGCTTTAGTTAGGACTCCTATGTTGAATAGATGTGGTGAGAGTTGACACACTTGTCTTGTTCCTAATGTTAGAGGAAAAGCTTTCAACCTTTCAACATAGAATATGATGTTAGCTGGGGCTTGACATATATGGTCTTTATTATGTTCAGATATGGTCCTTCTATCCCTAATGTGTTAAGTATTTTTATGATGAATTGATGTTGAATTCCATCAAATGCTTTCTTTTTTTTTTTTTTTTTTTTTTTTTGCCTCTACTGAGATGACCATATGATTCTTTTCTCCCCTTATATTATTGTAGAGTATTGCACTAATTTGCATTTGGGAACCATCCTCACATCCCAAGGATAAACCCCTCTTGTTTGTGGTGAATGAGCATTCTAATGTATTGCTGAATTTTGTTTGCTAGTGTTTTATTGAGAATTTTCATATGTATATTCATCAAGGATATTCGCCTATAGTTTTCCTTTCTAGCAGTGTCCTTTTAAGGTTTTGGTATCAGGATAACACTAGCCTCACAAGATGAGTGTGAGAGTTTTCCCTTTCAATTTTTTGCAAAATTTTGAGAAGTGTTGACGTTAATTCTTTAAATGTTGGCAAAAATCACCAGTGAAGCCATCTGGCCCTAGGTTTTTCTTTGTTGGAAGATTTTAATTTATGGTAATTTATGTGTCTTTAAGGCTAAAGTGTCAGTACTTGGGCACTGCAGGTATGAACTCAGTCTGCTAGATCCATGTGCTAGTTGCTATTAGCCTCTCCTTCCTTCTCCATCACAAATTCCCAGTGGTGTGAGATAAGAGGAATCCTGAAAGGTGACCCACAATGCTGAGGGGAGCTGGTTGTCCCTCTAGCGTTCTCCTTTCCCACCAGAGGAACCAAAGTCTCAGGGAGACCTCTCCATGTAGGGCTGAACTGGCATGGGGGAAGGGCAATTTGTTCAACATGTAGACTCTCTATTACCCTACTAATGCAGTAATTCTTGGTACCTGTAATGCAGGGGTACTTCAGCTTCATTTTCATGTTCTAAGATTCTCTCAGTAGGTTCCTGTTCTTGAATAGTTAGTTGTTCCTGTGATGGAAAGCAGAGTCAAAAACAACATATGTCACCATCTTTGTGACATCATTCAGTCATAAAAATCTTAATTGTATTTTGTGTAGACACACAAAACAGGATTCTCCTATTTAGCTTTAGGTAATTTGGAAGTAATTCATCGTACTGCTTATGGACAAGGCAGTCTACGCGTGAGCCCAGTACTTATTTACCAGCTTTCTGCACAAATTACATAAGGAAAATAGTTTCAAAAGTTTATAGATACTACTAACTTGCAAAAGGCCTGGCCAAGTTTGGTAATCTAGACTAGTTTACATTTATATTTATATTTGTGTTTAAATTTATATGCATGTATACACAAACACCCACACACATAAGCAAAACCAATGAGTCAAAGACTTAACAATGACATCTCTGGCTTTGGAAGCTCTCAATCATGGGATATAAATATTTTCTTTCAAAGCAAAAATATGTTTTAAATAAATTGAAATATATTATTAGAAGAGATTTTTTAATGTCTTCTTATCCCTCTTATCTAGTGAATCATAAAAATCTTTTTCTGTGGCCAGTTATGGCATTAATAAAGTAACCATCTCAGTAAACAAAAATATAATTAGTCAAACAAGCATTTCTTGTTGCTAGGAATTGACACACTGAAAATTTTCAGTTGCAAATATATATGTAAATTACATGATTGATTATTACATTAGGACTGATATAAATAAAATATATGCTGGTCTGTATTTTTAAAAAGCAAAAATTAGTTATATTTTAATTACTTAATATATACAAACTATATTCATACCTGAGTTTATAAAAGGCACTTAGGGGGAAAAACACATAAAACTCCTAGAGATTGTTTCTTTCTCTTTATTTTTGTAATAAAATATTTTATTTATTTATTTTTGAGAGGGAGAGAGAGAGAGAGAGAGAGAGAGAGAGAGAGAGCAGGAAAAGGGCATAGAGAGAGACAAAGAATTCCCAAGCAGGCTCTGTGCTATCAGTGCAGAGCCCAATGTGGGGCTTGAACCCTGAGATCATGATCCTGAGTTCTGCTCAGGTCATAATCTCACAGGTTCATGATATCAAGCCCTGTATCAGGCTCTGTGCTGATACTCTGGAGCCTGCTTGGGAATCTCTCCCTTCCTCTCCTGTTCTCTCTCTTGCTCATTCCTCTTTCTCTCTCTTCCTCTCTCTCTCTCTCAAAATAAAATAAACATTAAAAAATAAAAATAAAATAAAAAATTATAATTGTAAAAAAAATTTGCTGAAGAATACAATATAAATAGGATACTTGACTACTTACATAGTATGTTGTTTTGGATATAAATGTTTTGATTTAAATGAAAAGTACTCTACTTATAGTGAAAAAAGTACTTACAGAGTATTTATAGCATTCTACTTATATACAGAGTGTGTACATAAATATATGTATATATACTTTTAAGTATTTTAAATAAATGTATAAATGTAATTTATCAGAGCATAATGATCTTAAAATGTGAAAAATAGTTTAAATGAAAAGATCTGCCAAAAAATCCTTTCAAAATTAAACAAATCTGCGAGAAAACACTTTAAAAACTAAAAGGTTTTTAAACTAAAAGGTTTTCAGTAAGGTACCAGAATATTATGAACTGGCAAGCCTCTAGGAGGTAAAAGGTGGGGTGTGGGTGGGCTGATCAATCTTGAGTTCTCTTGGCACCTGTGCCTGCAAGTGTATAGTTGATAAAAATTATGACTTTGCCAATGATGAGTCTCGAGAGTGATACACACTGCCAGGAGCAACCTCTTCATGACATGTGATAATTTGATTTTGTCACTGGGTTCTTGAGAAAGCTACAGAGGTTAGAGTGCTAGACTTGCAGACAGGGTCACCCATTTCTCATGTTCCAAACAAGATTTTAGCACTGAGCTGACAGTTTGGAAAGAATACTATACAAGAGGTTTAACAACAGAAAACAAAACAAAACCCTCAATATTTTCTAGAAAGTAACCCCAGAACAAGCTATTACATGCAAAAAGTAGAAGTATATGATATTATTCAACTGATCAAGTGCTTAGCAAATTAAAGTGACAACTTTTTTATTAGAAAAACTATAATTTTCTACTCAAAATAAGATGAATGAATATAGTGACTAGAAAATCATTTTTTCTATGCACCTGCACCTAGTAATTACTTCTGTGATTTGCACAACTTTTTTCTTTGTTCAGAAAATGTACATTTTTATATTGCATCCCACCTGCATTCAACACAGAACAAGTCTCTATAGTAATTATGTAGCTGTATTTAAAAGACAAATAAGGCATGTAATTATAACCTTAAAAATAATTTACAGTACAGTTGAATTTAGGCTTGAATTTTAACAAGGTGTCACACAAAAATGGAAGACAAAAAATTAATTTGTAGAATGCAGTTACCTCTGGGAGAAGGAAGAAAAAGTCTTATAAAACAATGTACTCTTATTGAGGCAATTAATGGTTGACACTAGAACAGCTGAGTATAAGAGATTCCATCAGTCAATTCCATGGATGTTCTGTGTAGTAAAATCAATTATTTATATTTCACTTATGATTTAATGAAGAAAAAAGCAAGAGAATTTTAGACAGAGTTGAAAGGGACTTGGAGATGATATGGTGGCTTCTCCTATTTTAACCAATGAAGAGAACTATATCAAGAAAGATTAAAGAACTTAACCAAGTTTACCACTAATTGTTCACAGTGTTTACAGAATAAAAGCTAAACTCCAATTTTCTGATTCTCAACTGAAAATATTCTCCAATTTATAAAGTCTATACAAAAAAAAAAAAGCCAAGGGGCACTTGGGTGGCTCAGCTGGTTGAGCGTCCGACTTCTGCTCAGGTCATGATCTCACGGTTTGTGAGTTTGAGCCCCGCGTCAGGCTCTGTGCTGACAGTTTAGAGACTGGAGCCTGCTTCAAATTCTGTGTCTCCCTCTCTCTCTGCTCCTCCCCCACTCATGCTCTGTCTCTCTCTCCTTCAAAAATAAATAAAAACATTAAAAAAATTATAAAAGAAATAAGTCAATACTAATTGCATTTTTTTATGTTTTATTTATTTTTGAGAGAGAGAGAGAGAGAGAGAGAGAGAGAGAGAGAGAGAGAGACAGAGCATGAGCAGGGGAGGGGCAGAGAGAGAGGGAAACACAGAATCTGAAGCAGGCTCCAGGCTCTGAGCTGTCAGCACAGAGCCTGACGTGGGTCTCGAACTCACATTCCGCAAGATCATGACCTGAGCTAAAGTCAGATGCTCAACTGACTGAGCCATCCAGGCGCCCATTACTAATTGCATTTTTTAAATTAAGTATATTTGGCACATAACACTATATAAGTTGAAGGTATATAACATAAAGATCCAATACTTGCATGTATTGCAAAATGAACACCACAGTAAGACTAACATCCATCAACATACGTAGTTACATTTTTTTTTTCATTGTGATGAGGACTTAGGATCGACTTTCTTTTTTTTTTTTTTTCAACGTTTTTTTATTTTTATTTTTGGGACAGAGAGAGACAGAGCATGAACGGGGGAGGGGCAGAGAGAGAGGGAGACACAGAATCAGAAACAGGCTCCAGGCTCCGAGCCATCAGCCCAGAGCCTGACGCGGGGCTCGAACTCACGGACCTCGAGATCGTGACCTGGCTGAAGTCGGACGCTTAACCGACTGCGCCACCCAGGCGCCCCTAGGATCGACTTTCTTAAGAAATGCATTTTGATTGATTGATTTTTAATTTTTAAATGTTTGTTTGTTTGTTTGTTTGTTTGTTTATTTATTTATTTATTTATTTATTTATTTATTTATTTTTGAGAGAGAGAGAGAGAGAGAGAGAGAGAGAGAACAAGCTGGGAAGGGGCAGAGAGATGGGGAGAGAGAAATTCCAAGCAGTCTCTGCACCATCAGCTCAGAGCCTGATGACGGCTGGAACTCATGAACTGTGAAATCATGACCTGAACCAAAACCAAGAGTCTGAGGCTTAACTGACTGAACCACCCAGGCACACTAAGAAATGCATTTTGATTTAAATTCTAATTATAAAATTATAATACTAATTATAAATGGAGAGACAAATTGAGGTTTCTTCACCAGAGCAAGCCTTAAAGATCCAAGTCTCTGCCCAGGATAAATAATCTAGGAATCAGAAAAAGGTAGTCTCCAAGTTTAGAACTCTCAAAGAATTGTATCTGGTTATGAATAGCTGAGGCTTTGTTGAAAACTTGCCTCAATGTCCTATGTATGTTATTCATGTCTTGATAATATACAGGAACAGATGATTTCTGAGATCCCTTACAGCATTTACATCTTAATAAATCTATTGGTATTTTAATGTTACTTGTCATCTATGATATTGTGATATATCTTTTATTTAGATCTTCAAAAAGAATGACCTTTTTGAAGAGTAAAACTCCACTCAACATTTAAAGTCCCCACCAATGTCAACTTATCTAATTCTGTTAGATAGAAGCAATTGCATCCATCAGCATTATCCTGGAGTCTGCCTTCACACTTCTCTGGGGGCACTTATCATTTCATCCTGAATCATGGTTATTTATTTTCATGTCTCTCCCCTACTAGTTTTTAAACTCCTTGAGGGCAGAGTCTGTATTTTATTCATTTATATATCGCTCCAGCACACCATGGTGTCATGCACATAGGAGATATACCTTGTCAAATTAATGAATGAATTGCCATTTAAAAGTCTGTGCAACAAAACACAAAGAACACAAAGATAAATCAACCTGTCATATATGCAATTCTAGGATAGTATTATCTGTTCCTGTAACACTTCAGTTATATGTTATGGATCATGATATAAGCTGTCCATCCTTTTGCAAACATTATTTCATGGTTCATTTATTTATTAAGCCCTAATTTTTTATAAGAATGAAATTAAACATAACCGCTAAAGTAGCAAAAAAAAAATATGGCCATAGTTTATGGTTCTATCAATGCAGTCTGGATACACTAAATAGATCAGTGTATTATATTCTTAACTTGTCATTCCAATTTAAGAAAAAAGAAAGTAAAGCTTACAGAAATTATATATAATTAACAATCATTTATATTGGGGAAATACAGAACAATGTTTTGGGAGTAAGATGATATTTGGGTAAAAATTTAGCAAAACCATAAATATTTTTTATATAATTTGATTCCTCCACTTACATCTAGAAATATACCATAAGAAAATAATTAGTATAAAAATTTAGATGCTTTGTTTGAAAGATTCTTTATCATAGTTACAAAATTGAAAACAACCGATGGCTCCAGCAATCAAAAATGCTTTTACAATTATGGTATACATATAAAATGATAGCCTACTATGTCCTAGAAAACTCGTCAGTTCCAAGAAATTGATATAGTTGGACACCTTCATTATACCTGGACCTACGAGAGACCATCATAAACAAATTACCCTCTTGAGATTCACAACTAGTATCATCCATTGATGAGAATTAATGGAACTCTGAAATAATTTTGCTAGTTATTTTTCAGATTTCATTAAGTTATAGGTATTCAGCACTACTCAAGTCCAATGTCAGTGTGCCAATGTACTGGATGGGTATGCTTATTATAACCACTGTTGAGTGGCCACTATCATGGTAGAATCAGCACTCCTAGAGCTTTCTAGGAGTGTGCAACTAAAAATACAAACTATGAAATCATTTTGTCATATCAGACATAAAGCAGAGACTATGCTATTTTATTGTCCAGTTTAACACTCTTGTCCAGTTGATGACAAAAGCCAATAGTGCATAATGCTTCACTGTGCATTATGGTGGCCTAAATAAAGAAGTTTTGAATCCACAATGCCTGGTATCTTTTTAATTTTTTAATCTTTATTTATTTGAGAGAAGAGAGCACTAGTGAGAGAGGAGCAGAGAGAGAGGGAGACACAGAATCTGAAGGAGGCTCCAGGCTCTGAGCTGTCAGCACAGGGCCTGATGCAGGGCTTGAACTCACAAACTGTGAGATCACGACCTGAGCCGAAGCCAGACACTCCACCGACTGAGCCACCTAGGCGCCCCAATGCCTGATATCTTAATAGTGATTTTGCTATTATTTCTTGGTGTGTGTCCTTTGATGATATTTCCTTCTTGTCCATATTTCTTCAAAGGAAGTTAAATACCAGGCTGTTTTCACCTAATAGGAAATGCAGTATATCTGAATCACCCTCATATAGAGGTATATCTGTTCCAAAGTAATATGGTATCAGTGAATCTGACAAATATTACTATAGTAGAGTCTTCAATCGTGGTCCAAATATTTATTTAGATTAATTACATTCTGATAGTGGCTTGCATCAAAGAAATTCTTTGTCTTATATGAGGTGTTATCCAATTACAGATGAGAAAAAAAGGCAAACCGTGAAGTTGGATAAAATCGCAGGCCATTTTCCCCAGATGATTATCTTATGTAATCAGACAGAAAGTCATTGCTTATTAAAAAATCACCAATAGCCATTTGCTCATCTTTTCCTATAATAAAAGAGACTCATCTTGGTTTTTGATTATTATCTTTGTATATTAAAGAAAACAAATCAATACCTGGATGTGCTTAATTCCCTATGATGTATCCAGGTAAGCAGACAAATTTGAGTTGAACCCTGTGCCACAGGAGGCCTTGGAGTAATTGAGTAAGTGATAATAAAATAAGCTCTTTTGGGGGCTCCCCATTTCTTTCATATGTTAAAGAATTAAAAGTATCAGTGACCAAGATCACAGTTGATTAATGAATTCAGTAATGAAAACTTTTGGGTATTAGCTCCTGTTGGGTTTTTGGACTTGAAGACTTCCAAATGCTACTAAACCAGATTTATATTTTAGGAGCAACTCTCAAGTTCTTGACAGATTCTAAAGGAAAGCATTTTCTCCTCAAAGGAAGAGTCAAATATTTCCATTCTGCAAAAACCTCCCTTGAACCAAAGTCCTTACAGAATGGGACAAGCTTAAGAAATCACATTATGATAAGAACTGGTTTACTAATTAAGTGTTGATGGAGATGATGTCTATAAGCACTATAACTGGATAGGGAAGAAAAATTCACTAAAAGAAGAATCTACTACCAAATGAGTTTAGTCCAACAGACTCATAGAGCCACCTGTCATATGAGCAAATTACTCCTTACCACCTGCAGTGATCACTGAGCACAATGGTAACTCCTCATGTGATACTTCTCACCAGAGAGGGTTCTACTCCTGGAATGACTGAATGATAAATTTACATATTCTCATAGGTTGTTGCTAATGTACTTATGTAGTTAGAGCACTGAGAGAATTAAGGCAAAAGCCTCAGCACCTGCTGTTCCAGCAGCAATATGGAACATTTTTCCTTATTAAAACTTGGTCTTCCCAAGGCGCCTGGGTGGCTCAGTCAGTTAAGCCTCCGACTTTGGCTCAGGTCATGATCTCGTGGTTTATGGTTTCAAGCTCCATGTCAGGCTCTGTGCTGACAGCTCAGAGCCTGGAGCCTGCTTCAGATTCTGTGTCTCCCTCTCTCTCTGCCCCTCCCCCCTCACGCTCTGTCTCTCTCTCTCTCATTCAAAAATAAATAAGCATCAAAAAAAATTTAAAAAACATTGGTCTTCCCAACACCAAAATTTACATATTTATCAAGCTATTCCTACTAAAATAAGAGAAGAATCAAATTCCTAGTCTAGGGGTGCGTGGATGGCTCAGTCGGTTGAGTGTCCAACTTCGGCTCAGGTCATGATCTCATGGCAGATTCGAGCCCTGTGTCAGGTTCTGCCCTGATAGCTCAAAGCCTGGAGCATGCTTCAGATTCTGTGTCTCCCTCTCTCTCTGGTCCTCCCCTACTCACACTCTGTCTCTCTCTCTCTCTCAAAATAAATAAACATAATAACATAAAATAATAAATAAATATTCACAGTCTACTTCCTACAGGGAATGAGAGAAACTCTAAAATACTAGAAGTACAGTAAATTTCATCTTAGAATCCAGTCTTAGATCATTTTAATTCTCTCACATTATAGTTGCCAACTAAGTATAACTTCAATAGCCTATCTCTGAAACACTCCACTGAACCATCTAAATGTTCTCATTCAAATGCCACTTTTACTATTAATGGACCCTAACTTTGCATTCACAATGTATACAATATTGTTTAATAACTCTGTTTCTGGAGAACTCAAGGAAGTAAAAAAATTTCTACTGTATGATAAGTTTGAAATCTTGAAGGTTGTTAAAGCATGCCTTCAATATTCCCCAGCAATAGGAAGTGCATTTAACTATTGGATTTCCCTCTCTTGATTTGAAGATCCATTTTTCCCCATAAATACTAAAATTTTCCCCCATCTGTTGAAAAGTCTTTCGTGATCTGCACAGCTCTAAGGCTCCACTGCACAGAAACTTGGATTTGTATCTCCTGTATAAATAACAGTCAAATATTAATGTTTAGTTCTGATACTTTTCCACTTCATCTATGGCAATATGACTTAGTTAAAAAAAAAACAATTATATCAGCAATTACAAAACTTCACTGCATACCAAAACCTACTTGGAGACATGATAAAAATATTTATTCTTTTTCTCTTCCCATATCCCAAATATTTAAAATGATAGATTCTAGACAACTGTATTTTCATCAAGATTGGCAGCTGTTTCTGAAGCATGCCAATCCACATATATTTTAGAAATAATCCTGAATTACTTTAATAAGTCCATGAAGTGTGATGTAGGATTTCAACATATTTTACGGAGTCTTTATGGAAATTACAAATCTGATACATGAATTTGAGTTTTCACAGGTTTTATTAATGATGGATATACAATTTATTCTCTAAAATATCATTTTAAAAGGCAGAACTAATATGGAAGCAACTAAATTAATTTTCTCACCTGAAAGTTCTCCTCTTGAAAATTCTCTAAGTAGATTTGATAAAGCAAATTCTGGATATTTTCTATCAAAGTCACAGAATACCTGTACCTTGCTAATTGAATCTGTCTTCCAAGTAGCCATCCATTTATTAGTCAATATTTTTGGAAATTATTTTGTTTTTGGATATGTGGTTTAAAATATGTAACTCTGCTGCCATTAAATCTATATTCTTCACTTCATCAACAAAAAGACATTGCATTGTATTATCTACATAAATCAGTCAGCATAAGACAAACTATTTTAGGATACAGAAAAAATTAAGAATAAAATTCCATCCTTGGAGAGATTAGAGTCTGTTAGTAAGAAAGTGTGTGTGTGTGTGTGTGTGTGTGTGTGTATTCTTTCATTAAAAGTTACAAATAAATAAGTAAGGCGTATTCAAAAGAAATACAAATCATTTCCAAGTGAGAGAGATTAGGAATAAACTTTACAGAAGAGAGTTTTCTATTAAGATATAACTTTAGGGGCACCTCGGTGGCTCAGTCGGCTGAGTGTCCAACTTCGGCTCAGGTCATGATCTCGCGGTTTGTGAGTTCAAGCCCCACGTCCAACTCTGTGCTGATAGCTTGGAGCCTGGAGTCTGCTTCGGATTCTGTGTCTCCTCCTCTCTCTATCCCACCCCTGCTTGTGCGCTCTCTCCCTGTCTGTCTGTCTCTCTGTCTCTCAGAAATAAATAAATGTAAAAAAAATTTTTTTTAAACAAGATTGAACTTAAAAACATAAAGGAAGTGTGGTGACATTATGCACGGTAAAAGAGTAAGAACAAAGTCAGCATTAGAACAACCCAGTGTCCTATGGACTTCTGTGATTATTTATCCTACTTCACACAGTTGTCTAACCAGTTAAATCCATTTCACTACACAGTTCAAGTTTTCCATCATACTCATCCATTCTTACATTTCATCATATAACAGCTTAAATTACCATGCTTATGTTTCTTTTTGATAAAAGTCAGAGTTTTATCACAACTATAATTGTATGCGTTTGTATAAAGGTATCTAAATCAATGGATACTTTTCCAAATTATCTTCCTTGCTTTCTTAATTTACATTGTACTTTGTTAACTCTCATACGCCATATCAATGCAATTTAAATTTTTTCTTAGATTTTTTTCTTCAACAATTCTAAAATCCAGTGAAAAGCCTTGTATGATCAATCTTACATATCTCCTGCCAAAAATAATCTTTCTGATAGGCAAGGAAAACACTTGATTTTCATCTGCATTCCAATGTAATGTTCTAGTACAATTTACTTTTTTTATGCCACATAAATTCAAAGATTACAGAGTTCAGATCTTTACAGTTCAAAGCTTTATAGTTAGGAAGAGTGATATTTTTCTCTTCATTGTTCTAATTTATTATGAAAACCTTCCAGTCTATTTAAAACAAGGAAGGGGCCCCTGGATGGCTCAGTCAGGTAACCATCTGACTCTGGATGTCAGCTCAGATCATGATCTCACGGTTGGTTGTGGGATTGAGCTGACTGCAGAGCCTGTTTGGGATTCCCTCTTCCTTCTCTCTCTACCCTTCCCTTACTCTCTCCTCTCAAAATAAATAAATAAACATAAAAAAACACAAAGGAAAAAAAATTTACTGAAATTATTTAATTTGGTTATTATTTATTTAAAACCAGATGATACTAATCATATAAATTATGTGGCTCCAAGAAACTTACATATTTTACTTTCACTATGCTCTTCCTTGAACTTTTAATTTAACCTTGCCATAACTTTAATTCTTCTAAAATATTTTATGTTAGAGAACATTATTTCTACTCCCTCATTTTAACTGGTAGCATAACCCTGATGTATTTTCTGATATTGACAGAATATTTCAGGTAAGACCAATACAATCCAAGGAACAGGCTATGTCTCAGTCAACTAATGAGAAACTGAAGTGTGATAAAAACTTTTGGTGGTGATTTTTATTTCCTATAGAGTCATCTAAGGGAGAACGAGTAAGACTCACCTCACAGTATTTTGGTAAGAATTAAATGTAAAAGAACAAACGTAAACGTACATACCTGCCACAAAGGGTATGCTAAATGGGAGTTAAATGCAAATTCTACACAAGACAAAATAAGGTAAGATGATGGCACAGCGTTCTAACACTCAGCCACTAAACCTATGCCATCAAAATCTGTCCTCTAACATTTTATGGACTGAGAAGACTGTCAATTAAGACTTTTATTTAATGTCTTTCACAAACAGCTAAAAACAAACTTAACACGTAAACACCTTACGGTATTATAGCTATTCTACTTATTTCTATCAATATCTTTTGAACCTCTTCCTATCGCGGACTCCTAAAATAATGCTAACTCTGATAAGATGTTGGATTCTTAGCTTCCTTTCGCACACCCAGTACTCTAGAGATAAAAGAAGCCAAAGAGAATGACATGATGATACAACAATTCTCAGAAACCTTTCACATTGTAGAAAACTTGAATAGCATGATTAATAAGTTACAACAGAGGTAAAGAACGTTTCCTTAGAGAAGACTGATGATACAAATTGTTCCAAAAAAATAAAAAACCTCGGTATTTTATGAAAGAAAGAATGTAAGAGTAAACAAAATACAGAATTTAATATTTAGAAAATATATAGTGTATACATATATACACAATGTACATATATATGAATATATGTAGATATATGTTTGTGTGTGGATATATACAATTGCATGTAACACACACAGTTATATGCCAATATGTTTGCTTATCTATACTAAATGCATACTCTTCTGGAAAAACATAAAATTTCAAAATTGGCAAAGTACACGTAAACAAGCACAGTAATAACTGAAATGCTAATTAGAGACCTCTCACTGCCACCCCCCCAAGCTTGCACACCCCACCCACAATTGCTATGCCTTTACAAGATTGTTTTACATGAATAGTCTACCAAATTATCAAGGAACTCTCTATCTTATATAAGTTTTACTAGAAAAAAAATGAGAGAAATGTCTTTCTTGTTAAATAAACTTAATTCCAGAATTGGTAAAGATGGTACAATAAAAGAGAAGACATTTCTCTATTGATCAAAAATGACACAAGTTCAAATGATATTTCTGGGTCATCTTTGTATTTTTAAAATGCATGTATATGTTTTATTCCCAGCAATTCAAAAGTAATTTTAGTAAGAAAACCTTCTCTCAGTGTCTTACCATGAATGAAAATGTAAATTGTAAATATAGAAAAAGCATTTGATAATGTCCAACATCTCAAAATGTTGAATAATGCTCAGAATTAGTAATAAGTAGAAATTCTCCTTACTGAGTATAGGTCGTATACCAACATCATATAAGAAACAACATAGATAAATGCATATATAATCCATTTAAAACAAATAAAGCACTAGGATGCCTCCTGTCTTTCAACAATGAGCAAGATGAGCTACAATTCTTTGATATAATCTCAGAGAAAGAAGTGAGGAGTGATATTGAGGGTAATAAAAATGCAGAGAAATTGAGTATCAATAGTAACCCATAACAAGCAGAAGAGGTCAACAAGGTTGTCAGATATAAACTCAGCTAACAAAAATCAATAACATTAACATATATCATCAATACTCATCTAGGAAATATAATAGAAATCAAAATACTATCTACAAAAGCAATATACACTTTGAGGTATTGAATATGTTCTCTTAAAGGGTATAAAGAAACACAAGGATAATTGGGAAGTTAATAGATTGGATTACTTACTATTTTGAGGCTGCCAATTTTTCCCAACCTATTTTGAACATCTACTGAAAGTTCAGTTACATTTGTAGAGGAACTTTTAAGGTGCTTACTCTAATATGTGCATTGGTTGGGGTCCAGAACTCATACAGATTGGAAAACTGAACATACGTCCTTTCTCCTCTCAGAATTCACTCAAAAGTATACAGATAAAAAAATAAAAACTCAGACTTAAACACATGTTTTGATAAAACCATAATGTTAATGAGGACTACCACAAGCAATGATTATTGACTGTATTCATATACAAAATTCATATACGAAAGACATTTTAGGTAGATTCCACGTACTGAACCCAGCTGTAGCAGATCACAAGGTATACTTTCGGAGGAGAAAATATAGGCTAAATAAAGGCAATAAGTATCAAAATGTAAGAAAACATAAAATGAATTGGATGTTGGCAGAAGCATTCCAACACAAGTTGATTTTGAAGAAAAAGCATAAGATTGCACTAAAATTATACAAACAAGCCATATTTGCAGGAAGCAGTATGTGTTTGTGGTTAACCAAAAAAGAGAAGAGGATTTTGCGTTGTGAAAGTGAGCTATCCAGAAATGTTGAAATTATCAATCCCCAACAGCAAGAGAGACCCAATTAACATCTGGACTAGGGAAAACAAACTCAAAATGAGAAATAAAAAAGTAAAAAACTGGCACGGTATCTGTAAAAACATACGAAGAAAAAGATGAAGATGTTAACAAAATGAATTACCAGCAAAGAAAACTACCAGAAAAATGTTGCCATATTATGTGTGTGTGTAATTATAGACAAAAGAAATCCAATGAAATTGAAATGAACACATTGTAAGTAGCTTTCCATATCTCCCTTTATGAATGAAAGACGTATTATAAGCCCCAGCTACTGGGATTGCTGCCAGAAGATAACCCTCATCTGTCAGTCCCTCTAGAGATTGCCTCACTCAAAAAATAACTGATTTCCAGAAAAGCCTATATCTAAAATGTATCAAGGTAGGAATAGAAAGGCACAGCCCATTTGCCCCAATTCAGGATAACACTGAAAGGCCCTCCTAGGTACAGTACTCCTCATAAGAATTCCTCCATTGAGGGGCGCCTGGGTGGCGCAGTCGGTTAAGCGTCCGACTTCAGCCAGGTCACCATCTCGCGGTCCGTGAGTTCGAGCCCCGCGTCAGGCTCTGGGCTGATGGCTCAGAGCCTGGAGCCTGTTTCCGATTCTGTGTCTCCCTCTCTCTCTGCCCCTCCCCCGTTCATGCTCTGTCTCTCTCTGTCCCAAAAATAAATAAAAAACGTTGGAAAAAAAAAAAAAAAAGAATTCCTCCATTGGGACTGCTTAGTGACATTTCTCCACGTGCCCAAACCTGCTTCCTCCATCTGCCTTCCGTAGGTGTCAATAGTGTGTATGCCCTAATAAAAATCTTTCACATTAATCACTATATACTCCTAGGATACTGAAATTTTGGCAGTTGTTACCAGAAGTGGAGTGGTTCAAGAATAAAAATGATAATATTGGATTTTGTGCTTGAATCATCTTCACTGCAGCTGGCAATGATGATTCCATTTTCTGTGGTAGATGGACCACAGATAGCCTCTGGCAGAAGACAGTGGAATGGTTTTTCAAACACTTATTAATGTAAACTGGGATTTTAAACTCCTGGAATGGGATGGGCTGGCTGGGGGAAATAGTAAGTGGAATTATAATGCAGACCACTGGATGTCTAGAGAAGGCCATGCCATCTGCAATGGCGAATTAGGCGCTTATTGAAAAATTGTTCTTGGCATGTTACTGGATACTGGCAGAGACAGAACTCTTGACATGCGCCACAAAGGATACCAGGGAAAGTACTATTCTTCGTAAACTGGATTTCCTCAGACTCACTGAGTCATACAGTTGGGCAGGCCTGACAATATTCCATCATAATATGGGAATGTAAATGTAGAATCAAACATTAACAGGATTGAAGAACACAAGCAAACTGTATGAGCAGGAAGTCCAGATACCTAGGACACTCACGAATGCTGCAAAAGAGGCCCTCCTCAGTGCAGTGACAGTCCCTAAGGCCACCCCCTACCACCAGGTAACAGAAAAACAAATTCTAACTTGGTTCATGAATAAGCCACCACAGTAAAGCTAACTAAAGCCCCATTCGAAAATGGCCTTTAAAGGCAGTGGTACAGAAAATCTTCCCTGTAGGCAGAGATTTGTGCAGTGTACCAGATTATCTACTTTGAATAAAATGAGTGGCTGAGGCTTCCATTAAATATTTACTTATGAACATTGGTGAATTCATAGCAAACTAGGCAAAGTCCTTAAAGGAGGAGAAATGAAAGATCTAAGGCAAAAAGAACTGGAATTGAGGTATGTGATGGGCATACAGTAGTGCAACATAGTGTGGAGTCTTCACATTGCATATTAACACCCACCAGAGTATATACCAACCACAGAAAAGATACAAAGCAACCAGAAAGACAAAATTTCTCAACCAAATGATCTCAACCATCTCAATACTAATATATTAGTTACATGAATGAAGTAGTCACGAAGTCAGGGATGGGAGATTATACATTGTTCAACTTACCACACTTCCAAAGTGCTATTACAATGTGTCCAACTTGCCAGCAACAGCAATCAGTGCTGATTCCCAGAACTGCACTCCTTGAGCACCTGTCACAACAACTGGTAGAACGTTGACTATACCGGAGCCCTTCCACCCTGGAAAGTAAAGCAAATCACTTTTTCAGAAAAATACACATTTTCTAGATACGAGTTTTCCTTTCAGGTTATAGGGCACTATTATCAGAGGACTTACAGAAAGTTTAGTGCTTGGATACAGGATTCCTCATGGTATCACTTTAAATCAATAGATTTACTTGACAGCAAAAGAAGAGTAGGAGGGTTTCCATATCTATGAGATTCACTTGTCATATCACATATCATACAATCCAGAAGCTGCCAGTCAGGTAAAGCAACGATATAGACTGTTGAATGGATAGCTGTAGTGACAGCATGGAGGTGTATCTTACATGAACAGAGTGCCATCTTCCAGAGATAGAAACAAAAGTATATGTATGTAGTCTACATATGGTTTTATTTGGTAACAAAAGTCTATATATGTAGACTACTACACATGTCTGGTAACAAAAGTATGGAAACACAAATGGCTTACCATCCTTCTCACAAACACAACTAGGAAATTTGTCGTCCCTGAAGCTACAACTCTAGGTCATATGTGCTAAGAAGTTGCTGTATCCAAAAGAGACATATTCTCATCAGAGGAAACAGCATTCATCTGTGAGCTATGGTTGTCACATTAGTACTTGAGATTCTTCGTGCCAAGGGATGAATAGACAAGAAGAGTCCTAATAACCATCTTGCAGGGATAACTATCTCTAATTATCAAGAGGGGCAAGAGTTTTTATACACAACAGAGACCAAGGGGCCTTAGTTTGTCACATGGGTGTAATTTTGCTGGTAAAATGTTTGAGCACAGCAATCTTGGTCTGTAAAAGGCTTTAAAAGTATGGGTAGCACCACCAAATAAGCCACTGAAATCAGAACTGATGGCAAGGGTGAGGGAAAACTAGAATATAGAGTAGAAGAGTAGCAAGTGTAGCCTCAAGATCAACTGCAACACTGAGAGCCATACTTTATCCTACCAACTTTCCCAGGGATCATAGAAGATCTTATTCCAGGTCATATTTGAGAAATGAATCCAAGCACTTCAAGAAATAGTCTGTGGTTGATATTGCAATATGCCACCCAAGTCCCCCTTCAGAAATGAATGGCTTGTTCCCCTAACTGTTGGGAACTCTGCTGAAAGACACCCTTATACTCTTAGATCTCCTTGGAGATTGCAAGAGCTGAAGAAAACTTCTTCACCTTAAGTTTTACCTCCTTCCATGGGTAGCCCATATCCAGTGATTTAGCACAGAGGAGGAATAAATGCCCAGGGTTTGTTACCCCAATTCTGAAGAGATGCCAAAGTACATTTAGCTCCAGCCTCATTGAGTTAGCTAAGTCCTCTCTGGAAACGGAGGTTAAACTTTTTCCACTTGCTCATCATGCTTCTTTCCCTTAATTCTCACAGGTATTTATCCCAAGAGCCCACTCCAGCAGCCATTTTACATATTAATCTCTTCAGAATAGTTTTAGCCAATCTAAGACAGTCCACATAAATGAAGGCTTCAAAAAAGGAACAGAAGTGAGAGCACAGAGAAAAGATACACACATAATAAAAGAAATAAACAAAGATCGAATCTACATATTACTATGGACCAGGGGAAATTGATCCAGAATGACATAGAGAAATTATTTAGTAAACTTAATGGACTTCAATGAAAAAGAAAAAAAAAAGTCCTTTCCCTGGTCAAGACAAAATTCAAAAAATTTATTAAAGAAAAAAATTAGTATGGCTAAATGTCCATATTCAGTATTAGAACACAGTAGAGCAACAGGTACAAAATACTGAAGGATTAAAGGACCTTTCTATCTAGCCAAACTTTCCCTTCTGCATGAAAACTTTGTGCCATACTTTCGAATCTGAAAAAACTCAGAAAACGTTCCCGTAGCACTTCATGAGGCAACCAGTTAACAATACAACAAAAGAATTAGCAACGAACACTAAATAAATCTGACATTAAAACTAAGACTAAAACAAACGAGGGAATTTTAAAAAATTGATCTGTTCCAACAACATAGAGATTATAGATACCAATAATTGCTTAGACAAGAGGAGAGTATATGGAAAGAAGGCAAGAAGATGGACTTCCTCATTTATAATAACTTCAAAATACAACAAAATAACATTCAAAAGATATAAGTAGTGGGACTGTATGCATATGCACATCACAAAGATAAGCTACTTGCTAACAGTATTATTAATTGAAACAATTGTACAGGAAAGGAAGAGGAAATAAAAATAAAATATATTAGTTCTCTCATTATTCATAATATGAAATTATTCAATACAACCTAAAAATAAGATAAATTTACTACATATCACTATAAAACTTAAGATGTTTAATACAAATATATATCAAAATAACGTAGAAACAAAAGAAAACATATGGTAAAAAACATAAAAAGTATAAATATTTAAAACCCACAAGGTAACATGACAGAATAAAACCTAAACCCAAACTTTTATATTTTATATGATATATATTTTATTAATATATTAAGCCCATATATTTTATTAATAAGAGCTTCTTAAAAACTTATGACAACAGTAAACACAGAACATAATAACACAGAATAACAGAAATACCTTTTTTTTTAAAATATGAAATTGTCAAATTGGTTTCCATACAACATCCAGTGCTCATCTCAACAGTTGCCCTCCTCAATAAGTATCACCCACTTTCCCTTCCCTCCCACCCCTCATCAACCATCAGTTTATTCTCAGTTTTTAAGAGTCTCTTATGGTTTGGCTACCTCCCTCTCTAACTTTTTTTTTCCCCTTCCCCTGCCCCATGGTCTTCTGTTAAGTTTCTCAGGATCCACATAAGAGTGAAAACATATGGTATCTGTCTTTCTCTGTATGGCTTATTTCACTTAGCATAACACTCTCCAGTTCCCACGTTGGTACAAAAGACCATATTTCATTCTTCCTCATTGCCATGTAGTATTCCACTGTATATATGAACCACAATTTCTTTATCCATTCATCAGAAATATCTTTAAAGAGAAAAATTCACATCGCTTTGCAGAAAGATATATCTAAGACAGTGATTCATAAAGTTAGAAAATTAACTAATTAACAAGATAACCAGGGAAATGTAAACTGTGATGAAATGGCAGGGGTTGGCAAAAATGTAAATTGTATAGTATAACAAGTTACAAAATGTTAGCAGTATTTACTAGAGCTTGGCACATGCAAATCCCATAAACAAGCAATTGTTCTGCTAGTCCATTAGAAATACACTGAAATATGTATAAAAATATTTAGCAGCATTATTTGCAAAACCCAGAAAAGTCTGTCAGCAGAATGGATAAAGTGGCCTACAGCCATACAACTGAATTCTCTATAACCCTGAGAAAGACCAAATTACCTCTACATATAGACATAACTTTAAGTTAAAGAAACAAGATACAAAATGGGGCAAATTATATTAATTGATTCATAAAAAGTCCACAAACAAGCAAAACTAATCTTTATTGACAGAAGTCAGAATAACGATTACCTTCTGATAAGTAATGGATAAGAGGAATAGAGACTTCCTTTTTTTTTTTGATGGTGACAATGTTCTATAGCACGATAAGTGTGGGAATAATAGAGGTGTGCTCATTTTGGAAAAATTTTCCCACAGTAATCCATATCTGAAAAAGCAAACCCTTCTCTATGCATTGTTTTTATTGAGCTGATCTTGCTTCCTTAGAACTGTTCTTCCAAGGACCCTGGGTGGCTCAGTTTGTTGAGCATCTGACTCTTGATTTCAGCTCAGGTCATTTTGCCATAGTCATGGGATCAAGCCCCACATTGGGCTCCATGCTGAGCATGGAGCCTGCTTGAGTCTCTCTCTCTCTGCCCCTCTCTCCCTCCACTCACACCCTCTCTCTCCCTTTCTCTAAAAAAAACAAACAACAACAACAACAACAAAATCCCTGTTCTTCCATACTTATTTTTTAAATTTTATTTTACATTTCTAAAGAAATTATTGGGTCAATCAACAAAAAACATTTTTAAATTATATGGTAAAGTCTTTCTGCAGTCTGTGTTCCTCATCAATGTTGTTCTTCTTCCAATAAGTAACTATGGTTGTTAAGTTTTGTGGACAATAATGGATATTTTATACCCTTTATAGGACACATAATAATACACATATAGTATCATCTTACAAATAAATTTGTGCAAAAATATTAGAAAATTTTAATATATAAAGAAATTCTCCATCATTTTGTACAGATGTATGGAATATCAGTGTATGAATACTAAATCAATCAGCCCTTCTCTTTTAATAATGAAAACACTTTTTAAAGCATAAGTTATAAATAATAACATCACTTACAAGTGAGTCTATATGCTTGTATCCCTCTTTTCATCTATCAAAACTCAGACTTAATATATAAATAGCTATTGATATCCACATTTAAAATCCCAGTTTTAAATATAACAACTTGCAGATAAAATATGTTTTTCCTTAAAAATGTACTAGAGGGTCCTAGTCAGACTTATCAAAAAGAAAAGAGAATGGACCCAAAGATAAAATCACAAATGAAAGAGGAAAAATCACAAACAACACCACAGAAATATAAACAATATAAGAGAATATTATGTAAAATTATATGCCAACAAACTGGGCAATCTGGAAGAAATGGAAAAATTCTTAGACACTCATAAACTACCACAACTGAAACAGGAAGAAACAGAAAAGCTGAACAGACCCGTAACCACCAAAGAAATTGAATCAGTCATCAAAAATCTCCCAACAAACAAGAGTCCTGGGCCAGATGGCTTCCCAGGCGAATTCTACCAGACATTTAAAGAAGAGCTAATCCCTATTCTTCTCAAGCTGTTCCAAAAAGTAGAAATAGAAGGAAAGTTTCCAAACTTATTCTAGGAAGCCAGCAGTACCTTGATTCCAAAACCAGAAAAGACCACACGAAAAAAGAGAATTAGGGGCCAATATCCCTGATGAATCTGGAGGCAAAAATTCTCAACAAGATACTAGCAAGTCGAATTCAACAGTACATTAAAATAACTATTCACCATGATCAAGTGGGATTTATTCCTCCGCTGTAGGGCTGGTTCAATATTCACAAATCAATCAATATGATACACCACATTAATTAAAGAAAAGATAAAAACTATATGATCCTGTCAATAGATGCAGCAAAAGCATTTGACATTATATAGCATCCATGTTTGATAAAAACCTTCAGCAAAGTAAGGGTATATGGAACATACCTCAACATAACAAAGACCATATATGAAAGACCCACAGCTAATAACATCTTCAATGGGGAAAAACTGAGAGCCTTTCCCCTACAGTCAGGAATAAGACACCAACGCCAACTGTCACCGTTACTATTTAACATAGTACTGGATGTCTTGGCCTCAGCAATTAGACAATAAAGAAGAAATAAAGGGCATACAAATTGGCAAGGAAAAAGCCAAATTTTCACTATTTTCAGATGACATAATACTCTATGTAGAAAACCTGAAAAACTCCACAAAAAATTTCTAGAAATAATACATGAATTCAGCAAAGTTGCAGGATATACAATCAATATCCAGAAATCTGTTGTTTCTATACAACAATAACAAAGCAGCAGAAAAAGAAATCAAGGAAATGATCCCATTTTTAGTTGCACCAAAAACAATAAGATACTTAGGAATAAACCTAACTAAAGAGGTAAAAGATCTTTACTCTGAAAACTATAGAAGATTTACAAAGAAGTTGTAGAGGATACAAAGAAATGGAAATGCATTCTATGCTCATGAACTGGAAGAACAAACGTTATTAAAATGCCTAGACTACCCAAAGCAATCTATGAATTTAATGCAATCCCCATCAAAATACCACCATCATTCTTCACAGAGCTAAAACAAACAATTCTAAAATTTGTATGGAACCACAAAAGACCCCAAAAAGCCAAAGCAATCCTAAAAGAGAAAAACAAAACTGGAGGCATCAAGACTCTGGATTTTAAGTTATATTACAAAGCTGTAGTCATTAAGACAGTATGTTACTGGCAAACAACAACAATAACAACTAGACACATCGATCAATGGAACAGATAGAAACAGAAATGGACCCACAACAATATAGTCAACTAATCTTTGACCAAACAGGAAAAAATATCCAATGGAAAAAAAAACAGTCTCTTCAGAAAATGGTGTTGGGAAAACTGATAGCAACATGCAGAAGAATGAAAATGGACCACTTTCTTACATCAAACCCCAAAATAAATTCAAAATGGATGAAAACTCTAAATGTGAGACCGGAAACCATCAAAATCCTAGAGAAGAACACAGGCAGCAACCTCTCTGACCTTGGCCGCAGCAACTTCTTACTAGACATGTCACCAAAGGCAAGAGAAACAAAGGCAAACATAAACTATTGAGACTTTATCCAGATAAAAAGCTTCTGCACAGCAAAGGAAATAATCAACAAAATTAAAAGGTGGCCTACGGAATGGGAGAAGATATTTGTAAATGACATATCTAATAAAGGGTTAGTACCCAAAATCTATAAAAAACTTATCAAATTCAACACCGAAAAAACAACCAATTCAGTTAAGAAATGGGCAGAAGACATGAATAGACACTTTACCAAGGAAGACATCCAGATGGCTAACAGACATATGAAAAAATGCTCAGCATTACTCATCATCAGGGAAATACAAATCAAAACCATGATGAGACACCACCTCACACCTGTCAGATGGCTAAAATTACCAACTCAAAAAACAACAGGGGTTGACAAGGATGCAGAGAAAGGGGAATCCTCTTGCACTGCTGGTAGGAAAGCAAACTGGTTCAGCCACTCTGGAGAATAATATGGAGGCTCCTCACAAAACCAAAAATAGAACTACCCTATGATCCAGCAACTGCACTATTAGGTATTTACCCAAAGGATACAAAAGTACTGATTTGAAGGGGTACATTCACCCTGATGTTTATAGCAGCATTATCAATAATAGCCAAACTATGGAGAGAACCCAAATGTCCATCAACTGATGAATAAGTAAAAAAGATGTGGTATATAAATACAATGGAATATTACCCAGCAATAAAATGAATGAAATCTTACCATTTACAACGATGTGGATGGAACTAAAATGTATTATGCTAAGCTAAATGAGTCAACCAGAGAAAAACAAATACCATATGATTTCACTCATATGTGGAACTTAAGAAAAAAACAGATGAACACATGTAAAGGGGCAGGGGGAAGAGAAGAGAAGGAAACAAACCATAAGAGGCTCTTAATGATAGAGAACAAACTGAGGGTTGATGGAAGAAGGTGAGTGGATGGTCTAGATGGGTGATGGGTGTTAAGGAGGGCACTTGTGATGAGCGGGTGTTGTATGTAAGTGAAGAATCACTGAATTCTATTCTTGAAACCAATATTTCACTGTATGGTAACTAAAATATAAATTAAAAAATATATATACTGTGGGAGAAACAGGCATGAAGTTTGAGAAATATCAACAGAAAATTTCACCAAACACAGGGAAATTCTCACAAATAAGGCCACACAGAAGGAGAAAGAAGTCACAATTAGAATGAAAGCTGAAGACCAGGATAGCAAAAAAGAAAAAAAGAAAGAAAAAAATAATCATAAATGTTGACATCAGACATGCTGACATCCCACACAACTTTGGCTTTTCAGTGAAAGAATTTCATGGTAGTAATTTCCATGACAGCTATAACTGTCTGTTGATTCCAGTTCTTCCAGAGATGATGAAGAACTTACCTCTTCAGCATTTCATTCTCAAAAAGGCAGTATGGTCAGTGGAATATTATCCAGCTTTAAAAAACAAGGAAGCCCAATCATTAGTGACCACATGGATGAATCTGAAGCACGTTATGTTAAGTGAAATAAGTCAGTTTCAGAGGACACATATTATATGATTTCACCTATATGAGGCGTTTAAAATCGTCGAACTTATATAAGCAGAGAAAGGAATGGTGGTTGCCAGAGCTGCAGGGGTGGATGAGAAAATGGTCGTTGTTTTTCAATAGGTATTGAGTTTCAATTATGAACAATGAATGAGTTGTGGAGACCTGCTATGTAACATAGTGCCTATAGTTAACAAAATGTTGTGCACTTAAAATTTTGTTAAGAGAATATATCTCATGTTAAGCATTCATACAATAAAAGGGGAGCACAAAGAAACTTTTGGAGATGATAGATATGTTTTATTATCTTGACTGTGATGATAACATCACAGGTGTATACATATGTCCACACTCATCAACTTGTATACATTAAACATGTATGTGCATTTTTTGTCTGTTTGTTTGTATGTTAATTATCCCTAATAAAGCTGTTAAAAATTTAGTATGAGCTCTAAAATACTTATGGTTGAGGTTCAAATCCTCTCTCTTTCCCTTGCTATTTATGTGGCCAAGGGCAAATTACTTAATGTTTCCATTCATCAGTATTCTGATAAAATATTTAATAACTGGATTGTTATTGGGGTGCCTAGGTGGCTCAGTCAGTTAAGCGTCCAACTCTGGATTTCGGCTCAGGTCATGATCTCATGGTCGTGAGACTGAGCCCTGCCTCAGTCTCTGTACTGGCAGAGCAGAGCCTGCTTGAGATTCTCTCTCTCCTTTCTCTCTGCCCCTTCTCTTGTTTCTCCTCTCTCTCCCTCTGTCAAATAAATAAACATTTTTTAATTGGATTGTTATTAAACAATATAACACTTCTAAAACATTGGACATAGCTCTTGGCACACGGTATATATGTTATATATGCAAACACAAAGACAGTCATAGAAATAAGTCCTTGGTTAGGGTATTTGTTGAAATAATTGTTTAATTGATTTCCTTAAACAAGGGATAATGGGATAAAGATTGAGAACACTATTCTTTTGTGATCCTCCCTGGCATCTCAGAGCCTACTGTTTATGCCTTTTAGAAATTAGGATCCTAATAAGACAGTGTAAATGCTGTAGATGGAGATCTACATGTTCACTTAGTTCAGGAAATCTTAAGGTACCAAGGTTTACGTTATCTATAACTTTAAAGACATCAGAAGAATCTTTTTAAAATAAAATAAAATGGAGACCAGACTTCAAGATGCCTTGAGCAGTCAAAACCACTTAAGCCACAGAAGCAAAACTTAATAGTTTATGTTATGACCACAGAATGAAGGATAAGTTGGATTATTTCTTGTAAATACCTCTGATAATCATAAAAAAGGAAACAACAACAACAACAACAACAAAAACTTAACTCATCTTCCTATCATGATAGAAGATAATCACTTTCAACCAAACTCTTGCTATTGGAAACTACCATAGTTAAAACCAATCACTATAAAGGTTAAAGAATTTCCTCATTTCCAGTTTATAAGTGATCCTAAAACATTATGTCTCTGAGAGTCGTAATAGTTTCAGGTTGAAGTATCCCTATTCTTGAACCATTTATTTCCTACTCAATAAAATATTTATATCAAGCAAAGCTCTCTTATTTTTATTTTGGCACTCTCTGGTACTAGTACAAGCACAAAAATGCTACTGCAATCAGTTAGTTGAAGTAATATTATGTTCCTCAATCCCAAATTCAATTTACCACAATCATCTATGATCTTGAAAACATTGCAGCATGAGAAGATCTCAAGAGAATACACGAGAAGAAAATGGCAAATATAGATATAAACATACACACAGTAGAGTGTTATTCAGCCATAAAGAAAAAAGAAAATCCTGCCATTTGTGACAACATATGGCATAATGGAGGACATTATGCCAGACATACATAAAATAAGCCAGACACAGTAAGACAAATACTATATAGAATTATACTTGTTTGTGGCATCTGAAAAAATCAAACTTCTAGAAATAGATATTCAAATGATGGCTGCCAGGGGGTGAGAAGTGGGGAAAATGGAGAGATGTTGGTTAAGAGGTACATACAAACTTTCAGTTATAAATTTTGAGGATCTAATATACAACAAGGTAATTATAATTAATAATATTGTATTGCATACTTATAATTTGCTAAGAAAATAGATGTAAAGCATTCTCAACAACAACAAAAAGATAACTAAGTGGAGTAATGGCTACATTAACTGAATTGATGTAATTACTTCACAATATATATAAATATTAAATAATCATATTGTACTCCTTAACAATTGCTTTAAACATTTTAAATAAATACACTTTTTTATTGGTCAATCGTACTTCATTAAGCTGGAGAAAAACAAATAATACATGAAATTATCAATAAAATGTAACAAATTATTTTTTAAAGGCAGTTTGGTACAGAATATAATTCAGAAAGAACTTTTATAGCTGTGGCATATAGTAATATGCGAAGATAAACACATTTTGCAAGAAAAGCAGAAAGGTATGCTTCTGGAGGAATATATGGTTCTAGAATCCAGACAGTAAATGAAAACTGGTTGGAGGGAAAGAAGATCAAGCCTTCTCACTAAGAACAATAGAAGGGAATTCAGCTAACATTCAAATTCTTCTTCAGTGTGTGCTATCTTCATCTGTCTACAGGTAAGTTAGAAACACTCAATAGGTTCCTAATAAATTCTTCAAAACCTGTGTCATAGGAAGAATAATATTCTTATAAATGCTTGAAAAATGCCAAGAGAGGAATTCTCACCATGGAAACATAACTTTGTGGCCTCAGTGGCTGAATCAAGAAGCTACTACACAAATGGAATGAAAATCTAAAATGCAATTCTCTTCCTTCATATCCAATAGACAAGAGAAGGGAGGTGTCTTTTTATTGAGAATCTGTTAAGAATCCAGCACCTCAGAATTGATAATGCAGGCCAATAGTCTCACTGTCAACCAACTATTATGAAATATATATTTCCTTTTATTGTAAGTAAGTAAGTAAGTAAGTAAATAAATAAATAAATAAAGTGAAAGATTTAGTTTCCAATAATGTAAGTCAAAGACTTGAACCTTTACTCTGAGAAGCTAGTCCTAGACAGAGTGCAAACGGTATCCTGGGTATGTGTACACATCGCCAGAGTGCAGAATCTGGGCAGGTAATACTGGATAGAAATCATAGCATCCAAAAATATATATCATCTCAGATTTTGGGGTCAAGTTGGTCAGTTTTCCTGTCCAAAATCATAAACATGGAGGATGAAGTAAACCTTCAGAGAGTAGTACTTTACCTATAATCATATATAGATATGAAGATTGTTTAACATGTTAGTATGACATTAGATCTGCTCTGAATATAATGCTTGAGATGTATACATCAATAAATAGCAACATTACCCGAAACCTGCAGTTTCTTAGTAAATGGTATAAAATATTTTAAATTAAAAGTCAATGTTAGAAGGGGAAAAAAGCGGTCTAGAAGAGAGAATCCATTTCAAGAATATTTACTTTAAATCATTTGATGTTATTATCCTACAGAATTTTATATCTATTTGACTATCAACTAAAATAAATGCTATTCAGTAGGATGATACTTCCAGGATATAAAGAAATCTCTGAAAGTGATATTTTTTGCACAAAAAAAAATGAACTCGCAGGAATGCCCAATTTTAACACATCACTGTATTAGATTAGCTGGTTGATCCTGATATTTGCTTCAATGCTCCATGTGGCAAAAGCTTAAATACCCGGTATGCCAAATATTTAAACTGTACCATTCCTTTTGAAAGAGGGAGGCTAAAGCATTTGTTGTTTTTGCCATACATAATAATTCCAGATAGCAGTATCCACAATGTGCTCAATGAATATGATAGCAATGAATGGGAAGCTCTATCAGAAGAACTAGACCGCATAATAAAACATATTCAAATAGACCTTTAAGAAGGGATGTTCATTAAATGTTCTCTAGATCTGGAGCAATGTGAAAAAAAAATTATGTTAGCAAAACCTTTCGGTGATCCTCAAACATTAGCATGCATCAGAATCACCTCAGAGATAATCTGGAGTCAGAGGCTGCTGGGCCCAATGAACAATATTTCTCATTCTGGAGGTCTGGGTTAGAACTGAGGACTTACTTTCTAGAAAGTTCCAAGATGCTGATGTTGCTGGTCCTAGGACCACACTTTGAGGACTTCTGCATTAATAGGATATGGCTGTGCAGAAAAATATGCAAAGATCCTCACAGTCTAATCAACTCTTAGAGTGTAACAGCATCTGCTTAAAAGACATATACTTTCAGGGGTACCTGGGTGGCTCAGTCGGATGAGCAACCAACTCTCGACGTCAGCTCAGGTCAAGATCTCACGGTTTATGGAATGGAGCCCAAGTCGGGCTCTGCACTGACAGTGCAAAGCCTACTTGAAATTCTCTCTCCATTTATCTGCCCCTTCCCCCCATGTTCTTCCTCTGTTTCTCAAAATAAATAAATATTAAAAAAAATAAAATGAACAAGATACACTTTAAGAAAATTAATCATACTAGATCTAAGTTTTCAGACAGTCTTTGAGAAAGCAATTTTGGTGGATAAAATAATGGGTTGGCTATAGTAATTTTCATTAATTTAGTGGGTCAGATTTGGAGATTCCTGACACAGTCTGAAATAATTTTACTTTCCCAGTCATCTATTCTACTTTTTGCTAATGATGTTCACCTTATTAAATTTTATTTCATAGAAAACCTAACTGATGTGGTAGTCCTTGCTCATGCTCTCACTTCTTTTTAAATTTTCAAAATGAAAAAAAAGTAGCACTTATACCATCCTATAGTCTGTACTAAAAATATATATCATTTATAACATTATGCCATATTTTGGTTTCCTATATGTGAAAATATTTTATATCTCTACTTATCTATGGGTCTCTTCATCTGTAATCCTTCCAGATTTTATACATTTTCCATAATAAAGTTGGCACCCCAGTTATCACTTTATTGCTTCTCAGCTCCAAATCCTTTTTATTGCCTCTGAACTCTAAGTAGTGACACACTAGTTCAGCTTTGTCACTAGATGGCGCCAGAGGGACATTGGAGGAGACAGGGATTTGATTCTAGAGTGCCCGTTTTCTTCCTTCTCCTCCTACCATGTATCAGCTGCAAAGGAGGCAGCCAGTGGGGCTCACTCCCCAGATTCCAGCAGCACCACCCTTATGAGCAGCCTCCTGATCAGTCTGTAATCTGCCTCAAAGGCACTCCTGATTGCTAGCTTTGGCCTGTGGATTTTCAGCAAACTTCTCTGCCATCCAGGGCCAGAGCTGTACCTACTGCAATGAGGCCTTGATTAGCAGCTAGGAGGGTATCTTCCAAACCTGTACCTTCCTTAGGGGCTATGTCTTAGTCCTAAAGATGATGGCTGCTGCTTTTATTTGTCTTCTTTACAGTTTTTTATAATCTCTTCTTGCTACTTAATGCTCCATAATGTATATGTATATTATATATATATATATATATATATATATATGTGTGTGTGTGTGTGTGTGTGTGTGTGTGTGTATTTTAAAGTTTATTTATTTATTTATTTTGAGAGAGAGAGAGAGAGAGAGAGAGAGAGAGAGAGAGAACAGGGGAGTGGCAGAGAGGGAGAGAGAGAATCCCAAGCAGGCTCCACACACTCAGCACAGAGCCCAACTCAGGGATAGAACTCACAAACTGTGAGACCCTGACCTGAGCCGAAACCAAGAGTCAGATGCTTAACTTACTGAGCCACCCAGGAGCCCCTCCATACTATATTTTTATGCCAATTACTGTGAAGTCGTTGTCTCTTCGCTGAACCCTAAAACAACTAGATTCCAGATTTTCTGCTAACCAATATACTGTGTATATTTTATAATTTGTCCATGTTATTATATATTACAGGGCATAATTTTACTGTGTACATTACAATTAGATATAGGAAACAATAAATATTTTGATTTGTCAAATTCTATATTTTCAAATACAGTAAGTAAACACATCCAATAATTTTAAACTAGCTATATGATTAACAAATTTCAGAATCTAGGATAATTAGAGTTAAATCTATGGCCTTTCCTGCCTACATAGTTGTAATAGCATGTAGTTTAGCCAAGTATGTCAAATGTTCAACTCTATTCTCTATTTTGATTTTAAAGACCTAGTATGTTTGACAAAAGAGAACTATATAATTATAAATGCTCAAACTCCACCTATTGCTGTGAAGTGGTACTTCTGGAAAGGTGATGGCCTTGACATTCTCAGTTGTGCAGCAGCTTTAGCTCAGAAATTGGACAAGGAGCGTCTTTTAATCTTCCCTACTGCTCCCCATTCAGTACTCTCTGGATTCCTCCTTTTCTGCCCCTGCATTAAAAGGTGTTTCTCTTTTAAGAGTGTTTCTTTTCCCAGTCTTTAAAAGTCATATAAAAACTGGGGCGCCTGGGTGGTGCAGTCGGTTAAGCGTCCGACTTCAGCCAGGTCACGATCTCGCGGTCCGTGGGTTTGAGCCCCGCGTCGGGCTCTGGGCTGATGGCTCAGAGCCTGGAGCCTGTTTCTGATTCTGTGTCTCCCTCTCTCTCTGCCCCTCCCCCGCTCATGCTCTGTCTCTCTCTGTCCCAAAAATAAATTAAAAACGTTGAAAAAAATTAAAAAAAAGTCATATAAAAACATATTTCAATAATTAATAGAATTTAGAATAATGTCAAAATTTCCAGTTCTTTTCCAATTTAAATCTTTCCTCTCTACACAGCCAGGACACTTACTTGCTGGGGAAACTGTAGCAAGAGAGTTGGCTGGTCTCTTCCCTGTTCTCGCTGTACTTAATCTCTCTCACTTACTGCTGTTTCTGACTCTTCCAGTGTCTAGATGAGAGATAGGTGAGGCTGGGAAAATAATGTGAGGCAAAGTGTTGTGTTCCTATATGATAACTGTGCCCCTGTTGGTGGGTGATTTCTGAAGATGCCTCTGCCATTCCAGCTGAAAATTTCTGAATGTACTTATTTGCTTTGGAGCAGATAATGCCTCTCTGCCCTCTACTCTAGTCATTTACAATTATTTTTGTATCCTCTTGGCTTACAGTCTTCCACCATTCCATTAGGAAATCTTTGTCTGTCGTCCTAGATGAGAACCTTCTGAGATAAGCCATTCATGTCTGTCTCCCCTCTACAGAAACTAGCCCCTAGAGACTCCTACTTTGCCCAATGAAAAGGCAACTGTAAGCACTTCCTTTTCCCCAACTGCAGGCAGAGGCAGGCCCACCCACAGCTTATGGCTTTTCAACCATGTTAAGTCAAACATGAAACCCTTTGTTCCTCAAACTCCAGGGTACATATGTCAATCTTTATTGAGTATTTCATTTCAGGCACCTTTCTGATTTGGGGAGATGGGAGGAACCATCATTTTCTTGCCTGTTTGAAGAGAAGAATCTAGCGCGTTAACAATTCTCTCCAAAGAACATTCCCCTGGCCTCCTCAACCTTCTGTAGAAACCGAAAGTGGTGATTTGCTAATTCTTGTAGAATCAATTCTGTTTACCTCCTTTATATGTAGATATATGACTCAGACAACTTTGTAGGACAGAACTGAATTATTAAAGAATATGTATATACTCCCTCTGGGAAGGGCTGTGATTCTATTATTAGATTCCCCAACAGTAAAAATATATTGTTTGATAGTCACTGCCTAGTGAGTTAAATTTACTACTATAAATGAGCCTGATCCTTAAATATAAGTCACTCACAGAGAACTTTCTTCAAGTTTTTAGGGACAATTTTCCTGACAACTAATGCTACCAGAACTCAACAGTAGCCTACCTGTTTATAATAAGCTAATGTAAGATAAGGGTATTATTAAGGTTGTTAGTTCTGTCCCTTAGTATTCATCAAAAACACAAAATTGTAATATAGCAAACAACACAGAAGTACAAATCTATTGCTTTGAATATGAATGAGGCTGCTTTCATTAGAGTTTAGAATATTCCTGAGGCCAAACTCATTAGTCTTAGTGATTTAGAAATAAAATGTAGTTTGTCTTATACAATGAGATATATTAATTTTATTTAATTTCAAATAACATTTATCAATGCTTTGCATATGCACGTGTTGCCATTCAACAGTGCACACACTCTGTGAAGGCCAACTGACATATAAATACATCAATAGCAAGTCAGATAATTAAATGTTTTAACAGAGGTTCACATGAAGAGCTACAAATCATAATAAAGATTATTTCTGTTCATAGAAAGTGAGTAACAGACTTCCTGATCTGAATTTTGCTGTTGTGTGGTTCTTTAGTGTTCCGACTGCAAGCTCCCTGACAGTGGGGACTAACTCTGTTTCCTCCATCTTTGTATACACAACACTTGGCGTTAAGCATGAAACAATGAATATGTATTGTACTTTTCATTGTAATGATGTTGTATCACTTATCACTGTTGAATAGGTATGCTCTACAGAGGTTCTCATAGAGCAATGTAACATAGAAGTCTGGTAAATGATTAGGGTTGGAAGTACAGACGTAGGAACCAAAAAAATCATTTTTATACTTTTAGTCCTCCATTTTTATCCTCTAAGAGATGAGTTACTTGACCTAAAACTACCTGACTTATATTTTAGGACTATAGGGGGGCTATAAATGACAAAATGCAGGACATAAACAAAGCGGCATGTATATATTTCTTCTCTATCAATCCTGGAAACACTATCGCTAGAAGACATGTAAAATTTCTGGGGAGCATATTAGATTGCCAAAAGTGCTGTAATATTCATAGAGCTATAGCAGATAGTTTCAACATGATGCCTTCTGGATTTGAAAGATAAATGAAAAGGCAATTCTGTGAAACCCTGAATGTGTATGTTTCTGTGCATGGATGTGCTTCTCCATTAACAGATGTGCCTGTGATACACAGCTCTGTAGGGGGCCTGGAACAGGTAGCTTCTCCATAAATATTTGTTAACAGAAGATTTACAGCTTCAAACCCAAACCTTAGCAAACAAAGATATCCCACCTGAGACCTTCTCACTTCAAGTTGCCACCCATTGTTTTAATGTATTCCTATCACCAAATTTCTTGAATCAGTTTCAGCTTTAATACCTCACTTTATACTCAAGCTTTTGCTGTTATAAAATAGTCCTCTTTAAGCTTATCAATGAAAGTCAATTTGACAGAATTCCTGGAATATTTACTCTGTGCAAAGAATTTAATAATAAAGTAGACTTTTTTGAATTTTTCATATATTGTTAACCTCTTTGAACATTTGGTATGATTTGTGAAGAATAAAAACAAGGACCTGAATCCAGATTGTGGACTTCTAATCCAAGCTCAACCATGTATCAACTGTGCAACCTCATGAAAGTTACTCCAACCTCTCTGCATTTAATTTTCCTCCTCTGAGACAAGGGAATAATATGATATTATACAAATCAGAGGACTACCTTTTATGTTAAAGAAGCTAACTTATTTACTGGATTAAAAACAGATTTTGGTATACAGTGAGCACTCTGGTTCTGGGATCTCCTATTATTATTGTAGTAAGTGATGTAACCAAACTATATTCACTATTTGCTAAATCTTCAGGGATAAGGCAATTAAAATCTATTACATAGAATTCAGTATTCTTTCATGTTTAACTGTCCAATATAGTTATTTCTCAGTGTGTAAAAGCACTTTTCATATTTAGTAAACCCCAAGTTAAAAAAAAACCACCAAATTTAAAAATAAAATCACCACTACAGAAGTCAAAATTATGATATCCAAGTTGGAAAAAAGCAGGTAAGCTAAGCTATATCCTATCAAGGTTTAATCTTATCAACAATTCTTAAAAATCAACAATTCTTAAAAATTCTTCAATTGTTTAAAAAATATTTATTTATTTTCCAGCTTCATTGATATACGATTGACATACAGCATTGTATAAGTTGAAGGTATATCACATGATGGCTGTATATATGTATATATTATAAATAATTACCATGATAAAGTTAGTTAATACATCTATCACCTTAGTTACTTTTTGTTTTTTTTTTTTCCAGTAAGGACACCTAAGCTCTACTCACTCTCTCTCTCTCTCTCTCTCTCTCTCTCTCTCTCTCTCCTTTCTCTCTCGTAGCAACTTTGCAATGTACAATACAGTGTTGGTAACTATAGTTACAATGATGTACATTACAGCCCCAGAACTTATTCATCGTATAACTGGACATTTGTACTCTTTGATCATCTACACCCACCCATTCCATCCCACAATCTACTACTCTACCAATCTACTCTCTGTTCCTATGAGTTCATCTTAGATTCCATATATAGGTGACAGGATACAGTATTTCTCTACATATATTTTACTTATTTCACTCCCTCAAATTTTATCCATATTTTCCAAATTGCAAAAGTTCCTTCCTTTTTTTTAATAAAAGGTACAGCATAAGGCATATAGGCAAGGATATTATAATGTTGTATGGTGACAGATGGTAGCTACACTTGTGAGCATAGCATAAGGTATAGACTTGTCAAATTACCATGTTGTATACCTGAAACTTGAATAACATTGTATATCAACTATACTCAGAATAAAACATGCTCGTTCTTTTTTATGACTGAATATTTACATATATAAATATATATTCATATATAAATATATATCAATGCACACACCACCTTTTTAAAAAAAATTTTAATTTTTATTTATTTTTGAGAGAGAGAACCAGAGCATGATCAGGGGAGGGGCAGAAAGAGAGGGAGACACAGAATTTGAAGCAGGCTCCAAGTTCTGAGCTATCAACACAGAGCCTGACATGGGGCTCAAACCCATGAACCGCAAGATCATGACCTGAGCTGAAGTCCGACACTTAACCGACTGAGCCACCAGGTGCCCCACCACCTTTTTTATTTGCTTATCCATTCATGGACACTGAGTTGTTCCCATGTCTTGTAAAGAATTTTTCTTTTTTATTTAATGAAGATGGATCAATATTTTCTATATAACACAGGGTATATTTATTATGAGTTCATTTATAATGATAAATAGAATACTCATTATCCTCAACTTATACACTTGTTTTTCAAACTGGGTATACAGTAAGATAAAACTTGAGAGTGCTGTTTTTATTTCATCTTCTCCTTAAAAAAAAAATAATAATACGGGGCGCGTGGGTGGCTCAGTCGGTTGAGCATCCGGCTTCGGCTCAGGTCACGATCTCGCAGCCCGTGAGTTCGAGCCCCGCGTCGGGCTCTGGGCTGACAGCTCAGAGCCTGGAGCCTGCTTCTGCTTCTGTGTCTCCCTCTCTCTCTGCCCCTCCCCTGTTCATGCTGTCTCTCTCTGTCTCAAAAATAAATAAAACGTTAAAAAAAATAATATGAATACTGGGGCCAGGTCTCTTCTCAATTTAATCAAAATATCTGGATAAGGCCAGGTATTGGTATGTTTTAAAAGTTTCTTTATTTTTGAGAGCGAGCAGGGGAGGGGCAGAAACAGAGGGACAGAGAATCCCATGCAGGCTCCATGCTGTCAGCACAGAGCCCAATACAGGGTTCATACTTACAAACGGTAAGCTCATGACCTGAGCCAAAATCAAGAGTCAGATGCGGGGTGCCTGGGTGGCTCAGTTGGTTGAGCATCCAGCTTTGGCTCAGGTCACGATCTCATGGTTTGTGGGTTCGAGCCCTGCGTTGGGCTCTGTGCTCGCAGCTGGAGCCTGGAGCCTGCTTCAGATTCTGTGTCTCCCTCTTTCTCTGCCCCACCCCCATTCATGCTCTGTCTATCTCTGTCTTAAAAATAAATAAAAAAATAAATAAAAAAGAGTAGATTCTTAACACATTGAGCCACCCAGGTGCCCCGGTATTAGTATAAAAACTCCTCATGTAATTTTACCTTCTCTCCAAGGTTGAGAACTATTGGTGCACATGATCACATATGCAGTAAAGGAGTAAATTAATGAAAAGGAAAACATTGGAGGGAAAAAAAAAAGTATGAGAAAGTATCTTTTCCTACTGCATTTCCTAAAAAATGTATTTTTTAAAACAACATACAGATATAATAAGGCATTCTATAGAGCTGATAGAATGTGATTCCAACAGAATATTCAGTGCATTCATTAAAGTCTTATTTTTATTTTATGAGGACATATCTATCATATATGGATGAAAGTATAGGCACTTTTCCATATGATCAGAAAGAGCTGTTTTACATTCCACTAGTACTTTTTTTTTTTTTATAATTTTATGGTCACGTGAAGAATACTAAATCCTAGTTCTTTGAATTGCATAAAAGCATAGGATTTGGGTCCAGCTAATTAGTAATACTCCTCCCTTATAGAAAATGAAATCTTAGTAATTCTAAGAGCAATCCAAATTAATTTGTTTAAGGAAAAGTTCATTTTCTTTCTGTCAAGAGCCTATAACAAATACTCATTATTAGTCAAGTGTTAAATAATATTCATTTGGTTTTGAAATAATGAATGAAAAATAATCACTGGTAGTATTTAGGCCTGATATGCAGTCAAAATTTGTGCTAGCTCTGGGAAATTATCTATTATCTTACAGAATATTATACCTTTTTTGCCTTTTCATTTTATAAGTTATCATTTTATGAACTGCATAGTCTGGGTAAAATTATTACAAATTCTGAATAGTGGAAATTTCATACTGTATAAGTACCAGAAATTTCATCTCACAGATCCTATTAAGATCTTAGAAATTCAAAATAAAATGGCTACTCTATAATAAATTTACATGTTATTTCATTTATTCATAAATTTATATATAAAACACACCTAGCTCTATGTGACATTTTGCTATGACAGTATTGCTCTGTGTTCAATTAAAAAGTCTAACCAATAGGATGCAAATAGCCATAATTAGAGATTTACCAACTATTAGTAAATACAGTGTTTAGAAACATTTTAATTTACCATGTTAATTTGAGTCTTATTGGAGCTTACAAGGGCTACATGAAATGTCTGATCTGTGAATAGAAGCCAAAACATGGATGTTAGTAAGTTTCAGGTAAGTCCCAATAAAACCAATTTTCCAGATAGACCTCATTCTATTGTGTTCTCTGAAAGGCTAGCACTTTAGCTATGTTAAAGTCTGCAAATGGAAATATAGTTGGAATTGCAATTCCAGATACTTAAAATGGACTTTAAAGTAAATTACATTATAGATAACCTTTATTGCCATTTAGACACAATGTCAAAGTCCTTCCCTCAGGGCCTCCATTAGGATGATCTCTCCTGTCGGTACAAACAAGTTAACTTTAAAATTGCATGTACCATCATGAGGTACTCTAAATTGCTCTCATACACCTCTCAAGGAAGAGCATTTACTTGCAGAACTTATACTTGCCCTACTGACTTCTACCCTGAGAACAGGATTATAGAATTAACCAAGTACCAGCTCTTTTTATAATCTTTTAGCCCTGTACATTTCAGAAGGCAGTCAGTAGATGATTCCATTTTACATATGATGGTGGAGTGAATATGCAGATAATTCTGAAAGGGAGTGCTAGTTTGTAATGGTATTATTCAGAATGTCTCTGCGCAGTTACCTTTTCCTCTAAAATTCTCACTTTCAAGCATTTTCATTCCTTATAATAACTGAACCAGGCAAGAAAGTCAGTTCATGTGAAAAATGCCCCATCTTACACTGAGGCTGTTCATTAGGGGATCATTAGTAGGGACTAAATGAATGTTTCCCAGCCTAGACCATCAGCCTGTTAATTTTAATTTTGCACATATGCTATTGGTCTGCTGTGGTAGGTTTTCATGTGATGTAATACTGCATTTTACGTACTCACATTGGACCCTTTTGTCTTGCTTTTCATTTTATTACGCAGTCTATTATTGATACCTTTCTGTTGTTCAGTTTTTATTATTTATTTATTTATTTATTTATTTATTTATTTATTTATTTCAGAAATAATTTTGATCAATGCAACTCCCAAGAAATGAAAAAAAAAATGGCCATAAAATGCAAAGAATTATTAGAACTGTTTTGTCATTACCGAAACTTCTAAGTATTAAAACCTGTAGAAAGTCTTAGTCCTTTTCTACTCTTTAAATATCTTCAGTGTGCTTCTGTTTGACTACTAAGTACAAGCTGCATATGAACACTTAATCCTTGAAGAAGCACAGTTTGAAGTTATTTAACGCTGCCATATAAATTTCTATTTGAAGGGATTTTCAGTTCCATCCTGAAGTGTATAAAATAATGGGGGAGAGCTAGCAGTATGATTTAATGCCTTCCTCCAGAAACAGCTCTGCTTCTAGCAGGAAAACTAGATTTAAAAAAAAAAGAAAAATGGACAAAAATTGCTATAACATGTTTGCTCATTTCAAACTCATACAAAGGAAAGGGTTTTCTTTGTAAAGCAAAGTCCAGAAAAATAAAATACTGAAATAAATTTACAATAATATCCCTTAAGATATTTTCTTAATGATATTTTATGTAAAGTGTTTGTTATGACAATAAAACTTGTTCTTGCCCTTAGAATAGTCAAGTTAACAATTGTTCCTGATACACTTATATTTTTATCGTTTTATTTTCAATTCCCAAGTGCAATTCAAAAGGAATGATTATACACATTCAGGTTTCTTATAGTTAACTTCATTGATTTTATTAATGGCCATTTCATTGTCTTTATTACAATAAAAGAAACTTTATCAAAACTTGATAGTGGATTTGTACAGGAAATGTTCCTAAAATATGTGAATTATATGTATTTTGGCTACTCAATCAATTAAGTTAAATTAAATTAAATTAAATTAAATTAAATTAAATTAAATTAAATTAAATTAAAACACGAGGAGTTCCAGAAAACCAAGCACAGATGTTATGCTACCTTCTCCTTAGGAAAAACATTACAGGTCAAATGTCAGTAAATGTCAGTAAAATAGCATCCAGGAAAATGCCTGAATTCATTTGAACATAGGAGATCAGTGTAAAGTGATCCCTTGCAACGAAAGGACAGTACCTTAGGACAGAAAAGCATTCTTTCAGAAATGTGTTTTACTACGACGCTGGGTTGTGCTATTTTGCCACCCTATCTGATTTTAAGAACTGTCTTTATTAGCAGTAATACTGGTAAGTTTCATGTTTGGAGCTAAAAACATTGAAATTAAATAGAATTTTAAAAAGGAGCTTGATATGGTTCTTCAAATGGTTCTTGAAACTATTCTAAATATGTTTGTGCTTATATTCTGGTCTCAATGTCAATATTATTGCAGGGTTTTAGAAGATGAAAAGCCTATATAATTCATATAATTCATTCATATATTCAGCAACTCATCTTTTACACCTTTCCCCCAGGGGAGCCATATACTATCTAAATTTACTTTTTATAGTATAGGTTCTCAGATTTGCCAGATGACTACAGTTACACTCTTTGCACAGCACTGCATCTGTAAAAGGATGTGAAACAAAATGAATCAATGTTGAAACATGCTTTTCAGGAGACTAAAACCAAATATCTAAACCTGTTTTTGTTCGTTTGGCTTAGTTGTTTGTTTTTTTTCCTTCAGATAAAAAGTTTAAACAACTTTGGACTCCCAAAGATTTCTCAGTTGCACTGTGCTATTTGAATTGTCTCCATTCTTAAACTGTGGGATAACCTACAACCAGTAAAATACACAAATATTAAGTATATATCCCAATGAATATTTACATACCTATGTGTGTATGTGAAAAAGAAATATAGGTAGAAGCAGTGATAAGGATATGGTATGCATCTGTGAAAGTATTAATCATATCAATATACAACATTTCCAATACCCAACTTAGTCATACTCCCCTGTAGGTAACCACTATGTGGACTCCCAACACCTAGCACCATAGTTTTGTCTGTTCTAAACTTTTTTTTTTTTTGGTTCTAAACTTTATATAAGTGGTATCATATAGATATATTTTGCCTAAATTCTTTCACTTATAATTTTTACATTATATATATTGAAAGTAGAGAAGCCTTCATTCTGCACCATACTCCTTCCTGGTGAAAGAAATCAGAACTCCAAGCCACGGGTAGGGTTAATGATACCAAAGAGGGAGAATGCTGTGCAAAGGGCTGTGATAAATAGCAAGCAGTGTTGATAATTTGATGCTCAGACAGTGCAGTGTTCTAGGGTCCCTACTCTAGCCTCTAAACTTTAACAGGCTAGACAGTAGACACTTTTAGCTTTGTAATTTTTGCACAATGACTCAACTTCATGTATGGACAATATGGACAATGAGAGTGAATTTCACGTAATTTTCATGTGTCACAAAATATTATTCTACTTTAGATTTTTCTACAGTCATTTTTAAAATGACTTAAGCATTAACCAAAGAACTAACCATTTTTTCTCTCAAGCCATACCAAAAAAATGGTAGCTTGCCAGCTGTAGTCCATAAGCTATAGTTGGCTGACCTGGAGCAAAGAATCTATATGTAAAGGACTCTTGACTAACAAAGACTTTCTTATTATGCTACATGATCTGACTTTCCTTCATTTTGTAAATGGAGAAATAATATACAAGGTGAAAGAAAAAAAACTATGCTTGGTAAGGGGAAAATTCAGATACATTCAAAAGATATTCTACCTTGATATTCTTAGATAGTGAAACCAAAGTTTGTTATAAATAAGATTTAGAGACCTACCACATCAAAGTGGTATCATATAAGAAATGGAGAGGGCCAATGATGTGCTTAATTAATCTTGTTTTAAAAATTAACTAAACTTTTGGGGCACCTGGGTGGCTCAGTCAGTTAAGCATCCGTCTTCACCTAAGGTCATGATCTCATGGTTCATGGGTTCAAGCCCTACATTGGGCTCTGTGCTGACAGCTCAGAGCCTGGAGCCAGCTTCAGATTCTGTGTCTCCCTCTCTCTCTGTCCCTTCCCAGTTTACGTGATCATGCTCTCTCTCTCTCTCTCTCTCTCTCTCTCTCTCTCTCTCTCTCTCTCAAAAATAAATTAAAAGAGGAGTTAAGTCAGTTAAGCTTCCCACTCCAGCTCAGGTCACGATCTCATGGTTTGTGAGATTGAGACCCGCATCAGGTTCTGTGCTGACAGCTCAGACTCTGGAGCCTGTTTCAGATTCTGTGTCTCCCTCACTCTCTGCCCCTCTCCCGCTCGTGCTCTCTCTCCCTCTTAAAAATAAAATAAATGTTAAAAAAACTAAATAAAAATAAACATTAAAAAAATTAACTAAACTTTAGACATTTACAATTTTAAGACAATAACATTTACAGATTTCTAAAAGCAATTAATATTTAATACAATTTTTGTTGCTTATTGAAAAAATATTTTAATATGATTTTTAACAAGCATTGTGTCACCTTTTGACCTCTTTTGGCCTCCATTGAAGGACCACAAACTGAATAATCAAAAAATAACATCTCACTTTACTTAGCCAAATTATTTCTAGATATATTTATTAAATTCTTGCCATAGGCAGATAGATGCTGGAGGGAATAAAAACATGACCAAATGATTGCACGTTAGTTACCCATTGTATAGACATGCAAACACACTCAATCTCCCTCTTTATGCTATAGTAATAAGATTATATTTCTTCTCAAACCAAACAAAGTTTACATATTGCATTCAGTTTTAAGATATCTTTAGTCTCTTCATCTAGAACAATCCTCTGGCATTGCTTTGTTTTTGATCATTGCTGTTTTTCTCACTATTATTTTCTTCTCTTAAAAAGACCAAATTGTAAAATGACATGCATTCTGTAGTTTTTCAGATGTCTCTTCATGTTTTCCTTTAATTTGTGGCTATATTCTCTATAATCTGAGAGTTAGGTTTAGAGGCTTCATAAAATTCAGGTTCATGCATGGCAAGAATACTTCATTGGTGATTTTTTGAGCTTTGTATCATGTTACTTTAAAACACATGTTGTTAGGTTGACCCAATAATAATGCAATATTTAATGACTTAGTCTAAGGCTTCTGTGAAGTCAATTTTGTAAATTATATTTTTCTAGGAAATCGCCCACTTAACCTAGTTTACTTTAAAAATACATATATAGAAAGTTATACAAATTTGTCTCATAGAAACTTAAACTATCTCATGTCTCAATAGCTAATCCTCCCCATGTCATGTCTAATTTTGTATTTTTTGAATAGTTTCCTATTTTGTTAATTAGGTTAGCAATTATCTTGTTTATTTGAATAAATATCTTTTTAGGAAAAGTCACTTAAAATTACTTCCTAAAGGTTAATTAATTTCACTATTTTCCACTATTTTTTTTGTTTTATCATTGCTATTTGTTCTTCTCTTTCCTTTCAGTTTATTTTATTGTATACTTTATATATTTTCATATTGAAAATTTAGTTTTAATCATCAGTTTATGACATTTTTCTATGTAAATATTTAAAACTTTCTGTCCCTCTGATCACCACTTTACCTAGAACTTTAATTAGAACTTTAATTTCATTATTACTATGCTTCAGAAATTCTGCAATTTGGGTTTCATTTCAAATTTGACTCACGAGTTGCTTAAAGGAATTTTTAATTTCTCGATGAAATGATTCTCTTATGAGACATTTTAATCACCATAAAGTAATTTCAGCAATAATTTTCTAAACACATTTTTTACTTTACAAGAGAATTAGATTAATAGAAAAGTTGTGAAGATAGTGCAGGGAATCCCTATATACCCAACCCATAGTTTCCCTATTATTAACGTCTTTCACTATATTGTGCATTTGTTACAATGAAGGAACAAACGTGAATACATTAATATGAACTAAAATCAATATTTAATTTAGATCCTTAGTTATTTACCAAGGATTTCGATTTTAGGGTATCATCTAGAATACTAAATTGTATTTTGTACTCCTATCTCTACAAGCATCTCTTGGAGGTTGTTCTCAGATTTTCCCTGTTTTTGATTACCTTGACAATTTAGAAGAACATGGATCAGGTATCTTGAAGGATGTGAATCTACTAGAATTTGTCTAATAGTGTAGTCGTGATTAGACTAGGGTTATGGATTTGGGGGAGGAAGATGATGCACATAAAGTAAAATTTACCATATCTATCGAGCGCACGTACTGTCAACATGATTTATCACTGTTGATGTTAACACTGATCACCTGGCTGAGGCAATGTGTTTCAGCTTTTTCCTCCATTCTGTCATCTTTTGAAAGAAATCACTAGACAGAGACCAATTTAAGGAGTGAGAAGTTATACTCCATCTTCTTTTTTTAAAATGTTTATTTATTTTTGAGTTGGGGGGGGTGCAGCAGAGATTGAGAGGAGGACAGAGGTTCTTAATAGGCTCTATGCTGACAGCAGAGAGTCCAATGCGGGGTTTGAACTCACAATCCGTGAGCTCATGACCTGAGCCAAAGTTGGGCACTTAACCGCCTGAGCCACCCAGGCGCCCCTACTCCATTTTCTTGAAGGCAAAATACATACATAAATTATTTGGTATTATTCTTCATGAGAGATTTACCTCTTCTACTCCATTTGTTATCTTATATCAATGTGGACATATGAATATTAATTTTATACATTTGAGTATAATACTACTTTATCTTCCTGATGAATTGCTCCATCTTTGGCCATTGGTTTTTAATCGGTTTCTGTATCTCTTTGACATATTCTCATGACAGTGATTTTTTTTTGATATTGCCTTATTTTCTGGCACTATAGCATAGTACAGGTTCATGCTATATATTTACTACCCAGTTTTAGATTCATATATTTTCCCAAAGACATCTATCTTTATCCATAGAGAATAGGACCTTGCTATGTAGAATGCTCTGGGTATATTTAAAAATGATTATTCCTTCCTTTCTCATTCAAAGCCAGAAGGGGATCTTTCTTAGATTTTCATCATGAGAATATGTCAGAGATTCCTGGAGGCAAAACTTAACCTTATGGTGTCCTCCATAATACTCAAGTCCCAAACTCTTGTACACTCAGTCAATAGGAATTCATCAAATTTACATGTAAGTATTCCTACCAGGTTATGGTTTCAGTGACTTCAGTACTAAGTAGTATATCTATGTTATAATTCTGTGGATTTCTTGTGTTTCTTATGGGTCCATTAAATGTCAGTGATTTTCAGCTTAGGTTT